>NC_066842.1:18976166-19660486 GCF_001640805.2 Lates calcarifer | reverse complement strand
AGTCAGAGGTTTACAGTTGATAATGAAGCACGGTAAGCTTTGTGGAACGCACTGGCAGAGAGATGCAAGACAGTAGAGGACGTGAGACTATTAGACGACACTACGATTGTATTAGACGACTACAACAGCAGCAGAACAGACTAGACAAGACTACTGGATAATAGTACTATATTAAATGACGCTACTACAACTACAACAGACTAGATGACAATACTGTGGTAAACACCACTACTATATTAGACTACTACTACATCAACAACAACAGCAAAACAGACTAGACAAGACAACTAGATAATAGTACTATATTAAATGACACTACTACTATATCATACCAACACATGCAGTATTAATGATGGGAAATATGAATGTGTACCACTTTTATAGAATCTTGTTACATACTGTTAACATGAAGTTCATACATATACAGCCAGAGTGTTCCAGGCAGATCATCATTCACTGTGAGTAACAGCTCATTTTCAGACATGTGACCCACGTGTTGACTGTAATCCAAGTATCTGAAAAACCATCTCATATTTTCCGTGTCCTTACAACTCATATTACAGATTAAGAATCCAGAGAACACGTGACCAGACTCCCAGGCTTTGTTGACAGCCGCGGTTTTACTGCGGTGTCGTTACAGTCTCTTTAATTCCTCGTAAACCCACAGAATAAACGTGCGCTCTTCTCTGAGAATTACGAGAATTAAGTCAACACTGACTCAACTTACCGACATCTTCATCGTCGCTGTAGTTAACGCAGATCGAGGCAGCCGACGTCTGTCAACCCCGACGTTCCTTGATAACCCGAGTTAAATCAGAGTGGGTTAAACTCCCTTCGTAGTCCAGGCCTCTGTTTGCTTTCTAAGGTGGGAGCTGGTGTTTGTGTCCAGGCTGCAGCAGCTGAACCAGTAAACCTGGAAAACACAAGTACAACAAATAACCTCATTAATAAAGAACAGTTTACCTCCAACACCTGAACAATGTAGAAGAATACAACACTGAAAACTAAACACTGCAACCAACAATCACACTTTGACTTTTGAGGTGAATAAAATTCATCATGTTACTACAATATGACTTCATTGATCTCAGAGAGGAAAGCCATTTTTATAATAATAATTTCAGTCACGACAAACAAATGGTGAGGGATCAATCAATGGCTATGGATAGATTACTACCACAAAGACACACAAACGCCAACGACGCAAAAAACTAAATTGCAAAATGATCAATGCCACACTGAAAACTGCTAGACCCGCAACTAGAAGAAACGTGACGACGATAATCCACCATAAACTGACTTACAATGACCAAGCTGGAGCTACAAACTACAAAGAAGCAGTAAAATGCTACGGTATGCTAATGGCGTGCTAGTGATGGTACAGACATGCAAACAGTTGTAGACAAACAGACTAATAAACGCTTGGCAACAACGTGGCAGGGACGCATTAGCCACAGAAACACAAACACACTTCAACCCAAACAAACAAACAACATGCCAAAAACATCCTCAAACGATAAAGCTTATGTTAACGTTAATGTTAATGCTTGCTACTAACTAACCCCCAGCATTAGCATTAGCATTACCCTTACCTCGCCAAAAAACAGCTCCACAGCTGTAAATTGCTACGGTATGCTAGTACCGGTACAGAGATGCAAACACTTGTAAACACACAGACTAATAAACAATTGCCTGACCCACAGAAACACGAACCCGTGTTCGACACAAAGCTTAAGCA
The DNA here is from genome assembly GCF_001640805.2 of Lates calcarifer. Lineage (NCBI taxonomy): Eukaryota > Metazoa > Chordata > Actinopteri > Centropomidae > Lates > Lates calcarifer. The sequence goes on along the minus strand of NC_066842.1, from coordinate 19,658,748 downwards.
TCCGGACCTCGGTGGCGACGTTCCCCCGCACTACTGAAGCGGAAACGGAAGCAATGATTCGAACGTGGTTCATAGCTGATTCGAAAATGCTACGGTATGCTAATGGCGTGCTAGTGATGGTACAGACATGCAAACAGTTGTAGACAAACAGACTAATAAACGCTTGGCAACAACGTGGCAGGGACGCATTAGCCACAGAGACACAATTACACTTCAACCCAAACAAACAACATGCCAAAAACATCCTCAAACGATAAGGCTAATGCTAACGCTCTATGGTTATGTTAACGTTAACGCTTGCTAATAATGCTAACGCTAACACCCAGCATCCATCCGGACCTAGCAGTACTGCCAAACAGAGGCAATGCCACAAACGTGGTTCATATCCGTCTCTCCTCTCTGAATAGCTCCTCCCAGAAGCTTGTGACCAATGACGACATACGCTTACTTTTTTTTCTTCTTTTTCTTAAACACTTTATTATCACATTAAAGCCACTAACAAACAAGCATTACATCATCCAAACATACAGGGAGACACAAGGAGTACATAATGAATATCACCACAAAAAGCAGAGGAGAAAGGAAAAAAACTAACCTGATTAATATGAGGTATAACGCTTTCCTGAGAGACAATATAATGCGACCAGGCTGTTGTAAATGTAGTACAGTGCACAAAGGTGAGTCAGAGCTTTACAGTTGATAATGAAGCACAGTAAGCTTTGTGAACACACTGGCAGAGAGATGCAAGACAGTAGAGGACGTGAGACTATTAGACAACTACAACAGTAGCAGAACTGACTAGACTACTGGATGACTACTATATTAATGACACTACAACAACAACAGATTTAGGGCAACTGATGACAGTACTATTACATTAGACTAACACCTGCATGGGGTGTTAGCATTAGCATTAGTAGCAAGCGTTAATGTTAACGTTAACATAAACGTGGAGCGTTAGCATTATCGTAATGCTAACTAGCATTAGCCTCACCTCCCCGGATGCCGCAGAACAGCTCCTCCCACAAGCACGTGGACCAATGACGACATACACTTTCTGCCTCTTATTTTTGAAACGCCGTCAAAACGGAATTCGTCTCGTCACTCTCTCCAACTTGACGCACCTTGGCTTGGGGTTCGCTGCAATCCAGCCGGATATTTTGCGTCGCCAGTATGGTGAATTCTGTGGGAGAAAAATGCAATACACATTAATATAAAGATATAGCTTTTAGCACATCAAAAATAGTGTTTCTGGCTATTGAACTTCAAACTGTAGAGATAGCAAAGGACACTAAATTTACAAAGAAACCACTCAAGACTACTGGATGACAGTACTACATTAGACTACTATAGCAACAACAACAGCACAACAGACTACACAAGACTGCTGGATGACATTACTATATTAAATGACACTACTACTGTATTAGACCAAAACATGCAGTGAAAAATGAGCAAGCTGGACCTACAAACTACAAGGAAGCAGTAAAATGCTACGGTATGCTAATGGCATGCTAGTGATGGTACAGACATGCAAACAGTTGGCAACAACGTGGCAGGGACGCATTAGCCACAGAAACACAAACACACTTTAATACAAACAAACAACAACACGCCAAAAACATCCTCAAACGATAAGGCTAATGCTAACGCTCTATGTTTTATGCTAATGCTAACACCCGGGTGTTAGCCTCACCTCGCCGCCGCCGCAGAACAGCTCCAAAGTTTGTTTTACCATCTGACCCCGTGTTCGACAAAAACAGCTCCAGAGTTTGGTTTAGCATCTCACCGGTGTTCGACAGAAAAATTCAGGCATCCGGACCTACCAGTTTACTGGCAAACAGAGGTAATGCTACAAACGTGATTCATATCCGTCTCTCCTCTCTGAACAGCTCCTCCCACAAACTCGTGACAATCACGAGCCACGCTGTGACCAATGACGACATACACTTTCTGCCTCTTATTTTGAAACGCCGTCAAAACGGAAGTCGTCTCGTCACTCTCTCTAACTTGACGCAGCTTGGTGCTCCCCCCCAACATCTGTAATATAGTTTTGTGTAGATTGTAGCTCCTTCGATGCTCGATGCTCTTGGCTTGTTTATCATCTTACTGAGACGAAATACTGTTGGGAAATGTTTTTAAGCGAGAGGACAGACAGTTTGCTTTGGAGTGAAGGAGGCCTGACCAAAACGCAAGCTCCCACTAGTTGTCGGTTCTCTGGTGGATTCATGAAGGGACAGGCAGACAGTGGAGACTCTGTGTGTGAGCACGAGCCACAGCAGCTGTCTGTCCCCATCCCATGAGGGTTTTATTTCATCCTCTGCTTTAACTTCTGTCCTTTTTTCCTGACCCCCAAACTTACAGATGCGGCTGCTTCTCCTTTGCAAAAACCCTTTAAACTGCACTTTTCAAAGCCTAATATAAGTCAAATAACCTCTTTTATAAATCCACAAACTCATTCGTAAGGTTCACTCGCTGAGATAAAACATCTCACCCTTCATTTCATTGTGGTGATTGTGTCTCGGCTCTTTGGCTCTCCACAAAGGCTTCATCTGTTTAGTTTTTCTATGGCATAAATATTGATTTGAATGACAGGCGCGTGCAGCGCACACACACACTTCAAGTTGGTGAGTGTTGCCACGATTATCCTAACTTAATCTGCTCTGGCTGTTTCCTGTGTGTTGTCAGTGCCGAGGTCACAAGTCAGGTCAAGAGGGCAGAGGGTCTCCCTCTGTTGCTGTGAGAGACCTGGGGCGGATGGTGCACGCAAATCATTTTTAGTATTTGTTTTAACCTCCCAGATCAATCTGTTACAGACAGATTTTGATAACTGTGGAATTGTTAAGTACTTTTTCAAGCTTCAGTTTTGAGGATTTGCATATTCTTGCTTTTTTAAGAGCCTGTAAACAAATACACTCTCTACTGTATGTCTCTCTATGTGCTCTTTAGCTTAGCTTTGTTGTACGTGCATTCACCGTTATCAGTCTCCAAACAGAAAAACCATCATCCTGTTGCTGCTGCAGTTGCCGGGAAGTGTGACACACACCTGTTTGCTGCGGCAGATGGTCTACAGAGCGCTCCTCTGTCCGTGTGTTTGGATACGGTCAGCTGCTGTATCTTCTCCACCTCCACCTCGTCGTCGTCATCTGACTCGTCAAGCAGACACAGAACACGTTCTTATTTAATCAGGCAGTTGTTTTCCTATTGAGCCACTAAGCTGAAAGAACTCTTATTTTACTTGGCAACTGAGAACACACGCTAAAGCACACCTCTGTTGCTCTTTATTACACACTAACCTGTTTGTGCCCAGATCAGTTCTGCTGGATATTAAGCCTTATCTTTTTATCCTCTGGTGTTATTTATAACTTGGTGGTGGGACTGTACCCCTTCTGATTTATTCACATTTTTAAAATCTTTGATGAATTGTTTACTGAATAAAAATGGCCTGTAAACTTTTTCAGAACCTAAGGTGTCACTGTCAGTGTCATTTTTAAATATTTAAATTGGAGCTGTAATGATCAGTTTAATCTGCAGGTTTTCATTCATTCGTTTTGGCTGTGGGGCTTTTTATGAACAAAATGATTCAATGATTAATTGAGAAAATAATTAGCAGTAATCAATAACCATTAAATTTGATTTGCAGAGCTGACATATAGAGACTAACAGCTATTCACACCCACCTTCACAAAGTAACCTAACCTGGAGAAAGCCAGAGTACTCAGGGAGACTGCAGACTCCACACACAAAATACCTGGGTGAACCAGGGTTCCAACCTAGAACCATCTTGCTGCACCGCCCCAAAACAAGAAATGATTATTGACTGCTTAATTGATTTCTGTTAAATGATCACCACTACCTGCACACCATCATCTGAGCTAATATTACTTACAAAAAAACATTTCTTGTGTTTTTATAAAAGCTTTTTCTCACTGTGCATCATCATCATCATCAGAAAAATGCTTAAACCACCTCAACTGGCTTCTTGCAGCATGAAGCCCCTCACTCCTATCCTCCTTTCTAATTACAACTCACCTGATTATGCACAATGTGTCCAGCTACTCTGAACATGGTGTCTTTCTTTCCCTGTCACTAGTGAAACCTTGTGACTGCAGCTGTGGGTGGGAACAAAAGATCAGCAGTGACAATGAGAGGTTTGTTTTCTGCCTAAGCTTGGTGCCATATGACACCAACATTACTCGAGCTGATGCTCCTAATCAGACATCATCATGTACTGTCAGACGACCTCATGTTCCGCTCACTGATTAGCTTAGGGACAACGAGAACATTAATGCACGTTTATTGTATAATGTACATAGAACTATGAGATTCCTCTTGCGCAAGTTAGCTTTTAGATTTGCTACGTTAGATTTTCTACCTCAGGTTTGTAAAAAGTTCTACTTTTTGGCAAGTGTTTGTCATGTTCTGACCATAAACACAGACATTTATTGTGATAATTACTGATAATTTTTAGCGAGAAAACATTTGTCACCGCTTTAAAATCAACTCTTAACATGTGAGCAAAAGCAAAAGCACAAATACATTGCTGCATTACTTTGGATTCATACCAATGAAGATGTGGTCGTTTTATTTTGTTAAATTTATTCAAATTCTTAAAATAAGGGCACGGGCTGCATAATGACATAAAAGACAGGCAAGTTGGATAATGCCACGCAAAAAAAACAATGGAAAAACAGTCACAAACACTCAAATATTGTAAAAGCACAGTAAGGCATGAAAAACAGTAATAAACACTCAAATACTGTAATAGTACACAATAATGCATGAAAAACAGTCAAAAAACATCATAGTACAGTAAGGCATAACAAACAGTGGAAAAACACCCAACAACACTTAAATAATGTCATAGTATAATAACGCATGGAAAACACTCAAAAACAAATGTCATAAAATACTAAGGCATGGAAAACAGTTAAAAATACTCAATGTCACAGTAAAGTGTCAAAAGTTTTATCCTTTGAGATCAGTAGAGTCGGGTTGATTTCAGTGGAGTGTCAGTTAGAGACAGAAGTGATTCTGTCTGTTGGACATGATACTACTATATAAGACAACTACTGCTGAGCTTGGACACTTAAAGATCACCTTTGGCAGTACATTTTGAGGCTGTACAAACAAATGCAAACACTAAAAGAAAAGGGACTGCCAGTTGTAATCTTACCTGAGGCAGACAAAGTGCGAGAGCCCCAGCTTTGGTTTACAGGTTCTGTGAACGCCTGTCCAAGCGCTCTAGACTCCCTGGCGCTACGGGATAACCGTCGATACGCGACGTCAGAAGCTGTTCTTGTGAAACTGACGGCACTGGTGGCGTCTCTGAGACCTGTACGTAGGGCGTTATGAAACAGAGAAAAATCAACAGCTGAAATTTGACAAAAAATAATTAATAAGACACAAGAAGACTAAACTACACTATATGAGACCAGATAGACACAATTATATTCTCTTAGACTAATAAATTTTGAAGTTTCTATTCTGTTCTAAAGTTTTATATTTGTGTCAAACTGCACCTGAGATAATGACAGAGTCAGACTAAAAAATAAACACTGACCTTCTGGAAACATCTTCATGTCTGTCTCTTCTCTCTGTGATTTAATGCTTCAAGTTGGAATTCTGTGGAGAAAAACACAACAAACATTCATATAAAGATGTAACTTTGAACACATCAACATAAACTGTGCAGATACAGACAGAATTAAAAGACACTAAATTCTTCTTGTTCTGGATTCATCAGTTACATTTGTTTTCTACACAAACACAGAAGAAGCTCCTCATATTCACACAACAGCAGTGGATGGAAATGTTTGTTTCTCCAACGTAAGATAAATTTTAACTACATTTGGTCAAGAGATGCAAACAAAATGAGAGACAGATAACCAACATGATATATAATTTAATGCCAGTGCTCTGTGTTGGACAGGTGATGAAGCTGTTTGTGAATTACCTGGAGGCCTCTGTCCTGGTCTAAACAATTCCTTCATTGTTCAAAGATTCTCTGATCGTGGACGTCAAGTGGAGACACCTGGAGGACATACAGAGAGAAACATACAAAGCACAATGATCACTACACTGTGACCTGTTCATCAACAGTTTAACCATGAAAACACAGAAAAGTATTCAACATTACAGCTGAACCACAACATTTTCCAAACATTAGAGGAGTGTCTCAAAAAATGAGGTGTCACATATGACAAGAAAAAGCATTACATCTTTGAGAATCAATCACAATAACTATTTGTCGAATCATGTACATTACTGTGAACTTTAAAAACTTTCATTTAAGTACATTTTTGAAAGCAAGGTTTTAACTTCTGGTATTTTTAATTATACTTCAGTCCACAGAGGATTAAGTCAACACTGACTCAACTTACTGATATCTTAACCATCGCTGTAGTTAACGCAGATCGAGGCAGCCGACGTCTGTCAACCCCGACGTTCCTTGATAACCCGAGTTAAATCAGAGTGGCTTAAACTCCCTTCGTAGTCCAGGCCTCTGTTTGCTTTTTAAGGTGGGAGCTGGTGTTTGTGTCCAGGCTGCAGCAGCTGAACCAGTAAACCTGGAAAACACAAGTACAACCAACAATTACACTTTGACTTTTGAGGTGACTAAATTAATCATGCTACTACAATATGACTTCATTGATCTCAGAGAGAAAAGCCATTTTTAAAATCGTTTTTATAATAATTTCAGTCACGACAAACAAATGGTGAGGGGATCAATCAATGGCTATGGATAGATTACTACCACAAACCTACAGAGACACACAAACGCCAAGGAGGCAAAAAACTAAACTGCAAAATGATCAATGCCACACTGAAAACTGCTAAACCCGCAACTAGAAGAAACGTGACGACGATAATCCACCATAAACTGACTTACAATGACCAAGCTGGAGCTACAAACTACAAAGAAGCAGTAAAATGCTACGGTATGCTAATGGCGTGCTAGTGATGGTACAGCGATGCAAACAGTTGTAGACAAACAGACTAATAAACGGTTGGCAACAACGTGGCAGGGACGCATTAGCCACAGAAACACAATTACACTTCAACCCAAACAAACAAAGACATAGCAAAAAGGGAACATCGCCAAAACATCCTCAAACGATAAGGCTAATGCTAACGCTCTATGTTTATGCTAACGTTAATGTTAACGCTTGCTACTAATGCTAATGCTAATACCCAGGTGTTAACATTAGCCTCACCTCGCCGCCGCAGAACAGCTCCACAAAAAACAGCTCCAGAGTTTCTTTTAGCATCTCACCTGCTTTTCGACAAAAACTTTAAGCATCCGGACCTCGGTGGTGACGTTCTCCCGCACTACTTGCAAACGGAGGCGACGCTTCGAACGTGGTTCAGATCTGATTCGCCTCTCTGAACAGCTCCTCCCAGAAGCTCGTGACCAATGACGACATACGTCAGCTAACAGGAAGATGCTCTACTACTATTGCGAATCTGAGACTGAGACGGTAAACACATTTAAGCACCAAAACACTTTAAGACACGGTTAAAGGTGCGTTTTCACAAATTGTTAAATATCGAACCATTTTTTTAATTATAAAAAACTTGGATCTTATATGCAAGTACTGTGGAAGGTTAATTTTAAAAAGACGTAAAAATCGAGAAAATAGCATCAGACCCCCAAGGGTTAATGATAAACTGTGCAATATATCTCGAGGTTAGAACCCATATATACATTATAAAGACAGATTAAAAATCTATATTTTGAACACCTTAATTGACAATAAAAACTGAAAAACAGTGACACATTGATTATTAGGGCCCGAGCAACGAGTTGCGTGGCCCAACGGGGCCATGCAACGAGTTGCAAGGACCCTCTTGTTTTCGGTCTGTTTATTATTATTATTATTATTATTATTATTATTATTATTTTTTTTCTTCTTTTTCCGCCTCTTAGATCGGCTTTTTGAGGGCCTTAACATGCGTGAAAACTTACCAAAATTTGCAGACGCGTCAGGCACGGCGAAAAATTTAATAATTTAGGGGTCTTGAGCATGGGTGTGGTAAAATGGCCTCGGTAGCGCCACCTACATTTTTAAACGGAACAGCCCCTCAAGCCCGTTGCGCCTAAAAATCTGAAAATCTGCACACATATGTAACATCCCATGACGCACCAAAAAGTCTCTTGGAGCCATATTCTAAACCCAACAGAAAGTATTTTTATTTTGACCGGAAGGTGAAAAATTGTGTGTTTTTGGCCATTTCCAGGGGTCGCTTGAACGCGAACTAGTCCTAGACGCATTATCCGATTGACTTCAAAACTTAATAGTATGTTCTTAAGACATAGACGATGTTAAATTGCGGCAGATTTTGAGTTTTTGTTGAAGGGCGTGGAAGTTATGGCCCCTCAAAGTTCGATTACTCGCCACGAAACAGGAAGTTTGCTTTATTTTTGCTATATTTCGGCCATACTTTGTCCAAACTGCATCAAACTTTACAGGATTGTTAATGGTACCTATCTGCACACATCCATATGTCAATATTCATACAATTGTTGTAGCACCACCTATTTATAGCAGGAAATGACATATTTTATAGTGTGATGTCCAGTTTCTAGACGGGTGACCAGATTCACTTCAAATGTTGTCAGCCCCTCCTTGAGGAATTTTTTGGAAGACTGGCTCCGAAAATTGTGAGTTTTGGTCGAAGCGTGTGCCGGTTCTGGCCCGTCAAAGTTCGGAAACCCAACTTCCTGTTTGAAACCTCAGATTTTGGGGTAACTTCCTGTTGCGACTCTCTACTTTATCCTATAGATGGAGCCATTGTATTACTCCTTTGATGGGTTTTTGGAAGGGGGTCTCTGTGTGTGTGTGTCTGTGTGTTGTGTGTGTGTGTGTGTGTGTGTGTTTGTGTTTGTGTTTGTGTTTGAGGGGGGAGGGGAAGAAGAGTTGATTGAGTCTGTGAGAAGCTTGCCACAGAGAGGTTACAGTCAGGAGAGCCAAGAGCTGCTTTACACGCGGTATAAAAACTTCAGTTAAGATTTGAGCTGTCACTTGAGAAAGCATCATGCCAAAAACTAAGGAAATCACTGTAGACTTGAAGAATTGTCGATGCTCAGGAAGCAGGAGAAGGATATACAAAGTTATAACAGCATTTCCAAGCGTCAAGAACTCAAATGAGAAGCGTCACCGAGAAATTCAAGGAGAGCCACACTGTGCAGAACAAGCCTGGGCAGAGGTAGGAAGCCAAAGATTTCAATGACCCTGGAAAGAAAACCAGTTAGAGACCTGTCTAAAGAACCCATAAACGCTGCCAAGACACTAGTGAATGACTTAGTTAAGTCTGAAATTGTAGTCTCAAGAAGATTACATGAATTCATGTAATCTTACCATATGTCTCCCCTTGACCAAAGCTGAGCGTGGATTAATGCTGTCTTTACAGTTTGGTTTTGATCAGTTAGGAAATTTCACACGGGGTCAGCTGATTTTTTCGTGTTACTCAGTGTACGGCGACAGGAAAAGTTCACTAGGTCCTCCAGCGTCGAGGTGAACCAGCTGAATATAAGCCACTCAAGTTGACGACAAGTGCATTGAAAAGTAAAAGCTGCTGGCCTTTACCTTTTCTTTGTCAAAGCGCCTGTTCGGCCAGTAGTTAGTAAAGTAATATTTTCAGCGTTGTCCACAGTCTCATGACATGTTTAACAGGAAGCACAGCACGCTGGTTAAGCTCATGGCAAACTGTTACTAACAGCTAAAATGAAAGCTTGTCTGTATGTAGTCTAACTGGTTAGTTTGTCACTAATCTCCAAATTTTGCAAATTGCTATAAACTTCACTCTCTTAAACCAGTAACAGTCTGAGCTGGAATGATAGGGGTCTGTATGGATAAAGATAAAATCCTAATGATACCCATCCCTACAGCTGGTTAGTGGCGTCGCCCTGACTTTAGGCAGATGAGATATTCACTGTTCAAATAACTTCATTATAAGCCTTGTTTAAGCATAAATGATTTATATATGCACCCAATAACAGAACTTAAAAAAATGCTTTTGCTCAAAGCTCAAAGCTTGTAAACTCAAGTTAAAACTGAGTTTTATCTCCTTTTGGGAGGGGGTATTTCTCTGTGTGTTTGTGTGTGTGTGTGTGGGTGTGTTTGTGTTTGTGTTTGAGGGGGAGGGGAAGAGGAGTTGATTGAGTCTGTGAGAAGCTGCCACAGAGAGGTTACAGTCAGGAGAGCCAAGAGCTGTCACAGATGATGAGCTCTGAAAAATATTATCACAGAAAATAATTAGCATAAAAGCTTTTATTTTAAATTTTTACATCTGGGAAGTGTGAACTGTTACGCCAGCGTGTGCCCTGCAACCTGCGTTGACCCCGCGGTTGCCGGGGTCCCGCGGTCGCCGCTCCCCCGACGGGCGCCGGGTGCGAGGGCCCGTTCAACGCTGCTCGCAGCTTTAATTCTGCTTGGAATCGATTTTGCATGTGATTTTCAAGGAAGTGCATTTCAGGTTTTCTGTTTATAGGGTTCAAAGAGGAAGTGATCAGTAGTTGGCCAAGGCAGGTGAATTGTTTTTCTTCTGCTGCACTCCTGAAGCTGCATTAGGAGATTTTTGTCTGCTCTTGGACAAAAAGTAGACTCCAAAACAAACTCACGACAACAAGGATATACTATGTCAACACAACAGGATGTATCCATGCACATCCAGGAAAATAACAAAGCAAGGTGGCCATGGTGTTCACTTTCTTGTGACAATTTTTATTGAGCAGTTGGCTTCAAATACATGTAACAAAGAATCAGCTATTGCTCAGTTTAATAATTATAAACCCAAAGGACCCTCAGTTATATTCCCTTGCAAACATAGACAGCTGCGGACACCACCTTTCTAGTCCACTCGGAGGATGCATGTGCAGTTAGTGTGTGAACCCTAATGCCTCATTTCCGCATAGCTCTGTGTGTGAGCTAACCAGAAGTCCATTCATTCCTACAGTAACTTCCATGCCCTCCAATGTGTTTGTGAAACTCCTCCAATTTTTTTTTTCTTTTGGTCCAGAATTTGCCCCTTGTACATTGAAAAATGTGAACTTTTTGGACAGACCGCATGCTGTGTGCCACTGGAAGTTAGCATAAACACAAATTAGCTAACTTTTTGACAGCGTATTTAGCAAATATTGGTAGCATGCCACTTGTGTGCACAACATCCCACATGTATCTTCACTCACTCACATTCCTTCACATTTGTATGATACTGTGAAATATTACAAAGCTAAGAGAGAGAGTTTGTTTTTTAAATCTCCTCTAAGTGCAAGATGTTAATTAAGTCATCCTCTAGTGATCTTTCATTAAGTTCAATATTCATTTGCATTTTATAGCCCTGGTTTCGTTTGCCAACTCCAGAGAAAAATATACAGGAAATTTGAGAACATCAATATTGAATGATTCTGCATTCCAAAATATGTTCAATGCGAAATTGTTTTCCAGTACCAATGTTTTCAGAATTCTCTCTTTCTACATTATACTCTTAGTCTCACATTTAACACATACTGTAAAGGGTACACTGCTATCTGTACGGCACACAGATTTGACATTGGACATAAATTAGACATGCATGGCAAAATTTCAGAGTGTTACTGTAATTCTTTGGATACTGAGCTATAAATAAACAAATAAAAATTACAAAAATAGATAGTCAAACTCAAAGTCACACAGCACAGTGTTCATAATAAGTATAGTAAGTAATATTGCTCAATGACAGTTGATTTATATTGTCATGGAATGCAGTAGGAAAATGTTTCTTTTTCACATTCATGTACATTAACTTGGCTACTGAAACAAAAACAAACATTCTTCCGCTGCTGCAGCCATCACATTTTTTATATTCCGTCTGTCCAGCTTACTTGGCATCCTAATGCAGGATCAGAGCAGGTGGCCGGTGCAGTGATGAAAACCAAACAACGGATGGAATGGGTCGATGGCAGAGGGAAACCAGGAGCAGCTGCAGTATCTTTTTTGCTTAATTATGCAGCTGAAGAATTTATCAGCACTTTGCCACACTGGGAGCCAAGTCCTTGACCTCTCAGCTGGACTTCATGGCTGCCCATTACAGTGGTAAAATGAATGAAGTAGATATTCATTGTGAGTGATGTCACACTATTAGAAGGATGTCTTCGGGAAGTATTGGCAACACAATTTGTTCTTGTTATATGCACTGCTTTACTGTTAATCTGTCAGCTGCTGTATGTCATCTTTTAATACCTGCATTAAAAACACTAGTTTAGTAAATGTCAATTACACATGTTTTGAGGCCCATGGGTATATAAAGGGCCACAATTTTCACTTACCTCAGGCCTCATTTGTGACCATGATGAATGATGTGTATTACTGTAATAGCTTTTAAAGTAGCTTCCCACAGTGGGAGTGTCAACTGCAAGCATATAGAGCCTCGTTATTCACAAACTGTTGGAAGTTAAAAAAGCAGGGAAATGCAGCATGTAATCGAATATGAGCAAAGCTATTTAGGATATTATATGAGCTGCCATGGTGAGGTCCCTGTTGAGATTTTGAGTCATAAAACCAAAGCCCTTTTCTACCCTGCAATCAACAGTTAGCGTGAAGGTTTAACTACTGAGGGAAATCCTTGGGCCCTTTGGTCTCCAGGACACTCCCAGAGAAGGGAACACTCTGACATATGGACATGGAGAGAGCCAAGTATTTGCAGGAAAAACGAATGAAAGAAAACCCAACCCTGCTATTTTTATGAATTGACATTTTCACTTTCTCTGTGTGAGATCTGCATAGCTAGTTGAGAGAGTGATGTATCTGGTATTATTAGTCCCCCAAGTTCATCTTACAGACAATGACACTGCTGGAGTGCTCATTACCACACACTGTGTTGGAGACCTAAATGTGTCCTGAGCCCAGCTGTGCATTCTGTGTCCATCTCCTATTGGACACTGCAGGAACTCTTCAGCACTGAAGGAGCTGATAGACTATTGACCCATTGATTTGCACGCCACACTGCAGCGACCGGCGAGGGCTGAGGGCTCTTTTCTTGTGCAGCTCTGCCGAGTGAGGTGCATGATACTGTTTTTGCTGTGAAGGTGCCGTGCTGCAGATACAGAAGAGTTGTTTTGAAGGGCATTGGTTTAGACAGCTGAGGTGTAACGGCAGCGCAAGACTCAGTGAATAATTTATAACAAGGTTTCAATGCGACTTTGATCCTTTGCCAGTCGCACAATGCCATGTTAGATAAGAGGTATTTGGAAATAGTGTAGTGTTTACTGAACAGTGAGGCCATATTATCCTTGAAAGCTTAGTGTATTTAAATAAATCATGATACATACTTGTCATTTAGCACAGTTACAGAACAGTATAGGCAATGAGTGTTTTTAAATCCATGGAGTTCTTACAGCTCTCTATACTAAAATCATTTTTTTTGACCTTGACCCAATGCTAGTCTCTAAACATACACAACATTAATCTACCTGACAGCTAAAACTCACTAAATTAAAATAGTAGAAAGCAGCTTGGTCTCTCTTAAAACAGAGGCAAGACAAATAGCTGAGCAAAAAGAGTAAGTGAGGACTTGAGTGTCTCACTGCAGTTTGTTCAAGGTCCCCCCTCCTGTCTGTACTCTGACAACGCTGGTAAGGAGATCTTCCACCTGCACCTCAAGCCACCAGTCGATGCTGGGGGTCCAGCACCTACAACAACAAACACAACCTGATTGAACAAAGACTGACCCTAAATTAATGAGCTACACCTAACTGGGTCTGATTAAGACCATTAAAGTGTATTTGTGGAGTTATTTACTGTAATCTGTTGGAGATTAACTGTGGTCTGTGAGTCATGAACATGCCAGTGATGTAAGACACAGGAGGAAGACAAAGCACTGAATGTGAAAGGGTATGGTAAAAACCCATCTGACAACTGTAACACAACTTTGTCCCCTTTATAGATATTTAAAGAAGCACATGGGCATTTATGTACATGTATAGCAAGTATATAAGCAGTGTTCAGGCCTTCAATCTAAATACTTTATAGGTTAATATAAGGAAACGTTGTAAAGTTCAGTAGTAAAATGGACAGATGATGTGACGTAACTCAAACAACAAAAAATAATATAAGCTTCAGCTGCTTCTGGTATGAACAATACTTACATGCAGCCATGCCTCAACAATGTGTTTTGAAGAAAAGTGTTCTCTAATCGACATCTGTTGAGGATCAAATCTGTCACTCATAATCCAGTCATCATGATTACTTCTATAATGCTAATAATATCTTACAACTGCTGTTCTTGCTGTTCAAAATGATTCCCACATTGTCTTATACCAAAACCCAGGAAAGTGTTTCAAACCTACAGTACCTTAAAGTGGATTACGCATTTGGAAAATTGCCATATGATTTTTTTTTTCATACTTGCAGTGATGAATGACTTATGCCACTTGCCAGGCATTCAAATGATGCCTAAAGAGAAATCACTACTCATAAGGTGATCGGCAGAGACCACCTGTCAGGTTTCTCAAAAGTCTGAATAAATTTTTTTTCCTCAGCATGCTGTACTGTGCATGTTCTTGGTAAGAGTGATCTGCACGATAGGCTTCACTGATTATCATTGGCGTACAGGTACTGTAATTAGTGCAGGTCTGGCTCTCCTCCAGGTGGCTCCCATGCTGGCTATTAAGTCATTAACCCAGCATGTTCCACTTGGGCTGTTTCCCCATGCTGTATATATTACTGCTGCTGAGATGAGCGGTCAAATTACAGTCATATTATGACCCCTACTGTGTTGCAAATTAGCGGTCATCGTCTGAGATCCACTGCATGCTGACTGTCATATAGTATCTCCTCTCACTCACTAAAGGGAAAGACTGTGGAATGCATGATATATAACTTTGGGAATTGTCATTCCTGACTTAGAAGGATACCTGACCAAACCCTGGCTGGGAATGTTTGCGAGCTGCAGTGATTTCCATATTCATGATATATCAACTGAGTGATGTGACTCTAATGCAAGCAGGGGGAAAACAATTAGATAATGAACATAGAAACATATACAAATAAAATCCTCTGACATTGATGGTGCTATATGTACATTTTTCATAATCTATTTCTATATAGCTGTTGTTAGCATTAACAACTGTTTACTTGCGAGCTTAGAGGAAATGTTGTGAGTTCAGCATGAAACTTTGTTCCTTTACTTGCCAAGAGCTGTCTACAATGATGCCTGTGTTATATCACTTCTTTTCTACTGAAATTAGCTTGCTAAGAAGACAGCTAGCCAGTCTGTTCTCAGTCCAGCATCAGAGTATGAAGAATTAGGGCTTATTAACCTCTTGTCTTGTAAATGCAATGATGGCTAAAACTCTTGATAAGTAAACAGCTTAAAAAACTGCCAAAATATGGGCAAAACTCTAAAACAAAGGACATGAGTAAAGTAATATACTGAAAAGGGACACAAATTTTATTACATTTATAACAATTTAGTAGATTTATAGCAATTACTCTACTAGTAATGGCAAGGACTTTTTGGTATCTACAGCAAATGGATACCAAAACAGCAAAAAAAACAAAAAAAAAAATGTTTGACATTTTTGGACATACACCAAAAATTACTCAAGCTAGCCTGGCTCTAAATTGTAAATTTTGTCTTCCATTTTGTGGGTGATTAAGTGCCAAAATAGTTTTTGCACAGGAGCAATACCTGTCTGGCAACTGATCAAAAGCAAAGAAATAGTCGCCATAAAATGTCACTTTGTCATTTTTTCACTTTGATTAGATCTAACTAACATCATATAACATGTTTGTTAGATCTAGAAGTGCTGGACTTTCTGTTTCCTGTTTCCAAACAGTGACTGAAGAGATATTTAATGGACGTGTGTAAGGTCATTATTAAACTTCTAACTCTTTGGTAGACAGCAAATAAAATGTAGAAGTACTAACATAATAGTGTTACTACTAGATTTTAAAAAGTGCTGATGGGAAAGGCAGTGTGTAAGTGCAGTTTAAGTGCAGTGTCTTTATACAAAGTTTAAACACATAAGGTCTGCTTTCTGCTCAAACGATCCCATCCATCAGGGGACCAGCAGTGTACTTTAATGATTATGTCTTTTAAATTTCTCTCAGTAACACTCACTAACAATGTAATCATGAGAGCAGGATCCACAGACACTCATGTTGAGTGATGAGTTCAAGTCTCCCCACCCATGCAGTAAAGTGTGCTCTCTCTTATGGTTCTTTATAGAAAAACTAACATGAGATAGTTCTAATTACAAAGGTTGAAGTCAAATAAAAAGTCAAAGTCAAACCTAAAAGAACTAAACTCTTTTGTTATTGATCATAATGACAACTGATGGACTACAGCAGTGGTTCAGTTACAAGAGGTGCACACATGCACATGCAAGAAAAACTGGATTTCAGTGGATGGAAATTTGAAATAGGTGACATGAGTGTTATCAGGTTTGCTGCATATTGTTCTCACAAAAATAAATTTGCTTGAACAGAATGCGTTTATGCTTCTTCACTCGAGTCAAGGCGTCCCACTGGAGGAACAGTTTGGCTTTAAGCTGCCTTTAAATTTCCTCTTCATACCCTCTGCTCACTTTAAACTGATAATTAGCCTACACACATGGAGGCAGAGGGAAAGCTGGAGGGCTCGCTGAACACCATGCATGTTTGGACGCATGGTCTTGTCATGACAGTAGTGTTTTCTGGCTGCTGCTGTATTGATTCATGAAGTAATTAAAGGAGGCATCAGGCAGTGAATATACCAAAATACCAAATGCTGCTTAATTTAACCACTGAAGAAAGAGCTTTGCTTTCTTAAAATGATCTATTAACAAGAAAATGTCATTTTGTTCATAATATTTACATTTCCAGTGGTCTCTGTGGTCAGCCGTCAAAACTCACTTTTTATTTATTTATTTATTTTTTTTACAGCTGTCAAATTATGATTGATGAGACCAGTCATTATAAATCTAACTGGTTTCAGTTTTATGGGCTCCCCAGCCCTCTGTAATTCTCCTATAAAGGTCCGAGGCTCTAACGCGCCTGTAGGAGTCAGTAAGAGCCGTTTCTTCTTCTTCCTCAAACTTCATTTCCTCCTCGTCCAACCAGAAAACTCAGTCCGCAATTCATCATCAAACAGAGACATATAGCGGGTACCGAAAGTTGTCAGAAAGGGAAGGACTTGCTTTTTTTTTTCTAGGAAAAGGGCGCAATCCCAGACACACTTTTTTTTTTTTTTTTGGCAGGACAGAAGCGGAATAAAATACCAACCAAGTCCGGCTGGAAAGTTTGGGGCTGAAGCTGTTGCATCGAAAGTTGCGTGGCAGTGATTTTTCTCCCCTTTCCCCGTGTCGTGTGACAGGTTGCAGCCACTGAACGCTACAGTCACTTCGCAGGAGGACGTTTGCCAGGTAAAAGATTTATTTCTTTTCCGAGTTTGTTTGTTGACAGCGGTGTTTGTTTTCGGGCCATGTTAAGATTGAGCGCAGCGTGATGACATCGTAGTTTGCTGTGCCGTCCAACTTCACCGTGTTTTATATCCCACGAGTAACACGGGGCTTTTATTTTGTGAGGTTTTGCTGCCTGAAGGTTTTGACATGATTGCTTACATTAAAATGAAACAACCACAGCATGATGTCCTTATAATGAAGAGGAGAATAACACATGGCAGCCACTTTGTAGTGACCTTATGGTATTTTAAGTACTGTGGGAATATTCCTGTTAGAATAAAGTGCTGTACGTTGTTACAGTGTGTCTGTAAGTGGGTTTTAATATTCTTTATGAACTCCTGTTAAGACTATAATGTTCCCTTTAGTGTTATTTTATGACCATAAGCTACCTATTTTTGGCAGGGGATCATGAGTGTGTCACATGCCAAGAAGCTTTGAGGGTGAGCTTGAATGGTGACAAACTTTAGGCCTCACACAAATAAACCATTTCACCTCTTCATCCTGTCCAAGAATGTGTTAGTGTTTGACCCATGACAGCACCAAAGTCTTTCATTTATCTTTATTAGAACAGAATGGTTCTGCTCCTGTTTGGTATAAAAAAAACATTTTGCATCCAGAGCCAGTACATTTTTTTGGCATGAGTTACATGATGAGTTGATCACGTAAGCCTGAAGGTATGTCAAGAATCGAAAAGCATAAATTCGGAGTCCTTATTCAGAGGCAACAGCTGAATGAGATGCTGCTCTGATCCGTGCGAGCAACACGCCTTGTTCAACAATAAGCTCATCACCACGGCTCCACAGCTGATTGTCCCTTCTTCTCAGCATTGTACAGTGTGTGACTGTTGGAGCACAGACACTCTGATGAGCCTAATCACTGTGATTGTGTGTGTTAATGACCTAAGCTTCACCCACGGTGGCTGCGAGTGTAAATTTCAACCTGAGAAGAAAAGCCTTAACCATCCACAGACCTCAGTGCCGCCAGCAACTCCATTTCCTCTGACTTGGCCCCTGTGTTAAAAGGCTCCTGTAAAGCAGAGTGGTTATTGAAAGTGAGAAGTGAGTGACGTTTCGTGGTGCATCCCACTCACCGATGAATTTACCAGATGTGGGAAAGGCAAGACATGTCAAGTTTTTGGCTCATTTATTATTCAGTCTGTGTACTGTGTAAAACCACCGTCTGTCTTTAATTTATCACATGCTTTTGTTAAGTGACTATTTCTCATTACCCCCAGGAAAAGTGTTGAATTCTCAGTGGACACATTTTGAAAGAAATAGAAGGCTTACACCCAACACATAGGTCAAGTGGGGCCATATCAAAACAGCAGCTCCTCACCACGGTGGTATGCTGTGGATCATGTCTATTCTGGTGTATGGGAGGGGAGAGAGAGGTCTTGCACCCTCTGACCTGACATTCCTGCTTCTCTCGTGGCATGGGGTCAGTGCCCCCCCACCCCCCTCCACGACCTGCATTTTCTTTTTCTTTGTAATTTCACCCTTGTGGTTAATTATTTTTGCCAGCCTTAGAGGCTGAATTGGCAATTTGTCTCTTTGGCTGCGCCTTAAGCATAGATATCTATCATAATCTGCTTCCTTACAAACAAGGGTTTAAAGTGGATTAGATATTTAAGTGTTGGATTCATTTCCCAGCAGTCATATCTACCAGACATACCCACCAGCAAGCTGCACTCAAAAGGGGGGAAGAACGAGTGGCTTGAGCTCTCAGCTGCTCCTTGTTGGGCTCAGCTCTTCTGTGAGGTTTACATAATGAAACCTGACATACAGTCACTGACATCAAAGGTTACCATCAGCAGCTAACTTTTTCTATGACTGTTTTGAATCAGCAACAATCATAACCTTTGTCAAGAGGTTTTCCTCTGGGACACGCTGGCTGATTCTCTGTGGTGGTAAACAAAAGCAGCAATGTGAGCCTGCAACTGTGTTTACTTCCTCAGCTTTTCTCTCTGTCCCACACAGTCACCATAGAGCTCGGCTCTATGTTCTGTCCCTTCATGAAAGTTCCTATTCTCTGGGACAAATGTTGGGGGGGGGGACCGTCCGTGCTGGGCAGATCTCATTCCATTGGGCCTTACAATGGATGAGCTGTGCTGCTATATCAACATTTATTTCTCTCTTGTCTCCCCCCAACCCCCCCATCTTTCTTTTTCTGCCACTTTAATCACATCCCTCCGGGCCAATCGGCAGCAGAAAGAGCAAGGCTGTGCGTCGCTGGCTTTGTCTGTGTGAGATACTGCTGGTCCTGTGCTGCTGACCAGTAGGTGCCATGACTCACTCTGACTTTGCATCTTGTGTCAGAGAGGTTTTTTACTACACCCCTTATTTCAAGCTTTTCAGGCGAGTCTTCCCATTTTTTGTTTCACGCGGCCTACTCAAGCTGTGCATTCATGAGATGCAGATCAGATATCTATCTCCCAGCCATATATACACCATGAGCAGCACATTCTGTTCCTAAATTTTGACTTCGCTATGTGACTGACAGGCAGTTGTTTACAGTCAGGTCTATTTCTGAGCCAGGATCCTGCCTGCTCGAGCTGAAGGTGCAGCAGATTTCTCTAACTAAAACTAAATTCATGCCTGAATCTGCGTGAGCAGCAAGAGGGGACACATCATGTTTCATATTAATTTTCTGTGAGAGACTTTTGTTTCCCCACTGTTAACAGCTTGGACCATTTCAAGCATCTTGTTTATGTGTATCCCTGCCAAAACATCTCGACATGAACGAGTTGATCTGCAGAACTTTATCAAGAGAATAAAGGAGCCTCTGTTGAAGAACAGTAGTCACTCTTGCTTAGTGTGAAACTGTTGAATTTCACCAACACAAACTCAGTCTATGGCGTGTTAGAGTGCCGTACATGACCTGTTTTCTGCATTATGTGGAAGTGAGGTCTTGACTGCTGCCAGCTTGCTCTGCTTTCACACCGTATCATACTGTTTTGTTTCAGTGCTGTGCGGGATTTGTAATGTCAGACTTGTTGACTTTAGCTGGCAGAGCTTCCTCCCCTGATGCCCTGTGTAGCTCTAGCCTGCGTCGGTTGGCTTTGTCAGCATTGGTAGCCCATTCTGTGGGATTTTTTTTCCATACTATATGATTTTCTAAGACATGATTGATCAATGGTGGCTACTTAGAGAGCTTTACATACCAAATAGGTGATGTCCCCTCAGTAACCTGTAAACAGTGCGTAGAAATGAATTAATTGCCAAAATGTCACTTTAATTCTGTTCAGCTGTCTTTTCATGATAACTGTGTTGCTACAGAAAATATTAAAACGTGTGTAGCTCTCTGTCTGTCTTTTTGCATTTTCTTTACAAAATGTGAACAAACTTCTGCTTGTTGCAAGCTTTTCCTGCCTGTCTTATCTGATAATGTTGCACAGTGTCATTGTGTTCTCATTAATGAAAGTGGCTGGGGGCTCTTCAGTGCTGCCTTATTTATGCACATGTTGAGCAATGGTGCAACTCAAATTGCAACCATCGCTAGCTCTCCTCCAACTTTTCTGTCTTTTTGTATTATTTAGATTTGGCAGAATCTATTGCTTTATTGAAGCAAGGGAGAAAGAAAAGAAAACAACACCTGGTTGTAATTAATGACATTTTTTCAGTTGGATCACGTAAATTCCTTTAGATAACATGGTTCTTGTCCATAGCCATGAATCCATTTCAGTCAGAACCAGTGTTGTCAGTCTTAGTGTGACTGTTGTAGCTCAGCTGAGAGCTGTGATGCAGAGTTTCCATTTGAAGGGAATGGATCACATCACTGTGCCCATACACTGCACTTGATGGGATGGTGTTGATTTTATTTGTCATCAGTTATTTTAAATTTAGAAGGAATTTCTTTCATTTGACTGGCTATATACTGTATTTGACTCTGTTAAAAAAAACTCTTAAGTTCCACGATTGTAGCTGGTCCAGGAAAGGGGAGGGGGTGAATCCCATTGTCCTGCTTCAGACCATTTTGACCATTATCTATGAGAGACGGCTCCAGTGACTATAAAAAAGTCTTTGATCACAGAATATCTTAGCACATGTAATGTCCTAGCTTTCAGCATTTAACTGTGTAACCAGGCTGCGTAAAATGTGACAGTTTCTTCAGGCCTGATATCATGTTCTCCGAAAAGGGACAAAGCATAGGGGACTCAGCTTTTAGCAGCACATAACTTTTTGGCAGTTAAAATATATTACATTTTACTACACTCTATTGTTTTTGGAGATTTTTCTCTGAAATTGGTCTTTTATTATATCAAATACATACAATCCAAGGTCTCAAACACAAAGATACAACATCCTGCTCAGTGCACCAGCCTTAAAACTCATTATGAGTAATTGCTTGTGGCCTGTAGCCTAATGTTAGCTCACCTTTTTTTTGGTTTAATAGGAAACAATGAGTTCTGCTGCCTGTTATTCTAACTTGTGGAACCCTGAACTGTCTAATAGAAGCCTTTAGATTATATAAACTAATACAACAACACAAACTATGACCAGACAACACAAACCAGACTTTTGTATATAGTTATTGTGTAGCATTACATTAAACTTTTGTTTCTCAATATGAAGGAGCAGAGATGGCACCAGCTCATTTGGATTTGAACAGCAGATTTTTCCATTTCTTTTTTGTAATTTTGTGAACAGAAACATTGCCACTGCAATTGTGAAAGTTTTGCACAATCATTAGGTGTGACAGAGGCTGGCATCATTTAGATCAGCCATTCTAATCCTCTTCTGAGGCAGTGCTCTCCTGTATACAACAGACTGTTTTGTAATGGAAATTCAAGAGGCTTCTCATAAGAAGAACTCTTTTCTGAGTGAGGCAAGATGCTTATACTGTGTATGAAATCCCAGGTATGCTATCAACAGCAAATAATGTTCTTTTTTTATGTTGAGTGTTTGTTTGTGATGCGTGTTGACAATCCACGCATTCATCTTCACTTCATCTTGGCAATATCAACTTTAGGGCTCTGCAATGGAAAATACATTGCTTCAAATGTAGCTTTTGGGAAATGCGTGCAGGGTGTAAGTTTGTTTTTTGAAGTGGGGGAACAGAATGACACAGATAAGAAATGTGTTTTTGAGTAAAAAGAAAAATCAATTATTCTTTATTTTTAACTGGGTACTTTGAAATCAACCTAACATGCACCAAATTATGATGCACTCGCAGGAGCACGCAGTGCTTCTTATTGCTCTGAGCTCTAGGTAAAAAGCCTGTGCTCATCATTCTTTGTGGATGGACAGTACACTGAGTTTTTGGATCCCAGCAGCATTACATTTTTAAATGAGGAAATGTGATAAAGGAAGTTCTGAAGGAGTGTGAATAAACAGTGAATTAACGCAGTGAAGTGGAGAAACAACTTAAAAGTATCTAGAAGATCCTTCATGGGTGTGGGTGTCCAGTCACTGTCCCTGTGTTCTGATGATGAGTAATGTGGATATTTTGAATCATAATGTGTAAAACAGTCTGCCCCTTTGCTGGGCACCAAATCACAGACACTTGCCCACATACTTTACTGTCTCTGTAAAGTCCTTTCATGTTTGCGTGCAGTCAAGGGCCACACTATATAAATTTAAAAGAAAGAAGAAATAACCTGGACTGTGTTCCTCAAATTAAGGGCTAGAGATGAAAGACTACCTGTACTGCCACCCACAGACAGCCAACATTTTATCAAACCAACAATCCTTGACACCAAAATTGCTGCCACACCTCCCTTTATAGCCGTCCACCCCCCCACCCCATGCTTCTGTCCAGTCACTTTCATGGTTAGTCACCAAAATGTAGGCACCAAAAGTGCGAAGGCGGTAAAGCAGTCTGTGTTTGTTTGATAAAAATATCACTTTGACGTTAAGCCATGCCACATACCATTTATCATTTCAGAAAACTGAGCCCATGGAATACATATTAATACCAACCATTACTACAAACCATGTAACATTAATTTTGCTTGATAAATGATCCTATTAATGCAACATGGAGGAATGCTGATCTTTACACTACCAGCAATGCAGATCTAGTATCTTTGGGTATTTAAGGCATCAAACATCTTTGATTTTACTTAGAGAAACACTCCAAGTTGCAACCTGTTCTTTGAGAGAAAACGAGAGAGAAAGGAAGAAAAAAAATAAAACAATGGCACATTTCCTATTCTGCCACCTTTGCTGGCACAACTTCAGGGGTGGGCTCTCCTGTCCTGTCATGTCTGGTCTCCTAAATGCTTGTTGGTACAATTAAAAAAAGATCCTGAAAGTCTACTTCGTTACCAGCTTTGAACCTGCTGTGATTAATTGTACACAAGGGAGCCTCATTGGCAACGCAGAGCCAGCTCTCCTCTTGCCTTATGCCAATGCTCTAATCAAAAGCACCTTTATGAGTCACAACAGAACCCGGTGCTTCTCGGATTGAGACCTCGCCATGGTAATTGAGCTCTTTAAACATGATCCTCCCTGCTTTAGATGGTTGTTGGCCGCCTCACTGGTGACACACTGTTTTGAAAACTAGCTCTTCCTTTCATCAGTAGTAAATCATGATTTAAGGAAGAGGTCAGCAATAAGTGATACATCCACTTGTTCCTGAGCATGTTTGGAACTCATTACATTGCTGCCCTCTCCACATTTGATGAATTTTGGGGAAGAAGGTGGATTGGACTGGTCCAACTCATTATCCTTTCATCAAGCTATTGTGGAAAAGAGGGCAAAACCTCAGTTGAAATGACTAAAACATGCCAGATTTGTAAAAGAGTTATCCAGTCATTTGCATACAACGCCCTAAATTAGACACATTTGGTTTATTAAATGAAGAAACCACAATTTCCAACCATGCATCCACAAAGTAGGCTACTAAATAATGCTTGCCTTTGATGCAAAATCCACAATCACTATTGAATATTCCACAAGTACGGGGGTGAAATTTCTCAGTAAATACCTCATCTAAATTCAACTTTGTGGTAAAAACATTTGTCATTACTCCTGTATATTAACCTGCCAATGCACTGAATGCAGAGAAAAAAGATTTCTCTGTGCTGCCAAATGTTCTGTTTTAATGATACATTTAAAGATCCCAGATGGACATAAAATATATTGGATGTAGTTATTACAGAGCATCTGGAGCCATACACAATTGAAGGCTTCATTTTCTTTGGCCACTCTATACCATCAGTGGAATATAGGCTCCCGTCTCATGGCTCATTTGCTTTTCAATTTCACTTTGATTTGTATTCATGTTATGGCAAGCTGAACATGTGTTGAAATCATACATGCTTCTGCACCTTTTTGCCGGTTGACTGCCTGTGACAAGTTGGTGAATTGATGCAATCTTGCACTCTTTGAGGCCCCTCAGATCTGACTATTAGTGTTTTATTCAGCCATGCGAGTTGTGTGGCTTTAGGGATGCCAGTGTCAGCCTGTTGTTTGGTTTGGTCCACCACTTTGGTGTAGACTGAGATTTCCCATAGTGCTACCAGCAGTTTTCACTTTTCCTGTCATCTACTAGATTGATTTTCA
Organism: Lates calcarifer; assembly: GCF_001640805.2. Lineage (NCBI taxonomy): Eukaryota > Metazoa > Chordata > Actinopteri > Centropomidae > Lates > Lates calcarifer. The sequence continues at coordinate 19,633,818 of NC_066842.1, read as the reverse complement.
CTAAATTTGTTACCTAGACATTCATGGTTCCCAGATGATGAATCTTGATTTGACTTTGGTGATCCCCTGACTTTTTGTTTAGCAACATTGTTAGGTCAGAATTTAAATTTGTCTAATACTTTGTTTTATGCCAAATTCCTACAAAACTAATTGCATCTCCATCAGCTTCAGCTCTGCATTGTGTTTAGTCCTAATTAGCAAATGTTAGCATTCTAAAATTCTAAACCAAGATGTTGAACAATGCTGTGTCACATAAGATAAGACAACTGTACTGTATATTGTACTGTTTAAATCATAATTACAAGCAGCTGAGTGACAAAAAGGAAACCTTCACGCCTTTGACTTGTAATTCCAAGTGAGACATATCAGGAATTTCTGAAACCAACAGTATCTAAAGACATGTCTACAAACTGCTGGCACTACCACTGGCAGTTACAACAAAACAAAATCCAATATTAGCACAAGTATAAATGACTCAGGCTCATATTATAGGAGCTATACATTGCTTATATCTGGTTTAACTTTGTCACGAACTGCTACAAATATGTAGAAGTAGCTAAGTTTAGCACTACCACTTTAATACATGAACATTCCCACACTGGAATAAAGTGTTTTACACATTTGTTCTTTTCTGATGACCATTGGTTGTGTGAATATAATTAAAGAAGCATAAATATTACACCTGCTGAGCATCAGCATGTTGTCACTGCGAGCATGCCAATTTTACAATTTAGCTCAAAACACACCTGTGCCAAAGTACATCCTCACAGTATCACTAGCACAGCTGTAAACTCTTAAAACTTTTTGATGTGTGCCTGTTTTTCTCTGACTTGCTCAGCTGAATTGAATGTCCTTATATGACCCATAAGAACAGATGATATGTCATTGGACTCAGTATGCCCTCAAAGGATTTTGTGTAAGAAGTTTCATAACAGACACAACTTGATTCCTCTTCATTTTCTACTGTTTCTGTGTATATGTATATGTGTTTGATAAGGCAGACAATGAGAACAAAGAGTGAAAATGAAAGAATCTGACACTTTGATGAGTGACGTGTTTATTTACCCAGTGGAGGGCTGCAAGCATATCCTTGGGCAAAGTTATTCCTGAGCTTGCGCATCCTGTAGCCTCTGACCTCAGAGACAGGAGACATTGTTTGACAACTGTGACGCTCCGAAGAGTAGGTGACAGCTTACTCAACCTTATCAACATCAAAAAATGTGACTTGGTGTGGAGGTTTGATAGGTGTGATATTTTCATCTTGTCATTAAAGTTGACATGTTTTGACATTCTCTGAAAACCGTCAGGGAATGAATAAATTTCCCCAAGATTAACTTCAGTTTATATTTATCTATGTCCTGTTGTTTCAGGACAGTTACAGTGGTTTCCCAATTTCCTGCTGTGTTATTTGTATTTACAAAAAGGCCACTTGAAGAATTTCATGTTTACATAAGAAGAGTGAAGTATTATTGCTGTGGTCCACTAACTGCATAATAATCCAAACAGGCAGTTAGAGGATTTTCAAGGTCTTGGCTTCCAAGTGCTAGAAAACAATGTAGTGAAAGTTCAAGAATATACTTCTGTGCCACAGCTTAATTAGTGTATCTCCTGACTGATTCTGATGATGATCCCTGACATTTATGTTAAATGCATAGGTTGCCTTTGAACCTTGAAATTTCCTTTGAAAAGCCTTTGAAAAGATGATGGAATTTGAATGTCAAATTGATATCTTTTATCTATCCATCCACACCCTTCTTTGTTTTCCTAGACAAGCTTTTTTGTATTAATCCAGGCCTAAGTCCAAACTCTGAGTAAACATCTGGTAAACACCTGAAATGTCATGACTAACTAGGAATAGTATTTCAGAAGATTATCATAAGATTTCAGTAGTCACGTTTCGTTTGTATGAATTGCAGTCTTTTCAGTTGTTGACAGGATTGTTGATTTCTGAGTGTTCAAAATGGAGGAGTGGATATCTCAATTTCTTTTATTTGTAGGAATGCATTCAAATCTCACAATTTGAGTGCTATTTTGAGAAGTAGTGGTGCCTGTTAATTGAGGGTAATGAACCAAGGCATTGTGTTGAACAACTGGCACTTTCTCTGCATTGTTGTTACAAAATGAGATTCTTCAGCTGACCATGTAGCTGACCATGTAGCACATACAAAAACCAGATATAACACAGCAAATTGTGTTTTAATTGCTCATCATAGACGATCTCTCAGTGTGTTGTTGTGTCCAGGAATTAAAATGACTATGGCCATTGGTTGACTCAAAAATGTGAACTGGTCAAAGTCTGCTTAAGCCTTTTGCCTTTATGCCAAGGACATTTAGAACATTTTTAGAGCATGGTCAGTTGGTTGATTTGAAAAACAATACAATGTCCTTGCTCAGTAAAACAATATCACTTTAACACTGTAAACAGTGGTCACTGTCACGATCACTGTTTTGAGAAACCTGACCTTAAATAGTGAAAAATCATGTAACATAATTTCAGTAAACTTAAGTTCATTTATACCAGCTATACAGTCTGCAGTGGTTTATAACAATAACTAAGGGACAGATTATTTAAGGTTAAATGCTGATGATTATAGCTTTCTGGGCTGCTATTTATAAGATAATAATTTTAGTAATTTTACTCTTAATTAATGGGGTTGAGATGTAATGCAGCCCATTGTTGTACAGATGGAATTGTTGCAAAACTGCACAAAATAATCACTGGGAAATCCAATATCACACTCCTTGTATGGGGCACCAGTCCTCAGGGAGGACAACACAGAATTATTTTGTGTTTTAATGTAATCAATATTATATATTAATATCCACACCGTACATTTTACTGATATCGAAGATTGTGATTTCTTGATTCAGGGATCCGGCTCTCCATTGCAAAGGAACACACAAAACTGCTGAGTCTACAGGTGTATTTACAATTTACTGATTACTAAAGTGAATATATAGAGAGTGAAAACGTGAAATAAAAATAGAAATGTAAGGATGATCAAACTAGCATGGTGAACTTACAGCAGGTAAAATGAGCAGAGTGATATGGTGGAAGCAAATAGTTTTAGTCTATAACTAACTATCTAACTAACTATAATCTATTTGTACCAAATTTTGAGATGTCTATCGATGGCGGAAATTAAAGTTTATTCATTTTATCATCAACCCTTGTCACGAGCAGAATGTTAAGACCGGCCTACTGTGAGTTGCGACAGCTGTTGACTTGGCTGGAATCCAGGTGGCTGAGGTTGTGGCGGTAACCATGGAAACGCAGGATCCAGGTGGATTCTTCCTATATTCTATATATATAAGAGAGAAAAGTATTGTTTTTAAACTTGCACAGTGCAGTTTACCCTTGTGCCTCCTGGGAGTGTCGAACCTTCATTAATGAGGACTCTTTAAGTGCCAATGTAGTGGAAAAGCTGCTGACATTAACTTCTCAAAACCCTGGTGCCATAAAATATTGATGCAGTGTTTTTTAGCTTAAAGTCTAACTGTGAAATGTCATTGTTGCTAACAATCTAAAGGGTCTTTTCCCCAAATGAGGCTAGCTAAAGCCACACTAACAACTGACTAACAGAACGAGAGGGAGCAGGGTGGTGCCGTCTCTGATCAAGTATAAACTTAGAGGCAGAGATTGAATGGATATCAGATTTTTATTTTAATTCAGCAATTTATTGATTGAAGGGTAACTGTCAACACAACTTAGTCAGCAGTTCAGCTGAGGATGCAAAGATTTGAAATCTGTCTATAGATAAGCATATAATCTAACATATATGGACAATTAAGTTTCCAGTAATTAATTTCTGTTTTCTTTGGTGTATAGAGGGCAGGTATTTCAAACCAAACTGCTCATAAACTCACCACAACGAACTATAACTGTAATTTTCTATGTATTCATGTTGAATGAAAGTTATTTTCCAAGAAAAAATCCAAACTTTGCTGGTTCCACCTTAAAAATGTGATAGTGAACTGATTATCTTTGGGTTTTGAATGTACAGTATAAACCCACGACAACCTTCCTTGTATGATATGAGAAGTTAGAGTTACTCATGCCTTTAGGGCGCTGCTGTTGTAAGCAGGTGCAATGCACACAGGAGGTTCTTGTTCCTTCAGTTCTGACCCACAAACCACTTTGCATTTGTTGATGTGACGCAGTCTACTTGACCCGTGAACCTCTTCCCTCCTTCTCGCTTTGCCTTCTCTGCAAACGCCACTGGAGGGCGGTAACAGGGGACCTCTCTGCCCCTGCTCCGAGCTTGTTTGACACATGCATTCACATATTTTGAGAGATCCCCGTTTAACATGCAAATCAGATGGACTCTTAGCATGCATGCTGAATAGACTGGCTTATACTCAGCTCACTCAGAGAGCAGTTTTCAGGTTGACGATTGGGGCTACAAATGGGACACCAGTGAACTGTGTGAATGTACTCATTGTGCCTGTGAGGACACTTGATGAAGTATAGGTGAGGTCCCTTTTAAAATCTGTCTTTTCCTTTTCGGAGAAAGCACAAATGGTAGCCACAGCAGGCTATGCAAGGTGGCACTGCTTTCTGCCTGAAATGTGTGAAAGTTCTGGACTGAGAGGTTTTCACTCATGTGTTGCCATGAATATTGCTCTACTTTTCTTCTTCTTTCACTGTGGTCAGGAGTGATGTCCCTTGTTTCTGACTGACCACGCTGACTGAAGCTTTCATCTGTTAGAGAGCAGCTGGTTCAAGCTGTGACTGATAGAACCCATGTGGGATGAGATCTGTCTGCCACTGTCTGGCTCTTGTTAATGTCTCAATACAGTAAAGAAGGGTACTGCATGTTGTAACTTTAACAACTTTCTTGTATTGTGTTACTTAGGTTTCCTCCCATAGAAATGTAATTGTAAACAGCCTGATACAGCACTCTCAAGAATCCAGACTGCCTGCTGCTCTCTCAGCATTTGAGTTTTTGAGGATTGCATGTAATTGACTCTGTGGCAGGCAGGCCCTTCTAGTTGTATATCAGAGGTATTTGATTTCCATTATGATGGTGAAGCCTGAGAGGAGATAACAATAACAGGAGTGTGTGTGAAATTTTTGCTCAGCTGCTCTTAATATTTCTCTCCATGTCTCAGAGTTTCCATGGAAATTATGTACATACTGATCCTTCCCACGAAATAAGTTAATATAAACCAATGTTCACTCTTGGTGTTCAAAGGCAAGTCCATGTCTGGTGAAGCAATTTGTGTCATTTAGCAGTATATTTCTCATGACGAATTCACAATAGGAATACCGTTTTCAGAAGTGATGTTTACAGATGTTTTCACTAACCTCTATTTCACAATCAAGCTGTGATAAGTCCTATAAACAACCAAAGTACATAGCTGGTGTCATGAAAGATGCAGTGCTGTGCTGAATAATGTCCGGGTTTTGCACAATAGCCATAGTCAAACCCTCTCTCCACTGCTGACTGAGGTTTGCTCTGATGACAGGGTTTGTGGCTGCTGTTATCGTCACAGTCCTGACTGAAGGCTGTGGTTGGGGCGTTATACTGACACACAGGCTTATTATAGAGAACTTTTCAACAACTGCACTGTCCCTCCTGGGTAATCAGTGTGCTGTAATAATTCCTTAAGGAGGACTTGACCAAGACTTGGCTGCTCTTGACTCAGGGTAACTGCTTATGTCTTGCTAAATCAATAGTGGCCTCTGATCACTGTGTGCATGCATGTTCTCATTTACTGCATAGGCTCACTATATTATACAGTATGCTTGTAACGCCATTCTCAATACATTCATACTTGTATGCTGCAGGTCTGTGTGTGTCTATCATAGGTCAAGTCAAGTTGTATTGAACTCTGAGGCATCATCAGTTCCAACCAATGTGACTTAAATTGTCTTGAATTGTCTTATCATAAACAGTGCACTTTTTTTCTATTTCATATTGGCCATGTACCCATTTACTGCACTGTATATCTGTGATAAGCCAGTTTTGAAATATATGTTTTTTTTACTTTATGTATCAGGCTCTAGCCTGGACAATTTCTGTAACAAACTGACAGCTGCTGTTTATTAACTGTTTTTCCAGAAAAGGTTTGGATTTCAGTGCTTTTTATTTGCCATATTATTTTATCCAAGCATACTCTTCCCATTAAGGCTAAATTTCTGCTTTAGAGTTGATGATTTGATTTTTTTTTTTTTTTTTTTTTTTTTTTTTACAGTGAATGTTGAGAATGTGAAACATCTTAGCCTGATTGTAGTTTGTTTGTTATTTCAATATTTTGGAACAGATTGCAGTTACAGAACATTTACATTTTTGTTTGCTGTAACATAGTCTTGAAAATATAACTTGCCATGTGTTGCAAGTTTGAAAAGCTGTTAATAATCATCATAAACCTGAATCTTTAATCACTGAGTTGTGATTGTTTCAATCAAATCTGAAGGCAAACTTCCAGTTTGTTGAGTTATGGTGCTGTTGAGTTCATCAAATTGTGTTCCAACTTAACATTAACGCGGCATAAGCTAACAAAAAGCTCATGTTAACAAAGATGCTAGCGACAAGGTCAGACAGAAAGATAGAGAGTAAAGCCACAATTTTGATATACCTGACAAATTTTATTTTCCTATTTATATTTCTTTTGGTTTATGGTTTAACAGCTGATGATTTATTAATAAACCCTTTAGATTTCACCCACTCTCCTCAAATCATGCTGTCTGTTAATTACACACATTTTCACACTAATTGCAGATCAAATTTGCAAAGAAAATCAGTTAAAAAAAAAAAAAAACATATTTCTATAATTCACATAGTCTCTAAAAACAACCTAGGTAATTTAAATTTGATGATATGTTGCTATATAGAGGTGTAAACCAGCCAGCCAGTGCTGTAAGTGCTTAAAACCTGTATGAGCCTAAAAATAGTGTATCCAAAATAAAAATGTTACTGTTTTTAAACCATTTTGATTTCAGTCCAAACCCTGTTAAAGGTAACTCTTTAAGCTTTCCAACCAAAAAGTCAGAATGAGTTTAAGAAATACTGAACAAAAGTTATACAAGTACAAACATGGCAGGAATTTAAAGTTTTTCTATTTGACATAAAAAGGGAACATAAAGCCTGTAGTAGTATCCTCTGTGTGGAAACCACTTTACAGCCATAACCACAAGTCTGAACCAATTCTGTATCAACAGCTGTTGCAGGGATATGTTGATCCTAAACTGCTTTGCACAGATAGAATCTGGAGACTTAGAGCTTTCAAACAGTGTATATTTTGTCAAGGTTGTGTGAGGACTGAGTCCAGTACAGACCAAAACACACCTAAAGTAGCTCCACCAAGGCCAAAGAATCCCATGGGTGGGATGGTGTATTTTAAAGGGGTAAGGAGCTGTGTGTGATCAGTAACAGCTGTGTGAAATGTTGTTGTGTGAATGTCTGTGCTCATCTACCATGTTGGGCAAAAGTCAGATCTTGAAGGCCTTGACAGACACATCGTAGTGTCACAGAAGGTCAATGAAATGCTTAGTGACGCACCAGTAAGACAAAGAGTTCTTAAGTTCAGATGGAACAACCAGCCCAAGTTAATGTCAGTCTGCCTTGAGGCTGACAGAGGTCATGAGTGGCTTTGGGCATCAATTAGGTATTTCCTTTTCAACCACCTGACCTGCCGTGACCCCCAGCTTGTGTTTTTTCTTCCCCTCTCCCTCACATAAGACCAGCTTTATTAGACAATATGTAAGGAAAGCTGCTGCATGTGATCCAAAACGCCATATGTTCTGAGATGCAAGTGCGGTTTCTAAAGTTAGTAATTGAATTTCTCTGGTTGCACTCTCGGCATCATGATCAATTATTTATGGAAAGAAAGTTCCCAGTAATTGATGTAAGTTGTATGCCGCTCATGTTGGTGCTTAAAGCTGCCAGATCCTCTCAGTGATTGATCACTGCCACATTTGTGTTGGTGTTGATCCAAAGCTGTGTGTGTGTCCAAACCCCCCTCTCTTGGCGTTGACTGTGTCATTAAAATGGAATGCCTGGCTACTCAAAAAAAAAAAAAAAAAAAAAACGCTCTAACTGCTGCCTGAACGTAAATCAATGTTTTGTTCTTCCTTTATAGCTCTTTTGCCATGTGGTCATATTTTATCTATTTCAAATATCACATTTATGGCTGCTATGTGTGACATCATATACCCCATACAGTAGTTTGTCGTGTGATCATATTTGACAGTCTGATCAGGATGCCTGCCTGTGAGAGGATAAATAGAGTTTTATCTCCCCTGATTCAGTCTTCCTGTTTCCTGAGGCTGGAGGCCTGTCTGGCTCAGGCTGGCCGCACTGCAGTACTTTCTCAGGGTAAAATTTCACTCTCAGATGCGCAGGCAGGCCGGTGGGCACACAGGGACACAGGCAGGCAGAGATGTAGATAGGTTGGTAGCTGAGAGAAAAATAAACACAGTGGCTACAGAACAGTAGTGGAACAGGGAGAAAGTCAGGCAGGTAGATGTCTCCATCAGTGAACCACAAGACCACATCGCATAATGAAAGCCCTAGACCATGTTTACATACTTGTATTCAGTTAGATGGAGGAAAGGGAATAGTGGTTTAAGGCGATATGTTAATTTTTATACTGGCCACTAACTGCCGACTGCTAGTATGTTACTGCAGGTAAAGACAGGCTTAACATCTGTCTGACGCTATTTGAAAAATAGTCCAGTGGTGTTAGATGAAAGAAGCCTCCGCATGCAGCTTCCAAATGAACAAACAGGTGGTGGTAACATATGCCATTAAATGATCAGGGTGCACAACTGCACAGTTTTTGGACAGGTTCTCAAATACGATGAAGTGACAGTGCTTTTCAGCACCAAATTGCACTTTACAGGTTAATTATTCACTGAGACCCAAGGACCATTAAATTAGCAAAATAAAATGACAAAAACACCCCCCCCCCCCCAAACAAAACAACTGGTGATGGACTCAACCAATGTGCAGGATGTGTAACAAATTTAAGGTTCAAGCTGATGATTATTTTCTTGATCAATAGCTAAGTCGATAAAATGTTAGAAAAACGGTAAAAAATGCTCATCACAATATCATAAAATTCAAGGCAACAAGATGTCCTGTTTTGTCAAAAGATATTCAGTGTAATATCAAGACAAAGAAAAACAACTAATTCCCATATAAGAAAAGCTTGAACGATTAATAGATTATCAGATTTTTAATGATCAGCAGATTTTTAATGATCAGCAGATTTTTAAATCTATATACTTTGATCTACAGTGCAAAGTTTCCTGTCTTTCGTCTGGTGTGGTTGGGTAGAAGGACGTCACAGAAAAACATACTGATATTCGCTTTCATTACTCGTCTCAGTTCTTTGTGTAGCCGGAGTGTTGGGAAATCTTTGCTGACAGATTCCAGTGTCAGAGAAATTGAAAAATAAAAGATTGATGGGCAGAGCCTAAAAAAGAGGCGGGCCCCTGGGATCTGGAGGAGGGAGAGTGGAGAGGCAAGAGAGGGAGAGGCAGTACTAAGAATATACTGAAGGAGCTTCTCACGCTCTTGCCTTTATCACAAGCAGTTGAAACCTCAGGGGAATATCCAGCAGACCGGCCTACTGTATCCATTTATACTGAGAGCTATGAGATCCAACTTCCAGAGTGGTCTTACTATAATGAAAATCAGTCAAGCTTCACAAGCATCTCTATGTCAAATCTAGAAATATTCAGCAATAATCAGTGAAGGTGCAACTGATAGTTCGGCATTGATATCTAGGTGGCTCAGGCAGATCTGATGTGTGATTTGCAGATGGTGTAATTATAGCAAGCTTTGACAAGACTCACGGTAAACCTTGAGTTGAGACGTATTGCGGCTCAGCAGACAAACTATCAAGGCTGTTCTTAACACATCACGTTTCAATGCAAATGTCAAGTGAACATTTACAGCACACACCCTTAGGGCAGGTTTTTCCCATATTTCTTGTCATTATCTGAAGTGGCTGCTTCAGATGTTTGACTTCAGACATACTCTCCTTTGATATTTCTTCTGACTTGATCCCCAGTGTCAGATATCCAAGATAGCACATTAATTCTCCAACAAGAGTGATTTTTAAAAGAGAAAATAGCAGCGTGGCTCAGTGTATCGTAGAGTCACGTTGAGCAGTAATTAAGGTTTTTGAGATCAATTTTGCCCCACAGCCTCTAATGAATCAGCTCACAGACTCTAGATTAGATGTTGTTCTCTGAGGTCTGAGGCTTAAGCATTGGCTCCAAAAACAAAACCAGTGGACTGTAATGCCCTCTTTGTTCTTTGAGAAAAAGAAAACATTTTTTATCACACGTGGAAGATTGAAAATGTAGAAAGGAAATGTCAGTTCCTGGCCTTATTATTTCTACCCCACAAGCTTTCAGTTTTGAAGCCACAACAAAAAATTAAAATTAATGACTTGTTGACTTTTTGGCTATAGCAAAGGGAAAACTGAGTAAATAAATGCCACCACGTCTGCAGCTTACATTTGCTCCTCATTTCATTTTTTCCCTGCCTTTGGCTTTACATTTAGCTTACCTCTTTTTGTCCTGTGCTTCCCCTCCTGCTCCCTCCTCCTTCTTCTTCCCCCTTTTTTATTTTCTGTCCTCTACTAATTCTTTCCAGTCATCTGTCGTACAGCAGGACCCAACTGCTAAATGTTAAGTGGAGCACCTGCCCTTTCTTTGTGGTGGCATGCCTTCCTGACCAGAAATTCAATCAGTGTGGCAAGTGGAGAGCTGCAGGTTGCAGACATGCTCGGCAGCTTCAGAGGCCGCCGGCTCTGGTTTTGGACTTAGCTGACATTGTGTGGAAGAGAGGTCCACAAGAAAGTAGAATGAATGGCTGTCTGGGGCAGGGTCTGTCACATCAGACAGTGGCCCGTGGTCTGTGGTTTAGTGTGAGCTCATTGGACAGATACTGGTCTTGTCTGCACCATCAACCTACAGTTTCCACATAGACACTGACTCACTCTGAGCACAACATCCTGCTATGCCCATCATAAGTCACCTAATGTATGAAACACACTGTGATTTACACATCCTAGCATGCTTAAAATAGTTGTCTATGACTATGATTATCAGGCAGTTGGACTATTTGATCTTTTGACTCAAGTTACTCATATCCATAGTGGTCAGAAATAGCATCACTGGGATGCTTGGGAAGTGCTGTGGCATGGGCTATAATTTTCCTGTCTGTTCAAAGCATACTGTCATCTCCAATGGCAAAGATTTGTCCAGATGCTAGAAGTGTGGTCAGTAGTAATGACCCCGCCTCACGAAGAAAGAGGCTGTGTATGGTTATTTGTCTTTTCCATGTCTCAGTGCGGCATTGTCTGAAAGATGTGTTTTTAATGGGAATGGAAGTGCGCACATGTTCAAACAAATATCCATATCAACCGCTGACAGTTGTGTTGGTGTTAGGGCTGCTGTGGTGTTGAGTAGCATTCACCACTGTGCTGCTGAGCTGAGCTCACATAACTGTGTAAAACTGTCACGTAGCTCTGTTGTCTCTCCAAACACCTACCTTTTAACAGCCCACTTTTTAGCTGCGTTCGCCATCATCGTCCTGTGGTTTTTCCCAGTTAGCAGATGATTTAATCTGAGGAGTCGTTCTCAGTACCCTGTTTTTCTTCCTCTGTTTGACAGGTTGTCACAGGCGAGCCGGAGAGCCCACTGCCTCTGTTTCCAACCACATCTGAGCCGGTGAGAAATTACGCCATGTTCCACACCACTTGTTTTTTTTTTTTAAGCTTTATCAAACTGCAAGTAATTGATTGTTTACAAAAAGCTTTCTCTCAAATGATTCTGACAAACCATTTCCTTGGGGTCTTTTAGTTTCACACAAGGTTTTGAGACTCAAGAATGTATGACGTCAGGAAATTAAGGAAATGAAGACACATTAAGGAATAAGTCACTCAGATTTTTCCCCTGTAGCACTTAGTAGTGGGTGTTTCCCAGTTTGCTCTGGGGTGCTGTAACAGAAAAGACAATAGACATTCCAGGAAACACGCTCCTGGGACTAAATTACAAATTGTTCAGGGCTGACCTGCTGCTCTGGTATGGTTATGCTTCCTGTTAGCCTACCTCCAAACCTTCGAGTGGGTGACTACAGGAAATAGCCCCTTACGCATATACACACACTCACACACAAGTTCAATGCCTTAAATTTCAATTTCAGCAACATGACCTCTTTGACCTCCAGTATTGCCTGTACCAGTAATTGGCTATAGGCATAAATTATTTTGGACTATAAGGACTGCAGACACACATGGAAAAACACCCAGAGTTTTCTTACAGTGTGTGCTCACTGAGGTCACTGGGTGTCAGCAAGAATAGTGAGTGCTAGCAATCATTTGCCTACTTCTTTAAGTATGCATCTCAAAGAGCCGTTTTGCTGTTATTACTGTTGAAGTTCTGTCTAAAAAGAGTTTTTAAACATATCTATTATTGGTCATGAAAATGTATTTTGGCTGCTGCTGTTCCCACTGGAACACAACAGCGGCTCAGCATATATTTACTAGTCTTTCAGTATGCTAATATGTGTGTCAGGATTTGTAGATACTTGTGTGAAGTGTGCAGAGATATACTGTCTGTTATTTGTAAAAGACTGTTTGAATAACAGACCACTATTTGACTTCATGTATCTGAATATTTGTTTTACATACAGTGCACTTACTTCATATTAAGATGTCTGGCGGGGTGTATTTGATCAGCGCATCCCAGCTCTAAGCTTGCGGTTGCAGAAACACATACTTGAGTATGTTTAGAAGCACACATCAGCAATACAGCTAGAAAGACACAGGATAGAAAGTGTTTTGATGCGGACAAGCAGGAGTCATTGATGTGTTACCTTCTGGTCTTTAACTTAAGCTGAGACAGCCTCTTCTTGGAAAAAGGCATATGATTGTCACATAGTGTTAACTGGTTAAGGATCAACAGTGGCCAGTGACTTGCTCATTTCTGCGCTCTTGTAGCCCAGGGATATGTATCTCCTATAACAGTAGCATTTATGTGATTCTGGGAAAATACTAAATGAACTGCAGTAAACTTCAGTTTGGCTCTGTAACATTTTGCAACTCGAAATACCAGAAATACTTCAGAGTAATACACTCCAATTCAACTTCACAAATTTCACAGAAAATAATACGCAGTCCAGACCTCAGTCAACATATAAATGACGTGATGAAGTTGTTTTCTCAGCTTTAAATGAATATTTCAGTATGAGGTGGAAATTGTTGCAGGGCTGTTGCATATCATTACAGTACAGGTGCTTCTAATTTTTTACCCAGTGCATATTCACACTTGAAATATGAGGGCTAAAGAGGGAAAATGGCACAAGCTGCTAACCTCTTTCATGCTGCGATCCTGAGGCTGAATGAGGTGTGCTAACATGAATAAGAAGCACTCTGGATCATGACTATCCATGTAAAACAGGCACCACCAGGCGCCAGCCAGCACCAAGCGTGAAAGCAGACTGCTGCTCTTCATTCTGGGTCACACTGTTCAGGACGAAGCACCCTGTCAGCGGTGAGCAGCAGTGGAACCTCTAAGGATCCTTTGCTCTAAAAACTCTGTGTTCCTTAAATGTTCTGAGCTCAGGTCAAATACTTTGATTATGATCACGCTCAGCGTCTTCGGCTTCAGTTGGTCACTGATGGTAGTGGACTGTGTAGCCTGGCAGCGACCTCTGGCAGGCACTGTGGGTTCTACACTCAGTAGCGTGAATATCCAAATGTATTTCTTAACAAAAAAAAAAAAAAAAAAAAAAAAGTTTGAGGCATAGGCATAGTTGCAGAAGTTGTTTCTCAGGGAGACACAGCATCCCTCGACACTGCAGAGAAAAGCTTCAGATACAGCTGCGACTGCAGAATGTTGCTCTTTTCTATTTTAATTCAATAGCAGCAACATCTGGGCCCTAAGTTAGCTCAGAGTAATAAAGGTGTCTCATGGTCCATGGGGACTGGTTGGTCTGGACAGGCCTTTTCTGGAGGGAAAAGGGGAAATTAATGGCCCAAGGTTGTCACTATAAATCCTTGTGAGGCAGGCTAGATACTCCGCCTCAGGAGAAGCGTTTATTTGTCATGCTTATTCACTTTGCTTTTTAAATTCTGCTCACCATTTTCTCATTTTAGAGCAGTCCAACAAGGACAAGAATTAAAGGTTGGGTTTTTACATTCAAGCTGAATTCCATCACACCGCTGTTTAAATTGGCTCGCTTTCTCAATTGGTGTAATAAGGGAAATCCTTTTATATCTTCTTCTGCCAATTCAGTGCTTTACTGAAACTACGCCCCCGATACATTAGTTGGAACCTGAAGTGGTGTGGAAATGACAACACTAGTTAAAGGTGCTATACGTAAGATTTTGCCATTGCTACATAGCCAATATTAGCATTAACAGCTGTTTACTTTCCAAGAGCTTCAGCCAGTGTTGCATTTACAAGACAAGAGGTTAGAATACACCCTCTGGGCGGTGCCATTCCTTCATTCTCTCATGTTGGTGTGTTGTTAGACTGGACACTACAGTGACTCATTGCAAAGTGGTATTACAAGGCAGAATTGGTTAGGTTGGCACTAGCTGTTTAACATGCTAACTTCAGCAGAAGAAAAGAAGTGATAGAAAAAGATGCAAAACAAGAATTAATGTTAATATACTCTCCACCACTAGAGACAAATTAAGTTTGATGCTGAATTTGCAACATTTGTTATAGACTGGTAAATGAACAGCTGTTAATGCTTACATTGGGCATGTAGCAATAGCAAAAAACTTGTACATATCACCTTTAAAAAAAGGATTTTGAAAGAATTTTGTGAAAGTTTAGTTGTAGCCCTTATGTATCAGGCAAGAAAAACACTTGCCTGATAAATTTTGAGGTGTCTCTCTGATTGGAAATCAACTGAAAATGATTGGTTGTATCACATGTAAAGAATATCTGATGACTCTGATCAGTACCTGATTGATTGGTGAACAGCTTGTCAGGCTCAGCTGTAGATCTTCCCATTATGCTCAATTTTTATCTCTCAAGCTCAGCATCCATCAGACTCCTTTCCCTTGCATCTGGTTCAGCTGCACTTTGTCAACCTCCATTGTTCTGTTCTTTTTTGTCATAACATTGTAGCTGAAGTTGGTAACCAGCTCCTAAACAGACCAAATTATGGCTTCAAGCAGCTGAAAGTGAACAGCATACACTGATTAAAACAGAGCCAAAGGAGATGCCTTTTTGAGCTGTCCTTGCTCTAGTGGTGTGAAAGTTCACAACTGCTGGCGTCTATTCCTTTTAATCAGTAGCTCAGAGAAAAGAAACATATTTTGCTGAATTATTCATTTTATTGAGCAGTTTTCTTTTATTCGAACACGAACTGCACTTAGTCTTTTCAGTCCTTGACATTGGTAAGGAAGGACATCCTCTGGTTTTCAGTTTGAGGAGTAACAGGTTGAGCTGAAATGAGTGTTGTGGGGTTTCAGGCAACATCACTCAGTACACAGTAAACCATAAATGTGGAAAAGGGGGGAATGGGAGAAGGGGAGGATGAAGGAAGCGGAGGTTGAAGGAGAGGGAAAAGGGCACTGTATTTCACAGCCCCAGTTGTGTTCTTTCTGTAAAAACATCAAGGCTCTGCTTCGCTGCTCTTCACAGCACGGCTCCCTAGCCTCTGTGTTTGATGGCTGTGTTAGCAGACCACAACACAACACTCTTGCTTGGGCAGGGTCAAACAGGTTCAAAGAGGATCCTGGCCTTTAATCAAACTATGAACCAGACTGTTGAATGTTGACTTGGGCTTTTTTAAAGGTGGTTTTTGTTTTCTTATGCAAAGAAACATCTCTATATCTTTGTATCCTTGAAAGTCCTTGGAATTAACTGGTGCATGTTTGGATCTGTCGTGGTTCAATGTCTAGGGTTTTACGGTAATTTTAAATTCCTCACCAACAGGAATATTTGTAGCCTGTAGAAGCTCATACATGTTGAACATGTTGACCTTGAATGAAAGGGTGTATCTTTTTTCAGAAATTGGACATTTATATTTTTATTTGTCTTTGTATGAGTGATCAGTCATTTTAACAGTGCTAATTTCTTAATTATGGAATGACAACACTTTGTTTTTGGTGAAGTTCTCCATTTTTGACATACATCAATTAAGTTATATTTTTGCTCTGCCTGAAGTAGCTCACTGATGATGAGCAAACAGTCCCACTTCTTTTACTAGATAGTGTTTTTTTTGGGGGGGTGGGGGGTGGGCATCAAGAACATCCAACTGGATCAAAGCAAGATTTCTTTGCATTTTTTGCACAGTACTCAGAGTCCTACCTGCACAACTTCCTGCATCTATGAAACATTTACAGTGGCTCTCTGCCAGCAACTCTAGATGATTATCTAATATATGTAAGTCATAATTCCATATCTTCAAGCGTGCCTAATGAGCTCTCAGAGTGGACACAGATGAGCAGGTATTAATCTCCCATAACTGCCTGGCTAATTTTGGTCTTATCAAGTGACTGATTATCTTTCTCTTCCTCTGCAACAGAAACAGTTTGCTCTTGAAGTGTCCTCTGCAGATTTGAGTCCAATTGTAAAGGGTGTTTGTGGTTATATGTTTCAAAAACCATTTAGGGGAAGATTAATGTCCTGAAAGAAGAGTGATAAAAGAAAAAAAAAATACATGAAATTAATAAAATAAGATAAATCAGATGCATTAAAATGGAGTACACTTCCTAGTAAAGTCTATCATGGCCAATGTTGTCTTTGCTTAAAGATGAGTGCTGCACCATACTTTTTCAGCTTTTCTAGAACTTTTTAATTTGTTATAGCTTGCATGAACTACTGCAGCTGCAGCACAGAGCCACCACTGTAATAATGACTAGACTTCATTCACTCTCTGTTGAATCAACTGAGCTAAAAGTGGTACCTCTTCCAAACTCTTGCCTCCGAAACTTTCTCTCACAGCTTGTGTGCCAGTTGTGGTTGTTTAACATTTAGGCTCGGTCCCCTGTGTGGACCTGAATAGCATATAAAAGCCCCAGAGTCACTGACGAGTGACGTTTTAGTGGCTAGTGGAGGGCTCTTAACAATGCCTACAAGCATTTCTCTCCAGCTCCCTCTCTCTCTCTGTCTCTATCTTACCGTGGTAGAGAGAGTGAGGATTAATATTCATGCTGACTGTGTCACAGAGCCTCCTGCACACTGCTTGTAACTGGTAATATTGTGAGGCTTGCTAACCGTGACCTAATGGCTCTGCTGTCTAGTACTGTGAGTGTCTTAGCTTGTGATTAAACCCACTCATGTTACCAGTACTTAACCAGTCAAACCCATAATACAACATGCTATAGCAGCGATAGAGGCATAGAGTGTTGATGAATTTTTGGGGTTATTATACAAATGACATAAGCTTAACTGAGATTGACAGGGTACAATAGAAACCTTATAATCAAAGGCCTCTTTTTTGGCCCCATACTGCTTATTACTACAAGATCCCACCTAGACAAACAGGGAAGTTGCCATATAAATGACAGTCTTACTTAAATTACACATGGATTCCAAAGAAGAAGCAACTCCCCTTAATCAGAAACATTCATGCAGCCAAGTTGCTGCTCTGAATCATCCGACAAATTTACTACAATTTTGCCAGATCCGCACTCCCGTGCTGATGCAATTCTGCCCACATTTTCTGGTAGCTTTGATAGTAATGGCGCTACAAGCTGAAACAGGGGGATGGACCTTCAACCAGAGCACCATGACAACCTTATCACACATTCTGTTGAAGCCATGTTGATTTATACCAGTCAAAAGATAATATGAAAGGGACGATCTTAGTATATGGTAGATGGACCATTCTAACCATCACAGGTCTACAGAGGGGAGAAACAATGGTACTATATGATATTGTGGCTGTTATATGACACCTTTTAAGCTAATGGAATATAACTGATTATTGGACTTGAATATTTAGCTGTATTAGTAAAATTGATGTTGAAGGAACAGGGGCACTGATCATTATGTTTCCTTGCAGGGGGCGCCATCTAGTGAATCTTGAGCATTATAGCATGTATTGATTTTTCTTGGCATAACTAATGCCCTACACACATACTGTATGTGGCACTGCTTTTGATAATATGTATCTCATTGTTCTATGGAGGTTTTTTGAACATCCAGCCATGCTTATGATTACATAAGCAGCTGTTTGTGCTGCACTAGCATACAGGCATAATTGGAAAGGTAAAACAGGTTTCAGAGTTAAATAAGGAAACTCTTGCCTCATGAACAGTGTCTCTGAAGAAATTCGATTTAAGATGCTATCCAAGCCCACAGGCTCTTATGTTGTTGTTTAAAAATATTTTGTGATACACTCAGCACCAAACCTCTAACTTCATTAAACAACGCCGACAAGAGGTTACGCTTTGATCCCCCAGCTGAATAGAGTGGCTCTAAGTTCTGTCAGGGTTTCTGTGGTAGGTGTAACCCACAAAATCAATAGTGTTCAAATCGAAAATTTCTAAAGGTATCGTAGGAGAGAGACAGAGAGATTGAAGAGGGGGAGGGAGACCAAAAAGAGGGAGACTGGAAGGAATGGAGAGAGAGTGGGGGGTGGGTGGGGGTGGAGGGTTGAGAGATTGTTCACCAGTGGATAATTGGAAAGCAGGGAGGCTGAGAGTGCAGTTCACATGGTGTTGAAACAAGCTGTTCCCAGTGACCATTTATCCATATCACCTCAGAGGTGCTAGACTACTGTCACTGACTTAAAATCAATTTTCTGATAAAATTACTTCAAGAACAAATTATCTCTCATTCATGGCCTGCTGTCATGAGCCCTGTGTCCCTGTTGACACCACTAGAGGTCAGTGTGACCCTGATGTGAGCACACGGGGGAGTGAGGATGTCATGTACTCTTTGGATGAGTAGGAGGGGAGTTTGCGGCATGCTTTATGGTCATGTCTGCAGAATGACTGCATGGTGCAAAGCTTTGGTTGTTTTCTGCTTCAAACAAAATCTCCCTCTCTATTTTCTTTCCCTTTGCTCCGTTTCTTTATCTCTTCCTTCCCCTTGCATTTCAACCTGGGATGGCTTCAACCTGTTTATGCAATTTGCATAAGCTGGCTTCAGAAATCTGTGCTTACCCCTGTGTATTGCTCAGTCAGAGTGAGCTGGCTGTTCAGAGGGAATAGCTAATGACTCCATTGCCCTCATTGACGCATGTCAGTCTATTTCAGGCTCAACGACTAACACTCTCATACATGGCCAAGTGAGAGCTGATGATCTACGTGCTGGATTGGCCCTGCGATATCAGCCTTGCCACAACTTAGTTAGTCAGGAGAGTGGTTTTCAGCAGGGCAGGGCACTTTATCCTCATACCTATGAACCATCACTGAAGTGTATATCCTAGCCTCATGTCATGCTGCTGACAGCACTCCACCGATGGAGGAGACGCACTGGAATATCAGACATGTGATTTGACCTGATGTGGCAGCAGTGGCATTTCCTCACCCCCATCCTCCTCCACCTCTCTGCCCATAACAGGAGCCATCCCTCAGCCCCGTCTCCTTATTGATCCCCATTTGGCTGCGGCTCCATCTCCCCCCTCTCCATTACCCACCATCACTCTCAGTCCTAAGCTCGTCCCACCACTGACCCCTGCTCTCAGGATGAGAGGAGCTGTAATTGGAGGGGAACGAAGCTGAGAAGCGGGGTGGGGTGGGTTTGAGAGACAAACCATACAAGGGGTGAGAATGAGCGAGGAAGAGTAGAGATGAAGAGATAGAGAAAGTGCGAGAGAGCGATTGGGCAGCTGGGTAGAGACGAATGGCATTAACTGGACTGAATGCTGAATGCAGGGGCAGGAAGGGCACTGCCAGCCGCGGAAGCTTGTGGCCGGCTTTCACATGACTCTCTGTATGCTGGGACGCAGGAGAGTAATAGAATCCCAACGTGATGTGCTGGGATGCTTGGGGAGGAGGGATTAAATTTAGCCACAGCCGCAGGCAGGCAGCTCCTGCAGGGCTGGGGAGGGGGATGTTCGCAGCTCTGAGGCCTTCTCTGGCTACCCCTCTCTAGTCCGCTTTACCCCTCTGGAAGAGTCATGGAGGGCACTGCTTCAATCACAATATGAATCACCTCCTTTCCATACCTTAGCAGGCTTAATGGCCAAATGGTGAGATGTATCACATTGCAGTGTGATGGCAGAGGGGGGTTGGGTGGGAGATAAGTCAGCTACACTTTATTTGAGGGCTCTGTTAGGGTAGCATCTGTTGGCCTGTGCAGCTATTGGGTTTCAAAAGCAATAGTGCATGTCATAAACTGATTTTCTATGATAGAATACATTTAACATGATAGATATACAGATGTTTCATATGACATGAGTCATTCAGGCAGTTAAGTTACAATAACACAGTTTTTCGCAGCTAAACGTGCTGTGGGATATGGCGTCTCTCAATGTCAGTGGTTTTGTCCTTAAATACATCACACATGTCTCCTTCAGCATCGAGCCTTATCTGAGCCGTGCTCCCTCTCTCCACGCGTTCGCCTTATTAATACCCCTTTAAGCAATATCCTGTGAATATCAAAAGAGGACATGACTTTGTGTCCAAGTTCATACAAATGTGTTGCTTTAGACTTAGAAATGATTCTCTTTTCTCTCTACAGAACCATTCAGTGGGTTGACAGTGGATCATTTTTCAGCATTTGTCATTTAAAAAGGCTTAACACTCCCTCTAATGCCATTAGTGATAAAGGGAGTTATTTTTGATAGGTTTGATATTAGTGTGCAAAGGAAACAGATATGAAGCTGTTGTTTTTAGTTTTAGAACTCCAAGAACTAGTTTTTCCAGTAGTGGCATGCCAAAATAAAAGCATGTTGTCATTCCTTCTATTTTTGAAAGTGCTGGATCCAATTTAAGTGTGCTCATAAACATCTCGTGTCAGATTATAGTAGATTTATTTCCTTTTTTCAATCTAGTCAAACATGAGAGAAGTTAGAACATCTTTTGTGTAGCTCTTTAAAGGCAAAGCA
Organism: Lates calcarifer; assembly: GCF_001640805.2. Taxonomy (NCBI): domain Eukaryota; kingdom Metazoa; phylum Chordata; class Actinopteri; family Centropomidae; genus Lates; species Lates calcarifer. The sequence continues at coordinate 19,612,831 of NC_066842.1, read as the reverse complement.
TGTACCTCACTGATAAAGTAAATATTAACAAAGAACTCATAATTAGCTCAGAGAGGTTTTCTCCTCACCAGTTCGGATTTTTTTATGATCATTTATCTTCTCGATTTAGCTTTAATTACTTTGCTGAAGATCACGTGGTACATCAGGCAATAACATTTCCCTCTGTGATAGTTCTTATCACATAAAGCTGACATCTTAACAATCAAACATATCATTTATAGCAATTTACTCCAGAAAAAAAAAAAAAATCTTCAATTTGACTGTGGTACTATCAAGTCCTTTGAGCCAGTTACCTTCATGTTCATGCTCTTAATATGTCAAAACTGTTTCCATTTGTGTTCAATCATTCATATGGTATCCTATATCACTAACTGTTGGCAGGCTGTGATGCTTGTGGTTTATAATTGCAGGTTTATGGTATAGCTGTATTATCTCAGATGAGGGCTGCAGTCCTGAATATCAAAGACTGCCCATCTGTGCCGTTTGTCTCAAACTGTGGCACAAGTGATTTAGCCGTTCAAAGCGGATAGCACTGAGGCCATAAAAAGTAATTCATTGTTAACCAAATGTTCCCCACTTTTTCTTTTGTTCAGAGAGCTAAGGATACAGACGCTTAAATGGCTGGAGATTTAGATGAAACACTGTGTGCTGTGTCAAAAGCATCCTTTTTTTTTTTCTTTTGTTCTTATTTGTCTTTGGCAGGGCTGCGTATTTGCCTCCTTGGCCTGAATCTTAATTTCAAATCTTTGAGACGGACCTGAACAATAGCCATGCTTGGCTGTTTGGAATCTAATTCATTCATTTAAATACTGGCAAAGTCTTGTTGGAACTAGGTAATTATGATTTGGCTTTGGTTTTGAGAAATAATGGTTGAAATAAAAAGTAGAAAGCAAACCTGGATTCCATCTGCATTCTGCTGTAATACACGGCCATGATTGGTTTTGCTTGTGTAATGTCTTGTAATCCAGTTTTGTGATGAACAGATGATACAGACACTTGGCATCTTCGGCTTCATTACATGTGGATTTAAGTATTTGGGTGGGCTAAACTAACACTCCCCACCCCCAAATTCACAAGGAACACTTTTTGGCAAATGGTTGATAGGAAAACAAATTGATGGGCTGTATTACCGGTAATCTACAATATGTTCGCTCACCAGTTGTCTGCTGTATTTTTTTATTTGTCTCTGGAGGGTAGGATCAAATTAATGCAGAAAAATTTTCAAATATTGTCCTATTATTCAGATCTTTTAATAACCCACAACAAAAAAGTTTTGCCCCTCAGGAAATAAGTGTATAAATAATGCACTGAGTAGAGATAATGCATTACAGATATTCTTTAAGACTTAAAGGATAACTCCAGTATTTTTGAATTTAAAAAACTGTATTTTTACCATGCAAAAAAAGGCAGTTGCTGGAATACCGCTACTTCGATCTGTTAGTTACAATAACTAGATAGTTAGTTATTGTATGGTACTATTACTTATGTAAAGAATCTGATTCTGAAAATAACACAAACAAACTAACCAATCAAGGCAGTGATATTCCAGCAACTCCAGTGTTCTGTACAGTTACTGGTTTTGACAATGGAGTCTGGTTGTGACATTTAGTGATGTTTCTGGTTCAACAAAGGAACTTATTCTTTAATAAAATTAAAAAGAAATCCTACCCTAAATGTTGTCAGACACCTATAATAACAGTCCAAGCCTGTCAGTAGCAAAAACAAGCACTTGTGGACAATTGCCCATTAGATTACACTGCAGCAGCTGTTCATGGTGGCTGGGCACAATGATCTTGCTAAATACCACACTAATTCCAAAGACTTTTGTCACTATCAATCATTCTAACCAGAAAACATGGAATAGTAAGGCCCAGGTTCAAAAATACCAGAATTATCCTTTAAGCATCTTTCAGCAGACAATGCAGGTGTTAAATTCTAATTAGTGACAGGTACTTAGTGATTAAAATCAGTCTGCATCTTGAGTCAAGGCAAGGTCAGGGGAATTTTATTTTGCAGAGACCATGGAACATTTTGTGGCGTGTCCAAACCCTATGATGCAATTCAGATGTTCTGCTTTATAAGCCAATACAGTGGCATGTCCAACAGGTGTAAAACTTTATGTTTTCACCTGTAAACATATGTTGTTAAGAGCAGAAATGCAGATTACACAGATGCAGTATCGTGTAAACACAGTATTATTACTGTCAAACACATTATGTCTCTATGTGAGCAGAATTCATTCACCTATTTGCTGTTACCTCAGCCCTGGCAGCCTGGAATACTGAATGTGTTTTTTTTTATATTATTAGCTGAATTGATGCTTTCAGCCTTTTTCCCAAATGCTCATCAACATTGGTATGTTCTATTCAGTGTTGAATCTTTTATGCATCTGTTTCCAACAATGACCTGAAATACTTCATTGTTCTAAATCTAGATTTTAAGTTCTTCATATGTTCCTTATTTATTTTATCAGTGTCCAGTGAGATGTGTTTTTTTAAACATACTGCAGGCTGTCTGCTGTGTCTATCAGGACTAATCAGCTCTAAGTACATAATGTGTTTACAGGACAACACAAGAACATCATTGTAATATTTATAAGATGGAAACATTGTTAAATATGATGAAGCATCTCATTGAAAACAGTGCAGAACTGCAGCGTCATTTTCATGCTGATTACTTTAATATGTTCTTATCAGTGGGAATATAAATCTTGAACCTCTGTGTCTTGTGCCTAACTGGCGGGTTCCAGTTGCTTCCATCCAGATCTGAGTGATGAGTCTAACTTGGAGGAAGCCGCGATTGCATAGCTCATCATCAGCTGCCCTGTTTCTGCTTTTGTCCCTTCCATCACACCATAAGACTGGCTAATTCCTTTAATAACTCATTGTCTAGACTGACTCATCCAGACTGTACATTCTGGCCCATGCAGCACTTGAGCCACAGGTGTGGTTGACTCTTTTTTTAGATGTCTCCGGCTCTCTCCATTGCCTTGCCACACACGCTATCTGGTCAGTGGCCAGGGTGGTCAGTGATGGTCAGTCTGCAGCACTAAATGGACAGGATCAATGGCTTTGAGGACTGTCCTTAAGATGCAGTACAGTGACTTTCATTATCTCACTGAAAGTTAAGATTGCAAAGCCAGCATATATTTACATAAATACAGTATATACAGCATATAAAGTGCATCAGAACAAAGCTACAGTAGATACTGACCTCTCACGTACTAGCAAAGTTTAAGCGCTGAGAAATATTAAGGTCAATGACCAGCAAACAAATATACTAGACTGAAAGATCAATTATTCACAAGCAACTCTGACTTCTTTGTGTAACCCCTGTTTGCTTTTTTTGGACAAATCACTTGGTTCCATTGCAGGGACCACTGATCAACAACACAAACATGCTGTAACTGGAAGTAACCCAGGCAGCATTTTAAATTTGTTGTTATTATCTGCTTAGGCGTAAGCCTGTTTTACACAGGGATGAGGCTTTCGATGCAAACCTCCCTCTCATTTTTAACAGTTTGGACCTCAATCTCTGCTTATGTGTCAGTGCCAGACAGAGTATTAATATGCATTAAAGCTAAGCGCTCAGGTGTGGAAGAAGAGACCTGGCATTTTGCGGAGAGCGGCATAGAGAAAGTGGGCTGTGAGTGATGAGGGATAGGACCGATCCTGACACTTAGAGTCAGCCTTTATTCAGTGTGCACCCTCTGTCATCATGCACCCGACACTTCTTTCATCTCTGTCATGCATAGAATCCCATAACTGCGTTAGTGACACCCACAACAAATACAGACCAGTCCTCCTTCAAAACACACACATGTTATGTACTGTGGCAATACAATTCCCTACCATCTGGGGGCCACTATTGTATGGTTTTTTAATGGATATTTATAACACGGTGATTTATGCTCTGGGTTCTACGCTGAATTGCCATTCAGGAGATCCTCTAATAGGTTGTTACTGGCCAAACCTTAGACCTCTGAGAACATTTCCTGTCTCCATAAGTCATCTTTGCATTCATTTTATTTCTTCTTTCTAATGGCTCCAACAGGTATACTTCCCTGAGGCTTTCACATACTATCACCCAGGAGAATTTTCGATGAGAAAAACACTCCCCATACACATACATGTTCACAAACATGCACATCTGGAGAAAGTACAGTCAGTCCCAAGTATGATACTGCACAGAACAGTATATCTAAATCCCTCTCAAGAGCCCCCTTGGAGCTCGGAGAGACGTAGTGGTCACCAGGACAAACAGTGGCCAGGTGCTAGGGAGACGGCAAGGTACCTAATTAATCACTACCTCTCGCTGAGCGACAGTCTGGAATGACACTCACATATAGTATGCAGTACCCTTGCTTCTCTCTTCCTTTATCTCTCCATCTCTCTCTCTTTCATTACATGGAATGGCTTGGAAAAGGCTAACATGGCAGTATCATAATTAGCGGGGCACATTAAAATCGAAGCCATGAAGCGTGTCATTAAAAAATCCTCTGCTGCAAGCCACCTCCGTCTTTGCAGACTCCCACATACGAAAACTAAAAGTGCTTACGGTCTCGCTATGAATCTGTTTCTTGGCCTGCTTTCTCTCTGCTCTCTCTCCTGTCCTCCTCTTGCCAGGAGATGAATAGGCAGCGGGGCTGACTGGGGCCCATCAGTCACTCTGTCAATCCTCGAGGGGTGATCAAAGCCGCGGGAGAGGACCTGTCCCATCCACAATATGATTTAGCCATAAGAGGGAGAGGATCCAGACATCTCTGTTCTTCACTGTGTCTGTCAGCGCACTGATAAATAAGAACCACAGAGATGGGGGCGTTAAGAAAGAGGGCTTGAAATGTGTCGTCTCTGTGGAATTGTCTTATCCTGTTACTCGTTTTGCGAATGGATAGTAAAAAGATGAGGGTAGAGTGAGGAAGAGAGAGTGCAAGACGAGACAGGTTGTGTGATGATGTGTGGACGTGCCTGAGAACTGGATTTCCCCCAGTCACAGGGCAGCAGAAGTGGATGAATGTCTCTCTCTTTCTCTCCGGCTGCCTGCACGACACTCATCATCAAATGATGTAGTTCTGAGTCACCGGACCTCAAACATGTGGTACTCCCCAATTTACTGTTATCTATCAAGCTTACCGCAGTGAATTCCCCTCTTATCCTCTTGTATCTTCTTCCCCTCAATCTTGTCCGATGATTTTTTTTTTCTTTTTTTCCACTTTCCAATTTTGATCTGTACCATCAGGCCGACCAGTAGTGTCTCTACTATTAATGTGCCTGCCAAAACAAGCTTCCTCAGGCTATATCTCATTTCTGCCCTTATCAACTGCAAACCCTAAATAATGCCAAGATCTTTTGAGAGACTTGAGGGAGACAGAACAAATGGCAAGGAGCCCGATGTTTCATGTGCGTCTGCAATTTATCAGGCAGGAATTGTCCTTCTAATACGCACACACACACACACAGCTAGGAAATAACAATGCCGGAAAGCGTTTGTTCCCATGTGTCTTTGCTCTGCAGTCTGACTCAAGATTCTCTTATTTAGTGTAGCCTGCTGGTGCTTTGTGAATTCATATCAAGTCCAATTGTCCATTTGTAGGGGAAGACTTACAGACTCATGGCGGTCCCTGTGGAGGGTTCAGCGGGTGTGACTGTGTCAGTTTGTTTTGAGAGGGCAGACTTAAGATGTCCGTCCAGAGCAGTTAAAACCCTCCGGGTCTGCCTTTGGTGCGTAGCGCACCCCATTACATGTCAAAGGTCACATATATCTTTCCCCTTTGTAGACTGCCTTATACTTACAGAGGACATTTTCCTTTAACTTCACTGCCACTTGCCCTCAATTTCCTCTCTTTCTTGAATCTCTCCCTTTGAGCCCGTTTCTCACCTAACTTTCTCCTGGTTTGTGCTGTTTTTACCTCAGCTTTCACGCTTTGCTCTTGCTCTTAAATTCCCCCTCTCCTAAATCCTTCACTCTTGTCTGCATGCACTTCATCTTTCCTCTCACATTCTCCCGTGTCTGCTGACACAGTGCCGAGCGGATGCCTGACACCTGGGGTTGGCAGCGTTTTCTTTCCTGCCTAGCGTGGCCTGGAGGAGGAGAGGGGAGAGGAGGGCCTTGTCCCCCTGCCTCAGCTGGGAAGGAGGGATTTGTGGAGATGGTAGGTGGGTAGGTGGGGGGGGGGGTCTTGAGAACACTGCCAAGATGCTCACATATGCACAGACACACACACATTCACAAACTTGGGGGCAGGCATGGGCGTGCATTGTCACACATTGGCGTTACCCTGTGTCTGCACACCAGACACAAAAAATTGCACGCAGAAAAGAAATCCATGATAGGAGAATCTACATGCTGCCTTTCAACACCTGTTGTCAAAGGGAGATTGTAAAGGTTGTTAAATAAAGGGAGCTCTGGAGTTTATTTGGACCACAGGGCTTTGACAGAGCTACTCTCTGTGAAATGAAGCAACGTGGGTGAAATAGTGATCAATGTGTGTTGTTTTCTTCTCTCAACACTTTGTCCGTGCCCTGTAGTGCTGCTGCAAAACCGCGTGAAAGGTCTTTTTATAGCTGCTAGCTGTGCACATAATCCCCTCTCAGGATGTATAGAGCATTAAGAGAAGAAACTGTTGGATTGCTTTAGTCTGCTGTATCTGTGTTTGACTGTGTCTGTTGTGGGGTTTTGTCCTCTGCACAGCAGCGGGATAGGAGTGTGTAACAGCCATTTTTGGTAATTATGTTTTCCGTGCACATATTTCATCTGCTGCTCACTGCTCCCTGTCCGCACTTATCATACCCCCCTCCTCCCTGTTCATTCGGCCCCCACTTTAATTCTCTAAGACTGTACCAGCAGCTTGTCTATTACCTTAATTTAAAACTTGGGGAGAGAAATGAAATAATAGCGGTTTTATCAGCAATAATTCCAGTATGGCATTACTCAGAACAGACAGACTCTCTGGAAATTAGCATGAAGGATATGAGCTGCTAATACCACATCTCATGTCAGGCTGATGTTTCCTGTCGTTCATCCAGAATCTATTCATCTATTTCTCACTTATTCTGTCACCCTGTCAGGGAAGGTAGGGCACAGGGGTTGTGGTTCTGCATGTTCATTTTTTTTATCTTTCGGTTTCACATCAGAACTGTTGGCGCATTTGATTCAAAAATCTGTACGTGAACAGGCTCCTTCAAAAGTATGAAATGTCCTCTCCAAGGCAAATTGAATCAATCATACCTCAAATGTCTGAGATTTTTGGAATCTCAGGCGGTGTTTGAAGTCCTGAGCTGAGCAGAACAGAAGGCTGTGAACTCTGCCAACTGGTGATGATATGCCTTTGTCAGTGATGAGGTGGATTTTGTTAGGTCACGGGTGCTGACAGCTCACCACAGTGGCAGTGAGGCACTCGTTCACTTCCCAGTTCCCTGTATGCACTGATCTGTGGTGAGTGTGTTTCCAAAAATGTGTGTGCCTGGGTTGATGGGTGCACAGCTGCACCTCTCCCTGGCATGAGTGTGTCCCTAACAGATGCTGTAGCATGTCTGTGTGTGTATGTGTGCTGGGGGGGGGTGTTGGGAAGAATTCTGGCAAAGTGGACACCACAGATGCCTCTGATTGCACGCTGGATCAGGAAGGAAATTCCTTTAGGACCAGGACAGAGGATCAACAGCAAGAGCCCACTGGGCCAACTTGGCATGGCGTCTGTGGGGAACAGGCAAACCGCATCCACACAGACAACCTAGCCCCGTAGGCACGCATACACTCACCGAGGACATCAGAACTGGATCCAATCCAAACCTCTGGTGATGATTGTACACGATGGCCGCTGTTTATCTACTGGCTGAGGTGATAATCTGCTTTCATGACTCCCCTGAGACTCTAACCCTTCTCTTGTGCATTAGAGTCATGGTTGGCCAGAGCCACAGGGGATAGAGGTATGGCGAGCTTGCAGAGTAGAAAACTGAGAGATTATGTGTTGAAGCGGGACCTTGGGGAAAGGTTGAGTACTTTGGGATTTGTCCAGCATCGAGGAGCTCTGCAGCCCTAAATCTCCCCATCCAGCTGGGTGTGAGGATCAACAGGACCTGCATTCCAAGGAATCTTCCAGACACTTTCTTACATAAACTGTAAAAACTATACCTTGAGGCTGGGACACACATCACGACTGTTGAGCAGATTACAAATATGATTTAGTCTTGATGACTGTCTGTTACAGTCTGGGTCAGTTTGTGTGCGATATGTAAAGATTTTCCATCCTAAAATCTTCAAATCCACTTGCTGCCAGTCATTCTCATAAAGATTTTTTTGATTATGTTACTGCTGTGTGCCCCACAAGGGAGTTGCACAGGTAAATAAACCTGCTTTACCTGAAATTGGCTTCATTTTATACATGTCTGAAGATTCTCAATTATCCAGGTCATGGTTGTCCAAGAAGGGGTTGCATTAAGGTCAGCTGGACTTGGTTGTAGATACTTTAGGGCATCACACCCCACATCCATAAGGCTTCTTCAGTTTTCCAATTCACTCATCCCCAAGTTTTTCCCCTTCCTTTTTTGGCCTTTTCAGTGCAAATTGCACTGCAGATAAACAACGCAAGCTGCTGGTTGCCTTCTATGTTTGCTTTGGAACAAAAACAGTTGACATTTTCATGGGATTTGCAGAGGTCGTCTATTACCAGAACTCCACTTGTTACTGACCAGTTGTTCATTGCGTTGTCTAGTGTATTTTACTCACAAAAATTAAAACATGCTTCCACCAACATGTAAGTTAGAGGAAGAAGTCTTTTTGTGTGGTTTGTTCAGTCTTTATCTGTTTCAGCTGGCCTCAGTTTGTCCTAAGCTTTAGGCCTTCATTAATGCAGGCAAACTAGATTAAATCCAAGTTACAAGGCTACAAGGGAACATGGCACTAACGATTAGTGGTACAATTGCTGGATGGGACAAGAGGCTTGGGGTGGGTGTTGGGTCTATTATAGGACTGGATGTTGTTGCTTCACAGTTGGCATTAAATATGTGAAAATAAAGGCAAACTGTCACCTGTGCCAGCTAATATTGCGTGGGATAAATTGGCGTTTGACACTGGGAACCTGGCAGTGGGATGGCGGTAAAGAGAGAGGGTTTGAATCAACATCTGCAGCTCGAGACAAGCTAACAGTTTGTCATCAGCAGTCTGCAGGCTTGCAAACCTCCCCTGTGGGAGTACAGGTCTGCGATTATTTGTATTGTACATTTGTATAGCTGTTGAATTCATTCAATAGTGCGGGGGTTGTACAAAACGCTGCATAATTGATGAATCATGATGCATGTAGAATGAGCATATGGTATATATCAGGCATGTACAGCATGCATTAGTTCCATACAAATGATTCCAGAGAACAGGATTTATGAATGTGGACATCCTCTCATTGAGCAGCAAATTTCTACTGATATAAAAACTTTGTCTATTTCTCTTGCCTTAACTTTTTCTTTTTCTCTGTTTCCTTGTGATTTATTTTGCATTTTGCATCCCTCCTCTGAGTCCATCTGTTTATTTAACTCCCACACATAAACTCATCTCAGACACTGAGACCATGGAGAATTAAGGGGAGAAGAAAAAAAGGATGAAAACTACCTGAAAACAAAAATATTTATCTTACAGGATGTCATTATTGTAAACACACATGACCTTGAGATATGTAGGAACAAAATTTTTAAGGTGCACCAACAATGTTTGCTGCTCCCTTAAATATACAGACTCATTACAAAATCACAAACTGCTATATCAACATCTTCTCCGGCATTGTCTTAACATAAATATACAGTTATAAGCTTCAGAAGATTGTATTGTTGCAGGGCAGTGGAATTGGATTGCAGTGCGTGCTCACCCTAAGTGTCAAAAAAATGGGAGAATGAAAGGCATTTAGCACTAATGCAGCTCTTGCCGTCCCGATGACAAAGCAGAACCTTGCTGTAGGGCGCACAGGCCACCCGTAATGCTTGAACATTTGTTTTCCTTTCTTTGCCCAATGAGAGCCTAATTGTCTATAATCACAACAAGCTTGCCCAAGGGCCACCATACAGCATCTCCCTCTTCTTCTAACTCTCGTTTTCTCTTTGCCACATGTTTCCCAATGTGATAGCCATCTGTTCCACGGGTGCTACACATTCTGCTGTAAACCCAAACCTCAAGACAGTTTTGAAGGGCGAGCGTGTCTCCTATAAACAAAAGGTTATTGTAGAGAACTGTTGCAGATAAAGCTGTGAAATGTTTTTAACCAATTTGTCAAGCCAGTTAACCATGAAAATCTCTGTTCCATTAAGTTTTATTCCCTGTCCTTGTTTGTGTCTGGAGCTTTTTTTTTTTTGTGGGAGTCTTGCTGGACCAGGAGCTTTTTAATTGGCTCATTTTAATTTTAATCTCGTTCCTATGGCCCCATCCATCTCCAGTTCTTGGCTGTGTGAAGGAGCCCACATAAATTCAGCAATACTACACACACACACACGCACACACACACACACCTCACATACAGAGAAAAAAAATGACCTTATTAATATTACTCTGACCAGCTATATTATGTACGTTTGGCAGTGGCCCATACTTCTTATCAGCTCAATTTGCGGCCCATTCTACAGTCATCTCTTTGAAGCTTAAGTGGTAAAGTAGCGTAGCCGCACTGGTGATTTACCCACCCACGGCGTTGTGTGTTCAAGGGGCGAGGCTCTCACAGATAAATGATGCTGTGCGAGTTGACACTCGGGCTGATGAGATGGAGCCGAGCTGCCATAACTCTTCCTCCCCGGAACACCGCGAACCTTGGCACACATCTGACCCCTGAACTCTTTTCTAACAGCAACAGCATATATGTGTGTGTGTGTGTGTGTGTGTGTGTGTGGGGTGTGGGTGGGTGCTGGGGGTGATGTAGGCAACATCAAAATACACAACAGGAATGAATGTGCAGAGGCAGTTATTGTCATCTAAAATATGTGTTAAAGAAGAGCTGATGAATTGTGACTCAAGGTGAAATAATGAACTCTAGAAGTTGGTGACTGCTTTATTCATATATGAAAACACAGAATGGAACTTTGAAGATGTACCAGCAGGTTAAATGGAGACAAGCACATTATTGCAATCACCTTGACAGCCCAAACTCTATTTTCTCTCTGTTCTGTTTCCAATTGAAGATGGGCTCTGTACTGTAGCTATGCTGACAGCTTTTTTCACTCTCCATGTAGAGAGTAATTGCATGGTTGAAGCTATCCATTGAATTCTGTCTTGCCTCTTATAATTCAGCTTCTGCAGGAACCTTCAGGCATGTATCTCATCATTCAGCAATGCCACAGAGCTTGGCTCGCTGCCATAGCCTACAGTAGCCCCCCCCCAAGCTTAACTTCCACACACATCCTGCAATCAGAGCATGGCCAAGCCGCCCACCGTCTTAAATTACACAGCAATTCACTCTGATCAGTACCTACGCCTTAGTCATGCAAATTTCTGAAGAAAGTTGTTTCCTCCCATACAGGGCTTACAGTAGGGTAAAGAAAAGTGGAGCTAAAATTAAGCCATGTGCCCGGCCCGAGAACCCCCTGTTTTCCGTTTTTCATTTTCACATCCCAGTGGTGCCAGAAGAGCTGTGTGTTTGTGTGTGTGTGTGTGTGTGCATGTTGCATGGCCGCGTGTGTTAGCTCAAGCATCCACGCTGCTTGTACACTCAATGGAAGGGGATCTGCTTTGGCACCTTTCCAGCATTCCCGGGCAGAGGCGTCATGCCCTCCATGCATGTCCGTCCCTACTGTGAGCAAAGGCGTGAAGAGGCAAAACTGGGTGAGACCGAGGCACGGCCACAATGCAAAGAGACGAGGGGGCTGAGAGTCGGGTCTTACCGATGCAGCTGTCGAGGATTTGGACAGAGCGAAGTTTTCTCCCCTTCAGCACTGTAGAGCAGGATTAGGACCGGACAGCACTTAACTGTTGAGAGGCTTTGGCCTGAGAAACCTTGTCATGGGCAGAGGAGAGGATACAGGAATGATGGTGGAAAGAGATTGATCTGAGAAGACAGATATGGAGGGACAGCTGTTGGTCCTATGGAGGAAAAAAGAGAAGGGAAGGAGAGATAGAAGGAAGAGGAGGGGGAAGGTATGCAGAGTCATTTATATAGATGATGGTCTTTTGGATTACCGTTAGGGCTGTGTTAACACAGCAGAGTCAGCAGTATGGCAACTACAGTACACACAAGATTTCTTACACCTACCTTCATACACAGATACACTCATGCCGGGCTGTGAGGCACTGGTGAGACATGTATTTGAACCTCGAGGCTTAGCCGAAGAACAATCAATAGCCTGTCAGCTCTATAGACTGAAGGAGTGATACCTTCATTTTCCCAGGATGTGCTTCGTTCCACGTCCTGTCATTTCAATTTCGCTGTCCCCTACCCAGACTGTATATGGAACAGAGATTAAGCGTTGTCGTGTCTCAATTCATGCGTTTGTGCTAGAAAAGCAGACTGAGTGTGGAGTGGATGGAATGCTCTCTGCAGCATGTTGTTCATAATCCTCACAGGGTGTTAAACCTAGGATGGCATGATTCATAGAGGCACATCAGAACTCACAAAAAAAGGCAAAACAGCCTGATTCACACTAATTTCAGTGAATGTGCCGCAACTGGACTTTTGGCATCCCTTCCTAAATACTTCCTGAAATCAGTCCAATCAGTTCAAGTCTGCGGCATAGCCTCCAGGGGTACTGTTAGCCAACTGTGTCCATTTATGTGACTGTCTAAATTCTCTTAATAAAAACCCTTTATGTAAACATTTTATCTTGAATGTTCTTATTATCCAGAGCCATGCTACACAGTAATGGTATAATGCCTGCAGGCTTGTCCGGCAGCGCTGTGTTTCGTGAACACTTGTCTTCCTCAGTAAGAGGGAAAGCCAGCCGTTCTCCGCTGACTTGGCGATGTTTGCCAGCGCTGGCCGACACTGCCTCATTCACAGCTGTGTGAGCTCTGTATACAGCCACAGCTGCAGGGCGCTGCTCTCTCCCATGAGACAAATGATACCCCATTACCACACACAGCACAGCAATGGCTTTTCAACGCCTCTCCTCCTGCTTTCTTATTAAAACAAGGTTATTTGTTTTCGCTGTCTCTCATGACAAGGCCGCATATTGTACTCCCAGTCTGTAAAAAAAAAAAATCCTATAACAATCTGAAAGCCTGAAGTCCTCCTTTGACTTTAAATCTCTCTTTTTTTTAATGTAGTTGATTTGTGTCAGCCTCGAGAACAGAGGACTGTGTGTCGGAATGCCAAGGTCAGCTTTCCTCCCCTGTCGGATCTTGAAGAACTGTGTCTGAATGCTAACATGCCAACACCCACAATGCTGCTGAGAGGACTCGCTTGTGTCCACAGTATAAAACACAATGTCACATATGTCTCTGATGAAAGCTAGCTATCATCGTGGTTGCCGCAGGATCTCACTGCGCACATTCACCCACACACACGTGCTCTACATGCTGCATGCAGACAAAAACTGGGGTAACGGGCCACAGATGGTAAATATAGCTCACAGGGAGTGAGTGATCACATCTCAAGCCAAATTACAGTCTGTTTATAGCCATAGGAACATCACTAACTGTGCTGTATGATGCCTGATGACCAGAAACCAACATCTATCTCCTGAGCGTGACATACTGTGGAAATGTTGTTCCCGGGTCCTGCTAAATGAATGCTGACAGCCATCTTTTTTTTTTCTTTTCTTTTTTTTTTTTCCATGGCCACTGTTTAGAGTCAGCTGTCCAGTTGGCTGTATGCAGGGCCTCCAGGGAACAGGAAGGAGGCGAGCTTGTAATGATGAGGAGTAATGATGTAATGTAATTATATTTGTCTTGTTACACAGTGCGTCAATGGAACCCTAATTAATTTTGCCCGCTAATGGGAGGAACAAACTGTCTTGTTTTTGCCGACTGTGTCACTCTTTGGTTTGTTCTGCTTTCATTCTGTACAGCGGTTGGCACGTTCTCGCTCTATTGATCACTGTGTTTTTTTCTCTCTTCCCCTCGTTATCTCTCCGTTTCCCCATTATCTGCCAGTGCTCACCTCCTGCCACACTCGCACACAAACATTACGTTCATTCTCCTCTCACTACTTACCTTCTTTCTCTTTCTCTCTCTCTCTCTCTCTCTTGTGCCTGCCCACTCAGCCACACAGTGCTTTTCACTCCATGTCTGACCTTAGGTTTTTTTGACGTTGTATCTTTTGATAGAAATTGAAAACCCTGAAGCCAATTCATTCTGTCTTGTCCTCATCTTTAAATCCTTTATGCGAAAAATGTGTTTGTAATGAAAAGAGGTTTCTGAAAGGATGTGTGTGTGTTGGGGGTGGGGTGGGGGGCAGAGTAAGACAGTCCTGAGTGGTGTAGTAAGGTTCACCCCTGACTGGTGAGATACAGTGTGAGCACTCATTGTTCCTTATCAATCAGGCTCAGAAGATTCAGACATTGTGCTTGAATGGACATTGACTTTGCAGTGTCCCCCAGCTCAAAACCGTCTCCAGCGTATGCACTACCCTTTCAGCTCAAATCTCAGAAAGCTAAACCTTCAGTAGATTGTGCTGGAAATTGAAGACACATTGAACTAATGCCACTATCCTTGTGGAGAACATGACATTGCCATACAGAAATAGCCCCTTTGGCACTAGCGCTGGCCATTGTCTTTCCGGGGGTGAGCTTATGCTACAGCCTCTGCGACAGATAGAGGGAAACTTTAGCCACCATTCCTCTCAATAAAATGGAAATGAAAGCAGCGGCTGTGCCCTCGTAAGTCATCCTGTGGGGGCAGAAAAGTGACCCCTCTTGTATTAGATTGAGGCGCTAAATCAGCCTGCAGACACCTCCTGCTCTTCTCATGTGAAGGTGCTCCTGGAGCACCATCATTCATGCTGAAGAGCGAGTGCAATGCTTTGATATTCTCTGTACCTTGCCTTGGCTCTGTGCAGCACTGTGTCCATGAGTGTTTTTTCTTTTTTGTACACCTGTGTGTGTTTGATCTCAGTAGTGTGCCTGACAAAGACTCGCTCTCCAGAAAGATAAAAAAGAGAATTGCATATGTGCGCCGCTACATAGGTGTGAAATGGACGGACGTATTTGCTTTCCAGACTCGCCCGTTCTCCTCAACATGTTGCCCCCTTGTTCCTATTGTCAGTCCGCTTTCTGCTGCAGCATGCAAGGTCACACTCTAAGGGCTTTATTGTCTTGACCAGCTGGCCAACCATTCGGTAAAATCACAGGGAGACAACTTTAGTGTACTGCTGTGTAAAGTGCTGTAAACACACTGTGCCCCAGGTTGCACTGTGGACACGCTTCAAATTTTAATAACTACTCCAGGCTGGTCAGATACAAACCTGAGTTTTTATATTCCTGTTTTATTGTTTGAATAAGCTTGTTACTCCAGGACATTATAATTCATGGGAGTGTGTGAAGTAGAGGTAGGGAAAACAAGCTTGTAGAGAGTGCTCACTGGTAAATGGAGGGGTAAATACATGAAAAGAAGAAGAACTATATTCCCAACACAATCTTTCACTGACAGTAGAACCGGAAACTAGCTGATCCACTGTTTGTTTTGACAGACTTGTGACCTCCCCAGCCTGAGGTGCTGACAGTCTCTCTCTTCTGCTTCTCGCCCTCCTAGGAAAGGTAAGATTTCTGCTTTCACCTGCCACACCCTTCCTCCATCTGCTATGACAATCTGTTAACATCACAGCAAAATGAAACTGAGAGCCTCTAATTACCCAGGAGGATTTGATAGCACTCCTCCTCAAAACATCTCTTGTGTATTGCTCTGTTTATTCAACAAGCCCCCTTAGATGGAAAAGCACTTTAGCTCACATTAATTCAAAGATTTTCTTTAATTTCAGCCCACACTGTCACACCTGGGATAGTTCTGCACTCAGGCTTGATTAGGATACAGATGTAGCAAGGTGGATAATCTTGTCCAGATTACAGTTGCGCCCCATAGATGTGAGGGTGAATCCCTCTCTCTGAAAGGGCAGGGGGCACATTGATAACCACCCCAAGAACTCCCTGCTGCATGGTACCCGTGCTTCAAAGAGAAGCGCGGCTTAAAGTGGCTAACTAAAATTAGCTGGGCAACAGATAACCTGTGCCTTGAGATCAAAGCGGGGCTGAACTGTCAGGCTCTTTGACGGCGCCTGTGGTGGCAGAGCCTGTGGAAGGAGGAATGCGGAGCGAGAGAACGCAGAGATGGGCAGAGAGTGAGCGAGGCTACGGTACTATTCATGCAAGGGGATGAGTGTTTAAGAGGCCCCGTATCGAGGTGTTAAGTTCCAGCGCAGGAGATTATTTATGGGTGTTTTAGATTGAAGGGGGTCAA
Source organism: Lates calcarifer (assembly GCF_001640805.2). Lineage (NCBI taxonomy): Eukaryota > Metazoa > Chordata > Actinopteri > Centropomidae > Lates > Lates calcarifer. The sequence continues at coordinate 19,596,478 of NC_066842.1, read as the reverse complement.
GGTTTTGTGTGTTGCATGTCACACTCTCACTCCCACAGTGCACAGTTCCCTCATAAATCTAAGCATCCTGCATCAGGCTTTACAGTCAGCAGGCTGTTTGATCACTATATGTTTGTGTGCATATGTGAGAGACTGATAACTCTTTCAATAATGAATATTTTAAAACCGCTAAATTCTTCATCCTTCCTTCAGGAATCAGCATTTAAATTGAAAGAAATAATGATTCGACATTTATCACCGTAAATATCGAAATTGACTGATATGAAAAACTTTGTGTAGGTACTACAGAACAGTTAATCTATACCAGTTTGTCTTACTTTACAATTTATCATACAAATTAACAATAGCTGTTGGAGGAGAAGCATGAAGTGGCATGAAATTGATATACTTGAATAGAAAGTACAAGAACCTCTAAATTGTCCGGTTTTTGAATAACTGTGCTCCACTATACTCTATAATCCGCCTCTGCCAGGTTCTATAGCTGTTCAATGCAGCTAAGCTCTACTAACACTTTAATGGTTTTAAGTAGCCTTGATTTCAGTAAATCCTTTTTTTATGACCAACTGTACAGTATTTCTCCTTGAAGGGTCAATAATGTTGTTAATAACACCATCTTGTTATTGATTTCCTCAGTTAATTAAGCACTGGCAGCAGATTACATACACTCTTTTGTAACAGATCAAACATTTTTAATTAAATTAGTTTACTAAATTGCTAAAATATAGCAATGTGATAAAGCCAATTCTATGTTACTGTAAGCTTTAACTACGATTTCTATTGTGAATAAAAGATTAACAAGTGATTATTTTTATGATCATTTGTATTTCATTGAAAGGATTCACAGTTTGCACAGCAAAGCTTATATATTATTTAAATAGCAGCACAAGATAATGCTAAATCAGATGATAGCCTCAGCGCCTTCTATGTTTGCAATGCTGTCTGCAGGGAAAATATTGCATTTTCAATTGTCTGTTGTTTACAGTGCTGCTTTGTCTTTGACATATTTAGCGTTACTGTGGCTTTGAATTTGTATCTACATCTCTGGAACCAGCTGTATCCTAACTTGTCCTTTTCTCACCATCGATGCCTTTAGAGAGTTTCTGTGCAGCAGAAAAAGACGGAGAGAGGGAATGAGAAAGAGGGGGACCACGAGGCTGTGATGAAATGTGCAATTAGGCAAAAAACAACAACGGAGCGTTTGAAAGCAGGGTTGTTTAGCAGTGTATACCTCGGTTTTCTTTCATAAATATTACATTTATGCTCTGTGTGTGTGTGTGTGTGTGTGTGTGTGTGTGTGTGATTAAATAGTGTTCTCTCCAACTGGCCATTCAGTCATATTGACAGCCAAGGACACACACAAGCATGTCTCACAACCTTTCAGCCTGAGGTAACTACTCCTTTGGGCCTCTCTGACCACTAGTGGCCTTGCAGCAGGGTACAGGGAGGTTAACATACTGGGGGTGTGTCTGTGTGTGTGTGTGTGTGTGTGTGTGTGGAGAGTGTTATTGATATGCCTCCTGTTGTGCTTGGTGAAAGATACTGACTGATGCTACTCTGCCAGTGAACCATTTACATATTTATTTCCCTGGCCAAACAGCACCACATGCACTGGTGGCCACAGGAGATCCTATATGCCTGTCTTTAATTGGTTATTGATTGACTCTGCTATGGCAGTGTGAGACAATAAATTACCGCCTGCTTGAGAGAGGGAGGTGGCAGATAAGTTGAGTGTGGGGAGGTGTCAGTGTTATTTTGAGTATCAAATCTGTGGCTGCATTATTTATACATCTCTCATTTTTGTTTTGTTGCAAGGATCTGGGACACAATACAAGATGGAACGATTGCAATACAGGCACCCTCTTGGACACTGTTTATTTGCATAGGTCACTGCACACTGGTTCTGTTTGGAATGATGAGGGTGTGCAGAGAGAGGCACTGTATATTTGGAAAATATGAGCAATTCAGTTTCAGTCTCTTAGAGCCCACATTTGACATGAAATTGGTTCCCCTGCTACAGACTTCATTGTCAGCCTAAATAATGTAGCATTATGTATACATGTGCAGCTGTTTGCATGTGTGTCTGCATATTGGGGTGCATGAATCGATCATCTCATAACAAGGCAATATGATGATTTGCTCTTCTGAATGAATATAAATGGGAAAAAAAACAACATTTTCCTTAGTTTGCAACTGACAAACATTTCACAACATTTTCATGCCATTGCAGTGGTGCAATAACAGTGTCTGCACATGACAGTGTAGGGGGAGAGATTTCTAATTTCTCCAGCCAGGTGGGTAATTATTCTGCCCATGTGCACCTGAATGGAGCATGATGTTGAAGAGCTCATCAGAGCCTTATTGCAAAAAAAAGATCTATATTAACCTTTCATTCAGTCACAGTATTAAATCTCCAAATCTTATTAACTCTAATTAACTTGTAGTTATTAAGAAAGACATGTTGTGTGAGTTCAATCTGTTTTTTTTAAATTTCCTTGACAAAAATAAAATAAACCCAATGTTATACACAGATTTTGTATTTTTTACATGTAGTGTATTTCAATGAATGAATCCTTACTTAAAGCTGTAGATTTCACTGCACCAAAACCACTGTTAGCACCACAGCACAATGAGGTCACTCACAAATTACCACACAGAAATTCTCCCACAGATGTCAAAGGGCCACCCTGCCACACACACACACCTCACAGACACTTCAACCTCTTTATTGTTTCTTCAACCTGTTGCTTTGTCCAGTCAGTCAACCAGTTCATCTCCTTCAAACTGCTTAAATTAACAGACTGACGGAGCCAAAAGGAATCTGTGAGCAGAATTCCACAGCTCCGTCATCTTGCTCCTGTAAGCTGGGAACTATCCCGGGAATGTCCCCCCCTGCTGTGTTGCACACATCCAGGTCCTGTTCCGGTAAATGCCAGCCGGCTCGGATGGGCTTTGATGTTAGCCTTGCACGTGAATGCCTCTGTGTGTGTGTGTGTGTGTGTGTGTGTGTGTGTGCAAGCATGTGTGCATGTTTGTGTGAATGCTGACAGGCAGCCAGCTTGGGTATTGATCTGTAGCCATTCCGACTGGAGCCCAAAGGGCAGGCTGTATCATCTGTCAGTCTACTGAGAAGGGCATTACAACCGCACTGATCTTAGATCACAAATCCCAGTCAGAGAGATAGAGGGAGGGAGGGGGTTAGGGGGTGAGGGGTCCAGAAAGGTAGACAGACAGAAAGAGGCTAAAAGCATAAAATAAGAGTTGTGAAAGATACAGTTTGTATGTTAGCATGAGTGTGTCTATGTTCTGCCTGTTGAGTGCTAAGCCTACCCCCTATTCACTCCTCCATGGCCTTTGTTGATTGAGACAAACAGATCCTCTTTTAGGACCCGTGGGTGAAGACAACACTCAGCGCTGACCTTTTCACCTCCATGGCCACCCACGTGCATCAGAAACACCTAGCTCTGTCTCTCTCTCTCCCAGCAGCTCTCTACACATCAGTGACAACACAATTACACACCACACAGACAGCATACAACAGCAATGCACATCAAGTAAATTACACACACATAAACAGCCATGTATAGGCTCTACACACATGCACATAGCCCTAGGGACAAATAATAAATCATAATCATGTGTGGAACATATCTCAGCTTTGTTCATAATGACTGTAAAGTGACTTCAAAGGTTACAATATCTCTTGCTGAGATAAGGAAGCGAATTGAGCTGATTTCAGTGCTTTTTTTTTTTCTTTCTGTCTGCATTCTATTTTTTCAGGCTCCCTCATTGTTGTTGTCTTCATTTACAGGCCCTCCGGTATAAAATCCATCCATTGTAATCACGACTGAGATTGGTTTTGATTTTAAGTTGTCTGAAAGGCAACAAGCCCTCTGCTTTTTTCCAGATAGACACAGCTGATTGTATTGATGAAATCCAAGGTCGCCACAACTAGTCTTGCATGACTCCGCTCCGCCGTGCTCTTTCACAGTGATTATTCCATTACTCTAAATCTTCTAAATCTGTTCCCACCACACATTTAACACGCTGATGGGTTTCTGTGTGGCTTCAGTTTAAATGCTTCATGACACCAACCTCAGAGTGTGGGAGCCTGCTGAGACTCGTAAAGCAAGGAGTGCCAATAATGGATACACAGAGACCCATTTGTATTTGTTTGTCTGTCACCTTTTTATCCCCATAATGGATAAATGACCTGTATTTGCACTGACACATGTGCCTTTTGTGCTTGAGTTGGAAAACTGTGTTGATAAATGGAAATTCCTGTTTAAAGGAGGTATGTTGTTGTTTGCTCCAAATAGTCACGTCGCTGTCACTTTGGTAAACTGTCCTGAAACAGCCTTACAAGACATGACTTACACAATAGTAAAAAAGTATATTTTAGTACAAAAACCACATTATTTTTAATGAAGAAAGAAAAATGTAGAAGTCTTTGGTGTTGTTTGATTTATTGCCACGACGTACCATGAATACAGCACTCAGAAATACTGTAAAATTACATCTTCTGCACTGAGATAAAATTCATTAACTGAAATCCATTCAGTATCTCTGGATTATTTGAAGCCCAGTCCATATCGCTGTAATTATCTCAGCATAAGTTCTTCATGTTGCCCACCATCATTGGTTTTAATGTTACAGTATCAATCATTTGTAAGGTGGGACTTTTTTAATAATAGATTTCAGATGAAAACTGAGTGTGAGGTTTGATTTAGCTTCAGTTGGGATTGGAAAATTAAGGCGCTTCATATGAGTCACTGTTTTCCATTTCTTATGTAAATGATTTATCCAGTACATCCCCAGTGATAGATGTGGCTATATACTGTAACTCAATCAATTCCCTCTGTATATGTCTTCCCCTTAATAACACTTCATGTGATTACAGCTGTATGCATATTAGTCTGCATGCCTTTAATCACATGCAGGTTGTATTTTAAATTTTTATATTTTCACGTACTTCAATTTACATGTCATCAGTCCCCAAGTGGAGGCAGCCTATAATTCATACTCCCCTCTGTTGTAGCTAATCATCTAATTAGCTGAAATAAAAAAATCTTGTATCTGTCTGCTTATAATCCTGCCAGATACAGTCTGCAGTTTTGTGAAGCAAATACTGATCACAAAATGCTTCTTCCTTTTGAGGCAGATAGTACATTTTACACACTGGGTTACTGAATCAAAACCATCTCTTGCTGGGAGGTATCGACTGAAAAGAAGGCTGAGATGAGCAAGAGTCTTTTGTAAGAACTTCAATAACCACAGAGGGATCAACAATGATGACACAGATAATTTGTTTGACACAGAAATGCATGAATATTGATTAGAGAAAATATTACTTATAATATTACTTTAAACCTCACTCAGTGAAATCTTGCACCGACTTAGGAAAAAATTATAGTTGTATATACTGATCAGCCATACCATTATGACCACTGGTGGATGAAGTGAATAACATTGATCATCTCGTTATAAAATAATAACTGTTCACTCCGTCTGTGTTGGACTGTAACCTGTTTGCAACATTTTCTAAGTGTTTTCTTCCCCTTAAATCCACTTGTGTGTTGGTCCTGCTCACAATTCCCAGCGGACATAATTTACAAACAGTCATTTCATTCTGTGATGGTGAATGCTAATCTACTCATGCATTCCTTTGTCCCATGTTTAAAGTGATTTTCTAAGCTTTGTAGGCAAAGTAGCAGAGTGCAGAGAAGTCTTTTAGCCAGACATGTATGTCTCTCTCTCTCTCTCTCTCTCTCTCTCTCTCTCTCTCTCTCTCTGCGTGTGTAAGAGGAGGAGAGGGGGGTCACAATTCTGCATGGTGTCTAAACAGATCTGTGTGTCGCCATGGTGAGGTGATGGGGCAGCCGCCATGGAGTCGCTGTGTGCTGTGGATTTATTTGTGTGTGTGTGTGTGTGTGTGTGTGTGTGTGTTTGGCAGGGCAGACTGGTGTTTAATGTGCAGGGCTGGAAGGGTGAGTAAGGATTAATGTGAGGTTTCAGTCCCCAATGATCCAGGGTATTTTTTCTGTAGGGGTGCCCCCTGTCAAGCCCCAATGGCATGTGTGTGTAATTGTGTGTGTGTGTGAGACTATGCCTCCCAGTGTATATCTGAACATGTGACAATTGCAAACATCTCTAATCCATTCAGTTAATTAATTTTTGCCATCCTCAAAAATCAATCTCATTCATGTCTTTTTACTGTAAGTTGATTTAGCCCGCCTGCATCTAAAGCTTTACTCCATGTTCCTTTTACTGTCAGTTTGATTGTACACTCACCTCCACAGTAATCCTCTGACAATAGACACAATATTCATATTTTTATCTTATTGCTGGCACAAGCTTACCTGTATCACCACCGTGTATCTAAATGTAATACTGTTGAATAATAACTGATACAATCTCTTTGATTTCTTTCATGAAATGCCATCCTGGAGGTGATGTTGACACTGTTGTGATTTGAGATGCTGAAATTCTTTTAAACAAGGGATTATGTAGTGATATAGGTCTGTGGCTGCTTTAATCGCTCTCTGGATTGGAATTGTTGTCTGTGTGTTTGGGGGGGGGGGTTTGAAGCGATCATGCTCTGAATCCCTGAGGTCTGCATGGCAGATGGGTAGTTTTTAGTGATGCTTTTGAATATTGCTACTAATGTCAAGGATCAAATGAGATCAGAGGCAACCTCTTCACCTCATAGGCAAAGTCTATGACAAAAGGAGGCTGACCTGGTTGGTGATGTCAGGGGCAAAGAGGGGCTCATCTCGAAATCTGGGGCGAAACACCATGGATTCCACAAATGGTTGAATTTGTGCAGATAATTGCTGTTCTTTCTGAACACGTTGCAACAAAACACTTGGTTAAGGTTAGGAAAAGAATTTGGTTTGTGAAGGGACTTCAACCGTGGTCCCCCGCCTGAAAGTCAGACATGTTACACGCTCATCAGCCCAGCCCCCGACCTCCACACCCTTATTTTCCGCTACACAAGGCAGACTACATCTGTCACTGGCACTGAACATTGGCATTGGGCTTAAATTACAAGGTGCACAATATGGACAAATGTCCTAGTGACACTGGGCTACTCACACACACACACTCACACCACAGACTGTATATAAAGATATACAGATATTATATATTTATATATGTATGTGTGTGCATATATATATATATATATATATATATATATATACACATATGTACAGGTAAGCTTGTGCCAGCATATTTACAGTATATGGTCCACACAATGAGACACAACTGCTCACAGGCCCTACTCTCTTGCCACCTTAAGAGATTTGTTTATGTGCATAAATTTTTTGTGTTATTTCAGTGTTGGGGGAGCAGCTGCCCCCATCAGGGAGGAAAGCACTAGAGTAATGGGGATAAGGTATGGTGGGCTTTGCTTGTCCCTTGCAAGGCTCCCTTTGTCTGGAGATCATCTACTATCCCAGCCTTAAGAGGATTACCACATGTTATGACATTAAACTGGAAGCACCGTCATCATCTCCTCCTCACGACGAGCCTTCCGCCACATAAGCGGACTACAAGCAGCTGTGCATTACTGAACACATACATCATGAGAGGCGGGTGCTTGCAGTTCACTGCAGCCTCACTTTACCTGTGATGGTTGATTTATAATGTTTGGAAACAGATTCCTGTGCTTGGCAATCAGTGTCAGTCATGTGTTTAGCATTCCTTACGTATGCGTACCTTCTGAAAAAAGGACTTTTTAGTTATTTAGATTTATGATGCACATCCACTGCTCTGTCTCTCTGGTGCACAAACGCATCAAGGTTCTTCCATCGATGCCAATGCCTTGGTTGAAGCATCATGCATACCAACATATTTGTTCACGTCCCCTTAGAGCTGATGGTGAAGGAGAGACAGGGGAGAGATGAAAGGGAGAACTGGAGGTATAGAAGTGGGATGAGAAGTGAAAGAGAGGTAGAAGAGGGAAAACCAATTGGCAAGTTTCAGACTTTTTTGTAGTTTGAAGTGTGTGTGCTCCATATTGCCATGAGCTGCCACATAAATTGGAATTGAAACACCAGCTGGCCATGAGAAATCCATTGTGATTTTTTTGTTGGTTTCTAACCTTTTCCAAATCATGTATTCCTGTCTTCCTGGTCGACTTATTATTTTCTTCCTTTATAGGAGTCCTCCTCCCTTTTTGCCCTTTTAAAAATATGTGTGATGGCTCATGGCTTGCTAAAGAATGAATTTCTTAAAAAAAAAAAAAAAGTCCTGGTATTTCTATAAATAATGGTTTGGCTTCTCCCTGGCAACCTTCAAGACCGAGTACCTGGCATATAGCACCCCCTAAAGTGTCCTCAGAATTTATCTGGTCCCACACCAAGCAATATTCATCACAATGTAAAACGCTGCGCCTCTGCAATACATCACAATCCAGCCACAGGGCCACCGTAAATCAAAACTTACAATGCCCTTGACGTCTGCATTAGGCCCATAAACCACTTTTTTTCTATTCAGGCCCAATGGTCGTTGTGAGATCCTTGTTGACCATGGCGTATTATATGTGTGTGAGCGTGTGTGTGCTTGTGCGTGTGTGTGTGTATGTAAAGCTGTTGGCAGTCGTGAGGGGAGTTCTGGGTGGTGTTACAGCAGGTGGAGACTGTCTGTGTCTGCGTCTGTCCCTGGCCTGACTGAACAATGATTTATGGACTCTACCTGCTCAGTGGCATGGGTCCAGGCTTGGTGTGGTCTCTGCACTGCACACTCCTGATGAGCGTGATGTCTCCTCCGCAACAGTGCTCTACCTGGTCCCTCATATACATGCACGCAGCAACGCGCAGTGACGGCCACACCTGTGTATGTAATCATTTGTGCTGCATTTGAACAGATCAGGCACGTGCACAGACGCGTGCAAAACACATTGTGGATGCAGTGTTAGGGAATAGTTTCAGCAGAGGACATTTGCTTTATTAGTATTTAAGAGAGAGGAGTGAGTGTATTTGACTTTTAGATTGACTTAGCAGCCAGAGATCAGTGGCGGGGCTCCGATGTTTCCAGCTGGTTTCCACATACGCACCGTCTGCGGCACGTCCGAGAGCACTTTGTTCTCGTCTCCTCTAATCTCCTGTACTGTTGAGAGATCTTGACTGAGAGTGATGTTTATGAATTGATGTTTTCATAGAGCAAGTCCTTGACCCCCCAAGGAGGAGAAATTTTATGCTGTGTAAAAAGCAATGAACATGAGTTCATTACAAAATATAAATATATATATATATTCTCATGACATTTGAATGCTTAATGAGAGTTTTCTTTCTCTCTCTGAATAACACTCCTCTGGCTGTCGTTGGTCTGTTGTATACCCCACAGTGGTACAAGCAGCTGAAAACCTGCAACAAGTACAGGGTGCAACAGCTTTTGCAGTGGATTAAATACAAAGCCTTGGGCGTATGGAATAAAATGCTCTAAATTGATTTGGCCTGTGCTGTTTAAATGGAGAATGCTGCTAATAGCTTTTCATTAACACAGGTCCATTGCCGGCGTACTTGGTGATAGTTCAGCAGACCCCCATTAGACAGAAGGCAGATTCATTCACTTTAAAGGGCTGTAATATTGATAGGAGTTGACAGGATTATGTGGATATTTTATTTATATTGCTTTCAGTGATTGGAAGTTTGAAATAATGGTGCTGTTTGCATTCTTGGTCTCCTGTTTGTGTAGTTCAAAATTCCATCCAAACACAGATAGGGTTTTAGAGAATATATTGTGGTTTTAGAAGTATCAGTAGCAATTTAAGAAAATCAACAAAGCTAAAAAAAGAAGGGTCGAATTGATGCATAGGAAGCTGTTCACAAATGTTTATGAGAACACTGGACCTCATGCAAGAACATTTTTTATTTTCTTATCCTAAATGTCTTAGGTTTTGCCTATAGGGTCACTTATCCAAGTATTCCATGTTGGATTCACCAAACTCTCTTAACTGCACAAACCACCACATGAACATTTGCATGATCAAGCCCTACAATGTTTCGTGTGCCTCTCCATTTGTGGGCAGGTTTCATCCATAAAAATGTTACTGGAATAAAAAGAGTAATTTCACTCCAGCAGAACTTCATGTTTTTCTGTTGGAAAACCAACAGATGAAGAAGTAGTATCAGTTGTCACTCGGGACCCGCAACATTTAAAAAGTGTTAATATAGCTGCCAACAATGTGAGCAGTGCTCTCCTGTGTTTGAAACAAAGGCGGAACAGCATGAAGTTAAATGCTAAAAAAAAAAAACATTTTGCTCACGCAAAGTGCCCCCCTCAGATTAGAAGTGGTCAAGAGGATGTCATGTCACAGAATGAGACAATATTTTTCAGCAGGTGATGTTACACTGTCAGACACAGCAAGAGGATGATCACCTGCAGCGACATGCATAAAGACCCTGAGGCAGCTGTCAGAGTGAGAAACTTTTGGTAACTGCTGAACTTTAGGAGATTGCTTGTCAAAATATACCAATTTTTTAAAAGCAATCTGGCAAGCAATGATGGTGGTGATGGTGAATGAAGTTTATTTTAGTTACTTATTTTTTTATTTTACATGATTTCAGAAACACTCCCAAATTCATTTAGATTAAAGGGGTACTCTGTGGCTCTGTGAGGCTGCTCTTGGGCACAGCAGTGCTTTGAACTGAATGCGAAAGTGAGCATGCTAACATGATTTTAATGACAATGTTAAAATGCTGATGTTCAAGCTTCAAAAATAATGTACCCTACAATTCCCATAATGCTCATCTCATCTGTTTCCATGTTAAATGCCCTCATCTGTCATCCGGACAGACTCCAGGCCTAACTCAAGATGACCCTGATGAAATGAGGGGTATTTTCTCAGACTTTAGAGAGTGCGCTGCAGAGCCACAGAAAACATTCTACAACTGTTTTTGCAAGCTGAGTTGTGCTTCCAGCTGACCTTTGTGTGCCCCTCCAATTACTGTAGTTCTTAATTCAAAGTGTTTCACTGTCTGGAGGTAGACAAAGAATCTGTAGATGACTTGCATGACAGGTCTGGACTTGTGAATTTTGTTAGCACCACGAGACAATCTGCTATAGTGCTTGCATGTCTGTCTGCCACACAGACACCAAGCCTCGGTGTTCGGAGCTTGAGCTCTTATGATTCCACACTGTGTTTTCTACATCTCGACCACCTACCAGCACCACACATGCTCTGAACTCACACAGCCGCCACACACACCTGCTTTCTTCTCATGCTCTCAGCAGGCCTGCCGCCAGTCCTCCTCAGCAGTCAGCCAATCAGTCACTGCTCCATGGCTTAGATCAGACGGTGCTCCCCTCATTGGCTGACTTAGAAGCAGACAGCCAGGCTCGCGGCAGTGTTCTGGGAGAGCGGATCTCAATTGTTTTGTTGTAAAATCAGACATCCCGTATTCAGGGCAGGGCCGTTTCATTAGTTTAATGCCTCACCAGGTTAGAGGCTTCATTAGCTAAATGCACCCTTTCTTCTCTAATCAGATCAGCAAAATCAGATCATCAGCTACCTTTTTCACATGAGGGGATCTCCCTGTGTATCAAACGCTGGAAGTACAAATGTTGTCCTGTGAGATTTTTTCAAATACTCTCCCTACTTTCCCCCAAAAAGATTGTGCTTGCCAAATATGTCAAAAAATTGCTTTTTCTCGTGCCTTTGTTCACTTTGCATTCTGCACGCTACTATGTCTGTCTGTGTGTGTTTGTGTGTTTCCTTTTCTCTGTTTTCTCATTCATTCTAACCCACTGCTGCAGTCATGGCGAGGGATGAATCCACAATTGTCCCTCAGTATTTCTCAGAGGACTAACTCCAAGGGGAAAACTCAATCTTCTAAAATGTTTCCATTCTAAAAGGGCGGCTCAGGAGTGACATGAATATAGCCTGCAAAGGCAGGCCTTGAATTCAGTAAATGGAAATAATTTCTACACAGAATATGGCAGATAAAGGTTTTCGGCATTACTCTAGACCTCAGAGTGCTGAAGGTGCAGGGTGGCTCTTGTTAGGTGGACTGGGTAGAGCAAAAATGAAAGAAAAAAAATTCAGACGGCTGATGGTGGGGTGAAAAGCACCAGCAGCTGAGGCTCGTTTTAGCCTCGCTTTATCTCACTAATATGGAGCCCATGGGTATTCTTGAACCTCTGACCTCACTTCCCTTGGCCCATGCTTTTCTTTTTCACATGCTGCCTCCTTCCTCTGGGGAGACAGAAGTGAAGTAAATTGATGAGATGTCCTGATAGATAATTTTATAATGTTGCTAGCTCTTTTTTCTGGCTGTGACTTTCATCACTTGCCTCTCGGTCTTTGTCATCACGTTCACAGACATGTGACACAGTGCAGATCTGGCTGTTACTCATGTGCATGGATATTTTTTGTGTCCATTACGACGTGAGGGTACTTCATAAGTTTTCAATTACATACTGTATCTGCACATTTACTTTTTCCAAAACCTTAAACAATGCCAGATTTATAGGGCACAGTACAGGTATTATACTCTTTCCTTTGATCAGACATTATATTGTCTCCTGTATTACTTACTGACCTAGGACTGATGAGTTGTTTTTGAGGCTTGTGATCACCCAGAGTAATTGGTACACATGAGAGAGTGGACTCTTCGTTTTCAAAGTGGATATGGTACGGTTACATAAACACCCGAGTAAACTACATAAAAAGGGAGGAAACATTGCATTCTATTTGCATAGTAATTCATTTTTGGCCCTCTTATGTGTTCATAAACCTCACATGAGTGTGTCTGCAAAAGCAGGGAGTGATAAATAAGTAATATGAACTAAGCCTGCTTTCCTCTGCTCTTTGGGGAGCTGGTGTGTTTCATTAACTGAACATGTTAGATTGTAGTCAAGGGCTACAATTTACCTTTTCAAACATAAACATAGTTGTAATGATCACTGGAATAATTTCCTATGTTTTCCTTTATTTTCCTACATTTAAAATGCTCCAGAGTGGAGTTGAATCCTATACCTTGACACCTCTAGCACATTTACATACAGCGCAGTCAGAATGTGTTAGAACAGTGATCTGTTTTTCATTGTTTTGCTGCTTTGCTAGCTCACAAGGTTTGAAATTAAACTTGACTATGTTAAAGTTAAAGTGCTGACTTTTAGCTTTGTAAGTGTTGGAGATAGTTGTTATCCATACTGAGTGAGCAATGGAAGAATCATAGCTCTTTCTATACTGTATATAGTCCTCCAAGTTTATGATAATGCAGCAGTCAGTCAACTGTAAACATGCAGATTAAGCAACCAAAGAGCATTTTCATGGCCAAACTGCAAGAAATTCTTGACATGCCCACATCAGTCATTTGACCATCATGTGTTTTGCTTGCTATGACCAGACTGTAGGCCACAAGCCCCTGAAACAAGCAAGAAGCGAAACTGAATTAATAACAGGCCTGGCAGAGCATCATCATGGGAAATACCCAAAGTGTCTGCAGATGTATGTGGGTGTATATATAAGTTAGTCATTGACTGCAAAGGATTTGCTACCAAAATTAAATATGACTTCATTGAAGTTTATGTTTTATTGTCCCATTTCCAAGCTTTCAAACAAACACACAGAACAGTTTGTACGATAGCAGGTTTACCACTCAAAATTCTTTTTTAAAAATGTAAAACAGTGGGACCTTGATTTCAGACAGAGGTAGACAAAAGCAGGCTTTTTTATTTCTTGTCAGTAACTGACAGTTTTTCTGTCTGATATAAATTACACCAGCAGATTTTATTAGCTGTAGCTAACTAGCTAATTAGGCTAATGTTTGCTCCATGAGTTGGTTAAAACCACTGTCCCCAGCTTGTAGAATAGGGATTAACCAATTTCTATGGTGGATGTAAAGATATTTCCCCAAATCCAATAAAGAGCAGGACAGAACTGCCAAAGTTACCCTAAACTCTAATAGCATCCAGCACCAGACTCCATGAAGTGGTTATGCTAATTGTAAATGGGGCCAAGTCTGTAACCTGACAAATTATTGTGGTAATTATTGATGTGCTCTTTAGATTTAGAAGTAAGGTCTTGATGCTGTTGTAGATAGCTAGTTAGCCAGACATGCTACCATTTGCATGAGCAGATAAACACATTGTTAAATACATTTCTTACACTTTTGCTTCATCCACATATTTTAAATACCTGGATGAACTACAGCTCAATGTTTAGTGAATAGTCAGTTACTTTCTGTCTACTCTAACTGGGGGATTAATTATACATTTCCTGAACTGTTCATATTGATGTAAATACCATCAACATCAGGCTGGAAGTCAGCACAATCTCCTCATTGTTTTAGATCCAATTCACTGAAGCAGAGTCATTATAATGGAAAATGTGTCACTACCCTTACACTTTGCAACTGTACTACATATATATTGTTAAACACAACATTATCTGCATGACTACTGAACACTAATATGCCTGTACATCTTAGTGCAAGTCACAATATGCCCTGTTAGCAGGACCTGCACAGTAGACTTCCACTGACAAACATACCATGCACAGACAGTAGTTACTAGTAATAATCTGCTGCTGCCCCAAGGAGGATTTGTTTTCTGTATAACCAAAAATAGGCTCAGGTCATATGATACTAATTAATTACAGAAAATGCACAACAGTTCACCCAGAAACCACAGAATTAGGAAGAGTAGGAAGAGCAAAATATCAACCTAATGTTTTTTGGCATTCTTTATTGAAATTCTAATCAATATAAATGAAGAGACAGATCCATCCTTCTGTTTTGAAGGACAATACTTATGTCACTTACAATTAGTTTTGCCAGTCACTCATTTTTGTGTTTATAATGAAGACTTTATAGTCGGCAAACTTCGCATGAAATCAACTGCTTCCTGGATCCTTTGAAAATGAGAGGACCTGCACATAACAATAAGATTGTAAGGTGTCATGTTTCTGAGGGATTAATTCCTGGCACTTTCTCCCAGTGGGTGTCAGGTGACTGACAGCAAGCAGAGTGTAATGTAATGCATGCACTGATGTGAGACCGTTCCATTCTGGGAGCAACGCTGAAACCAAAACTTTTGACAATTCCAAATGAGGGCAGCATGTTTACAGCGATAGATTGTCAAACTACCAATTTGCTACTGTGTGTGCGTGTATTTTTTCATGCTGTACAAAAATTAATGGAGCCAAATGACCTCTACTGTCATTTTCAGATGTGATGACTGCACAGACACGGCGCAGAGTGGGACCAAAATTTCAGTCTCGGACTAACCTGAGCTGGCATTGGTCCCTCTGAACTCAACAGATCCAGTTCATAAATTACCAAACATCATCAGATAGCATTTTCTACAAATAATGACACCTATCCGCTTCTTCCCAGACAAAATGGAGTACATGGCATCACAGAATATAACAACTTACTCTGTTTTGGGGGTCTTTCCTATGATGGTTTTCCTGGACATATTTCTTGTATTTTTGGGTATAGATATTGTTAATAATTATATAATCATACCATATGGCTTTGTCTAGAAAAAGTAGCATATATGGATTCATTTTGTATTTTAAAAAGACCTGTTTTAAAAGCAGTTTTCATAGCTTGACTTTCATTTGCATTACCTAATGAGTGGCATCAGTCCAAAGGATGACATGCCACTTGCTCAGCTCCAAGGTCTGGTCTCTCTGCTCCACCATGGGCTCCAAGTAGTAGGAACTCCACAGAAATCCAGCCTTATCCCCAGTGACGTTAGTATTTTGCACCCACGACTCATGGGGGCAAATTACCCTCCTCTCTACCTCTGGACTTTGTTGACATTTCAAGAACCAGGTCATGGCCATTTTCAAGAGTGAAATGGCAATGGTGGTATTATAGCCTTTAATGTGGCCTGAGCTGACCTGGAGAGTTATTTAAATACCGTGACATCAGCGTGGGTCACTCCGAGTGGCACTTGTGGAGGAATGAAGCAGAGCTTGTTCTCTTGCATGGTAGTTACCTTTGGAGTGCAAGGTGAAACTGCCTGCCAATCTCACGAAGTCATTGCAGGACAAATGAGAGGACCTATCAGTGAAGCTGGCATAACGTTAGGACTGTAGGGGTGCCAAAGTGCCCAGAGAGCCGGACCACAGTCACTGTTTATACACTGCTGGAGAGAGTATTCATCCTGGATGAGGTCCCACTACTGGACAGGTCTCACACAGCGCTGCAGCCAGCAGCCTAGCAGCCAAGCAGGGAGACCCGCTGTGTGCCACTGGGACCGGGGCTGCCTGTGGCACTGCCATCAACCTCATCAGGAAAAAAACAATACATCAAGGCAAACACTGTGACTGTGTATCCTAAGTACTCTGCACATCTGCTTCATTATAATATCTGAGTTGTGGTACAGATACTTAAACACCTATTTTTGATTCCTTATAGCTTAGAGAATATAAAGATGTTTTAATTCTTTCTTCCATTTTACAAAAACTGTTAAACTGCTCAATGTATCTGCGCTTCATGAAGAGGTGTGCACTCTGTATATAATATACATTTTTGTTCTAATAGGCTTCATTGCATAAGCTTTAATCAAATATGCCAAAGAACCTGCAGCATTCACTGCCAGATTTCAATAGATCCAATACCCAGCCCTATCTTGACTGCAGTGCTGAACCCACTCACCTTTTCAGGGTATTATTCTACATATCTTACAGTAGGACTAGATGGAGAAACAACTGATGTCATCCCTCAGCACAGACAGTAAATGGTATGTTAATTTTTGTTTACCTCAGTATGTTGACTGACCTAAATGTAAAATTTATTTACTCCTCTTGCAATAACTTCTAACAAGGGAACAAGACTAAGAGTCTACACGCTAGCAGCTCTGTGAAGCTGTGCTTGGGTACAGCTAATGAAGAGTCAGAGGATTACTGAGGGGGACATGTCTGTAACAAATTTTAAGGAAATCCATGCAATAGCTGGGGAGATATTTCACTCAAAACCATAAATGCCAGTCTTAAGGAGACACTGGAGGAAAAGTCAAGGAATCACCATAGTTAAAAAGGTTCATCATCTGGGACCATTGATGTCAGTACAAAAACTATGCTTAGCTTGTAGGTGCTTCTTTAAATCTGAAGTAGAGTTCTTTGCAGCTAACTTTTATCAACCAAGCTCAATTTGAATTGCAATGTGATGTCCGTTTCCTTTTCACCCTACAAATTCAAAATAATGTAAATATTTCCATGTTGTAAAGGCCATCCTCTCTGCCATCTCACTAGCTGAGCTACACACATGCAGAGACACATTGTACAATGGGATACCTCCCACTAGTACACAATCACTAAGTAGTAGGAAAGAAACAGCATTTACCCCCAACACTGGTGATAATGCTACTGCTGGTGGCACTACATGAAATGTCAGGAGATCACCAAAGTAATCAGGATTCATCTTCTGGTCAAAATGGATATCTGTACCAAATTTCATAGCAATTCATGCAATAAAAATTTCAGCCTCAGGGTAGCACAAGAGGAAAAAGAGGTATCACCAAAGACAGAAGTATTTATCATCAGGGGACTGCCAGCACCTGTACTAAATATCATAGCAGTACATCAAATAGTTAGGAGGAAAAAATTGCCCTCCTTAGAACCACACTGCTAGCATGGGTTAAAGAGGATGTGTTTTAACTCCCTTAAATGTTACATTTGTGTCCCAAATGTTTTCAAGGGGGCTTAGCTGATGGCTTAGTGGTTTCAAGCAGGATCACTAGAAAAATGCCAGGACTTATCTGTTTTGTGGTGCCTATACTGGAAACGGTATTGAGCAAGGTTTAAAGGTTTAAATATTTACCTTTTGATGAAGACAGCAAATCCATAATGAAACCTGACTTTACTTTGTAACAAGTATTCAGCCCACTTGGTACACATTATTTGCAGTCATTAACAGGGTGAAGCTGAAGGGGTGGTTAAAATGGAGAAAAACACAATGTGGAACAGTGATACCTTATGATTTTGCTACTGTGCGGAGGCAGATGGGGTTACATCCAAATAAACTGCTAATTAATTTCAATCATGCATTATTTGGGTTTCAATAAACAATGAATCTTGATTAATGTATGAAAAATATTGCTGTTGGCATGCATGAGAGAAAGAGGATTTTCTAGCTACAGTAGTTAATCAGTAAAGTGAGGTTGGGTTCATGCTGTTTGTGTTTGATGAAGTGATTAAGGCACTTGATGTTTCAGCTTCTTTTTGACTGTATATTGTTAACCCAGGGTTGTGAGGTTTTTTTTTTTTTCTTTTGCATTGTTTAGATTTACGAGGGGAAAACCAACAGAACAGTCTGTTTCTTGGTTGAACTTTTGCTTTGCTGCAAACGTGTGGAACCCATTGTGTACTCAACTTTGCCTTCTCCTCAGTTCTGTAAAACTGAACTTGTAAATGCTTGGTGCCTGCTTATTTGCAAATGTTGAGTTAGATCTGTGCTGTCTCCACAAACACACAGTGGTACTGTACAGAATGTTTACTTACATTATTAGATTTAACCATCCAACTTGTTTGGGAGGTATCATTTTAAATAAGTTATCACATGGCTCAAATGCGTGGTTAAAATTATAGGGTGAAGCACTGGAAACTGAATGAGCTGTGCATCTCTCCAACTCATAAATTTCTCATTACCATCTTGCAGTCCAAGTCGTACTTTCACCTTACCTGAACTGAATGTTTTAAAATGGAAGTGGATATGATGCTTTGTGTAATTACAGTGTGTGCTGATGTGCCTGGGTCATCATTTTTGCAGCAAGGGCACACATTGATAGCAAGTCTGTCATTTTTATGTTGGCGACATAAGGTCCAAAACAATTGCATGTAACTAGATCAGATTTACACACATTAACAGCAAGCTTCAATCTAATGCTGCCATAAACAACTCTAACAGATGAAAATAAGTATTGGTGATGGTGGGCGGCAGGGGCAAAAAGGGAAAGACTTGGATAAAGTTCTCAAATTGTGTTGGCTGCTCCTTTTCAAGTCATTTAATCAGGATCAGTGATTGATTAAACAAGGGCCAAATGGGAAATGATCTTCTTTTTCATTTGAAAAGCTTGATAAGATGTCTGCGAATTACTCTGCCTGCATGACGCCACCAAAGTCTTTTTAGGATTCTTCTGCAGTCTAACTTGTTTAAGAATCTATGTCCCAAGTTTTCCCCAAGGTCCATTTGCACTGCCTCCTAAGAGGACTGACTCAGGACTAGAGCAAGGAAGATGTTTGCCCTTTGAACCATGTCTCACTTTAAAGTAAAAGAGTCACTTAGAGGTAAAGTATACAGCCAACTGTGGCTGTCTTGACTCGCAGCTTTAAAGCTTTTAAAGATTTTTTGACTCCAAGAAGAGCTCCTGCTTTTTCTTTGAAGGGAATATCCACTATTCTTTTTCTTCTATAATTTCAATGTAGATCAGATCCACAGTTTGTAATTTCATAAATAGCTGATTCAACCTCCTAATATGATAGCAATTACAGAGCATGTGGACTCTGTTTTTAGCTTGGGTTACCCTTGCTGATTGCAGGGCTCGTTTTACATTGCAGCGCACATCATTCAGAGTAATGGGTTTGGAGATGAGATTTGGCACTTGGACAGAATGGTAGTGAACCCATCCGTCTACCCGGCGCTGCCCCTAGGAGCATGAAACACTGCAATGTACAGGGAGAAGGGGATGAATGTGTAATAGTGGTGAAAGCCCATTTCATTTACTCTTTGTCTTACCCTGCATTTGTGCCTGTTAAATGAGTTCGCCCCAAGATGACCACAGAGGAAAATTTTAGTACTGCTACCAGCAGGCCTTCCCAAGCCCTGACATACAAAGTGCCACAATTACACAGCCCCTTACGTCACAAGTTATCAGTTGTTATATTATGTAAAACCATTTTGCCATCAGGGAGACTAGATGTTCCTGCTCTTTCACCTTGTTAAAAAATCTTGGTCCCAGTCACCTTGAGGCTAACATGACTGCACACGTGTGCATATTTGAAAGTGTTCATGGGCATAAGTGGATGTATGTGTCTCCTCCCAAGTTTCTAAATGAACCTGGACTCCCGTGAACTTTCCAGCTGATAAGTTTCAGGGAAAATGTGCTGCAGCATATCCTGTCTCTTCAACTCTATGTCCTGGTGTCACACCAGCCCTGAAGACGACTGTCGCTTCTCATTTGTCATCACCTAAATAAGAACACGATTATCCTTTATCCTTTACTAGCCACACTGTAGATGCCTCTTATAACATGTACCAAGTACCTATGACAAGCCAGTGTCATATCTTTGGTTTTCATCATTACTTAATATGGTGTGTCATATAGATAGTACAATAATATATACACTTTTCACGCTGCTAATGTTAACTACTACAGAGCAGGTGCCCACAGATCCCTCCTGGTTCTCCTCAGCCCAGGTCAAACCAGGCTTTGGCGAACAGCTGCTTTCTTTCCATTATGAATGTGATTTTAATTTAATATTATGTTCCAAAAACATTTGTTAACTGACTCGTCTGAAAGAAGAGTCAGAGGGGGACAGAGAGAAAGAGACACACAGAGTGGGTGAGCGGTCGTGCAGACTGCTGAGAGAACTGAGACTAACTTTATTAGGTACTTATGTAATTCTGTAGTTTAGCAGTGACACACACACACATATACAGTATCCTTGGTATTGCATTTTATTACTGCATTTGTAATGAAGACACTGGGGAAGCGGACGAAGACTACATTAAATGGTAGTAGTGTGTGCAACAGAGGGGAAAAAAGGAGATTTAGCCATAAGCCCTTCACTGTATCAAATTTACCAAGCCTTGTAGATCCCTTGTCAAGTGAGCTTAGTTCTTAACCCAGATATTAAAATGCATTTCTATTCAGAACACATCTATGATATGGTCATTGTTGGATGAGGATATAGATATGCAAATGTGAGAGAGATGGAACAAGAAAGCCTCATGTCTGTGAATCTGTAGGAGGCTCATGTAGGTTTAGGAATTCACCGTACCCTCTCTCAGCCTGTGACACAGGCTGAAAGCATGACCAGTCATTTTTCATTAATGCTGGGTGCTCATGTGCAGACTGTGCAAGCCAGAAAACAGGTGTTGGTTATAAACGTTAGCAGGTGATTGGTGTGTGTCACTGTATATGTGCACACATCACAGGAGTTGCATATTTTTGCACTTCATTCATCCATGCCCATGTCTTTCTGACAAATAAAAACACCTCCACAAGAATGTTAATATGTTTCAGTATTGAATAAAACCTCTGGCACTCCACGTGTGGAAAACACACTTAAAAAAAAAAAAAAATACCAGGATGCCAAGATGAAATGTTTTTAAATTAATCATGACTGATAATTTCTTAATTTAAAAGCTAACTGGAGAATTACACTGTTTATCTGCCCTGCAAGACATTTCCACTTGACATGCTGCCATCACAGAACCGTCAGGAAGAAAATTTGACTAATTAAATCGCAAAGACCAAACATGTTTGCCGCGGCAATGCGAGCAACGTCGATGCAGCCCCTGTGAAAACTAATATTTGGCTCTGATGCAGAGAGAGCATTGCCAGCAATACCTTTAAGCCAATAGCTGTATATCACAGGAGTGATGAGGGGGAGGACGACTCCCCCTCATCTTCATCCCCTCTAACCCTTGGGGCTTCATTGTTCCCAGGAAATTGTGGAGGTGTGTGGAGTCCTATGATGTGCCAAATGCTTTTTTTCTTCTTCTTCTCCTTCTTCTTCCTCTTCTTCCTCTGGCTGCAGATTCATTGTGATTGTTATTCTCTGCGTGCAGAGATGGCAGAAAGCATGCATGGATTGCTCTGGTGCAGGGAAAAGCAAGAGTTTTTGTGTACAGAGTACACAGGAGGTAGCTAAAGTGAGCCTTTCCAAATGTGACAGTTTGGGACCTTCCAGGCACTGACAGACAAAAAAGAAAAATCCACATGGATGCACATGCAAATCCACAGACACACACAAAAAATATACAGTGTACTTACAAGCAGGCACGCATTTCTCTTCCTCTTTTACATGCACACACACACACACATACACACACACACACACAGTGTGATATACTGTTTGTTTGATTAGCAGCTCACATAGGAATAATTAAATTGAATGGGGTTATGGCAACACAGAATAATGAATCATCAAGGGTAAGCAAGAGCAACTTACATCTTGCAGCGTTGTGCACTCACTTTTCACATTAGCAGCCTCTTACAAGCCGTCAGACAGCAGGACCACCATCTTTCATCTCCAAACAGAGAGGACACCAACAGAGCTGGCTGGAGGGAGAGAGAGAGAGGGAGAGAGAGGGATACCAGGAGAGAAATTGGGATGCTGAAAGCAGTCAGAGGAGATGAGAGAAAGAGGCTAGACTTTGGGTGATATATTTTTAGGAGAAACTGGGTTATACAAAAAGTTAGAGGCGAGAGGGGTGAGGGGAAAGACAGGGAAGCACAGAGGAGTGGAGAGAAGAATTAGGAGCGGAGGGCGTAGACCCAGATGGAGGGATGAGAGGAGAGGTGATTTAGGGAAGCAGTGATTTGTTTGGTTTGCCATGTGCCAACTGAATGCCAGAGATGGCGTTTGCTGTATCAGTCTCATGGAGCATGCCTGACAGCCATCCACTCAACTCAGTGGCCTATATCATAGTACACAGTCCTTTAAGCGGACAAAAAAATTTTTGCTTATCAGCAGGAGCACTGTACCTGCCTCATCCAACACACTTACAGCTCTCTTCCTCACTGACAAAAAGCGGCAGAGTGATGACTGTAATTACCAGACTGTTACCAATCCCTTGTTTGACTCATTCCTGAGAGGCGAGTGCAAGGTGAGTGTTAAAATGGAAGGGTACAAAACAACAAACAACAAACAAATATAATTACGGAAAGTGCAGATGTAGTTGTAGCTGGTTTCGAACAGAAAAAATCCAGGCTGTGCTTTTTCTTGATTCCTAACCTCTCAACAATTTCATCTTTTAGTTGCAACGTAATCATTTTTTCACAAGTGCACTCCAGCCACTGTGTTTCTTCTGCGTATTTTTTCTTCTTTATACCTCATTATCAAATAGGACATTACTGGCTAGTTGCAAAAGATTGCTGCTGCCTTTCCCTTGCACTTTGTTGTTTAAAAGTGGGTTCTACTTTCAGTGCTGTTGTTGTGGGTGGTAAATGGCAGTGGATGCCATCAACAAGCATCTTTTCAGCTTCTCTTTAAAGTGATGATCGGGCATTGCAAATTCTATGTCCTCTGTGCATTAAAGCCATCATAAATTTATGGAGCTCCAGTAAAAAGATACCTTGAATGACCCTATGTTCTAAGCCTCATACCACTAAAGTCGCTGTCAAATGGTAAGCCAAGTGAGAATGGCAGCACTTCAGAAACCCATGGGTAACACAGAAGTCATGAAATTGTTGTTTCAGCTTAAGACATGTATTGAAGCAGAGTTGTCTATTTTAACCAGCAATATGATGCTTTATTGAGGGGGCAGCCAAGGGTATTAGAAGGAGGAAAAAGATAGAGAGGCTAAGTGACAGAGCAGAGCAGCTGGATATGAACTATTGAGCCACTCTAAAAAGCTGCTTGCAGTAGACCACTTAACAGATGCCCTTCTCTTGTCAGTAGTTGATTTTTGAGGTGAAGTTATGGAGTAGTGCTCAACTCAGTTAAACTTTGCTTCAAGGAAACTTGAATGACGTTCTTAAAAATTCCTCCAAATTTATGGAAGCCCTTATGCAGGATGTAATTTTCATCTGTTTACTGTGTATTCAGACATGATGCATGTTGTTCAATTGATACTTAAGAATTAAAAAACACTAAAAAACAAAACAAAAACAAAAGTTATTGATTACTGTGCATTTGTCCACTCAACTGTAAGCTTAGGCTAACTAGCCACTGTTTGTACCAGGTTAAAACCAAGTATGATATTATTAGGTAACTATAACGCTGTGTATTATTACCCTATTGTTTGGGAGCTGGTCCTGCTTGTTACTATGTAAGTGGCTCTTTATCTGAGTTAGGGAACTTTAACCTCTGGTAATCCCAGCCAAACTTATTATATAAGTTATATGAGAGATCATTCAGTCCTCGTCCTCAAAGTGAAAGTGGCAGTTTAGAAATAGAGCCAAGAAAGTATCATAAAGTAAATCCAATCTATGCTGCTTTTCTATACTAAGCATCAAAACCAGGGTTAACTTAGAGCAATTTATCGTTCATTTTTTCCTTTTGTTACAGAACTATAATTCAAGAGCTAATCGCTGCCCTTGTAATTCAAGAACACAGATGTTTATTTCTATGTCTTCTGCATCGATCATTGACTGGTGAGAATGCTGACTTGTTGCCTGTGACCTGTTAGCTGTGGCCTATCTTTTGGCATGATGATGGCATGGCACCATACACAACCATCAAGTGCATTTTTACAGGGATTTAATTTTACAATGTGGCACGTGGAGACAAATTTGCAACCCACATGGAGTTTATGTTAATTAGTTGGTGTTATCTAGCTACAGCTGATATCACAGATGAACAGATGTAGCTAGAGAAACTGGAAAGGCAGGGCTTAGTGAATGGTAGATTATGCACAAAGAGACAAAAAACTAATTTAATGCATTAGAGCCATCCTTCAAGTCACAATGATTTGTGGGACACAGCTTCTAGCCTTCTGAGAAAAGCTTTTTGACCAGTGCTGGAGGATACAAAGACTGTTATGAGCATAGCGATGAGTGATCAGTAGTCAGCCAGCTTGAACATCTAGCAACAGGGAATTGCTTTGCTGAACCTCAAGCTAAATTTTTGGCAGCATGGTGGTGTAGTGAGGTTCTGGGTTTTTTGTGTGGAGTTTGCATATTCTCCCTGTGCCTGCGTGGGTACTCTGGCATAGTCTAAAGACAGGCAGATTAGGTTAATTGATGACTCTAAGTGTGAATGTGTTCGTTTTTTCTCTATGTGGGAGCCTTGCAATAGACTGGCAATCTGTTGGGGGTATACCCTGCCTCTCGCCCAATGTCAGCTGGGATTGGCTCCAGCCACCCCACGACCCTTAAGGATAAGCGGTACAGGTCGTGGATGGAAGCTGAATTTCAAGGGAAGAGAAGAGGGGAATCGTTAGCTGAGTAGGATGCCAGCTGATAGCTGCCTTTAACTTCATTAGTAATCTGTGACCACACAGGCACCCCTCTGGTAGGAAGGCGACAAAATCTCTTTTGGAATGAAGCAACAGCTGGTGCGTATCCTAGACTAATATCATAATGGATACAGACATCAAACAAGTATTTAAGAGGTAAATTGTCAAAGAAATTAATCCACCTCAGGGCAATTTACCCTTTTCACATGCAACACAGCCCTTTCTTCTTTGTAGGCTGTGACTGAAGGAGAAGATTATTTATATCCTCAGCCATAGGTTATTAAAGACATCACAAAAATTGAATTATGCAAGACCTTAACTAGAAAATGACATTTTCTGTTCTGTCTGTGCCATTTTCTTGCTGTCTGGTGAAACCAGTGTACTGGTTGGGTATACTGTGTAGCGGAACACAGACTGGGGGTGAAAATCCAGAGAACTCAATAGAAAACTGCACTGCAGCATTATGGCAGAGGAGTAGGGGTATATTATTCTGTCATCTTGCATTCACTGCTGAAGTTGTCGATACCTGGGTCTTGAGGGGGCCTGAGATCTGCGTGCCAGCCTTGAGTAATGAGTATCCCTTGGGCCTGGCCCTGAGCCTGAGCTTGGAGCCGCGTTAAGCGTGGATGCATGGACAGAGAGGGCCGGCTAAATGAAGGTCCTGGCAAGGAGCTCTCGTCCATACTGTAATCACAACTCTATCTGGCCTTGCATGCGCAATGTGCTGAGCTCAGATGTCTCTTATCAGGGAAAGGCATAGTCCAGAGGGCAGGAAGCTCAAACCCCATGCATTAATCCTCCCATGTGGATGAGGGCTCAATCTCCAGCGATGGCACTTTGTACACTGTGATCCCTCTTAGTTTGATCATTTTGGCTTAAATCCTGCTTTAAACATTTACCTTTAACCCAGTGCTTTCACAAACTTCACATGTCAGAGTTGTGCTTAATATGAAATAATGAGGGCTACACACATTCATTATTAGTTCATGCATTTTTCAGTCCTGGCAGTTGATTGTGTAACAACATGTACCAGAAGTGGTGAGTTACACTAAAATTTTAGCAGTGCTGTTATGTGTGATGTATGTGGAGGAATGATGTTGCTCAGGTAATCAACCTTACAATTCAGTACAGACCATATTCTCACTTAATGCTTTTGGGATTACCATATTTCTGCTCATAATTATAATATATTAGATGCAGAATAACCAGCATCAGGCATCCTAAGCCAATTGGGAGCTGCTTATTTAGCCAATTTCCTATTGAGTATTTACTGCTATGAGTGTCATCACAGATCAAAAGGCTTTCTCCGTTCATTCAGTGCAGTGCTTAAGAGCTGTTGTCTCCTCTAACAGCTGTTTAAGTCTGAAGTAATAAATCATTCCTTCGCTTGCCAAATGCCCTGCATCTGTGCTGCGATTAACAAGCCCCAGAGCACAAAATATCAGCACAGACAGACTGAGTCATCTACTTGACACCTTGTGTCATTCGCGTGATCATATACAGTAAGCAGTTAGAGATAGGTGTTTATATGTGTTTGTAGTGTTACGTAGTTATACATATTTTCAACTGAGTAAACAGAAAATCTTAAGTGATACATTATTTTGTTCTCTGAAATCCACTGCTAATATTTGTTTGTGAATTACAGCTTATTTTTTACCATATATCTCGAATCATAAATTCATCCCTAACAGCGTACTTGGCTGAGTAAGCACGTTCTTGCATTTCCCAGTATGAGGCGTATCAAATCAGTGTCACATTGAGTATCTCCTACATTTGTTTTACTAAGTAAAATAACTATGCCTTGCAGCTATGTTTACCCCTGTGAAAGCACTGTATAGAAGAAATCCATGAGCAGAAGAAAATGGCATCCTTTTAAATAATACTTCCTAATTACTCATGCTGCATCCTATTACACATACAGTAGATGATTCCCACAGTCCTTTGTTGTTGTTTTTTCCTTGATTTTAACAGCCATTTCTGAAAACAAAATAGCACAGGAGAACTCTGTGAATATGTTTAATTCTCAGAAATGTTGTCTTCATGATGTGATTTCATTGTCACAGATGCCTCTAGCATAGCAGTGCCCATTTCTGTCTCATCACATGTCTTTGTTTTTGAATGTCTTCCTCATTCTGTCTTCATGTCATCTGTTTTGAATGGTGCATCACACACTACAGATGGAGACAAGCATAAGGTTTCTGTCTCACTTTCCTTTTCCTTGTCAGCACCCTTTAAAGCTAATTCAATCTACTCTGTTTGGTATGGCCCTCATACTCTACAGTATAACCCCGCAAATTCAGTCAACGTTTGAAAAGGTGCAGCTATAAGCAGAAATATGGTGGGGGTGGGCAAGAGGCCTGTCAGAATACAAAATGGAGGTATGTGGTGCAAAGCTGCAGGCAGTTGTGGATCAGACCTCTGACCCTGATTTCCAGGCTGTCACAGATGTTGACACCCTGTGGATTCAGCTTGTCATTGTAATGCCGACATTCAAACCCTCAATGTCAGTCCGTCCCGCCTGGAGCTTAGGACGCACCTAAATCTAGACACAGATCAGGAATGCATCAAATATCTTACAGTGGAGCTAACGCGATCACGTGACCTAAACAGTGATCCCAGATCAGTTCTGCTATTCCTAGAAGCTTCACGAACGCGAGCCCAGAGGCTTGTTTAATAGCGTGTATCACATATCCATTAAAGCTCCTCGTCTGAATGTGTCAGCTTTACTGTGATTTGTGGAGACAATCACAGCTCACTGCCTTTTGGTGATTTCTTAGGGAAAAAGCTGAAATTTTCTTTCTTTTAAAGCGAGGAGAAAACAATGCTGATCGAAGGCAAAAATAGCATCTATTAATGAGGCAACTAATGGTAGACAAATCATAATTAGAATTCATGGCAGTAATACACTTTCAAGTGCAGCTATGAAGCTACAGTACTCCCTGCATTTCTCACTCCCTTGCCTTAGTGGTTAGGGATACATAAAGTATGAAGCATTATGTTTACCAGCATGAGCTATTACAGCAGATTAAATTTCATTTAACCCTACATCATAGCAGAAGGTTGAAAGTATCGTGTTGTGAATATTTGCTCAAACATTATCCTCAAATATATGTTTTCACGTCCCCTCCCCTCCGCAGTCACCTTGAGTAACAAAATGCTTGGCTGTAATGAATTGCGGGTATGAAATTTGAGCTGATATTATGAATATTAATGTGGATGCAGCACAAAAGGCAGAGAGGGTAGAATGGAGTGTAGTTTAGGTAAAGGGAAGCGAGACCTTTAACTCCGGTCCTATTAGTTCTGTTGTCTTTTTAGAAACTGGCATGACTCATAATGCAGGAACTGCTTCCTTACGTGTGTGAACAGCCGAGATGTCTCTCCCTGGTGGTATTATCAGAAATACTAAATGATTATGTGTGTGGTGCTTTATCAGAGAAATCTGGACTACTCAAAAATGTCTTCCACTCCCCGCGCTCTGAGTGGCCTTAAAAACTTGTTAAACTGATGGACTCCTCAGCCGTCGCAAAGTGGCATTCACTTGTCATTTTGTGAGGTGCAGGCTTGTTAAAATGGATGATGACTGTGTGTCATGTTGAAAGAGTGAAAATAAAGGATAGTCCTCTTACCAACCCCCGGCCCACCATGCTTTCCTCTACTTTAACATTCTGTGCAGTAGTGTGCAGCAGTTGCTCTTTGCCTCCACCTGTGATGTGGCAGGAATACCACAGTGGAGACAGGCTGGAGCCGTGCGCGCCCTGAACAGGAAATAAAACTCCTGACGAACTGAATTAGGAACGGCTGACCCAGCTCGTCCAGATTCCACTTTTTTACGCCAGTGCACAGATGGGTAGATAAGTCCATGTGAAAAAATGGGGTCAGAAATAGACACCCAGACAGAGGGTCATTAAGTGCACTTTGACATGTTAATATGAAGGTCATGGTCTGACAATGGCGTATCATGTCAAGAGAAATGATAACATCTGACGTGCCACTAAGAAATCTGAAGGCAGAGCATGGCTATCAGTGGTTCAATCATGAATTTTGATACTTGATGCTTGGCTCTCCCTTGCCCTAGGAAGGTTGGTCATTACCTCCCCTTATTCTGACCATTTTGTAATCTCACATTGAGCTAAAAATGCAATATTAATAGCTTTACAGGTATGCATGATGATTAGCTTTGTATCACTGTGGGATAAACATGGGTTTGTCCCTGGAAGGACAAAGTAGAAATTTTTATTTATATGTGAATGTGAATCAGCAGAGTAAAAAAGTTACTGAGGCTGTTTTCCCTCTCAGCTGAAGGTCAATGTGTGAATGGGAAACGACAGAGTGCGAGTGCAAGCGTGTGTGTTTATGTGAGAGGGACTGACAGAGATGATTGCATAAAATATACAGTTGTGTGTGCACTGAGGAGAGATGGAAAGAGAGAGAGAGAGAGAGAGACAGACAGAGAGAGAGAGAGAGAGAGAGAGAGAGAGAAGAGATGCTGCATTAAATGAAGTGAAACTCTGCAGGCAGACAGGCTGTGCTTTAGCCCATATCTGGTTTCTTCTGTGGGCACATAGAGTTAAAGATCTGTGTTCCTGCCGCACTGTGTGTGTGTGTGTAACAGTAGAGCTCTGCTTAGGGAGTGATGGAGTCTTTATATGAGGTCCACTGTCACCCCTCTGCAACAGCTGCAGAATATTGGTTTTTACCTGGCCGAGTCTGTGAGGGAACATTATCAGATGGAGCTTGGCTCGGGCTTGCTTAACAAGCAACTATTTAAGGTGTCTGGAAGAAGTCATAATGTAATGAGTGAGGTCATATGTGCAAAAGAAGTGGGTGTACTTTAACACATCTTTGCAAGTATATAAAATGTGACTACTCTTGCTTCAGAAAATGAAATGACTTTCAGACTTATAGACTGTCAACCCGACTCTCCGCAACTGCATAAACAGGCCCCTTCAGTGAGCTGTTTTCCATGCAAAACCTCACATTAAGGGAAGTTACGTTACTTTTTGATGTGCGCAGATTAGGATTTCAGCACTTGGGGGGAGAAGTGGATATTATAATCCATGGGTGATGGGTCAGTGGAAAGCTATTTTCTGGCCTTAAATCATTTTCAGGGAGACCTTGTGCTCTTGAGAGTGATACAAAATTGATGATTGAGTGGCAGAGTGGCTCACATTTCCTTCCCAGTGGCCTCTCTGCTTCTGAAGTTTTTGGGGCATGTCATGACTAATCTTGTTAGAATTCATATTCAATCATTTCCTCAGAGAAAATACATTCATTTACACTGCTTATTTACATGTAAGCACACAATGAATAATGTTAAACTCGTTAATGTTTTGCATAAATTGCTTCTGCCTTCTTCATTATGTTTTGGGATTTGTGGTGAAACAAAAATTATTTTCATTTAAATCATCTACAAGCAATTTTGTTCCAGTATTACTCTGCCAAAAGCATGACATGGGGTGCAAGAATATTGAGTTAATTTATAATCATCAGTCCTCAAAGGGAATGTGCAGAATTGGGAGCCATCAGCACGAAATGCGTAAGTAGGTGAAATCAGAAAAGTAGCCAGAGCCAATTTCAACTCGGACTCTTGAGAGAATCGACTGCAGACTTTAATTAAGAATATTTGGCAGCTAAGCAAATGCTCTCCTTCTATGTGCATAACATGTTTCTGTAGGTTGCAGATATTAGTATGTAAGTAAGTATAGTAAATATATGAGTAATAGATTACTTTATTATTTGGTGAATTGAGTGAATTGAAATTAAATTGTTTTATTAAAGCAGTCTACATCATGTTGCTGGAGGGCTGCAAATTCCATTTTCTGCTTGGGGAACCAATAACATCATATGGGACTTCACAGGGAATTACTACTGTATGTACGTGTGTGTTATGGGTTGGCCAGTGTGTGTGTGTTTATATGTTTTTGTGTAGCTTTGTATCCTTCTGAGATTGCACAAGAGTGAAACTGGGTGTGGACTTTTTTTTTCCTTCATGGAGTGAATTATTTGTGTTGTAAAATGTGCTCAAACTGAAGCATACAGATGGATATAGGTTTGGCAAGTAAGATTATGTTTTTAAGTGTTTTTAGTGTTTAGCAGGTTGCGAGAGAGACTTGTGGTTTGTTCCACACCATTTATGCAGCTCTGTAGACATCTGCTGTTTTCATTCCCCCAGCCGCGGAGGTGAAGAGGCTATGCATGTTGCTTTGTGTTGTTTACATAAAACATCTATCAGCTCTAGCTTGTTCTCCACTCCTTGCTGTATCATATTTTAGTCTGTTTAGACAGAAACTCTGTCTCTTACATTGCAGCGCTGATTTTTTTTTTTTTTAATGGAAAAAAAGAGATGTGCAGACGTTGGTAGGACTTACAAGTGTGATTTTATGTGGCACGATGCTTTATCTGTTGCTTTATTAGCAGTGGTTGATTCATATCTGGATATTGCCCGACAAACACAATGACATGGCAGCTGCTTCTTTAGAGGAGGGCAATAATCCGCAGCAGGGCAGTTCCTGTAAAAGTGAAGGGATCCAAGGCATTTTGCCAGTCTGTTACCTTTATCTCTCCTTTCCGCTCATCTCCTCTCCCTCTCCTCTCCCTCTCCCTTTCCTCTTCTCTCCTCTTCCTCTCCCTCTCCTCTCCTCTGAGACGTGACTTTTCGCTGGTCTGTTTCCCTGGCTCTCTCTGGAAGGCAGTGACAGAGCGGCTGCTCATGAATGACCACAGCCATATTGACAGTGTCTGTGCCAGGGGCCAGACCCCATGTCCCTAGTTCAAACACATACACACACACACACACGCTTACACATGGGTTTGTCAGGCTTGCCATATTGTGGGGAGGTGCTACCCAGCTGGTCGGATTGGAACTGAACTCTTGTGGGCCATTTTCTCCCCTCTGCAGGTTTCCACCGTACTCGTTGGATCTGTTTTTTTGTTTGTTTGTTTGTTTGTTTTTTTCCACGCCCACCTCTCCCCGTCTCTCTCTCTTTCTCTGTTATATTGTGGGCGTGCAAATATTGTTTTATGATGAGATTATGTTAATGAGAAGATGGTATATGTCATAAGCAGCTCAAGATCATGCAATGATCAATACCCCTGAGGTACAAACAACAGTCTGGGAGATGGAGATGAGATGTCTTCATGGTGCCTACAATGGTAAAGCTCCTCGGGCATTCTGTTGAGCCTTTAATCCATCCTTGCCTTTGAATCTTCAGCCAGGAGCCACAGCGCAGACTTGCACGGATAGCGGAGATATGAATACTTTGCAAGTCCATGCTACATCTTTCCTCCCGCATCTTGTATCTTCCGCTCCCTTCTGTCCAACACCAGCCCTCTCCATCTTCGTCTCAGTACAGCGGTGCAGCCTGCTCCTCCTTTGTTTGCACTTCAGCAACAGCCAACTAAAATATTGATGAACCCTATCTGACCCCTCATTGCTGTGTCAGCAGCTTCTTTAGCGTTCCTTCAGAGAGGCTCATCTGCTTATCGACTGGCGCTCATGTTGGACACACTTCACATGACGCGGACATGTGCTATGTGTGGCGCCAGCTGTTTCAATACCTCTTGCGGGTTAGGACCAAGAGATGAAACCGTGATGTTGACCTTACTCCCTGCAGGGACTGACCCTTTAATCCTACTGGATGGGTAGACGGAGATCATATACTGATTTGAGCTGGTGGTGGGGGGTGTGGGGGGGGTGCCTCAGACAACATATAGTCAAACCCACCACAACACAGCCATTCTGACAACACATAGAGAGAAAGGGAATATCTTACAGCCACATGAAGGAGGCGCTGGGACCTCTGCAAGTTCAGAAAACACCAGATGCTGCATGCTTGATTGTCTCTAATGGTCCATATGTTTATCTCCCTCCTACTCTTTCTTTTGTGCTCCTCTCATTCCTTTAGTACCCAGAGGACATTTTTTTCTTTAAGCTTTCTGGCATGCCCTATAACCTTTTCCCTGAAATATAGGAGGGAGATAAGTATGTTTCAGTTGGATTGCTTATGAGGCGCCACACTAACACAGCTCACCCACAGGGCTTTAGGCTTTTAAAGCAAAGAAAGATCCGACCTCCATATATTCTTGTTCCTCCACAGCCTTAAATAGTTTTTATGTTGTGCCAGCGGCATCCACAGGTTATGGAAACTCGAGCTCTGAGTGGCATCGCTTCCATTGCGGTTGCCATTTTTTCCATATGACTTGGACTCACAGTGATAACTGCATCCTCTTCATCCCATCTCTCTTTCACTTCCTGCAGCACATAAAAGACCCATAACCTGCTTCCCTTTTCTCTCTTGGCCCATGGGGCCGATTGCCTAACTGTAACTCACAGCATACACAGCGTAGAACATATATACCTCCAAAGAAAACTTCTCTTCATGTTTCTTTTAATTTGTTGTTTTGCTTCTTTTTGTTTAATGTGTTATTACAACCTCTTTCCTTGTTCAGTGGTAGTGCCAATTCTTTGAATTTGTTTACATTTTCCACTTATTGCATACAGTATTTTTAACAGTGTATGGCTTTGGTAATCATGTGTGTGATCTTTCCTGACTTCAAAGCAAAGGCTCCCTAGCAGATTGAATGTGTTATTCCTAAAGGCAGAAGGCAAAAACTGCTGAAGGTGATTGACACAGTTGATTGCGCTTCTCAGTAGATTGTATTATCTAACAGCTTCGTGTATGTACCAGGAGGGCTAACAGATGTGGTGGAAATCAATATCATGATGTTAATAATATAGCAGATCCTACGGATCTGTATCAGGGCCGATCTGTTGCAGCTCCTCTTCTTTATGACACCAGGGCTTACAGCGTTGCTTTAGCTGGCTGTAGGCTACATCATATCAGCTGTCACTAATTTGTGTTAATTCTGTGAGTAACTTTATGACAGACAAACAACAGCCGAGTTTAATTTTGTCCTGTTTGCTCGCTGCGTCCTGTGTCAGTACTTGTCAAAGATAGTTTGCAAGGGAAGAGCCTCCACTTTAGTTCCAACAAATCCGTCAGAGTGAGACGTCTTCTTTCTAGCCGATCCCGTCACTTTGCTGTCAGCGGTGGCATTTTCACAACTGAACTTTCATTTATATCACATCAATAATTTAGGCTTATAAAGTTTATATTTTTGAACCATGACCTTCAATATTTGAATCAGGAAGCTCATAAAAATATGGTGTGTGAGGTTAGGTAGTCTACAGCTGTGTTATTTCAATGTGTCAGACACATGAGCTACTTAATCAACATCTAAGACTGGGACATCCTGAGTTTATAATAAATAAATAATCAAACTGCTCAAACTGTGCAAACACATTAGTCTTTTTATCCGTATGATTGTTCTATAGAATTTGGAATAATTGTTACCATCCTACAATATTTGAAAAATCTGAACCATATCATCTCAAATCTAGCAGTGAAGAAATTCAGCATACTTTTCAAAGACCCCCCCCACCCCCCCGGTAAAGTTTAATTAACTCTGAGCCAGTAAATCAATAACCAAGCACTGAATTCAGTGACTTGCTCCACACATTCCCACTGCACTGGATATGCTTCATATTGCTGATGTTCCATCTTTTTCACACAGTCATGGTCGTTTTAAATATTACATAAAGCTGAGGACAGTGGTGAACTTTGCTATTCTACTCCTTTGATCAACATTATCAGAACACTGTGTCACCCTTGATTTATCTGCATAAGCTATTCTGAGATTCATATATCGTACTGCTACAGACATCACAGGCATTTGACCCCTCTGCAAGGGCCTGTATTGAACTGGACTTTACTGCACTGTGATACTATGTTGCATTTCAATGGCAAGAGACACTTTCTGATCTAAATGCTAATGTAGTATCCTGTAGTTGGAGTATACTTACTTTACTTGTAAAACCCTCCCTGTCTCTCGTGTCCTACCTCATTCCCCCACAGCTCTGATGGACGTGGCTGCAGGAATTAAGTTTAGATTGGGGCTTGGCTGCAGGACTGGTTACTGGGGCTTTGGGGCTTTATGTGTATTTAATTTTACATGGCTGTGTGCGCGCGCATGTGTGTGGGAACCCTGCATGCACCTCTGTCTATCTGTAGACAGAGACTGCTTTTTCTCTCAAATCCTGACAAGATCCACAAACATCAGTGTGTGGTTCTCAGCAGTTGGTTCCTTTCTCATAGCGTGAATGTCAGGGGGTTTTCCCACTTGCAAGGATGAGTAAACAAATACAAACCTGTTTAGCAAGTTTGCGTAAGCACATGAAATATGCGAGGTTGAACAGTGTCTAGCTTTGTAAATGGTCAGTCAACACTGGGTTGATACGCCCAAATGCGGTCAGTGTTTAGAGCATTTGACTTTGAGGATCAGTGCTTGATCCTTTCCAGCTTTATTGCCATTATCTGGAGCCCTCACATACTATCACAGTTGGATCTTCAGGGGAGCCTGTGTCATAAATTCCTAATTAACACCCTTTCCAGACACCTTTATTGACTTTTTGGTTGCAAATCACCCAAGAACGACCGAGGAATGGCTGCACTGTCTGGCCAGCCTCCTCTCAGAGGGTAATATTCAGAGCATCATAAAAGGGCAAGACAGAACCATAAATATCAAACCAGATTGACATCTGATTTTAATTTGATTTTGGAGACGAGACAGACATCAGAATTAATAGGTTGTTAGCACACCCCCACATCCTGGCATATTGTCTGAGCAGAAGTCGTCCTTGTCTACTTGTTTGTTTATTTTGTCCTTTTACTGTTAAACTTCCTCAAAGTGTATGATCGACATTGGCCGTGTCATGTTGTCCACGGTGTGTGTGTGTGTGTTTGCATCCACAGCAACAGACTTGGCCAAACGTTCAGAGGATCTAAGGGCCACTGGCAGTGACATATTGTGTGGGAGGAAACCCTTTGTAGTTTTAATCCTCTCCTTATGCTCAGGCCTTGATCATACATTCACACCAGGATCATGTGCTGTCGCATGTCGTATGCTATATGTCTGCAGGTCTGGTTTCAGACTGACACGGTCAAAGGTATGCAGCACTAATTCCATGTGTAATATGAGCAAAGACAAATTAGCCAGTAATTATCTTGTTGCCATTCTTTTTGTCTTTGTTACATGTGTAAAAAGCAGCAGTCCTCCTTTTTAAATGATTGATTCACTGTATCTCAGAGGCTATCAGTTACACCTTCATATTCTGTTATTTTTTGAGAACATCACATTTTCTTAAAGTTTCCTTGATTGACGTTTTATCGGATCCGCTGTTTTTGGAATGCTGTCATGTGTGAAGTGACCTTGTGACTGTGGCTGTGATTGTCATGATTCAATTCCAGTCAGTAAATTAGAGACATTCAGTGGCAGGATATCAAAGACGTAAAAATGAAATAAAATAAAATAATAACATTTTCCCCATGAAAGACATGATTCTGTTTATTCATTTGGCCAAAAATAGTGGGCCTCCATTTTAATTCCTCCCTTGAGGATTCTTGGAAGGTTTTGGAGCTTGGAAGGTGACTGAATGAAAACAACTTTTATGTATCAAATTAAACCGAAAACTTGATTGAATCATTCGTGTACTAAAAGAAACCTTCTTGAGGTCACGAACACTTAATCAGCGACTGAAATATCAAAGATTTGAACCAAATTTCATCAGCAGACAAGCAAATATTTTTGAGAGGTCTGTATCATACAGGCCAAAACACGTTACATCACCTGCACCATCAAACTTTCAGCAGAACACTCCCTCATTTCATATGTCCATGTGTAATTATCTCATCGGTTTCTGTCTACCATGCTCTTTTACCCAGTGACATTTTGGGGGAAAATGAGTTTCATAGATGAGCGAGGCTGCATTTAATGATTTCACAATAGATAAATCTATCAATTATGTTTTGATTAATAGACTAATTAGTCATGCAATCTTTAAAATGTCAAAAAATAATGACAAAAGATTATTACAGGTAACCAGAGCTAGAACAACCAATAGAAAACATATTCATTTTAAATGGTATAAAATCAGAGAACAGCAAGGATCAAGGGCTAAAATCTACCAAAACAAACTTCTGATGTAAAAAGCAAAAACTAAAGCCTTCAAAAAGACATTCACACACACAAACATGCACACACAGACAGTCTTACCAGACACAGTCATATATTGTATTATGGTATCAAAAAACATTCTCACAAGCAAACTCAGCTGTCATTTTTTTCCCAGGCCTTGCAGATGAAGTGCACCAAGAACACACTTTATCAAAAGGATATTTCAGCTCATAATACAAAGTGCAGTATAACATGAGTGGGTTTCATTTTTTTCTTTAGCGTTCCCCATTCATATTCTGTCCCTCTGTCTTCTTCTGTTGTACATACAGTAGTGGCTGAACCATCCTCTGGCTGTAGCTGATGGGGTGCAGCTTGTTTTTTGATTTATTATGCAGTTACAGTGTTTTCTTCAGAGAAATGAGCTGTTAGTATGCTGGCTATCATGTTGTAATGGATATCTCTGATAACTGGACTTAAGTATCGGAGTATTTTAACTGTAGCCACTAGTTTAACAGTGGTAAACTGGCACAAATGACCCAATGTTCTGCCTGCTCAATGTATCGGGTGCAGTATTTTTGATATGGATTGTTCATTAAAGGGGATGCCACCAATTTTACACATAACGATTTGTGTGTTTGGGGCACTATTCATATTCTGAAAATATTTGTCCTCTTTGATTCTGCGGGGAGCTACTGTCTGAAAAAAAGTCCCCTGATGATGTAATAGTGATGCCATAAGGGGTTTCCTGTATTTGAGGTTGGACACTATAAATTTATAACAGAAATCCTTCATGAAAGAAAGATGTGGGTGTTTACGAAGGCAGGGAGGGTGTGACAGTTGCATTATGGCAAATATAAGATTCATAATAATTCTGAAGCTCATCCCACACTTGGAACTAAAAATGAGTATGTGTGGTATCTCGGTTACTGCTTCTTCAATTCTGACCATTGTTCTTTTTAATCTGTCTCTCAACTTTATGAAAGTATGTTTGTGGTAGGACCTCTGCACGTACATAGAGCAAGCTTAGGACATAAACCGCTATAAAAGGGTATATGCAACTAATTCAGTCAGTCCACATAAAATCGCACCTATATGCATCAATTTGAGAAAATTACAATAAATCATGTTATTGAGTGGCTCTAACATAAAGTATGTTTGATAGGTGATGATAAAGAAGATAAAGTTGGATAAAGACATGATGTATGAATACAAATTAAACTGACTAATTAAAAATAGATTTAGGTCCCCGTAAAGCTGCTAAACCCTGCCAGATGTACAGAGATGTTATAGCGAATATTATACAAGGCATGAAATGATAAAGTAGATTAACAAAGTGCTCCGGAAAATACAAAGCTTTTTTTTTCTGTTACAATATTTTTTATATGTGTTTTATAAATGTATTTTTATCAAGTGCAGTCAATTTAGCTTTTCTAAGAAACTCTTTTTTTATATCCCTGATGTATAATTTAACCCAAACAACACAGACTATTAAGACTACAGGTAAAATTACATTTTTCATCTAGCCCTGATGAATTATAAAACACATCTCCTCCAGCCATCATAACAAAGAAACAAGGTCATGTATAAGGCATTTAAGGTTTAGTTATTATTTGTAGACACAATAAAATGGAATTTGTTAGATTTACTGATAAAATATTGCAGTACCAATTTGAAGATACAGGAGTATTTCCTTATTTTTAAGATGATATTGGAGTTATTCACCTCAAGTTTAAATCTTATGTTTCTAATGGAAGGATTCCCGTGGGCTGGTCTTAAACTATTTCATTAGAGAGCAACAGACTGATAGTAATTTTCACTTTACCCCTCCTGTTTTCAGGTTAGAAGATCTTGTTCTAGATACTATACTGCATACCAGCTAACATTTCTCTTACCACTTATTTTAGCCTCTTCTTTAACCAATCATGTGTCATTATTTTTGCATAGTGCCCTGAATAACGTTCATGGTCAAGTGTTTGCTTCCCATTGTCTTTTGCAAAGTGTTATCTGACTGACTCTAGGAGAGTCCAAGTTTACTCCCTCTGAACTCTCATCTCTGTCTTTGCAACATACACATGTTAAAGAAGCTGCCACATTTACTCAACATCAGAGAGAATGTTTGAATACAATGTCATTTCACTCAACCCCTCATATCACAGCCCCGGCTCTCTGCTCTGGTCTGGCTCTGCAGCTGCTCTGCATATTTTTCATCTTCTCTCCAAGCCTCAATTCCTCTGTGTCACCCTACAGACACCCGCTTCTCCCGAGTCTCACTTTGCCTCTCTTTCTCTCTTTCTTTACCCCCTCAAACTATAATGCAGCAGCATAGAGCCCCATGTCTCTGGATGGATGTCGATGGATGGATCTGTGTGTGGTTCAGGGGGGAATGGGCTCAAATGTGTCCTTCAGGCTAGTTGCAGAATCTTTAAGATACACACTAAGAGCCCTACTGAGCTCTGATAAATGTGTGTAACTCTTAGAGAGAGCAGCACTGACACAGATTGTATTGAATTTGGAGTTAAGGGCCTGAAAGCTCACTAGATGGAAAGCACCTGAGTTCTGACTTTCTTTTTTTGCTTTTTACCTATGTATACATGACTGATAGGGAAACCTAGCTCTGTCAATGACTCTGATGAATTTGCAGTAATCTTTCAGTTAATGAAAGCTTTTTGAAGCCACCTAGAAACCTTGTGAAATACATTGTCAAGCCTGCAAGACTGTACTAACTATGGAAGGTCTTGAGAGATTCATTTTAGCATTCATATTTCTTCCTCATAATCAAAACCTTTTACTATTGGTAACACTTAGAAAATATATTTATAACATGATAACCTGTCCTTAAAGTGACTTTTTTTCCAGTCATAATTGGTTCACTTAAAAGATAACTCCAGTATTTTTGAACCCGGGCCTTATTTTTCCTTAGTTTTGGTTGTAAATGATTGACGGGGACAAAAATCTTTAGCATCACTGCCGTATTGAGCAAGAGGTCTACCCGGCCACAGCTAACAGCTTCTGCAACGTATCCCATTCTGTTGTTGTCTGACAACATTACAGACAGGATTCCTACAGAGATAGACTTTTTTTATTGGGTAGTCATATCATTCGTTTTTAACCAGAAACATCACTATATATATCAACCGGACTCCATTGACAAAAACAATGATATTACCTCGCAGAACATGGGAGTTGCTGGAATTTCACTGCCTTGATCTTTTTATTTGTATGTGTTACTGTGTGGAACTTGATCGTCATCTGAATGCTTCTTCCACCACTGAAAGTTACACAATAACTAAAACAAATAGTCTGGCGCATAATCCCCAATAAAAAACCACACTTTGTTTCACAAGTTTTACACAATATGTGTTTGTTAATTAGTGAGCTGTAGAGCTGTTGGTAGGTGGATTTTGCTACCTTCTGTCAGACTTGCTGTTTCCTCCTGCTTCCAGTTTTAATGCTAAGCTAAGCTAACCTACTGCTGGCTGTAGCCTCGCATTTACCATGGAGACATGAGAGTGGTAAATGAATACTGTTGAACCTATGTGTAAATGTGATTTCATATGCAAGGATTTGTAATTTTTTGTAATGTTTTTTTAACCATCATACTTACAAATTATGGTGCAGTTTTAACCAGCCAAGAGCTGAAACCTGATTTCAACCAGTTTTTACTCCACAATGGTGAAACACAAGAGGGTTGGATTAGGTTGTCTATGTCAATTAGGTTTTACTGGATTTGCCTTTAAGACCATTCAGTTGAATCTCTCTCCCCATCTGTCTGGAGGCAGAGCCATCACCGGCTCTCAACTGACAGAAGACCATTACTGCTGCACAACAATGTGCAGTCTAGCGGTAGACTTGTTTTAGGGAGACAGTACTGGAGAAAAAGTTGATTCTGAGAGTCAATAAGGGCAATTACACTGCTATTTTAATAGTTGCGGTCTAATGAGGATAAAATTAAGCTCTGGCACACTTACACAGCTAGATACAACTTGGACGTGGCAGTAGCTATCCTGTTTTATTTATTTTAGTTGCCACCCTCACAGTCACTATCTTGAGCATCCTGTACCATTAAGCCTTTGTTCTCTGATGTTAAAGATGTGTAGCTATTTGTGGAGCTAGATAAATTTAAAATCAAAGCTCTATAATATCTTGTCAGCATGGTGTGTGAATCAGCGGGGCTATTCAGCGTTTGACCCTGGCTCTGCATCGGAGAGTGTTCAGCATCTTAAAGCCACTATCCCCTTTCCATGCTTCAGATGGTGCCATAATTCCAGAGCCTGGATGCTGCCAAGTTAATTGGGTCCCCTTACATGGATGTGGGCAGTGCAGTGACGAACAACGTAGGGCAACAAGGTGACTGAACTGCAGCTCTGTACTGTCACCACCACCCACTTTAGATGCAGCAATCACTCTAATGATCATTGCCTGATGTTTCAGGTTTTCACAGATACACATATACATAGATATGTAATGTACTATATCACTTGATGTCACAGTTAACACAGTTCATTTATGGCAACATTAATTATTGAAATTACAAACTGAAGCTACACTGGAATGTGCAAAATCAGAAGTGTCTGTATCATCACCTGCAGTCAGGCTGACAGTCAAAGCACTTCGCATACATAAGCCATGCCAGCAATTTCATACAATCCCACACACCCCAACCCTGGTACTCCACTCACAACCCATTACTTATCTACAATTACCTTGACACTTCTTTTTTTGGGGGGGTTTGTTTGTTTCTTTTATTTTGTTGAACTCATCTCCGGCCTTTCAATTCCCTTGACAGCAGGGATGAAATTGCTGAACATGTATAGTCAAAGCAAACACAGTGATGGGCTTATTAAAGACACAGGGAATGGAGAGGAGGAGCTCAGGTCTGGCTGCAGCTGCTGCATTGGCTGTCTGCTCAGCAGTGGGGAGGGGCTGGGGGAGGGAGAGGGAGGGAGAGAGAGAGAAAGAGAGAGAGGGAGAGAGAGCTGGGGGAGGAGGGCAGTGCTCTTGTTGGGAGATAGGGAATGCCCGTTAGTTGCGTCTGCCGATAATAGCACATCATCCAGAGCACTGCTGTTGGGAGAGCAGAGCACAGGCAGTGCAGAGGACTGAGCCACTGAGCGCAGAATGGTACACTAGAGAAGACAGGCACACTCAGAGAGAGACGGAGAGAGACAGAGCGCATCAGAACACGTTGAGAAGAGGAGGACGGAGAAGGAGCAGAGCAGTGGAGAGAGGAGAGGAGAGTGAGGAGGGGAGAAAAGTTACCAGGTCAGCAATAGAACGTGGAAGTGGAGCAGCTGAGACTCACTGGGGTCACTCCCACTGGAGCAGCCCGGCACAGCATTAAGCAGCATTGAAGGAGAGTGATATTACAGGAGGGGATAGAGGGAGCGCTGGAACTTCTTCCTGGAAAGACAGTCCTGTCATAAGGCGAGGGTAATGCTCCTCACAGGACCCTTCTGCACAGTTACTTCAGGACTATCAAAGCAAGACAGCAGCAGCAAACAGAAGACACTTAAGCCTGGCAGAGGTGCCTGAGCAGTGCAGTTCTTCTCATTACTATACTGGAGACTTTCTGATTCAACTGTGCGCTTTGAGGTGGATGTGGTTGTGTTTCTGTGAGGCTTTTATCTTTCTTTTTCTGCTTCAGAGTGTGAAGCATTGGAGATTTGGAGGGCGAGTTGTTCTGTCCTGTCATCTCTGAGACTATGGTAGACTGTGCGTCAGGGAGCTCTTCATCAGCAGCTGCAGCCCTAGAGCATGGAGAAGTCCAGCAGTGAGGAGTCAGCCATTCACCGTAGCCCTTCAGTAGATAGCAGAGACTCTGATTTTGCTCAAGCCTCCACGTCTGGCCGCCCGTTTGGCGGCCGCGGGTTCACTGCCGGCGCTTTCTACGGCTCCACGGGGCCGCGCAAAAACGCACAGCAGGGGCAGGCTGGAGCAGCGGCTGACGCCAGCACAGGAGACAAGTCCAACAACAAGAACAGCTCACCCAAAGGCAGCAAATACGTAGTCTTTTACCTGGATCTATCCTTTGTGTTCCTTTTAGAATTCAAGAAGTGCAACATGGCAAGAGGGTGCCT
Organism: Lates calcarifer; assembly: GCF_001640805.2. Classification (NCBI taxonomy): domain Eukaryota; kingdom Metazoa; phylum Chordata; class Actinopteri; family Centropomidae; genus Lates; species Lates calcarifer. The sequence continues at coordinate 19,553,307 of NC_066842.1, read as the reverse complement.
CTGCTGCTTGAAGTACATGATGTTCATCTTCAATCTCATCTTCTGGGTAAGTGGCTCATTATTTTGTTAATGTTTTGCTCATCGTATATGTTCACACTGATATAGTTAATGCTATGATAGCCAATGTAAAGGCTCAGTGCTTGATAAGTTATTTAAAATGTTAATCAGGAAACATTATGGCAAAGTGATGGTTGTCAGTGCAATCATGCGTTTCTAATTATTACATCAGGGTGTTTATGCCTGTTCCTCTCTTTGCACGTTGCTATTCCTGGATGTCATGACAGAGTCAGTGGCATTGCACCAGGTCTCCTTTTGTATGTGACTGGTGGGGTTGGGTTGGGGTGGTAGGGTGTTGGGGGCAGGTTGGATTGTGGTGGTAAGGAGGACATGGGTTCATTAGGGTCACTCATTCAGATGGTTATATGATTTACAGTGAACATGAAGTTGAAATGCTGTCTTTGGTATGCAAGTGAAACAGAATATGTCTCTACAGTGCAGTTACATTGATGGGGAACACAATATGCACAGAGGGGATATGAGCTGAGGTGGTCAGCATGAGTTTCAAGTGATTCTGGAGGAGATGATCTGATTTGTGTGCTTCATTTTATTGCTTACTCTTTTAATGAAATGTGTATGCTCTTGGGTAAGACTATGATCGATAATATAGAAAACAGTAATGATGATAAAGCCCAGAATCACTGTAATTGTAGTTATTATCTGTATTAACTGTAATTACAGTAATAGTTACAGTAATAATAAAAAAGAATCCTTATGTAATTGTGCTCTGCCCAGTCTACTCTCAAATAGATTTCACCTAGAGAAACCTGGCCAGCGTGTGGCAGGCTCTGATTTGCACCCATGCATGGGCATTTGTTGTAAAAGTGGGTATCCCTTGGATGTTTACAGAATGGATTATAGGGCTTAAGGGTTATGGGGCCAAGTCTTTTGTGTGGATGCAGCGAAGCGTGAAGCGTAAAAACATCCCAACACTGGGGACTCTACCAACCGCGGCCCACCATGTCACTGGGTTGTGAGCCCTGCTAACTGGGGCACGTTGGAGGCAACAAAGTGGGCATTAGCCGGAGCCCAGCTGTGAACAGGGCCAGCATTTACAACACGCACACGTACACATGCGCCACACAAAGCCTGAGATCTATCTCATCGTCTGCCTCTGTAATATATGAGAACGGACAGCCCTGCTAGTGGCCATCCTCAGGCCAGGAGCAGGGAAGATCTTTGCTGCTTCAGGGCAATATCTCCATATATCATCCTCAAATCATTACTCAGTCCACAGTGGCAGAGGCAAGAGTGATTGGCAAAGACACAGAGATGGCTCAGAGGCTCTCCCATGTGCCTCTCCTTGATGTAAATGTTTATTTAAGGGAATGAAAGGGTCAGAAAATCTTAGCTGATGTTAGATTCATTAAGGTAGACATTGACTTACCTTGACATGAGCACCCCTTTTGAACTCAGTCAGTATATGTAGAAAGCAATTAAGTGCTCAGGCCTTGACATCATCACTGTTTGAGTAAGGAATGGAAATTTCAAGCAGTGTCCCATATCGACTGGCGACCAAATAAATGATCGATCAGTAGTGAAGCTTCATTTAAACATATGAAATCCTCTTTTTTTTTTTATCGTATGAAAGGTCATGGTCTTATTAGACTCTGCATTAACAGAGTGACACCATCAGTTACCTGTATGTCAGTTCCTCATTTTATAGATTAGATGTTGCCTCAGTGCAGTGCTATAGGTCAACCTTTAGCGGAGGTCAGGAGGTCATTATTATCCACTATCTACTTGAGCAGCAGTCACAGGGGATTTGTGCGAAGGTGTTTACTTCCTAGGTTCTTTCCAAGGCTCAGTTTGTGTTTAACCCTTTTCGGTGGCGAAAACCCTGCCACTAATAACCAGGCTGCTGCACACCGCTAATAAGGAGTCAGAAAAGAGGCTTTGGATTTCAAGGCTGGTGACCTCCGATTCATGTGGAGTCTAGCTTGTTGGCCTCAGTGGATGTGCAATACAGCCATCCTAAGTGTGTGCAGAAGCTCTCCTCTTAGTGTGAGTTTTGAGGACTCTGTTTCTCATCACATGTTTGTGTGTGTGCATGTGTGTGCGTGTGTGTGCATGGGGGCAGAGGGATCTTAAGTGGCTGTGGACTTTCCCCCAGCGCAGCACATTCCCTGCTGTGCAATAATTGAATTTTTACTCTGGTAATGTTCACTTAATGAACACCCACTATGAATATTCCCCTCTATTCCCGCAGACTAATACTCTTGTTTTCTTCCCAGCAATCGACCATTTTAATAGCAGTTTAATCAGAGTCCCCTGGAAAAAGAGTTGGGTGACGTGTGGGTTTTGATGCAGCATGTAACAGATGGGTCCATCAGAATGTGAGGACTCTGAGATAGAGGTAGGTAGGGTGAGAGGCATGTTGTATCTTGACACCCCTGGGACCGCACTGCTCTACCTCTGACACTTCAGGAATCACAAGGTTACCGCAGCTGGTAGGCGAGGTTTGCCTCTGAAGCTCTGACATCTCATCTCAAGACTGAATGGGTGGGGGGTATGGTGCGCTGCAGTAAACCGACACCAGGTACAGCAGGGGTCTCTTCTTTCTGTCTGCGTGTGCACACATGAGCGCAGTTTGCCGTACATACACACACGTAACAGCCATCCTTGGAAGCACACTCGCCACCCACACACCATCCACTGCACGGGTCTTACAGTGGTAACTTGAAGCACAAGGTAAACAGCGGCAGGCACTCCAGGCATCTCCATACATGCGCTCATCCTCAGCCCCCCCCCCCAGCAGTTGTTCATGACCATCTGGTTCCTCTTTCTTATAAGGGATTAGGAGAATCTGAGCTCTAGGGGGACTTTCGGGCAGATTAGGGCAGTATTGGGTGGTGCGGTTAAGGATTGAGAGCACGGCTCCTTCAGATGGCCCTATGCTAAAGCCAACAATCATCAAAGCTAATGGCCTTTGTGCTGTGACAATGTGTTACAAAGTGTCTCGTTGAGTAAGGAGGGGGATCTGTTGTGCTCACACACAAACACACACACTGACTGACTGTTTGACCAGCCTGATAGGGTGATTGATGTTAAGTCCTATTGGTGTCAGCCTTGTGAGCATATCAGTGTTGGTGTTCTTGCTGGGAGCAAGGATTTCAGCCTCTTACTCTGCAGTGTGTCCTCTACTCGCAGCCTCCTCTGTTAATCTCCTCCATTCAAGATTCAATTTATTGTCCACTGCTGTACTTATTTATCTTGCCCAGTTGATACTGAACACCTTTGAGAAGTAAAACAATTTGAAAAAAAACACAACACAAGGCTTTACTCTGCCAAAATCGCAAGCAACCTCACACACAAGCTCATTTTCTTTTCTGGAGATATAGGTTGTACAGTAGCTAAACGGACCCCTTCCCAACTGTGCCATTATCGTACCATATCAAACGCTACAGCCTCATTTGATATTCATATTTAAAAGAAAAGTGTCAGCTCAGCAGTCTTGTCCTACAAGTACAAGAGGGGTTGTAGTATCAAAGCTGCTCCTTTGTTAGAGGAGAGAAAACCAAATGTATTTAGCATTCATGAATTCCTGTGCTTACTTAAGGGATTGCTGCCGGATTTGTAAACCATTTGGTCCAAGGCTACAGAAGATTAGTTTTCCCATCGATTTAATCACTGAATTTGACATTTAAGGTTTCAAATGTGCCCACGCTCTGATGCTAGAAAGACAGAAAGAGTTATTGACAGACTCAGGTTGTTTGTAAGATGTGTGTGTGTAAGAGTGTACGTGAAACTCTTGTGTCTGGTTGAATGGAATTTCATAAAGCACTTCACACACGCTGTCCCTTTCCCCTCTGGGATTTCGATCTAAGGTGCTGAAGCAATTTGCCTGTTTCTTATTCCCCGTATTGGCACATGAAAAGTTCAGTCATGTTTTATGGCTCAAGAGAACGTGTGTTGTAGTAAACTTTCTTTTTTTTCTTCTTTTTCTCCCTCTTCTTCCTTCCTCACAAGAGGCACAGCTGATCTCCATCAGTCACTGCCAGGTGAAACAAGAATTGCGGCACAGGGAAATAGATGGGGGTGGAGCGTGCGCCTGCGAGATGATGAAACAAGCTGTATATGCTGTGCTGTCACATGCATTTAATTCCATCAATTCACCATGAAAGGCTGGCTCTTGAATTGGCTTTGGGTTTGAGATGGCAGAATGCAGCATCAACCTCAGCCAGTCTGTCCACACAAATTTTACGCCTCCGGCTATGATAGGATAGGCATTCAGTGGATTTTATCAATAGTGATGTACCTCAGCTACTCAATACAACCAGTCTCAGATTACATGTCTTTAGAGTCATCCATATCTACATCAAGTGTTTATACTGGCTAATATGCTCAAATTTAATCAAATGTACAGTGCCCAGAGTGTTTTGCCTGAGAACTGGGTCTTTTAATTTTCCTGTAACATTTACATGGAGAACATCACTATATTTATATGCATTTTAATTACTTGAAGTCCTGTAATTAGCATTCCCTATAGAACGCAGGGCCTTGATTCGGATTGAGTGACCTGCTTGGTAAATATCTCCATATGCCTGCCTTTGTCCAGCAAATCGTCTGGGGAGATCACTCTAATTTACACGTCTCTCTCCGGCTGCTTCGATTTCCCGGCCGTGTTGTGCGGTGCCGCTGAGCTCATTAGCTCATGTTGCAGATCAACTGGGATACGGAGCTGCCTGTGTTTCACTCTAGGGGGTCGAGGTAATAGAGCGGCAGAATTGGAGGTGCGCTTTTGGCTCGGACACAGTAGGTAGGTGGTGCTTTTGCTGTGGAATCGCTCTTTGAATAGGATGGGCTTTGAACTTCATGAGTGGTTGTTGTTGCTTGGTTTTGCGAAAAGGTGATTATGACACACACGAGGAGCAGAAAACTGCAATGTTTTACTTCACTGAGTTAATAACTTTCTAAAGCAGAGATTAAATAACCTCCCTCACAAAATATGCATACAAGTCTTAAGTTATTAGCAGTCATAGAAACCCCATTAGAGAATTCAGATCTAAAGTTTGCTACTCTGCATAAAGCAACAGGGTGCAGGTGCTGTTTTAACCCAGTTGCTACAGTGTCAGCTGTGTGGCACTGACTTGTACAGACAGATGGACATTGTGGGAACAAATGAATAAACAATAGCTGCTAGGTACAGGAATTACAGTACATAGAATACATCAGTCTTTGCTATGTGCCATTCATCCTCTGTTCCCAAGTGATTGGTATTATTATTATACACACAGGGATGAATGCATCTACTCTATCTGTCATACCTGAAAGTCTCCTCAGTGCCATATGAGAAAACACATATTAACAGTGGCGGAATTTGTCATCATGTTAGTTGATAAATCTCATCCAAAAGGACCATACAGTGCATCAGTCCTAAGATTCACCATCTTCACTTTGCCCCTGCATGTGAGACACAGAGATCTTGCTTTTCTAAATATAGGCCAGAGGAGTTCAGAGTAGAGAGGATGGGGGAACGAGGGGAAAAGATGAGTGTCATTAGTTCTGCATACATAAGCAGAATCTTTGGTAATGACTATGTGCCAAATGGTGCACCTCAGGCGATAGAAAAGGCAGCATCAGTGCTGTGTGGTCAATAATGTGTTTGTACTGTTGAACTGAAAAGGGGTAAATATCCGCATAGATTATGTATTTGGGGTTATTGAACACAAAGTCAGGCCCCTTCTTTCCAGTAGTATTTGAAAACAGATCAAGCACGGCATCCTTTCAGAAGCTACTGGAGAAAAATATCCACAAAAACAAGCTTTTCTGTGCAGCTTCACAGCTGAAGATGATTTCACATTTCATAATTGAATTCAGTTTGGTGCAAAGTGATTGGTATTATCAAGCAAACTGTGGTACAGAAATGCACTAGTCTGTCTAAATCCATGTTACAAAATGAGTGCAATTATTGTAGCATTTTCACTGCCTTTGAACGTTTCACATATCGTCATGTAGTGACAACGCCTGTGGACTTGTAGGGATTCAGTATAGCTGCAAGCTGTTCCAGTGTCACACTGTGACAAATATCTCTGAATGTGCATTACCTTCATACTGCTTTGTTAGCCTTTTGCGAATGTGCAGAAACAATCTCCACCTTGTTTCAATTTGTGGTCCTCAAAATGATTTATTTAATTTTGGTGTAGCAAAACATGTTAGAGCTTTCACTTGAGCTACGCTGCTGATGAATAATGTTTTCAGTGCTGCTTTGTGTCCTTGTGCTGCAGGAGTTGCTGTAAACTACTGTAGTATCTGTCCTCAGCATCTAGTATCACCCCAGGAAGACCAATCAATGCTAATCTTCACCTAAGCAGTGAATTAATGTAGAATGTTAGCTTGCTAGTTCAACTACTCAGCATTTTTTTCTGACACCTAAAGGCAAATTACAGTGAAATCAATGTTTCCCAGTGAGTCTCCTCCTCCAGCTCTGCTGAGGAGACTTAGAGAATATCATTTTCTGGGTCTTTTGAGAGCTAACAAATTTTATTTTAATTTACCCTGCTCATGTTTAATTAACAGTATATGGGATATATATATATATATATATATATATATATATATATATATGACCTGACTGTGAGTGCATAAGCTTCCTGGTGAAAAAGCCATGTGTAAAGGCTGTTTGCTTATCAAGCTGCTGTTCAGTCCATCAGAGGACAGTCTCGAATGTTATAGGTCCAGCTTCCTAAGTTCTCCAGAGGTTATCAGCTGCAGGCTGAGGATGCATCAATGACTGACTCTAAGACCTATTTCCCCTGGGCTGCTACCTCAATTGATTCAATTGGGCTTGATTCTTTTCCCACCACGAGCCCACTCAAACAACCTACATATCATCCTGGAGAGCTTGTTTCCACTCATCTATCTCCACTTCCACTCTCTAAACAACACTTACAGACCCAGGACACACTGGGAAACCATGCCACAGTACACTGAAAATGTGGGTAGCAGATTGACTTAGAATCTGTGTATTTTAAATGTGTCGTCTTGAATTTGGGTCAGGGACTCAGACTTTCAGTGCCTGAATGATAATAAGCCCAGGACACATCTCTCCAGCAGGGCTAGCATCCAGTGAGGCATGCACTCGTCCACATTGTTAGCCGTGACAAATGAGGGACAGATTTATGCCTTAAACGTTAGAGCATATATTGATTTATTTAGCTGAACTGCCACAGATTACTGCTGCGCTATAACTCAGCCATTAAAATGCAACATATTGTAGCTTTCTAGATGGAAACACATGAGTACACACTCAAGACTAGATGAGCATCTGCAAGTGCCTAACATGTTTTTATTGGTAATAGGGCAATTTAATGTGGTATATGCAATATAATGCGCAATTCAGCATCAGCCGATGTATTAGACTGTTTGTTGTGATTTGAAATGGAGACCTATCTTGTTGTTCTCACAGTGAAACCCAGATCTTCATCAGAGCAGGTTGTTGCAGTGCTCTCGTTATGTCTGATCCAATTTGAGCTCGACTCTTATTTGATGTGCATGAGGTGTGCTCACAACCAGCTCTGATAGTCTCCCTGAAGAGGGAAATGCAGTAACTAGTCAAGATCCTTCACTGTTACAGTGGCAAGATAACTGACTGGCTGACAGGCTGTGTAAAGCTAATAGGGATTATTGCCATTCTTCCTGCATGCAGATTCATCCTCTCCTTTATCGCAGCTGAGTTTTAAAACTGTCCCCTTGACTTTGCCTGAGTCTTATCACACAGCGAAAGCAAATGGTTCTGCTTGTTTATTTTACACCAATTTGCAATTACCAGTCGTATTCCCAGACATGAAAGAGCATTTGCTTTGTGTATCTGTTCTGTTTCAGAAGATATCAGGGTTTTATGTGTCCTGAAATCGGAAATCTGAAGCTGTCTGGTTGCCTGCAGCATGCAAAGTCTTATATAAAAAGGAAGCATAGAAACCAGCCTTGTTCCATCACTTTGGTATTCTATCTGGGGCGCAGAGGGATGTCTCACATCTTACTTTTTAGAGAGGACTTGACAGTTTTATCACAGTAGAAATGCAAGAGCCATATGGAAAAGTTGTCAGTAATTGCAGATATTCACCTGAAATGATGTATGATCGGGTTAGGGGTGCTCACGTTTCATGTTAGGAATTCCCTCTGTCAGAAAATATGAGTCAGAAACTACCCATATTCATTCATCCTGACCTCATCCACTTCAATTAATGAGATATTTTTAAAACTAATTCATGCATTAACCGCTGCTGTCTCTGTGTGCCATTTTAAAACCAGCTTATAACTTCAGTTTTATTTTGATGCATTTAATATCTTTTCTTTAACTCAAAGCCAAAGGATTTTTCCATACAATGTTTATGTACACATTTGCTGTTGTAGGGAATTCTTAATTAAAGATCAAACAAGTGAGACATTGGTGTAGAGACCCCCCGCATGCACCATGTGTCATTTGCAGTCCCCGTCAGTAGTCATTATTTCTGCACAGATGTCTCCATTTCTCTTATTAAGCCACCCAGGCTTTAGTAATGGGTGACTTGGGATGGCAGCGGAATACGAAAGAGTGAGTCCGAGTGGAGCTTGGCGTGGGCAGACCAAGGTTAGAGAAAGGAGTCTGATTTGAGAAGTCAATTATGTGGTCATTGTCCACCTTCAACAAATGATCCATATTGAGCCAGAGTAATTACTAACATAGACCTTTTGTCGGTGTATGTACTTATCAGTGCAGTGTAGTGAGACAATCAATCCCCATCACTGTGTTTTATCCAGTAATAATATCAGCAGAGGACACAGTAGCGTGTTTGGGGTCAGCCCATTAATGCCCCTTCCATTTCATACAAATATCAGCTATTTCAGGGTTGGCTTGTCGTCATCTTTAGATCTCCAACATGACAGCTTTGTGAGTACACTCGCACCGGTTGCGCGGTTGCTCGTGAGCACACTTCACAAGTGAACTGGGGCAGATGGGTTTGTCCAGATTTTTCTCCCCAGTCCCCTTCTGAGAGGACAGAAGGGCAGACCCAAAATGCTATGCTTTTCCTGGGTGGGAAGAAGTGAAGCATGAAGGCAGAAAGGGAGGGGAGAGGGACCTCTTCCCAAGAGCAAGAGAGGTGAACACATTGATGTTTGATGACAGCCCCACACCCCGAGAGGTGAGTCACCCTCTCACATTTTGCTCTCTCTCTCTCACTCTCATTGGCATCCACATCAGTCAACTTGAAAGTTACTTGGTTTATTTTAGGAGGAAAAAATGAAGAAATCAATTCTGCTTAACCGGTGGAAACACTTAACCTAAATATTTATGCGACAAACAAGAGAATAGTGTGTATTAACTCCGTGTTTTCCTGACTTTGTTTTTCAAGCAGGTGACACGTCTGGTTTGATTAATTGCCACTTATTAGGCCATAATTTGCTGCATATCATTAATTATGTGTTTTTTCATCAAGTAAAAGCTCACACTTGATGGAAGAGCAGCTCCACAGTAAATCTTTTATGATAAAGGAGCTTTGTGGCACTGACCTCTATGGGTCAGTTGCACCCCCTGACAACATGCAAAAAATCGGTCAGGTGTAGTCAGGTGTGGTGTGTTGCATTCGTGGTTACAGCTACATCTGTACTTCATACTTATATCTATGGACCTAAAATTGAGTACCTGTACCTGCACCTTTCCAACTGAACCCACCTGGTACAACCAAATTTGAGTGAAACCCATCTCAAGACCATGGCTACTTTTTAAAAAACTTTTTCAAAAATATTTTGTCTTCTTCAAAGACAAAGTTATATGCTTGTTTTGGAAGGGCTTTACTCAAAGATAAAGAGTCGGAGTTGTGAAGGAAGGTTGGAGATTTTTATCTGTTGTAGCAAGGTCATAAAGTTCCCACAGTGGCAATGGCCTTCCCCCAAATCATGGGAGATTTACTTTTGTTAGTTTTTGCTTTATTTAATCCATTACTTACCACTAGCTTGCCAGGCTAATGCTATGCATTGACTATGCTCTGTCTCTTCCTGCTTCCCAGTGGATATCATTTGCTAGACATAAACTCTATTTCTTACTTATTACAGTGGACAGAGAATACTGTTACTGCTAACTGCCAGCACAAACAGAATTTTCAGCCTGTACATAGTTACTCTTTATCAACAAATATCAGTAATCAGCATTAGTGAAATACCCTGTAGTCATACTACACAGATGCAGTGATACTTGATAAAAAGGAAGAGAGATGGAGATGGAGAGATAAGTAAGCACTGGATGAACAGATGAAAAGTGAACGCAGGTGTACCTAGCGAGCAGCAGTCAGACAGTAGAATTAAAGTGACTAGATAAGTAAGTTGCTTTTTCCTTTCGACAGCAATGAGCTCCCCAGCCTGATTAGCTGTGCTAAGCACATGCAGCAGGGTTTTGGTTCATTTTCTGCATTATTCATCTATACAGCATGGGCTTTAAAATTCTGCAATGCTGTGCTGGGCTTTATGAAAGTAATTAGCCAATCATAATGGAATTAACAGATCTCTTTCATTTATTCATTCATGTGTACATATAAAATACATGTACATGCACAGCCAGACTATGTTGATAAATCCTCTGCAGTATACACACTTTAGCCATATCATAATTCATGGCTGTGCAGGAGGTAGAAAACCTGCATTTTCTGTGACCACTAAATTCAAACCACAGTGATTTCACATCTCATGCCTGGGACATGAGTCAAATTGAGTTGCAAATATTACGACTCAATTTTCTCGATTACGCTGATGACGATATATCTATCAGAAAAAGACAGTGGCAGCCCTCATCTCACACGTGAAGGCTGACATGTCTGTCTGCTGCCGTCTGTTAATATTGTTGAGAGCTTTGGTAATTGGCACATAAAAGCACATCTCTGTTTACTTCAGTTGGGAACCATTCCTCTATCTTCAAAAGCCCCCCCCTACAGTTCATTTTTCATTGATGTGCTTACCTTGCAAAAGTGATGTGAGGGGAAAAAAATATTGTCCTGAAGCATGTTCTCGCTCTGTCTTTAATTCTTTTATAGTCTGTTGGCGAGATGGAGGGATCTCTCTGTAGCTTTGACATTTTTTATTCAAAATTGTCAAGCAGGGTTCGTGAGTCTTTTCTAATGGCTCATCATAAATACCCGTGACAGGTGAAAACAGCAGTGTTAATTATAACACTGAGGACAAATTTGCCAAAATTTAATGCAGATGACTCACACGAGGGCTGTGGCCGTCATAAATGGTGAAAAACCTTCCTCAAAAGCAATCACATTTCACGCTGGCCTACATCAGAATGGCTTTATTAGCCTGGTTTAGCTGCTGATCCAATATCGCCTTAGAACGTACTCCGGCTGAGGAATCTGGCTGTTTTTCATATTAACTGTGGTGGGCGGTCAGCTTTATCGCCCATAGAATTCCTCTGTGATCAGCAGTTTCCATTTTCATCTGTGAGACAAGAATAACTTCATTCAAAGACACATTTATTTGCAGGGGATGTGCTCTGGTGAGAGAGAAAAAACAAAACATCAATATGCTTCGAAACGGTTTCACTCTGCATCAGTGCTGGTTACAGGGAGATGGAGAGTGCAGCTGCAGCGGTCCAGATCCTCATTATATCCATCTCAGTCCATCTCAGATGCTGGCTGTTGTGCCCACTGAGATTCACAGTGCTAGTGCTGGTTAAGAGCATGAGTACGGAGGCATTGCAGGGAGAGTATAACATGCAGAGCTGCCTGCAGTTCGCTGTCAACATTTTTGTGTTCCTGAATTATGCATCCAATTGACTTCCAATGTACTAAGAAGGCAGCCAAGGTCAGGGAAATGTATCCCATGTATATTCATACCTGTAGCTTTAGAATTCATGTACGTTTAAATGCTGCATTTGCAGTTTGTAGTTCCCAATATGAAAAGAAGTTCCAGGCTAATGGCTCTGCTTTGGCACTGTCAGTCACTGACAAACCTCACCTCCTACCCCACCTGACTGTGCATCTAACCATTTATTATAGTCATTCTGATAATACATCTCAGCTGGCGTGCTGATCTCCCATTGTTGTCTTTAGTGCGTGATTGACAGTGCAGCTCGCCAAACAAAAGCTTCTTTCAGAGGAGATGTGTGATAGGAGGAAGGTGAGAAAGCGGGATGCCTTTAAATAGAGCTCTTTTCACAGTGCAGTGTATTTTTCTTATACAATGTGGACATTTGTCTCAACTTCACCGGTGTGACCTATTCTTTATTGGCGCAGGAGACATAAAGCAGTCACAGCTCTGTTTTCTCCCAACAGCAATGAGAAGCCTGGATAACCTGGGTGAGCTGTTTTTTTTTTTTGTTTGTTTTTTTTTTTTTTTTAAATGGACTCGGGTGGGTCTGACTATGCCATGTTTTAGTCCACTGTTTAAAATCACTTGTTAGGGTCCTGCATTTTTTATACCATGGCATCAAGTGTATCACTCTTGACTTGCTCTTTTCTTTCTTAGTAGTAGTTATTTATTAATTGCTGCTGTCGTCTTCCAGTTAGCACAAGTTGACATCCTGCTATCCTTTTGGGGACTGCTTCAAGTAATGTGTGATTGGAGCTGGCAAGGACGGCAGGGACTCCAGGAGTGAATTAGTATCACATTGCTTAGAAAATCAGGTCAAAACCAACAGATGGGGCAAAGTGACGTGAGGTAAGATAAGGTGAGATGGGATTACATAATTTGAATGCAAGAAGGACATCAGAATTTTTTTACGTGTGGTCTCATCAAGGCCGAGGCCATCAACCCAATTAGAAATGGATGTTGAACTCTGCCACCTCTATTGATCCGATTACCCTCATCTTATTCTGTCTCCTTGATGTGTTGATTACCCAGGAGGTCCTCCTGTTTCTGACAAACAATTGGTCCCACAACAGAGAGCCCAGGTTGTGGCATCTGCAACTGCACAATAACTGAGCCAGGTTTTTCCATGTCATAAACACTAACTCATTATACTGCAGATATCCAATCACATATGGGTTGTGCAGTGCACACAGGGGGTAACTCAAGCAGCTCAAGAGGAACAAATGGCTCCCATCAGCAGCTGTACTAATAATACCCTCTCCTTGTGTTGTCTGATATTAACTCATAGAAATGGAAAGAAACCAGATAGATGCTTTCAGGAAATGTTTTTTTTTATTATTTATTTTTTTAGATGAAATAGAAAAGTAAACAGTTCAACATTTCATGTGCACATAAGGCGTAAATATTGCCCCAGAAGCAGCCACTATAATCAGCAGACCTCAATTTGAACTGGCCTCTGGACACAGCGATAAGTCATGATGGCATGGATCAGCTTTAGCTCTATCTTCTGCCTCATTTGTTCCTGTCTAAACGAGATAGGCCTGTTATCTGTTGGCAGCCGTCCTGCGGTGACACAGTGGCAATACGACAGGCTCTTTAGAAGCATCACCTGTGTACATGTGGAGTGTGGCTGACTTGTCACTCCACCATTATCCGAGCCCAAACTCGCGGGATGGAGGACAATTAGAGGACAAAGCAGGCGGGAGACGGGCATGCTAGAAGCATGTCAAGACAGAGGGGAGCCTCGGAGCGGATTAACTTAGCCGACACGTCTGATGTTGTTACAGTGGTTCGACAGGTGGACAGACAGATAGTCTTCCTCTTGAAAGTGTCCCCGTCACTTTGGCAATCACAGGGGAAGCGTGTAAGATGGAGCAGAATGTTTATCGCTGCTGCCTTTCAGCAAGGAGTGCTCTCCGAGCGCTCGTTGTATCTGGATCCATCTGAGGTGGCCTACTTGAGAAGACGCCCTGCATGGCACTTGTTTAAATGTGTGTGTAATCTAGAGACATTCCTTGGTAAACAAGCCCGCTCCGAGGAGAGTTATTTGCATGCGAAAGCAGAAGAAAGTGAGGAGTAAGGAGGGAGGAGCGAGGCACCTGTTGCAACAGTGGCTGGTGGATGTCTATGATGTGCTTTGATTTGTGAAGGAAAGCAGTCTGGCTCAATCTCTCCACGCTCCTCCTGAGATTTGACTGCTTTTCATCGACTTTCAAAGGACTTTTTACTGTTTCCTTTCTTTCACGTTGGCTGGGTGTAGTGCGTGCAACAAAGCACAGATAAAGCTGAGCACCTAAGGAGTCCAGGTATAACTAAGGCAACGTGTGCACCTTCAATGTGCTTCCCACTGATTTCACACCATTTCAATATACTTTCACTCTGCCAGCCCCATCTTCATTTTTCCAACCATTAGACAGAACTTTGCATTTTGTCAAAACCCTTTTCAGGAACTCCACAGGTGAAAACTCTGTGTGAAAGTCTCTTAAAGTGTCAAGTCATGATGAGATCATCTGTGCTAAACACCACCTTTACACTGCAGTTTCTTGTAAAGGTTAACCTTTGCCTTCGATTTTAAAGCTAGTAAAAGCCACTTTGTAGCTGTGGCTCAAAGCAGAGTGTTTCTTAATCTGTCAAATTCTGCTGGAGGTTGGTGGTTGTGTATTAATAGCATGAAGAGCAAACTGATATTTTCTGTGCTGGCCCGCATGCAGCAGCCCGGGTTATCAACTCCAGTGACCGCACACTGTAGCAGTACCAGACTCAGCAGTCGTGGCAAATCTTCTGATATTATCCACATCTCTGTACAATCTTCTCACCGCAGGCTGTTCCATTACACTAGAAATGAAGAGTGAGAAAGGTCAGGGCAGTCAAATAAACAAGTTTAGGTGGAGAATTTTATTGTGTGTAGACTGAGGAGAATGGTTTGCTGAGAGATTTGTTTCCTCAATTAACTGCTGCCTGCGGCTGCAGATGGAATCTTTTTGTTTCCCGACCGTGGTGATTAGCAAGTAGGAGAACGTTTTTTACTATCAGGGAACCTCTGCTTTGTTCTTGGACTTCTGACTTTACTTTCTCTGTTCAGTAGGCCTGCTTTTCCCAAGACCATGGATTAAGCTAAGCATATTATTTGTTAGTTTACTTGTACTGTGGCTGGTGCTGTGTGTGTCATCCTTTCTCTTCTTGTTAGCTCGCCAGTCTCCAGATCAGCACTCCCTCACCACCACAGCTCCTCCTCAGCATATGTTTTGTTTGCAGCATGATTGCTGTGTTGTATGTCTTTCAACAATGTTCTTGGGGTGAGACATCAGACTGAACCTTGGAAGTTTTCAGATCTAGTTCTGCTTGATTTTCAGTAGGTGTGAAAATTTCAGTACCAAGCTGTTTATACACTAATGAGGAGACAGATGTGGCCACTGACAAACAAATCCTATACTGCATACATACATACACACACACACACACACACACAGACAGACACACATTCGTACACACTCATGTTGCATAGTCTACAGGCTTAATGAAGGCAAAAATAGTCTCTTTTTTTCTTCTGCTCTGAAGCTCATCTTATACTGTAGAAATATAATATTCAAATAGACACAGCTTCCTTAACAGATGTTTGAAATAAGAACATCTATCTAAATGCTAATTTTGTTGTGTCAGCTGTATATTTTCCTGTCTTCCTTATCAACCATAAATTAGTTGTATAATTAACAACAGAAAAAAAATCTTGAGGATGGATTATTGTATTAAACCATAAGCAGTTACAGTCATTTTAATCAGCAGGAGAACAAATGTTGAAGATCCTGTTTACTTTTATATCTAACTATTTCGGATATTGGAAGAATTGTCATTAAATTTCATACAGAAATTCATGGTCATGAAGAGGATGAATCCTAATGACTTTGCTGATTCCACAAGGTTTTGTTCTAGCACTACTAATGAGATAAGTAAGATTCAAATTTGTCAACAGCTACCAGATGAATGAAATTTGAGAGACACATTAATATCTCCCTCAGGATGTAGTGTTTGTAATAAATTTGGTGTTCCTCTGACTTTTCATCAACAGCCACCATCAGGTCAGAATGTTTATTTCTTGTGTGTGACTGAGTCTGCAAAACTAATAACATTTTTTAGCTATGCTTTGTGTTTACTGCTAATTAGCAACAGTTAGCCAGCTAACACGCTAAACTAAGATGGTAAACACACTGAACCACAGTATGCCAAACATTGGCATGTTAGCATTTTAGCATGATAAAGTTAGAATTTAACTCAAATTGCTGCTGTCCCTTAGTACAGTCTCATGCTCCCAGTAGCATTAGTCTTGTCGCTGTATGTAGAATTAATTAATCACTTGATTTATTGATTAGCGGATCAAAGAAAATGGATAACCAATTTGTGTGTAAGTCATTTTTAATAATTTTTATTTATATACTACATTGTAGCAAATTTAATATTTTGAGGTCAAAGATGTTTGATGACATCACCTTGATATTTTCCTGATGTTTTATAGACCAAACTAATCAACAAATTGAGAAAATAATCTGCAGACATTTTAATAATGAAAATACTAATCAGTTTCAGCTGTATGTTAAACCATGCAGAACCAATCAGTGACAGCCTACCTTTGTTTTCCCCAAGATTTTGCAGCACATTTAATCAATATTCTGCATTATGTAAGCAGTGTTTGATTAAAAACAATAAATCCCAAAGCTTTGTGTCACCCTCCTGCTTTTGATTGGAGATCCAGCCAAAATGTCAGATACTGTTTACCCAGGCCAGCCATGTGAAGCCCTGGGTTTACTCTGTGTCCGAATGGAATATGAGATGTAGCAAGAACTGCTAACTACTGTAGTGAAGCAGCCCACACTAGATGATGAGCTGTCTCCTATGTGGAGAAAGTGGAGGGTGGGGCAGACTGGAGAAGCGACAGGTGTTTACAATATAAATGTGTAGGAGAAGCACAAGAGCTATGTGTGCAGCCATTTCGAAAATAGTGTTTACAGCAGCCTCCTCCTCAGTCATGTCGATTACCAGTCATCGTTCTGTTTTGTATATCTCTGTGTTTCTCTCTGATGTGCACCACATTATTAGTTAAACGCTGCTGACCTTGTCATGATGGAGTACAGAGAACCTGGACTAGATTAGAGTCTGCTTGAAAATCGACAAACATCAGCATCATATTTGTTAAAGTTATTACTATCATTACTGCTGGGTGACTTCTCCCACTCACATTTGTTAGTCAGATTCTTGCTGAGTGATTGCACATAATGTTTGGGAAAAAAGTATTAATTTGGAATTTCAGCATCCATGCTGTCAAAATGTGGATCTGGTGTTATTTTGAAATCAATTTCACAGCTATTACAAAAACATGTGTTCCCCTTTTATGTTGATTTATGCCTCTTTTCAACAGACATGCCCTGATGCAGTTCATGTGGTGAACATTCTTTAACTGGATGACATGGATATTCAAGAAACATTCAAGAATCATATCTACAGCTACAAGTGTGGCTGAATAGGACTTTTTTTTAAATTCTAAAACATGAGTACTGAACATCAGATTGTGGTGTCAGTTTTTTAGGATCTTTTAAAACCTTGATAACCTTTTGCTCTGATATTTACCAATCATAAAAGAAGAATTTCTTGCAACAGCCAGATGAACCAGTTTCCTCACTGATGGTAGCCTTGATAAATCACAATACAGCACAGCTACAAGAGATGCTATGCGCTGCCAGACCAGTATTCACCAAAGGAAACATTAAAGCAAGAGTTCGACATTTTGGGAATATCGGTCATTCACTTTCTGGCCAAGACTTAGATGAGAAGATTGATACCACTATCATGCCCTAACAAAGAGTATGAAGCTACCGTCATCCAACCGGGCAGGCAAATTTTATCCACGTTTATCTTTTAACCATGACAACGAAGGTCCCCTAACTTTACTGAAGGGCTTATTTTAATCCAAACGTTCTTTCTCTAAACCTAACCTAACCAAACCATGTTGCTAATTCATTGTTCCTATGGGTTGATTCAGAGCAGATTTTAGGGAGAAATTACCTAAAAGTGTTTTTAGGTTGGAGGACTTGTTATGATTTTTTAATGGCAAGAAAGCGATTAAGTGCGTTTCCCAAAATATTGAACCACTGCTGTAGCTCTCCTCACCTCAAAGTAAATGCCAGATGGAAATTAGCCTGATAAAACTTTAGTTTTCCCACCAGCTTATAAAAATTGCAAATCAAAATGTTAGCCTGTGTATATTTATGAAACCTGAATTATAATTTTCATCCTGTGGTTTCAATATCAGAGAAAATGTCTTTCACTAAGCTGTAAACATTCAAATTTCAGTGGCTTGTTTCCCATGTTAGCTCTTGTATAAGGATTTCTGAAATCTTGTCAAAAGAGATTTTAAATTGTTAATCCTCTTGCAGGGAGTAAACGTTACTCCTGTCTGAAAACCACCATCCCTGCAGCTTAACAGGTCTGACAATCATGCCCACTTATCAAATATTTTGTCCAAGGGCATTCAGGGAAATGACCAAAGTAAAAGCACAAAGACGAAGATGAGTGGTTGTATGAAAAAAGTAAGTTACAGGCTTTTCACAAACTTGCATTCTACAGAGAGATTCACAGGCTGATAATAATTGATAATGTATGAGAAGATTTTTCTTTCCAGCCTTGTTTCCTGGAAGACCAGAAAGCAATGCACAACAGCTCATGAGGAGTTATTTTGTAGCTGAACCTGTAAACTTACCCATTTCCAGCATTTCATACATGATAATCAGCCCCTAAAGTTTTCTGTGTCTAGAGTTTCATGTGCCCCTGACATTTCCTAACAGAGACGCAGAGTCTAGGTCATGTCAGCGACTCAAACTTCTTTCTCTCTGACTCAGTCATCCTGTGGTTTTAGCTAGCATGCCGTACCCTCCCCTGCTTCACAGCATTTGCTGTTATCACACAGCACAGCCCTCCGTGTCACTCAGTGACTCAGGCACACACAAAAAGAGACATAACGGCATGCATATATTCAGATGATGTCTCCAACCAAGCATCCTATTAATCCTCCTGAGAAATTAGCATTATCAACCTTTTACACATGTTTAAATTTTGAATTTGACACTTGTGTAATCCAAACTGTATCAAAAAAGGCAGGAAAATCACCCAAAATAGGTTTTGATAAAGATGATGATATGTAATTGAGACAGAGAAATATTTAAAGCAATCCAAAGTATTCGGCATTCCTTTCTCCGAGGGGATTTTTCAGCCTGTCTAGAATAGAAAATGTGCTCTGACACAGGCATAATTGAATTGACCACCTTCACCGCCCACTGCTATCCACCTTCGCTTCACACCTCCTCTGTGTCGGTGCAGCGGGTAGTGATTTCTTTGAGCCTCAGAGAGAAAATAGTAAGATGGGAGTGCATTGATCATTCTTCTCAAGAGTGGAGCTTCACAGATCACTGAGTTTCCCAGGCAGCCAACATTTTTGCACTAGAAGGGATACTCTTCACATCCAGCCTCCTGTTATCTCTCACTGAGTGCAAGGGCCTGCTAAGAGGCTTTACCTTATCATTGTCCAGAATATAAATCACCTTTTACACACCCATCCTCTTGTGAATAAACAAAATGGGAGATATCAGCGGCCAGGCATCTGCTTCTCTGTTTCTTGCAGCCTCATCACTCCAGACAGAACAAGCATAATGAAATATTATGATAGACATAAAGTTTAAAAACAAAACAAAAAAAAAGCAGAGCACTCTCGGCAGGCATCAGTTTCCTGTAGGCCGTATAGTGGTAGTTATCCTGCAGTGGAATATAACGAGGCAGGGGCAGAGGCACGTCATTAAATATTGATACCCATACAGGCAGATAGCAAGTGAGCATGCTCTTGTTACAGGTGAGAGCTGCGAGGTAAGCTGAGGTAAATGTATTTTTCACACCCTTGATTCGAGTTACCCCTTTTATTGTCGGCTAAGATTATTTATAATGACCTGTTAATATCAAGATGAGACCAGTCTGACAGAAAAACAAGGAAATATTTATATTTCAGATGTTTTAGATTACATAGCAACATGATTTCAATGAAGAGCATGAGATCTGCAGCCTACACTCTGGCCTACAGTTTGTATTAACAAGGTCTGGCCATCTGCTGACACATACATGAGACTTCAGAGTGCATCAGAAAATATGTAAATATGTTTACAGTCATGTTCACTGAGACAGACACATCCTTTTTTTTTCCCTATAAGACAGTTAGGATATCATAGGGCAGTTTTGTTTCTCTTAGTAAATCTCTGTAATAATGTATGTGATCTTTCCTCTTCAGAGATGAAAGGGGAAGAACTCTGAGTGCAAGAAAATATGGAACCTTACCTTCCTTTTCTGTCCCTTTTCAGCACTTTCTTGAATTAGCAATGTACAATGGGTTCTAGCCTTAATATTTCAGAAGTGAGCAGCTTGGCGAAGCGCCATCTCCCTTTAGGCAGAATATGGAAAGCAAATGCAGTGATGTGTCAAAGCAAGTTCCTCTAACAGACCACTAACGCAGGGATCTATTTGTGTGTGTGTGTGTGTGTGTGTGTGTGTGTGTGTGTGTGTGTGTGTGTGTGTGTGCGTGCGCGTGTGCACACTTGCACACTTGCATATGCATACATCTGTGTACATTTTTGGTGTATTTATTATAACTATCCTCAATAGGCAATCATGCAGAACAGCTACAGTGTAGCGCTTTTTCTCTCGCAGCCCATTTCCAGCGGCAATACGCCAACTTCAACACTACATGACCTCCTATGGTGTGTTCTCATCTAATTACAACCCAATTATCTACAGTGCAGCTGTGATCAGGATGCCACAGAGAGGAGTGGAGTCTTGACACGCTGACATGGATTGTCTGAATATTCTTTTAGATGCACCACATCTTCTGCAGAGTGTGTGTGTTTTCATGAATGCCTGCTAGACAGTAATGGCTCAGTATGAGAGGAGGGCCAAGCAGGCTGCTGGGTCAGATGCAGAGATTAGTAGCGCTAGACTTGGGGGTGTTTGTGTATTTTTAATTTTAATCAGGTTGAACAAATGCACAACAGGGGTGCTGGCCGCCTGTTGATTTGTCAGCCCTAATTTCCATTTTCATCCTCCGTGGTTAGTCCGACCATTTAATTCTCATTGTTGTGTCCCAGGGGAACTGATTTGGTACTGATTAGAATGGATCTCATTATAACAAAAGACAACCACCACAGTAATGATGAGGAGAACTCGCACCCGCACCAGGCACCTCAACATCAAACCAATTATTTGTACTTTGAGACCATTTCTTCCCTTCCTTCATCCTCTGTATCTGTATCTTTCCTTCACTTCTCAGTCAAGCCTACAGACTCACACATCAGCTCTGCTGCACTGAATCTTCTTCCAGGAATCTAAATCACTATGCCTCTCAGCCCGGCATGATAAAGAGATATGAGGAGCGCGGGAACATTGCAAGGCTCTGCACCAGAAAACAGCCCAAAGATGCCAATTTAGATGTCATTTTGTCTTGTTTTGAAGTCCAGCTTGTCTAATAGCGGCAGAGAGAGGAGATGTAGCAGAGAGCAGTTATTGCCTCCAGCGCCTTATCATTCACCAGTACCTAACAGCTGAATGTGGTGGATCCAGGGATTGGAGGGACTGTTAGGTAACAGCAGGTGATTCTTCATCAGGCCACACTGTCTGCCTCATTGTTTGGCATGCAGGGAGACAGGCTGGGCTGTTTCAGAATCCCCAACCTGCAAGCTATCCAGCAGAATCCTAATGCAAGTGCATCTGCAGCACAGGCAGGCAGAAAATGAAACAGGAGCTGCCTCCTACAGCACCACTTGGCCTCAGTCAGTCCTCATATAATCATAATAAGGTACACTGCATGTTTTATTCATAACCATAAAGTTTGCTTCCCACAAGGAGACCAAAAAAATACTAACCAAAATCATTTCAAACATCCTTTTAATTAACTGTGAGCTGAAGTGCACGCTTGGCCCCAGAGGTTTGGTTGGCTCCAGCGTGCGACCTTTTTTTTTTTTTTTGTACATTTTCCCCAGCAATCCTCTGTCCCTGGTGTGCCCTACTGAGGGTGGAAAGCGCTAATAGGCAGGCTCAATCAAGAAGAAAATTAAGTGTGCACAACAATTCCAAATGGAGTGTTTCACTCCTGTAATGACTATATAAGTCAAGATGAAATGACAGGGCATGTGACTAATGGACAGTGTTGATAGTCGCAATGCATTTCAAGGGTCTTGTCACCCTGAATTGGATTTTCTTTTATTGCATTTTTCTTAATTTTCAGAGTGAGACACGTGTGCATGTATCTGGAAAGAATCCATTATTTGATCTCTTTCGTGCATTTTTCAGCATTCCGGTCATAATATATTTAAACCAGAGCACTTCAGCTGAACACATGCTTAATAAGTAAGGTTTAAGGGCCTCGTTAAGTAGAAATGAATAAACTGTAAAATGCATTATTAGTTTGAGAGAGTGTTGGCAATGCCGTTAGCCACATTCCACATCTCAGTCAGTGTTTACACCTTGAGATGGAGAAGCAGTCATTTCGCCGTATTGAAATAGATTTTTCACGCCCTACTTGTTTCACCTGTCTCACAAGAAGAATTGACAGTCATTCATTATTCATCATCCAAAATTGGCGGCTCAACTGCCTGTTGGGAAGATGAAGGGAACGCACGGTAATGTGTAGGAGACCTCATAAGATTAGAAGAGATAAACTGACGCGGCCATCTGAGGAGTTTTCCTGACAGAAGTCACAAGGTTTAATTTATCCCACGTGGTGTCTCTAAACTAAGAGTCTTTATTTTTATCTAGCCCTTCATCTTTCCTCACTGAATCATAATTGCTCCTCCTTTTCTCCGAGCAGCTACGACCCATACACCCAGCCCTAGGCAGGAGATGCCATCTCAAATTGGATTTGGAAAAACCCTAAGAGAATATATTGTTCAGGTGGTGACGAATACAGAAGGAGCTCTCCGTATATATACTGCGGGGGCTTTTTAGCCGAGTTCATTTGAGGATAGAGATGCATTAAAAGCTCTCTCTCTCTTTCTCTCTCTCTCTCTCTCCTTGTCTCCTTATACTCTTCCCCGCTCACTCTCTCACTCCATCTCTCCTACCACCGGGAGACTGACTCTGCAGATTTTCAATTAGCCAGGGCAAAGTTGTCTTCATTAATTACACTACATTAAGATGATGCAGGAGGATTTTAACAGGGAAATTATGCAAGAGAATTATGCAAGGGTCCCTGGAGTGGACCTTTTTCCTGTTGCTTGGCTGAATGTCCCTCGTGTTGCACTTAGCAGGAGCTTTTCGCTAAATATGAGAAGTATGAGTATGCCTAAGCTGGGTTTACAGCTGTCTGATTCTTAATGTCAATCCATTAAACATCACTTAAGACCCAGTAGCTCCTCACTCAGTCCAGTTCATAACATGGCTTACTCTGCTGCCATTTATGCTGTATCTTTTGTGAGCCCAGCAGTAATTACTGTGCATTTTGATATATTTGACTATTACAATTTTGCACATTGATCAGTGACTTTCTAGTGACTGTTGGTGTGAGATTCTCATACCACCTGTTTGGACACAGACAGCTGCTTTAGCCCTTGCAGGTCCAAGGTGAGCTGCGCACTCTGCAGCTTTTTTCAGCCCTGACCTGAATGTAAAGCAGCATTATGTTTTGTTTTTTACCCCCCCATGACTCCCCTCTGTGAGGAGGCTCTTTTGCCTCTAAAGACTTTTTTTTCCTTAAAAAAAAAGAGGGGAAAAATTCTTTCAACAGCCGAACCGCTCTCTGCTCTTGCTTCCTTATGGGTTTTAATTAAAATTACAGCGCGGATCAACAGCCAAGTACACTTTAATGAAGACGAAGATGAGACGGGGAAGTAAACAGGCGAGACAGCTCTCATCAGACGAATAACGACTCCCATAAAACAACTTCCATGACTCCAACAATATGTGCAACTCACGCTCGCTCCCTTAGGAGAACATTTTATTTGCACCCTTTAATTTTCAGTTTTTCATCAATATCCCAAAAAATCCCTGTGGCTGCCTTATTTCTGTATTGCAGAGTTAATTACCTTTGGATGAGGATAGAGCATCTCACACTAAAGTGCACCACAAATAATAGAAGCTGAAAAATAAGGAGAACATGCAGGATTTAAAAAAATGTATGTCCTCTATATGTCTTCTGCACCTCATGTTCAAATTATGGTGGGAATTAAACCAGTATATATTCATATATTTATCACTTTGCACATGCACACGTGCTATATGTGCATGATATGTAAAACACTTGGACACTATGAAAGTGTGGAAACTATAGCTGTTATGCATTAATTTGCTCTTACTACTCTTAGAATTTGGGAAGTCATCAGACACTGTAATGTAGAAGCTGCTGTAATGAAGTAGCACAGGATAAGGTGGCCATAGATTTGCAGCGTCATGGAAGAAGAGAGAGAGAGAGAGAGAGAGAGAGAGAGAGGCTTAGATAGTCGAGGGGGGAAGAGCAAGGCATTAATGTCAGCTAGCAAATATAGCTCAGGGTTGTAGCGGTCCTGGCCACATGGGAGGGATATGGCAGCGTCAGGCCTCTGTGTGCCAGGCCTGATGGATGAGGTGGAGCAACTCGTCAATCATGAGGGCTCCCGTTACCCTTGATAGATCGGGCCTCACATTGGGAGAACCTGCCTTCCGTCACTGCTGCTACCGCCAGCGCCTGCCAATCCACCACAAGGCAAGAAGCCAGTTTAACCTGAAGCACAAAGGGACTGCCTCTCTGACTTCTGAGCAGGAATCCCACCTCTAAAAACAAGTCGCTAACTGACACAGGATCAGTATTTTGACTGTCAACTACAGTTCCTTAAGGTCATGTGCATATATTATAGCACTAATCGCTTTTCAAAGCCCTATTTCTGACCAGCTCTGGTTGCATAGTCATCAGCCACAGAACACAGCTCCACTCTCTGCAGCATTTGACACTAAAGCAAAGGCCAGAGCAATTAACCCATTTCCAAAGGGTAATGAGAGTCTGTTTCTTAATGCAGATCAGCTGTCATATGGTTAGTGTCCATCCAGCAAACGATACGAGACTCCACATCAGACAATGGTGCTAATTCTGCTTTCAAGGCAGATATCACGGCTCGCACGGGGTCCAGCACTACAGAATTAATCCTCCACATTTATATTGCATAATTAAAGTCACTCCCTCACTACCTCTGGCAACTTCATTTTCATGCTACGGGGCATTTTGTAAACCTATTTTTATATTCCCTGAGCATTTTGTATTCTTTTGGCACACAGCAAGCTTTAGCCACAAAGAAATTCCAACTTCTAAGCAGCCTCAGTAGTTAAAAGTCTTTCTCAAGCTCAATATTGTTTCCAGTTTCTAGTGGTGCTTTTATAAAAGGGCCTATTATTGTCTGGCAGCAGCAAACAAGGTGAGACCCAGAGGACTTCACTAAGTGACAGCTCGAGGCAGGGTCCCTCCCCCTCAGGCGCACTCTCCTACCTCATACCTGGCCAGCGGCGCTGTAGTACACGAAGAATTATCTACACAGAGCAGGAGTTTGTTGTTGGGTCTGTAAGTAGTCACCTCCTTCTTGGTTTGCCTAAGCTGCTGCATTAAGCCTCATCGTCCATACACACACACACACACACACACACACACACCAAAATGCTACAATACTTGCTCAGGTTCCACAGTAATTGCATGTGTTAAGTAGTTCTCCCTGTGTAATCTCTGTCCTCTACCCTCAGCACTTGCACCACACAAATCCAATTTTGAAGCCTCTCTCTTGCGATGGAGATTTGGGTTTTCATAGCTTCTTTTTTTTTTTTTTTTCACAGAAGGAACTAGTTTCATTGTGAATGTGCACATTTGCAAATTAGTTTCTCATACTTTTATCTTATACTCTCCAGACATGGATATAGGCTGAAGTTAAAAGAAAAAAAAAAGATTACACAAAAGCAGTAACGCTCAAAACAGTAATTTTTCAGTCCTCTTCATTCTCCCTCCTCTATGTCACTGTTTTTGCCCAAACAGGCTTTAGGGTTAATGCTCCTTTGCCAGGCCAGCTCAGTGATAGTGCCTTAGGAAATCTTTGTTTTAATGGGGCTGAGGAGTGTGTGTGTCTAGGGGGGGTTAAATTTTGCACGCACACACAGAACATCACAGTACTCATTCACTCAGCAGCGCAGCAGGAGTAAGAGCGCAGGCTTGTGTGTTCTGCATACAAGATCTGCTCTTTATTTCCTCTACATGTGTTTCTTGTGCTGCATTATGCACTACGTGCGAAATTTATTATCTCTTGACTTTTTTTAAAACCATAAAAATAACATTGCCATAATGAATATTAAAGTATTGTTCACTTTGAAAGAATTCAATAAAACTTCTTGTAAGTCAGTTCCAGCATTGTTAACATATGACTTGTGCTTTGAATTATTCAGCAACATCTGTCACGCTGCAGATGTTGATAATTTGATGTTTCTTTTAAATATGAGATAAATTTTATTAGCAAAACCTTAAGTGGCTGGCCATTTTTTAACACAGAACAAATTGTTCTTTAAAAGACTTAAACAAGAGCTGTGCTTTTTAGTGGTGGAAACACCCGCTCAATGGAGCCAATTGAATTTTCTGGCAGCAAAGCCAAAAAAACAAAAAACAAAAACATGTTAGAAGGCAGCATTTGCTTTGCATTTTTTGTTTTGTTGTGTTCCTGGTGAATAAACAAACCCCCAATCCTGTATTGATCTGATTTAATGAGAATCCTGTCTGACATAATTCCAAACCTCAGGGACGAGCAGAGATAGGGATGCTTGACTAATCACCATCTCATATTCATATATTTTTATGTCAACACGTATTCTCCCACTCTCTCGTGCTATTTCCGTTGTCTTTGTCTTTCCGTCTCTCTCCCTCTCAGTCAGCAGGGGGGCCGTTCAAACTACTATTCAAAAGCCCTCTGCTCTGTTGGCATTGAGTTCATGCCACATTACATGGGATTGGCCACATGAAGAGCACGGAGTCGATCAGATAATTTGAAAGGCCTGCTCCGTCATAATAGCAGCTCTCTCGCGAGGTGACACAAGGGGATGCAGCTTAACCTTTCAAGGAGGATCATAATGGAGTGCACTGCAAAAAACAATGAAGTGATTATTGCCTTTGGTGGACTGATTCTGCGACTTGGGAGAAAGGGAAAGCGGGGTGAGACAGCTGGGAAAAATGGTGTGAAACCACTCAGCTTAATTAGGTATTATTTCTTCATAATTTAGCAAAGAGGTCAAGTCAGTCGTTTCCTCTTGTGGTGCAGTCTGTCAGCTCCAGTTTTTTTGTTTTTTGACGTGAGCAACGTGCAGCAGAAAAATAGCTTCCTAATTTTTTTTAAATGGTAGCTTGTTTGGCCTGTAGTTCTGGCTTGTGGTGTGGTATCTTTTTGCTCTTTAACTCTAAATGATGAAACATGTCTGCATGTTTCTATGGAGAGAGCACAATGGCTTTGGTGTTTGGGTGGGAGGAAATGTTGGGGGGGAAATGATAACCCAGAGGGCCTTTCATCACACCAGGCTGCCTACTAATATCTTCATCTGTGACATTTTGAATTTCGGAAAAGTACCAAAGGCCAGAGAGAACATGGTAAAGGTGAGTTTTTTTTTTATTATCATTTTCTTTTGATTATGGGAGATTTTGTTGTGATCTAAGCTTTAATAAGATGTTAGCTGTCTGCAAAACAGGAAATGCACATTGAGCAGTTACAAGAGACCCAGAGAGGGGACATGATAATGAAAATGTCCTCCCTGGCCTTCAACAAATAGAACACAGGCTAAGTTTTTCAAAGCAAGTCCATTGAGCTCTCCTCCTCCTCCTTACCCAAACTCCTGACACTCTTCTGAATAGAGACCATGAACCATATGTGAAGCCTTCACAACATGAAAGGCTTTTTGCTCTCTTGGTTGAATGACATATAAACTTAAGTATTCCTGGATGGGTTTTCAACAGCTAGGTCATGTACAGTAATGTCCTCAGCTGCCCTCCAGCAGTCACAATTAAGGACTTATCCAAGGAGCGTGTGGACTCTGACACGAAGTCTGTGTACTGTACCTTTTCTAAACACAGCCAGCCCAAGTATATTCATCTCGTATTATAAAAGATATTCATTTTAGGCTCAATTTTGATTTTATTTGGCGGCAACCAGTGTCATTAAACTGTAAGAAGTCCATTCAGTCAGTCTCTCTTAACTCCCACGATGGATTTAATCTTTTGGATGGCTGCCGTGAAGGTCTTCATTTGCTCAATCCCTCCTATTTGTGTTCAGCTAACAGGGATTACCACTGAAAGTCTGTTTACTAAGCTAACTATGAGCAGCATGGATGACAGATGTAGCTTAAGTTAATTAATCATCCCTGACATTTAGAGAGATACACCTCTGCTCCATCTCCTCTGTTCCTCTGCCAACCCTTGTATACAGTAAACACAACACACACAAACTCATACACACTTACACACATTCATTGGAATCTTAATTTACTGATTGATTATAGTTAGTTAGTTTCATTTACTTATTTTCCACACTGAGCAAAAGAGTGTGTGTGTGTGTGTGTGTCTGTGTGTGTGTGTGTGTGTGTGTTTGTGGCTGTAGTAGTCCATGCAATATCTGGCATGGAGTGTGTAATGGACTTAATAATTCATGTTAAAGATGGATGGTGTCTTTTCACCCCCCCACTGCATTTGGATGGCAGAACAAAAATAAAAATTAAAGCCTGTCTAAAGTCTTCATTGGTTATACAACGATATTTCCCTCTGTTTCTACTTCCATTTTCATTTATGAGTCACATATGAATGGAATTACTTTTCAGCACTCAATCACAAGTCAGGAGTGTGTCCAGAGGAGACTGAAGCTCAAGCTTAATGACCATCTTTCCATTTTTATTACAATGAAGCCCATCAATCAGAGCATCCCCTTGTGATACAAATTGTCAAGAAGGAATGAGATGAGGCTTAGGTGCAGCTATACCCAAATATAACCAGAATTTACTTCCATCTGTGCTAAAAAAAAAAAAAAAAAAAAAGCATTTTCTATCAAAATGCCATCAAGCTATGCCATGTAGTCTTTTAGATCAGTGTCTCCACTCATCTTTTCCAATTTGCATGACTTTTTTCCACACATGAGGGCACAAAAAGGATTTATGTGTATCACGAAGTACAGATTTATCTTTTTCATATATCTGACTTAAGGCTCACTGAGGGGCTTTCTTTCTCTACATCCACCACTTTATTCTACACATGGAACACATTTTGCTTATTGTGCATGTCTGAGTGGTACTATGCAGAGTAAGACCTTTTTGTTTCCTCTTCACTATGTAACTTTTCAAAGTGAAATGTTAATTTTAAAGTGACTACTTAAAATACGTTTGATTTTGAAAGTTTCAAGACAGGCTGGAGCAAAGTGAATTTTCACTCACCGGACTGTGCGATTTAGGTTTTTTCACCTTAGAATAGCTAATGTACCAACTGAACAGACGTTAGTAGTAAACTAGCTTGTGCCATAACCGTGCGTGTGGTAGTGTGTCTGGTTCTTTCAGTTATTTCCCTCTGGTCTCGCTCCATACTCCTTTCATCTCCATACATTCATAAAGTCCTGCATGGACGTGTCTCCAGATCAGTTCACTTGCTATGGTCAAATTTGCATCTAATTGGATTTTTTTATTCACTTTGTATGTAAATGCTGTGTTCTGTCTGAACACACAGTCATAGTTGTATTCATGAAAAATAAAATGCACCATTGCTTACTTCATTACACTCTGGGATTTTGTGTTAGAGCCTTGGTCTGGTATGACCAGTAGCCTATGGTGGCTGATGTTAGCTAACAACATTACTTAGTCAGTTTGCTGACTTGATTTATCTTTTCCTGCTTGTATTTTAGTACACTGTGTTTTAGTATATTTACCATAACCTTGTGGTTGTCACTAATGTCCACTGTTCAGCTAACAAATTTGACCTCATGAACTACATGTGAAACTTTGAAGTATGATGTGTCAATTGTCAAAAAGAAAATGCTGTACAAAATCCAAAATGTCACTTTGCTGCCTTGGCATGAGTGACATTTGCTTTGCCTGTGACATTATAAAAATGGTTTGCCTCCTAAACTCTCAGCTTCCCTTCTATATTGCACCCACAAATAATGTCTCATCATCCTCCATTTATTTTGAATTGATTCACTTCATCTCCTTAAACCACAGGGGAAATATTGTTCTGGTTTGTGTCATGGAAAAGGGTCTGGCTCCATTACGCCATTGGCTGATTTTAGATTAAAGATCTTGCACTAAATCACAGCAGGCCTTGTGACAGAGCCCCAGTCTGGTCCCCTGTACAAGTTAGTTTGCCAGTGCTCTCTATATATAACCACCTCAATCAGCTCAGCGGCTGGTTGGACTTCAGCTGACCTTACTGCATTATATGGGCCAGAGGGACTCATAGTTTTACTGACCCAGCATGTAGACCTAGTGCTCTTTGTGATGAGTAAAGTCGGGTTCTCTTGTAAAAACACTGGCAAATAGGCAGCTACACAGAACAGAAAATGATTTGGCTCTCAGATTTTTAAATGCTAATTTCTATACTTTGCTCTTCAGAATTTGAGCTGACAACCAAAAATTCTGACTTTGTATGACTGTATCTTTTTCTATATAGAACCACTGAACTCCTTGGACATGCAAATTTAGAATCACGACTTAGGCAATCTAGGACCTGAACTAATGAAAAATGGGAGTCGACCTGCAAGGTGAGGGTCATATGACAAATGGATATAGTGACTAATGGATGGATTTGGTAGTGTTGCTGGCATGTTTACTTTACCTTCAGATCAGTAAACATGCACATGCTGTCCTTGAAAAATCTGCTAAACTCTCAACAACAAAGGGAGAAAGCTTGTTAATCCTCATAGCACAGCAACCTCCCACCCACATATGATATCAGACCCTCCATTCATACAAACATAACTTTTAGTTAATTAGATTTTGAAGACCACATTTAAGGATCCCCTTAATTCCTATTTAAGTTGCTTTATGTATTACAGTTTTATTATGAAAGGATTTTCATAATATGTAGGTCTGACACCCATCCATAATAATATAATGAAGGGAACACACCTCAGTGTAAAAATACAACAAACCTAATTTTCAATAATCAGTTACTTCAGAAATGCATCCATTGTAATATTGTTAATAAATGTTGAGGTCACCATTTTTTGAATCCAAGATGGCTGCCATGTTGACAGTTTGAAAAAAAAAAAACTGTGTTGTTATGTAGGCCACAACAACACCAACAACCCAGCTGAAAGGCAAATCAAGCCCTCCTCTTGATCATTGCTTATGCCTTTTCTTTTTTTCCTTCCTGAGGGTTATGTTCTTGCTACAGAGCCTTGGCTTAAATAGATTTATTGTTAGGGAATCTTTGAAAATAAGCCCTTTGAAATTCAAGGTGGACAACCCAGTAGTCAGAGTAAGGGTCAGTCTATCCCATGTGAGCACTAAATTCCTTTAGCAAATCCACCTCTTGCTAAACTCTATGTCTGTCTGGGTATAATAACTTAGGTCAGCATCTCTTAGAACTCGGTGTACTTTTTTTTGGTTGTAAAGAGAGAATAACATATTTTTCTGACTCCTCCAAATTCACAAGCTGTACTCAAGATACTTATTTATAACTGCTGTTCTGAGGGGACTCTCAACAAATGATGAACCCGTCAGCTGTCAACTCCCAAATAAAACCTACAGCCTGCAGCTTCTCCTCCTCCCTGTACGCTTTGCATTTAAATGACTGGGTGTCACTGCAAAAGGGGAACTCAGCCTGACAGGAAATAATATGGAAGGGGGTTTTTGCTTACTTGTGTCATTTTCCTTCCGGGGACCTGACCTAGCTTACCCCCCTGACACTGACCTGGACCACAGGCGTGCTTGACAGGTCTCTAAATCAGCCGGGGCCCACCGTGTTCCCACGAGGACACTGTTAACAAAAGCAACCAGAGAGGCGTGAAACGTGCTGTGATAGTCACATACACCTTTCTATTCTAGGAAACAGCAAGGGCCATAAGGGATTTTTACACATCCAGACACGTGCACATGTACACAAAGTAGAGAATAAACAGCAGCTGAACCTGAAGATGTGAGGTCAGAGTTAAATGTGACATCTCCTGTAATTCTCCAGCATGAACCCTCACCCTCTGCATACTAATACTGCTGGCTTGACACCAGAGTAAAGCAGAGAGGAGGTTGATAGAGCATGAGAAATACAGTAGTTAGAGGCTTCATGCATAAAGCTCTAATGTTCTGCAGCCCTGTGAACTAACAATGTTCACTTTGTGCAAAGATTACATTGATAATCCCAAGAAAAGACTCATACATACAACTTCTAAATTTATACCCGCTTACAGTTTTCAAAGGAGTGGAACTGTTCCTCCTGCATACACAGGCAAGCCACGGGAAACTGATTGCTGAAGATACAGTAGTGACGGGGCATTTGTAAAGGATTTGTATCCTGTCGTGTAACTCGGTTATCATGTTTTTAGGGATGCAGTGGAGGTTTGTCCCCCTGTGTGAAATCCCCTGTTTGCCATCACGAGTTTACCCACACGAGAGGCGCTCAGCCTCCTTCTCAAATACATCATCACAACATTTTGAGGCTGAGTAAACAAAATCCTCTCATTTTATCTCATCTCATCTAATCTCATGACATCTTTTCTCGAAAAAGCTCCCTTGGATAGCATAATCAACTTTCAACTTGTAAATAAAAGTGAAATTTCTCCTGCTTTGCAGTTTGTGTTATAAGCATAGAAAAAAGTGAATTTGGCTGACAAAATTAGGATAAGAGGTCTTGGACTTTACTGAAACTCTTGCATATTTGATGACTTTGATGTTGAAAAGGCTTCGCCCCACTTCTGGCTTCTTTGTGTCCCTGCTTGGAGCTGCCTTGTTTTTAAATAGTTGTGCTTTAAAGAGGATCTCTGATCATGTGAGTTATTTTAAGCAAGATGGCAACATTTCATATATATATATATATATATATATATATATATACAGTTGCAGTTCCACTGACTGAGGAAAGGGAAAGGTTAAAGTCTTTTAGGATCACCATATTTCATATTTGAGGGCTCTTGACAAATTGTTACACTCTCCCAGTGTGACTCATACTTGGCCCGAGACCAAGCTAACAGCCAGTGTGTTGGTGTGGCGATCACGTACAGAAATTAAACACAATATTCTGTTGAAAGTAATCCCCCTGTTAGCTTTGTCTTTGAACTTGTGTCTGATGACAGACTGGCCTCCAATGCAGGTGTTAGAATTCTTCAAGTGATGACTGGGGGTCACTAGCGGCAACTGGAAAGTGAAATATAAAACATGCAATCAGCACATAGTTGCACATGTGGCCTTATGTGCATTAGGCTGTGCAATTTATTTAATAATTCAGTCCATAGTATATATTTATTTACCTTGATTTTAACAGTATGCTTTGAATAAACTCTGCAGTGACTGAGCTCATAATTTTTCAAGAGGTGAATTAAGGGTCTTGCTTAGAGGAAATTACATGCCTGGTGGCATGACCCCTCTATTTTGCTACCTCAGGCAAACTCAGGCCACTGTACACTGTACTCCACAACTCAGTACAGTGGTTTAAAGGCACTGAGCCAGAGGTCGTCGTCTTTCTTTTTAACCAGAGGTAGAACCAGCAGTAGATATATATACAGAATTTAAGCCACTAACCAAATACCTTGTTAAAAAATAGTATAGAAACATCCTCTTGAAAAACCATAAAAGACTGAATGAAATGTCAGAAATGTATGGGCCAACTGTAAAAAGAAGAAATCAGGACACTATAAAAGAAGATGATATAAGCTGTCATTAAAATGAATGACTGTAATACTTTTCATGCGCATATTAACTGTCCCTGCAGGGCATTTTGGAGCCATCCATAGATAAGTGTTATAAGATATGCACACTCGTGGGGTTTGGGGAAGCGGCTAAATGTATGACAGTGTGTGGTTTTACAGTAGTTGCACATACAGAAGGAGTGGGAGTGGGAGGTGGGGCGGACCAAGAGTTCTCTGGTTGCTCCAGCATGAATGAAATGTCCCCCTCATGTTTCACGCACTCATTAGGGAATAACATACATGATAATAGCAGGGTTAGTATGATGCTCAAGGGGAGTTCATGGAGTATTTGTTTTCTGACAGACTTGAACGTAGACCTAATGAGTATTGATTTATTCCAGTGCTGCTCTCTGAGCGAGCATTGATCCATATGTTCTGCTTTCAGTCTGTCATCCACGCTAGTTATCCTGTCCCCGCAAAACAAGAGTACACTGTTGTTTCTAAAGAGACTTTGGCTGTTTAACATTACCTGAGGCTACTGATGCTTCCAACTGCATATCTTTTATGTACTGGCATTACTACTGACCCAGCATTTACTCAGAGTAGGAAGTGGAGTTGCGGGAGTTGATGACTGGCCAGTGGAGGTCACTGATGGTGTCATATTACAGTGTTCTCAATGCAACATTACCGACTGAATGAAGCCTCATTTATTCTCCCTCTCTCCCTGATTTCTTCCCCTCCTCTTCTCCTTCTCTTACTGCCCTGAGGTGGATTACAGTGAATGACACAGCTACGATTGTGTCACAGCATGAGGGGATTGATGCCCCGCTATTATTTAGTGATATATCGCTTTGTGTGGCCCAGTGCATTGGGATCAGGGGCTGATGGAGATGCAGAGGTTGGCTGACCAGAAAAGAGTAGTTACACAGTCCATTTCCCCTCTGCGCTAATTAGCATGTCAACTGTAAAGGCGCCTCCAATGAGCCGTTTAGGGGTGGATTGGAGAGGAGAGGAACAGGGGCAGAGTCAGTCAAGGAAGCTTTTCTCTGCCATCAAACTGCCACTAAAACTTGACCTTTACACCGGTCAAAAAGGGAAGACTGCGTTTATTAGCAGCGTGGGTTTGCTGGTGGGGGGTTGTCATGTTGCAGTCATACTCAGACCTCAGTGTTTTTTTTTTTTTTTTTTTTTTTTTTTTGTGGTGTGTGCATGTGAAGCAGAAAAGTGTGTGTGTGTGTATGTGTGTATTGAGTGAAAACTGTCAGAGAGAGAGAATTCACTATTCTCAATTGCTGACTGAAGGTCATTTCTTTGGGGAGCCCTCCATGAAAAGTTTCATATCCTCACTGAGCCAGAGATGTGCACAATACCCCCTAATTCTCCCCCCGTCTTCCCACTTGAGCTGTTTTTGAATGAATAAAAAAGAAGCAGTAGGATTCAGAGGGAGAGAAGGAGGAGGTATAAAGGGAGATAGCTCCTGCAACAACCACAGGGAACACTGATCAGGGCTTCACCATATGGCAATAGAATGTAATTTGAGGCACATTAAAAGTTAGAAGTGCAATTTTTTTTTCCTAAAGAGGTAAGTTTTAGTGTAGTTAAAGCGGAAGTATTCCAGGAATCTCATTTTTGTTAATACTGCAGCTGCTGGGGCTTTGTCTTGCATCAATAGCTTTTTTATTTTTACCTCTCAGTCTTGTCTAAATCAACAAAAGGTTTTTTTTTTATATAATGATGGATGAGTAGAGTTTCTTGGCCTTTAGACAAGACTCAGGTGCTGTGGCTGTCATGCCAAAGGTGAAATAGAATCACTCCCCCCGTCGTTCGCCTCCAGATGAGGAGCAGATGCCGACGGAGCGCCATCAACATTCAAGCAGTGCCCACGCAGCATCTTTATGAATACAGATCGGCTCCCCTGCACTTGTTAATGTAAGGTCTTGTTTTTGCCCCGTGTTCTCTCATGCTCTAAGTTTATTATCGGCAAAATGAAGTCAGTTGTGGTACACATTCACAGAATAAGGTCCGTTTTCCAGGATTTGTGCCGCCACTGACTTGTGAATAAAGGGGGGGGGGGGGCAGTGTCCTTATCCCAGCAAGTCTGCAGTATTCCCAAAGCCTTTTCTGCTGTAATGCAGCATGAATTATGGCATGAATTATAGGATGTACTGCAACATGCTTGGGTAAAGATGGGTAGAAAATGAACTGCTCCCTACAGCATAAAAAGAAGCAACAGGGGGGATAAGTAAGATATAAGGAGACAGGGACCAGGGCTAATAATAAAAGCCTCAGTTGTACACTGTGGGGCTACTTTATCACTTCATAGCAAAGGGTGTAATAACATTAGCAAACCTCTCCCTCTACAGTATCCTCCCTTAGCTCTGTCTTTAAAAGTGTGGTGAATAATTTACTGTATGAAGAAAAAAGGGTATTAAAAATCCCTTTATAAGTGCAGGGAAATGGCCTTTTACTCTGTGGCATGGCATGCAGAGTGACTATTGATTATATGTCTTTCAATCTGAATATCCTCTTTACTCGCTAGGCATCCGCCTGGTGCTCCGGTTTTCACTTAAGCGGATGTGCATATTTTGCGTCTTCATCTTCCCTCTGTCCCTCCAGGGATGCATAATGTCTCGCATTGCATAACAGGAGTGTGTTTCCATTCACAGTACCGCTGCTCCAGGAATAAACACATGCTTAGATGTTCACAATTTTTGCTTTTATGTATTTGTTAAAAATTTGTTCCACCCCTCTGCAAACCATCTCAAAGCACAAACAGCAAATAGACACAGCGTGTTTCTGCACAGCCGCAGACTTCAGGCTTCACTTCACCCCCTCATATTTGTTTTTGGGTTCTAGCCACCACGCCCAATGGTGAATGCAGTACCTCTTGTTCATTAGGAATGTGTAGCCTTCATCACATTGTGGTGAAATGTTATAGGCCATGTGCTCGTGCCAGTGTCTCTAATGGATGTTGTGTTCCAGCAGCAGCAACAGGTCAGGTCAGGTCTTAGTGAGCTGTGTAGTACTCAGACCATCCCAGCAGCAAGGCCGCACGCCCACTCCATGCTTTTTCCAAGTAAAATAAGATGATAAATCATCTAATACACACACATCTGCATGCGCACACAGACACACCTTGCATCACCATTCTCCCTGAACAGCTCACAGTGAACCCGACAGCCTTTTCTGTTTTTTGCACTAGGTAAGGCAGACTGACCCTGTAGATAAAACCTTAGCTCATTTCCAGGGATAAAATCCCAAGGCTGCTTTTCACCTCATTTCAGGCCAGCAGTTGTTAGACACTTGAAATACATTTGTAACGACATGTTTTGCTCTTCTGGCAATCTCAAACACAGCCAGCCAAGGTCACCTTGGTTCAACCCACAAAGTCCCTATGCCCATTAGGAAAAATAAATTATGCTGCAGTTGTTGATGTTGTCGGGAGGTTATTGTTTTGTTTGCGGTTTGAGAGGGGACGCAAGTGGAGAGATGAGGGTGTATTAGGCATATGGACAGCTCTGCTGGGGAACTCTCTGTAGCAGATGCCCCCATACAACACCATTTAGCTGTTGCCTAACACGGTCACATTGAGTCTTGGGTTCATTTTGAGGTTTAAAAAGGAGCAGAGAAATGTGCTGAGTGCAACACTCTGGCTTTCTCTTTTACTTACAGCATACCATAGCTGCTATATCATGCATTAGGGATTTCCCATTTCCTTGAGCCCTCTGGTCGTCCGCTCTAGGTGCTCTGTGGGGAACAGGTCGAGTGGTCCAACCTGTCTAATACACAAGTCTCTGGCCGTGCTCTACCTGTGCTGAGCCAGCATACTCATTAAGCCTTTCAACTAGTGAAACTCAATGGGAGACTGTCCAACCGTCTGCCCGCCTCTGTGGAATTTCGGCATGGCTGCCCTGGCAGACCAGAGTGAGATATTTATACGAGCCAAATGTTTGTGTGCCTCTACAGGCGATGCACTTTATGTGAAGGAAAACAGGCATCATAAAAAGGCACTGCCTTCACATAAATAGATATTTATTTTTCTTAACGCGTCAGCTTTTTATTGTACGCAAATGCCTCGTAAGATATCTTCATAAGCACCTTTGATGTCAACAGCAAGCGGCAATATTCACATTTAATTAGCGCCTTGTGTGAGGAACGTCTCCCTCTGTTATCAGCTCCGTTTATGTATTTATATCTCATTGTCCTCATTAGAACATCACTGGGGTTTTTATGGTCCTTCATCTCTTTAAAGGACCAAGCACTCCGGGTTTCTAAGCATTGGGTCTGAGCTGACTAGCAAGAGACAGCATTAAGGCAAGGCAGCTGCCATCCCTGCAGCAGCCCCACATCCGCAACATGAGGAAGTAAAGGAGCTTTTCTCTCCTGTGGCAGTGTTTGTCTGTATTTGGACCAGGGCTTTGGTCTTTGGCTCTGTGGTTTGTACTGTGCGCTTGGCTTGCAGGCCCCCATTTCCCCGTGCATCTTTCTCTCTCCATCCAGGCTCTCACTCTCTCTGACTGACTGTGGCAGGCAGAGCTGCCTCGCTTTCGGGCTCCAATCATGGGATGACTTTCCCCTTCCTGGTGCTCTCCTGCTTGTTCTCAATGCATAATTGAAGTGCCTTTGGGTTCCTGGGCTGATTGAAGAGTCTTGTTGGGATGGTAGAGATCTAACAGCAGAATTAGTCAGGGATGTCTAATAGCATTTCTTTCTGCCATTGTCCTGACTTTCTCTCTTTTTTCGTGTCTTGTCCTCTAAGGGGTAGAGGCTGTTGTCAGGTGTGAAAGAGTGCGGATGTGTCAGCACAGACAGCAGGGATAGCTCTGGACGGGCAGAAAAAGGCTTTGTCTGTCTTTAATCCTTCCCGGTGCGATTGATTTAGAGTCACTTTGCGGTGAATCGTTCTCTCAGCTCTTCTCCAGAGTGAAAGGGAGGGAGGGAGGGAGGGAGAGAGACATGGCAGACCCTGCATCATTGACAGGTGCATCACCTAAAGACCCCTAAATGGGGTAATCTAGGCCCCTACTTCAAAGTGCCCAGCAAAGGCATCCAACCAGAACCACCACAGAATTGCAGCATTCTGGATGCTTGACTAAGCATGTGATGGATGGACAGAACTCTAAAGTCTTTTTGTGACATGTGTTCAGAGCATCTGGAAATGTGTACCTGTGTACTAGACAATATGTACCTGACCCTGTAAAAGCTCAGTTGTCTACAAATTACATGTTCATAGAAAGCTGCGTGCTGTGTTATCGGTCGGTCCGTGAGGCAGTGTGATTTTCAAGGTAATCTCTCGCATTGTGTGATTCCACCAGGACTCCACTGGGTGAATGAAACTTTAACCAGGCAGATATAGCTTTTTAATCTTATGCTCCACATCTGTCTCAGCCCTTTGAATTCATGCGGTATTTATTCTGAGCCTGAAAGCACTGTTTCCCTCAGCCACCATGGCAGACCCTGTGAATAATTTACTTGTTATACAACTCACATCGGCTGTACGCTATCCACTGGGGAGTGACTAGGATGCCCTTAGGAAGCCTGGGGAGACAGGGGTGGAGTGTTTTACTGGAAAGCTGTATGTTGCCTACCCGTTAGCTTGTCTGCCATCATTGTGATAAACATTGTGTAAGGAGATAGAGTGAAACACATGGATTCTCATAGTGGAAGGGATAGGGATTCATTTCCTACAATAACTACCCATGCTTCACTTGAAGCGTCAGTCTTAACAAGTCTGTTTTATATGTGTTTTTCAGCACAGATTTTAGTGATTGTCAGGAGGAATATTCCACTTAAAACCTGTGTTTTAAAACTTATAAGCTTGAAAAATGTTTTTGAAAATCTGTAGCTTGCACTTCACAGTGCCCATAGAAACTACAGCACAATGCCCTTCAGTGTTTTCCATCCAGATGCTCAATATGCGACAAATACTCTTTTTTTTTTTTAAATTACAGAAGTGTTTCTACTTGAATCCAACAAAGCAGGTTTATTAGGAAGAACAAGCTGAGTCAAAGAGTAAGTCAAGAGTGATAATGTGAATTCTGTGTCACCAGGGCTTTTGTTTTGTTTCCACAAATGTGATCACTATGGTGGATAAATACAGTAAATGTTCTCATTTATCAGGAAGAACTCTTAAAACCTTAACCTTAACTTTCTCTGACAGGCACACACAGACAGTCTCTCTAGAGAGTCTACTCTTAAAATGACTCCTTTTTCTTTCACACCGTGCCTCAAAGGAGACCTTTTCCACTCTCTGGGTAGAAAGTACAAATAGCACGTCTTTACTTTCAGGCTTTTTCACTCCTATTTGATGTTTACAGTGGCTTTGTTATGTTTGTTGTTCTGTGATTGTGTTTCTCTCTTGCAGTTGGCAGGCCATTTAGTACTTATATGGTAACATGAATCACAGGCTTGTGGGGATCACAATGACGAGAAATGAAAAATCCTCTTTTATCGGAGGTGAATATCCTCTGTCTTCATTTCAGTGCAAAATCAATGCTGGCTAAGGCAGGAGATCTTCTGTGTCGCATGGAAAAAAAAAAGTTTTTTTTTCCAATAAAAAGAAAGATGGAGTTGCAGTAAAGGGCAGAGGGGATCGTAAAGTAATAAAGTAACTCCATCCTGGAGCAGTGCAGTCAGGTCGGCATTTTTCCCCAAGTTTATGGTTTATTGTGCTGTAATGGTAGAGATCCTTTCTAATTACTTAAACAAAAGGTTAGTTTTCAGTATGGCAGAGCAGATGTCTATAGAAGATGATTATTTCTGTGTAAAAGTCAACTTCTTTGTTGAACAATTATGTACTCTCTAAAGCCTTTAATAAACTGCAGCAGGGGGCTATAACACACACTGTCAGTGCACTCATAGCCACGCAAGCACACACACACACATCACTCACTCGCTCAAACTTCACAAACTCATTCACTGGAGCATTAAGCCCTTTTGATGAGAGCAGCCACAGAGCACAGCAGTAATTTGACAAAGGCTGTCATTCTTTACGACAGGGCGTGACCTCTCTGTGCACTCAGTGTGCGAGAAGGTCAGTGCCCTCCAATGTCCACACACATACACACACACACACACATGCCACCCACCCCACTCTCAGACCCCTTCCCTCTTGGGGGAGATTGAAGTGGGGTCCCGTGTCAGGTGGCTCCGTGTCACCAGGCCACTTACTGCAGCAACTGATAATTCTCTGAGCCAGCCACTCGGATGAGGGGTCAACCTCTATTTTCTTCTTCTTTTCTCTCGTATAAGCTCAATCTCTCTTTCTCTCACACACATCCCTCACATGTGCGTCCAATCTTTCTGGCTTTAATTCTCTCTGTCCCTCTTTCACACACCTTATGGTTGACCTCCCTCACCTCTCCTTCCTGTTTGGAAAGGAGCCTCACAGTTGTATCACACAGTATTATTGCAATTATTTTCACCCTGAGATTGATACAGCATCCTGAGCAGTAGGGCCCCATTTATCCAGCTTGATAGAGTCGCATCTCATGTCCTCCAGTTTCCTCCAGCAGAAAGTAAATGATGCTCTCCTCTGTTTTCCTCTCTGCTGGGCTCCTTTTGTCACTTCTTTCTCAAGTGACATTTAGACACTGAACTCCGATTCTGCCTTTCCATGGAGGTATTCTCAAAATATTGCCTAACACGTATGAAAAGGTCACATATTCTCTCAGCCAGCTCTTACTCTGTTTCATTGATTTTTAAAAAACAGCTTGCACATCAAGCACAATTACACACGTTCAACATCCCCCACCCCCCACCCCAAGTGCTGTTAACTTTCTGAACTCAATTCAGTGTTAAGAGCGGCCTGCTTTGTATTCCACACTGCAAAGAATTTTTCATTATCGCGGGTGGAAGATATGCTCCTATCAGCCTCAAATATGAAAGTAACCTTCAGAGTGATAAATAGGAAGGAAGCGTGGGAACAAGACAAAACAAAACATCAACAAGACGACACAGCCAAGGTGTTTTGACAGTTTTTTCCAGCAACTAAATCAGAAGTACATATTTGCAAATCAGCACTGCTGAAGCTTGTTAACACTGAAGTAGTAGTGGGCCTGGCTAGCTGTCACGCATCATCCTCAGTTGCTTAATGATGGGTCTGCACCCTGCAGAGCTGCATACATGGATCAAGAGGACAGTGAATGTGGAGTAATAGCCTAGAGCATCCATGCTGGTTGTTTCTATCTGCACGGATAATTGGTGTAGAATCACACTGGGTCAAGCTGCATGAATGGGGGCCTTCCTTCAACAAGTAACCTTACGTAAACAGTGGTAAGGTTAGTAATACTATGGGACATTTGCATCGAGTGACTAGCAGATCATAAATGAAGTGTGGGTGCTGGTCTTAGATCAGAAACGTTGCGTCGACATGTCGACTTACATCACATCAAACGACAACATCACTCAAACAAGTGAGTCAAAATGATTGAGACATAAAACTGTATTTTGTGTCCAATCTCAAGAAATATGGTAATAGGCCAATTTATTCCTCCAACCCTTAATCACAACCCTGCAGCATCTACCGCTCTGATTGATGTAATAACAAGGACCGTCTTGATAGTAAGCCTGTTTAGCAACTGTTTACAAGCCTCTTCAGTGTTTGGGGGATCCCTTGATCCTTCCCTACAGATGGGACATCAAAACATGACTGTCTCACAATTAAAAGCAGATAAGAAGCTCAGCAGAGGGACTCTGGGTCAAGCTCAGTGGCACACGCTAAGGTCAGATAAGCAACTAGATCAGAGCTTATACTGGAGGTATTTTCTGTGGCACCGACACAAAGGTCTGATGATGTCGCCTTGTGGTAGTAGTAGTAGTACTAGAAGCAGGGCAGAGATTAGACCATGCTCAGATCAGACAGATTGAGCGGGGGCTAGGCAGTTTCACAGTCACTTAAGAGAGCGACACACTTGGACGAGCTCCGTTCACTGGGCATTAAACACAATTAAGTGAAGGCACCATATCCCTTCCCCACCTGGACTCTTAAAACCCTGTCAGTGTTCCCCCTCGCTAGCTGTAAATCCACTCTGCCTATCTGGCCTCTTAAACATACTATTCCTCTCCTGCTTCCTTGAACCCTTACTCGCGCTCTATATAATCTTGCCTTCTGAAGAGTGTCAGCTGTGATTCCATATATTGGCCACTCTGCATAGGGACATGACCTTTACCAGCATTTTCAATTGACACTTTCATTCTCCCATTTTTAATCAAGGTAGCATAAAGGGCTAGTGGGTGCCTCCCAGCGAATACAGTTGCCTCTGAATTATTTAGCCGATGGATGATTGAAAGTCTTTGGAGCACCACTGCACCTCTCTCTCTCTCTCTCCTCTCTCTCTCTCTCTCAGGAGTGGCATTACTGATAGACTCATAGACTCATTCTGGGTGACTTTACTTCATACTTCATCCATATGTGACTAAACAAGTGTCCTTCTCTCAGAGGCTGATGAGCTGGCTCCCCCTCCCCTACCCTCTTCGCCTTCGACCTTGACAGCAGCTCTACGACTTAGACGTCTGTCTTTCTCAGAATCACACCCTGGGCAGCGCAGTCAGTGCTGGAATTTGAGCACTCTCAAGTGGGACTTTCATCTACCCTGAGTCTTTATGCACAGTCCTGATTCTTTCTCTCTGTGTCCTCACTTCTAATTGCATCTAGTCATTTCCTAGTCCTCAGGAGAGCGCATGTATCATTCATATATGTATATACACACTGAAACACTCTCATCCATGGAGCTCAGCCCTCACAAAGTCTGGCCTCAGTGCTCCAAGGTCAGAGGTTAATGAGAGTTAGACTGCACTCCTTTGACATTTGAGAGGGGGGTTGCTTGAACTGAGTTTATGTATCCACAGGTCCTATAGGACTCATTAGACCTGGGGTATCTCTCACCACCTCGTGAGGCTTGCATTTGCAACCCCAAAGTTGCTGTTACACATCATCACCTAACATCACAGAGAGCCTCTTTTGAGTTCAGTGGACTTTAAGTCACTTTGTTTGCCTCTTGTGCGACAGAGCTGATCAACAGATTTGTGTCATTAGTCAAACCGAAGCTACACTTGTTTGTTATAGAAGTGCTGAAAGTGCAACACATTTCCAGGTTTATTATCAGCTGTGCTATTTGTCAGATAAACTTTTGTCATCTCTAGAAAATTAGCACTGCGTGTGGTAGATAAATTACTTTTTTTTGAAGGAGAAAAAAAGAACAGGTGGAGATTTATCTATAACAGCTACCTGAAGATGACTGTGTGTGTATGTACTGTATATGAACATAGGCTCAGAGTGTGTTTGTCTGCATGCACAGCAGGTTTGTTCTGACAGGTGCTAAAGTGTTCTAGAGCAACGGTGCGAAGATGAGAAAGGAAGAAGGGAACGGTATGAATAGACAGAAAGAAAGGGCAGCAGTTCGATGATTTACCATGGTGCCTTTCCATATCTTACCTCATTTGGGATTTTTTTTTTTTTCTTGGTGAGATTGCTGTGGGTATTTCATTCTATTAGGTGCAGCCAAAAAATGTCACCACTTAGCTCCTTGTCTATATTTCACCAAGTAGTGTGCATGTAGTATGGCTCTTATCTCTGAAAGATGGTATAACACACCAGCAGGCAGGCACCGCGCACCGCCAATCAAAGCCATAAACACTGTAATGCATTAATGGACTCACACTGCAGA
This sequence comes from Lates calcarifer, assembly GCF_001640805.2. Taxonomy (NCBI): domain Eukaryota; kingdom Metazoa; phylum Chordata; class Actinopteri; family Centropomidae; genus Lates; species Lates calcarifer. The sequence goes on along the minus strand of NC_066842.1, from coordinate 19,508,921 downwards.
CCTCACACACAGCAGCGGGGGCCTGGCAGGGTGACAGGGAGGAACTAGGGAATTGCTCCCTCTAGGTGAAGTTCGAGTCTACTGCAGGTGGCTGTTGGAGAGTTTTCATTTTAGGGGGGTGGCAGTAATTACATCTCTGTTTGTTCTGGATTTAACGTAATCAGCTCAAATGCGCAAAACCAGCACGGCCCAGGTCCAATTTTTTTGCTCTAATCTCTTGCAGAGCTGTTATTGGCTTATCATAGTTGTAATTGGTGTAAACCCTCTTGTTTTTTGAGCAGTGTTTGGTGATGGATGACTGCGTGGGTAATTCCCCAGGCAGCCAGAAGGAAACTGAGCCTGTTGCACTTGACCTTTTGAGCTGGGATTTAGAGCTAACCTTACTCTGTAGATTACTTTATTGTTCAGGAGGTCTGTAATTATGAACAAAATCTGCCAAGAAAAAAGAGATAGCAACTTATCTGCTGTTTGTTTTCTCACCTTATCACCTGTCTCCTCTTTTGCCTTGCAGTTATGTGGCTGTGGGTTGCTCGGCGTGGGCATCTGGCTCTCGGTGTCGCAGGGCAGCTTTGCCACCTTCTCACCCTCATTCCCCTCACTGTCAGCTGCCAACATGGTCATCGCCATCGGCGCCATCGTCATGGTAACGGGCTTTCTCGGTTGCCTGGGTGCCATCAAGGAGAACAAGTGCCTGCTTCTGAGCGTGAGTCAAATCTACATTCCCTATGCGATACCCCATTATAAATAAGACACATATAGCTTGAGCAGAAACGCACATGCTGCAATTCCTCTCTCTCACTCTTTCTCTCCTCCTTTGGACATTTGTTTTCTCACCTCCCCCCACATCACTCATGCAAATATTGACAGAGATGTCCCGTGGAGACAGGCTCTCACATATGTGTCTATACACCTACACACGCTGGTGTCAGGCCAGCGAGGACTCAGCGGCGTGTTTGTATTTGGAACGTCGGCGGAGGTAGACAGGCTGACAGGAGGAGTCGAGTCTGCATTGTATCAAACCTCAGGGGCTCACAGAGGAAAATTAAAGCTGAGCAGTGGGATTCTCCCTCTCTGCAAATTAACACCAACGCACTCATGTCATTTTCATGGCTTCGGTCACAGCCCAGTGAAAGAGCTGCCAGTCAGGAGGCCTTTTGTGTCACCAACGTGCTTGAATTACTGTACAGTACATGGCACAGTAAAGGCGCTTGATAGTTTTCTGCTCAATAATTGAGAATGTTCTATTATTCATAACAAAGACTACTCTGTCTTGATGTTGCACTGTTTGCCCAAAGTTGTACAAGTGTTTTATCTTAAGCACAAGTTAATTATAAAAGTTCATCCACCGGAATGAGGTTTGTGTGAATCCGCTGTTGAAAAAAAAGAAAAAAACTTTCATGTATAGAAACTTTAAATGAGAAGTGGAGTCGGGGCTCTGGGTACTTAACATCACAAACAGCTCAATCCCTTGAAGCTCTTGCATCAGTCAAAAGCCCCACCAAATCCTCAGTGTTCGACATGGCTTCCTTCACCTGCCTAACAACTGTGAAGCAGGGAGAGGGAAGAGAGGGAAGAGAGCGGAGTGCAGGGACAAAGGGAGGGAGGGTTGAGAAAGACGGTGGGAATAAAAAAAAAAAAACACAGAGAAAATGGAAAATCTAGAGACTTCCGATGTTTCTCATTAAGACTCCTGCCACATCTATGTGTGGCAGTGTTTCATGTTTAGCCACAATAATTATGTTTAGTTCAGAGGTGTGTGCTGGCTGTTTTTCCCTTAGTCCAAGCACACCCGAGGGTAGTGGTGGGAGGGGATGCAGGACCTGGAAACATCAGAAGGGGATTAGATCTCCTGGAGCAAACAGATCTGAGCTTTTACATTGACATATTATCTCTGTGTGTCTGGATTAGTTATATTCAAGGCCCAGACACCCTCAGCAGTAGTTTTTAGTCTCTTTTTGCTGCCAAAAATTGTTTACTGAGACAATTTTTTAAGTGTGGGAGAGAAAACACTGAACAAACACTGAAATATCCGACTGAACCTTAAAAGTGTGAATTGCTAGCAAATGAGAGCACACACCCACAAAGCTGCATATGCATGTGAATACATTCACACATATATTCTCACACAGAGCCATCAGCACACCACCAAACCAATTTGGTGCACAGAAACAGTTCCTTTAACTTGCAGCACCAGGAAAACGTGACAAACTGACTGTGAAGACAGTGATACACTAATCTGGCAACCCAGATTCTCAACCAACAACAAACTGTTGTAACTATTTCATTTGGGCCTTGACACAAAAATTCCCCCCCATCCTCCCAAATGAGTTTTGGAATTAATGGGGTTTTTCTAAAAATCTAGGTTTCTCGTGCCTCCTCCCATGCTGCGCAGAAGAGCTTGGTAAATATCGAGCTCAAGGGAAGTCAAGCAGGGAGAGGAGAGTAGTTGATGAGATGCAAGGCTATGTTGGTAAATTAATCTTTGGAGGTATTAAACCTTCTTTCCCTCCTCTCACAAACCCTCCAGCACTTAGATTCTCCTTTTTTTTTTACTCTCCCTGTCACTCCCACCTGCTATTTCATCTCTCTCTTTCTATTTTTGCCATTTCTGTCAAATGGGTATTTGAAGGTTTTTGCAATGTCTGTTGCTGTATGTTATTATTGAGGAATCTGGGCTCCTGCGTATTCTGCTGCCTAAACTGAAATCATTAACTTTAACCATAAAGGAACAGCAAAACATTTTAGGAAATACACTTATGAGTTTCATGATGGAGAGTTAGATGGGACAGACCCTCATGTCTGTATAGGAAATATGACGCTACAGCCAGCAGCTGGTTAGCTAATCTTAGCATAAAGAGTGGAGACAGAGCAAAGCAGCTAGCCCGGATCTGCCCAAGGTTAACAAAATGGAACTATTAGAATTACCACATTTAATATTTACCATACAAGCATAAGACTGGCATCAATCCTCTTATCTAACTCAACAAGAGAGCAATGTATGTGTATATCCCAAAATTCACACAAAGCATTTGTAGTAAAAGTCTCATCTGTGTAATATACATTCATGTAATGACACAAACAACTGTAACAGGCCTTGTCTCTCAGATTTATATTCACTATGTTTTCATCAGGATGACATGGTGGATTTACCACACTGCTAGAGCAACTGTTAAAACAAGACTCTCCCTCTCTCCCTGTCTCTCTGACAGTTCTTCATTGTCCTGCTGATAATTCTCCTGGCAGAGCTGATATTGCTCATCCTGTTCTTTGTGTACTCAGATAAGGTAAGTCCATTTTGTTCTCCATGTTATAATCTAAATGTTAAGGCTTATGTCTCATATACCTATAATGCCATGAACGTAAGGCATTTATTAGAGTTTGAAAGCCTTAGCCTTGCAAAATTACTGTTTTATATCTTGCACACACACACTCACATGACCACACACAACTGCACAAAGCAATAAAAGGTGTTAGCGTGATAAACATATGCATGTACCAGTTGCTTCCGGGGTCAGAGTTTCGTCTTTTTATATTTGACTGTTTCTCAGGCAGGAGGTTGAATGTTTTCAATCTACCATTAAACCATGGAGTCAAAGGTTAGGCCCCAAAAAGCAGCCCAATCCCCACCAGTTGGCTCCCTGTAATTGGTCCCAAGCACATTTCCCATGACCCCTGAGTGGACTCGAGTCAGGTGTACGTCTGTGTGGCGACAACAGATGATGATTCATAAAGATCTGGGGATTATGGACTAGCAAATTCCTCTCTGTGCTCTGCAATCAAGTCGCTCCACAAATGTTTCATCCTGAAGATGACAAATGTCTTTGTGCAGGACAGGCAATAAAGTCGTCTATCTGTTTTCAAGGACACACCGCTGATAGATCAGTCTATTTATATATTCAGAATCTCTATGTCACCCAGCCCTCGGGATGTCGGCTAATTCTCCCTCTTTGTTCTGAGGTTATTGCTCAAACTTAGTCTCTCAGGCAGATAAAGGAATTCATTTAGCAGCCAATCCATTCGCAGATTTGGATCAGGTCTCACAGGCACACCCTGTCAGGAGTAAATATGTCTGTTGCTTTATCTCCTAAATATTACCGGCTTAACTTTGGAAAAAAGAAGATGGAAAAAAGCACCAAATGCTGATCCCTCCAGTGGAATTTAAGTAGAGAGCCTCTTGACTTCACAGCAGCGCCTTACCATCACCTGTGAAGGAGGGCAAAGATTGCCAAGTAGGGCTGAGGATTTTTCAAATGAGTCTGAATTAGTAAGGGATTGGACATTCGTCGGGGAGAACTATCTTTCATTCACACCAGTGCCAGCAAATATCAGCTATATTTTATGTTTGTCCCATCTTGCTAAATCACACTGTGTTTATCCTGGCTTACATCTAATGGGTTATGAAACTATGATAATGCTGATCGCTAGCACATATTTCTCTTTATTGGTCTTCAAATGTCATTGGAGAGAAAGGCCATTACAGCAAATTATATGTAATTGGAGATGGCATTTTCAGACTGCTTCCAAATAAGACGTCCTGCAAATTTGGGAAAATTTTGCCGTGCTATTATTCAGATGGCATCATATGTTTAAGAACGAATTAAATGAAGGACAATCGATGTCCATCACACAAGGCCGTCAGATATTGCTTCCTGTTTTATTTTTTTTCTTCCTCTCTCCTCTTGGCTTGCTTCTCCCCAGTGAGATCTAGTATGCTGTGTGAGGCTCTCCTCATCCTCTGCTACAGGCTGTGATCAGAGGAATCGCTAATTCACTTCTCCTATTTGATCTCCTAATCACAAGGCATTTATTAACAAGTCTGGAAGACATACAGTAGTTGGCAGCTTTTAAACGTGCATCAACAGAGGCCTGCAAAACAGATATTTTAGTCTTTCAAATAGGTCATCTCTAAGTCATGAGTGATGCCTCTGCGAACTGGGACCCTTCCAGGTGACAAGCTGTCGACGAGATGTGGGGAAGAAATGAACATACAGTATCTGGTTTTGCTGCAGGAACATTTTTTTCACTTCTTTCATTTAGTCACCCTGTCTCTCCCCCCCCTTATTTCTGCATTTCCAGCAGTTTAATCCTGCTTAAGAGGTGCGGCTCTTTTCTCCATAATGGAGAATTTCTTTCTCGTCTTCTTTGCCCCAGCAGTCATGCCGCCAGGTACGGCTTACGTGTAGGTACTCCCTCTTTGCTTCCACAGCCCAGTGGTGCTAAGCTTCCTGATTAAATGCCATGTAGAGGCTGTAGTATAATAAAGGCTGGCCCTGCGGTTAGCAACCAGCTGACTACAGCAGATGGCTGGGCCACAAACCAGATTACAGCCATCCCTCTTTAACGCTGTGACCTCATTGTGCCTCCGTCGACCCAACACGCCAAGCTGAACGCCAGTGAAGGTTTATTAGCTCAGAATGAAGAAGTAGAACCTGGCAAGCACCAGAGCACGTGTGTGGGGATGTTGGAGGGGGGGAACGACAGAAAGTGCAAGAAGGTAGTGAGGTGTTGAGGGATATAGTGAGAAAGCAGGTGGATACAGGTAAAAGGGGAGGTGAGATGTCAAAGCCAGGGGAAAAGCACGAATGTGTTAGGGAGAGAAGGTGCTGGAGAAGAGAGGGAGACGCACATAAAAATAGTCTAAAGAGGGGATCAAAAGGGGACAAATGTGAGGTGTCAGTTTTAATAGGAGAGTCAGAGGAGAGGCAATGATGTCATGGGGGAAGAGGGAAAGTAAGTCACATAACAGACTGGTTTTGGAGAGCAAGGAAGGCAATGCCACATCCCTATTGTGTTGCATTTGTGTACAAGCAGAACAACGTTTAGACCCTGGTCAAGTTTTATTTTTTCAGACCAATTACAGTGTAGTAGCGGGGGGGTCTTCCCCTTGCTCTGTCGAGTGCCCTGGCCTTGGGCTAGCCGGCACAGGCTTGCTGAGCAACTGAGGGAATTAAGAATCCTGTTTAATGATGTGCTGTTGGGGATCTCTGGTTGAGATTCTGTTTCTCTCCACATCATTTATTATACTTTCAGGGCAGTTAGCGAACGCATTTAGCTGTGCAATGAGAGCAACGGTAAAATACTGTTAGCTTCTGCCCTTAGGGTCCTAAGAGTCAAAGGATTGGATGATTAAAGCACTGACAGTATACAGATGACCCAATGATGAATGTGTAAGAGAGGACAAGGATGCTAAGCACTTTTGAAAGAGATATAGTGGAATGAATGGAAAAAAAAATAGGAGGAAAAATAGGAAGCTTCAGTATGTTAACCTGAGTTTACTCTTGAAGAGTGCACATCTAGTGATGGAAGATGGGGTGTGACTGTCACTTCAGTGTTTTGTTAGGTAACACTCTCTCAGCTGACTGGAGGTAAGCCAACAGTGCCTCTGTGATCTGACAAAGCAGAAAAAAGACTTGTTTTATTTCATTCAAAGAAGCAGTAAAATGAGTGACAATTTGTTCTGGCTTGTGCAGCTGTTTAAGACTTCATAGGATGAGTCATGTCTGAAGACTGAAGACGATGGGGGGGGATGAGGTGAGAAGAACAGGAAATAGAAATTTGAAGACTAGTCCTGCAAAGTGGAAATGTGTGTAGAGTGCCCTCTCTTACAGTAAAGACCCTTTTTACTCTCCACTTTTATCCTTGGCATGATTTTCAAGGCTGTTTTTATGGAAAATGCCACAATGTAGTGATGAAAACTGATGCACCTTAATTCATTTAATATTAATGAGGACTCTATGGTTTTCTGCATAACTTAAAATATCATCATCAAAATTTAACTTGATACTGACCAAGGTAATTTGGCCTAAATGTAACTGCACCTCTGCTGCTTCACAGTGTGAGTTCCTATGAGCCATCATGGTTTTCCAGAGTGCCGATGGTTAGTACATTGTGTCATGAGGGGTAAATATGCAAGTAAAGGATGGTGTATCTAAAGCAGCTATAATCATATCATCATTTTATATTAATGATGTTAATGATTAATTAATAATGGATCGTTTATACTTACTAACCCACAGAGGATTATCACCTAACTCCTCACTTCTTTGCTTCAATCAGCTCAGTGTTATTGCTGATACCAATTCAACCACTCCCATAGTGTCATTTTCTGGTGCAGCATGTAGCTATTGTCACAGCTATTAGAAAGCTATTAAAACCCACTACCTGTCCAGCACCTAACAGCAGACAAAGTTAACGACTAACCAGTGATCATAGTGGAGTAAATCACAATTTAAGTGCCAGATATTTCCATCAGGAGGTGGTGGAGACTAAAACAGAGCTAAAATTAGAGTGAATATTGGACCTACATTCATTACATGGAAGCCATATTATGGTAATTTTCGACTTCATATTTTTATTTCAAAAGTGGGCTTGAGGTGTCCATTTCTGTAGCACGTCCTTTTTTACCCTCTTGCTGAAACAGTCCATATTAATAATGCTTCCCTCCCAAAAACCCCAGTCTGCTGTGATTGGTCACAGCCCTGAGCAGGTACCACCTACCAACTCCAAGCCCTGTTTCCCACATCCACTCTGAGGCTCAGTGAATTGCTAAGTCCAGACTAAAATGCTGTATACGTTCCACAAAATACAAATGATATTCACTTGTGTGTAATGTTGCCTTCCTTCCACCACAACAACAACAGAAACACTTATGTATGGGAGGCTCCAGTCAGTGTTCACAGAAGGTGGCAGACTACTAAAAACCCAAATTTTTTATCCAGTTATATTTTCACACAGTACATATACCATTTGTCTTATTTCACAGATGGGCTGTTTTTGCTTCTTTGAGAGTGGTAATATGTTTACTGAACCACCTGCGTAATCTTTTTTTATGAAATTGTACAGCAGAGACTGCGATTCCTTTGGAATTAAACACTGTAACATCGTTTGAAGATTGTAATTACTCAAGGTGATAAATAGCAGTTGGGTAAAAGCGAATAAAAACTCACACACAATACACTAATTGCTCTTCTATACACCCATCACACAACCTACTGTAAATAAGCAATGCTTTCTTGTGTTATGTGAGCATCTCTAAATGCTTCACAGCACTCACCAAATGGCCATGTGAGACACCAGTTGTTAGCCTGTTGTCCTCAGAGGTAACACTAATGCGAAAGAAAATACAAGGGAATCAACACTGGAGTACTGTAAATGTCTGCTCCCGTGGCAGAATTAGTCACTTACGTGGCACAGATGTGACCTTTGCTGTCTGAACAAAAGGAATTGATTTGTGGTGCATATTTAACATCGAAAGACAGACAAAAGAAATGAGATCTTTCACATTTTTTAAAAATTGGTCGGTCATGGTTATGTACTCTTGTTATAAGTAAGCAGTGTGGCTCCGTGTCTGCACAGTGACATGTCCCAGTGTAACTGGTCCCCAAGGTGTTCACATGTCACCAGATCTGGGGCCCAGTTCTGACAGTAAGGAGTCCTTGCACTGGAATTATTAATATCACATCACACTGATCCCAGCACAGAGAACACAGAAATATTCACAGAGCATATTTCCTTGCCTGGGAACCTCTGGTAAAATAGAAAAATTAGTATTGTTCAAAGAAATATAAAACAAAATTGAAAACTAATTACAAATAGCTTAAATACCTTACCATTTGGTAACGTCAGTACTGACTGGATGATTTGTGTTATTACAGTCTCTCAAGTGACAGGTGTTTATCAGACAATCCACCATCCCGTCTCTGTTCTCTGCTGTCGTGCACAGTGACAGAAAACAAACACCAATTTGGATAGAAAGCCTACTCCTTCCTTCCCCCTGTCAACACGAATATCTGCACTTTTCCCTCTGACACGTGTTTTCCTGGCTGGCGAAGCTCAACCCTTTAGATTTCTGTGATGAATGTGACATCAACATGGACTTTTTCAGCCCAGATTAAACTGCCATTTTATCTATGTAATAGCAAAGTATGAGCTGTGTCTCTGGGCTTTGTCAATATGCCGCACATGAGATATTGCATTGATGCCCTGTGTGCAACCTTCACAGAAAACTCACCAGGAGTTATATGTCGCCAAAATATGATGTCTGTCTCTTATTTGTGACTAATTTCCATTAAAAGCAACACGAGTTTCAGTCAAGAAGTTAGTTTTCCTTATCAGAAAAAAATAGGCTAATTCAACAAAGGATGTGTTTGTGTCTGCTCCTTTCGCAGGGAGAAAATGGGTCAGAGTGTTGCATGATCAAATCCCTGTTTGTTCTGCAGTCATTTGTCTGCCTCTCGTTAGCAGTAAATCTGGATCATTAAGTTTCATTTCAGGCTATAACAAAGACTTCCACACATGAAATGGAAGATGTGCGGAGACTTATTGGAGACTCAGAAGACAATTTTTATTGTAGTAGGGGAGGGCCCTGCTCTCAAGTGACTGTGTTAGTGCAAGGAGTCAGTAATGAGCGAGAGCAGCATCACATATAGAGAGAGGAGAAGATAGAGGATAGAAACAAAGTATGAGGCAGAGATTGATTATGCTGCTCCTCATCTCATTTTCCTGCACAAGGACGGATATGGTGGGGCCCTGCAGCCTGGGGTGCAACACACAGATCTGCTCCACTGCACCAGCAGAGCTACAGAGCGAGAAAGAAGAATGTGAAATTTGAAATGATACTAATCTTATTTCAAAGGTTTTAGAGGTTGTTTTAAATCGGTCTTGCATGATTAATGATTACTAAAGCACTTTATTGCCAAGGAAACTTTAATTACTCAGTGAAAAATCAGTTTGACTTTTATGTTTAATTCAGCAAATAGTTTTCTTGTGCCTTGCAGCTCAGAAAACAAGGGTTTGAGGCTTTTTCTTCCCACCAGTAAATTGCTGAACCACTTAATTCAAAGCTTAATTTACTTTTCTGTACAATCAAAGGCTGGTTCGGTGTCTCTCATATACGATACAGCATAAACAGGTAATTAGTCGAGTGACATAAAAAATTTCTTTTATACGGTAAAAAAACCATGCTGCCTCAGTTTTTCTGCCTCTGCTATTTTTTTCTAACCAAGGGATTTACTGAGCAGCCTCCACACAATGTCTAGCTGACACTAGTCCTCCCTCTCTGAGAAAAGAAATTGGAGAATAGCTAAAAACACCTTGTTGTGTCAGGCGGTGACAAACATGATGCTGCTTCTCTTATTGTGCACAGATTTTTTTTCTTTCTTTTTTCTTTTTCTTTCTTTCTTTTTTTTTTTTTTTTTTTTAAATTCCAGGGTATAGTCTGAAGCCTAAAGCTTTAACTATTAAAGTAAGTGTGTTCCTTTTGTTGTGATATAACTTGTGTTGCCTTGGATGCTGCGCATGATGGTTCTGGCAGTACATGTCATTTTTCCAGTGATAATTACCCCTATATCTGAGGAGCCTCTCAATCTGTCCTGGCAGTTAGCAAATCCCCCACAGGCAAAGCCAAGTGCAGGAGAAGTAAAGCTCTGATTTTGTATCTCATTAACACATCCAATGAGATATTAATCTCCATCAGACATGCCACAACCCTGAGCACATTGTTGGGGTTCAGTCAAGAGGAAAGTGATTTGCTGGCTCTGCTGAGGGGCATGTTGAAACTATGTCTGTGTGTGTGTGTGTGTGTGTGTGTGTGTGGTGTGTGTGGTGTGGATGGGTGGGGGCGAGTGAAGCGACACATGACATATGTCAGATCTGTAGTCATCTGTGCCACCTGTCTATGCTTCATCATGATCAGTCAATGCACAAAACAAGGAATCCATGATCAATCACACACCCAACCATCTAAAAATACTAAAAAAGCACAAAAAGGAAAATAAATAAATGTGAATGCACCCTTACAAGCACTCAAGCTTCAACTGCCTACTCCAATATAAAGACTATAATTAATGCTGAAAGTCAGTTCTCAGTTCTGGCTGAGCCAACCTCTTTAAAGCCAAGGTTTCTCTCTAATCAAGGCTGGTGTTGTCTTTTTCATCTCTAGGTGAGTGAGAATGCTAAGCAGGATCTGAAGGATGGGCTGGCTCTCTACAACTCAGAAAATAACATAGGCCTGCGAAACGCCTGGAACATTATCCAGGCAGAGGTAGGCAGACCACTCCACACCATGCATTACATCAAATTTTAGAAACATTAGCATGACTGGTCAATCACAACACTAGAATTGATATATAAATGCAAAGTTTTACTGACATATTCCAGCTAATGTATTTCTTGGCTTGTAGCCGTGGCATTAATGCTGCATTAAAAGTCAAAACTGGCTGTTGAAGTGCATTTTGTTCCATTATTGTAGCCCTCTAAAGCAAAAGGACTAATTACAATACTTGTTACATTAAAGCATTAACTAATGTTGTGTGTGTGTGTGTGTGTGTGACATTCACAGTGGAAGTGCTGCGGTGTGATAGCGTACACCGACTGGCACGAGGCCCTGAAGGAGAAAGTAGTTCCTGACCGCTGCTGCCAGGAACATTATCAGAACTGTGGACGCAACTCCACCAACATGTTCTGGAACAGGGTGAGTTCAGATGGATGTAAATGCATACACATGGACACAGAGGTGTTGTTTGAAGTGTTTTTTTTTTTTTTTTTTTGAAAGTCAAACAAATGACTACAAAGAGACAAAACATACCACAGAGAGAAACAGACAGATAATAAAATTGACTATAAAGAAACTCAAAATCACTACAAAGAGATGCAGAACAAATCTACTCCAAATGCACAAGACAACATATAGCCACAAAAGACTACAAAGAGACTCAAAACAACCACAGAGATGCAAAACCACTACAAAGAGAAACCAAATGACTACAAACATACACAAAATGACTGCATTAAACCAAAATTACCATTAATGACTTGGCTGCATTTGTTTGTAGACATTTTGCATCTCTTGTAGTTTGGGTGTCTTTCTAGGAGGGGCTGTGGGGCCTGTTTGTACCCAAAAGCCCATTATCCATCATAACTCCATATGACTAAATATATATACCACTATTGAGATCATCAGCTAAATGCATATGGTCTTGTTGTTTCAGGCCATGTTTGAAGTTGTGTTTGAATATACGTGACTTTAAATAATGATTATGTTGCCCGAAGCCAGCATGACTGGTATTAGTACAGTATTCGCAGTGGACATAAAAATCACAAATCTTATACATCTTTAATACTCAGTCCATCTGCTCAGTAGCTGCTTTTACAAGCCTCTGTGAGTAGCTTTAAACTTTTCCTCTTATTGCTGAATTCTGATCACGCTAGATTTTTTCCATTATGCATGAGACAACAGCTCTTTTTTTTTCTGAAAAAACTTGCAGTGCAATGTTCGCCAAATCTCCCATTACAAGTCTAATCTGCTATTGGTCTGGCATGTGGTTTGTTAACAGGTCCAAAATGGGGGATTAAAAGCTGTAATATAATTAGCAAAATGAGAATAGGCAGACATAGAGCTGACCCATAGGGATAGCGCAGCACTAAAAGCTTGTGTAATCTTGCCCAGAGGAGACAGCAACACACTATATAGTTGAGACTTACATGCTGCCTCAGCACCCACACCCAAGAAGGGGCACCACTTTGCAGGTGAAACCACCATTAAAGTCCTTCACTCCACCTCCCTGCTAGTGAGTGACCTTTCAATGAACCCAGGCGGGAATACATTTAAGAGAAAGTGCACACGTGTGTCCATATGGCCTATAAGTCTGCATATTAAAGTCATCACTCAGAGGGAATTCGCTTCTTTTAACACCTCACCTGTTAGTTCATTCATCCAAGGGTATATGTCACATGTAAAGGACAGCATTTTTTCCAGAAAAGCGTGAACTGGATGGTTAGGTCGAAGTGACATGATTCTTCTATCATGCTGAAAATGCACCTTTTTTTGTGGTACCTTTACAAGCTTTTGTTTCATTTCAGGGCTGCTTCGAGAAAGTGGAGGAATGGCTGGATGAAAACAAGCACCTGCTGGGAACCATAGGCATGGTCATATTGGTAGTGCAGGTAGGAGGCTCAGTGATAAATTGTTCTTTCCTTCTCCATTTTTTTTAGCCTCTCTCCCATTTATTTTCCCTTCCATTTTTCTTCACCATCTCTATTTTTCTTCTTTTGCTTTGTGTCTGGGTGCAGTTGTTTGTGTCTGCCTGCCTGGCAACATGTTAAAAAAGAAAAAATAAATAACATGTGCATCCAGTGGCCTCTGTGCCACCATCGTCTACTGAGAAACTTCTGAGCCCTGTGCTCAGTAGGCGTTCTGGGCTCCCACACATCTTGAAATATTGAAGTCACTGTCTTCTGCACCATGATCCTGTCTGGGAGAATCAAAGCCACTTGGCTTAATGCCAGGCTATAGTGATGTATAAGGAGCCATGAGAAGATAGGAGAGCAGAGATACTAAATATAGAGGAGGTATGGAGTCACAGATTAAAGGCTCTGTTGAGAGGGATGATAGATATTCCTCTGGTCATACACTTTTTTTTTTTTTTTTTTTTTGTCCTGAGCTCTACTTTACATCTATCCCTCTTCATACAATTAGTGTCTCACTTTCACTTTCTTTGCAGTAGTTTTTCCACTTACTTGGAGTTTGAGTCCCAAAAGTGTCTTCAGACTGAACAAATCAAAGCAAATTGTTTTCCTCAGGTTTGCACAAATTTGACTGCTGGACTGTTTTTGCAGTCAGCGTTTATTTGCTCCAGACAGCCTTTGAACTAAATGTACAGATGTAAGCTGTAGTTAACAAGCAACATATGCATCGACAGCGTGTGTATGTCTGTAAGGGGTAAAGTGTGTTTGTGTAAAAACTCTGTACGTTTGTGAAATGTGAGTTATAAAGCCCCGGGATGGCGGTAAAATTTTCACTCAAGTTGAAATTTTCACTCAAGTTGCTGGATTTGGAATGTGTGTAGAGCTTTAGATGTGTGGGAATGACTTCCTGTCCATACATCCCTCTGATAGATTGGCAGCCTGTCCAGAGCACCTTTCCTTCCTCTTGCCTAATGGAAGCTGGTATAGGCTCCTAACCCGTAATAGATGGATGCATGGATGGACAGATGCCGCCTTGGGCAAATCTTTTCGCACCCACTCGACTTTGTGTGCAATTGTACTTCGTCTATAATTCACTTCACAGTCAGTCTGAACACACCTTAAGAGTTCTGCTCCGTCCCTAGGTCACCCCTCTCTAACAATAGCTGTCTGTGCTGCACCTTTTTCCACGGGTTTATTTAATCTCGAGCACCTACCAAACATTTCTGACTACACTTCACCTTCCAATTCTTATATTTCACTCCTCCAGCTACTAAGATATATAATTCATAAAAATTAAAGAGACAGATCTATTATCAGTGTATCTTCCACCTGCTGTCCTTGAAAGCTTTGGGTAAAATCCTAAGATGTAACTCACTTATTAATATCTCTGTTCATGCTCATTCTCTGCACTCCACTTCTTCCATTTTACTTTTCATGCTTTTCACATCCCTTCTTGCTTCATTTCCACTGCCCTCCCTGGCCTGTCTGTGACTGTGCTCATGCATGACAAGTCTTCAGCTTGCTAACCCGTGAATCCATGGTTCATTCAGAGCGAGGTAGCCTCACTATTAAATCTCTGTCTTGAGTTTTGTATGACCCTGCACATTTCCAGTGTCCTTAGGGGAAGATGGTGGTTGAGCCTTAGTTAAAGTTCACAGCCACACTGAGGGAAAGTCAGCTTTGTACAGTCTGTGGGCCAACTTCAGATCAATATGTAATCATGACAAGATCAGCCACTCTGCTCACTCACATGCATTTATTCTAACTCACTGACTCCTTCCTTCCTCTCTGTCTGACTCTTATCTGTTCCCTGTCTTTTCATTTCTTCTCAGAATACACACTCATCCACAGTATGCACATGCAGAACACTGACAAATACAGGCTCTGTTTGGAGACCGATAAAGTCTTAAAATTAAACACTGCAACACAGACTTGGCTGACATTAATTTTAATGATCTCTCTCTCACACATACACACGTTCTCCTCTGATTCAGGTGAAGGGCAGGAGAGTTGAGAAATAGACCTTGAGCTGTCAGATTAGCAAACTCGAAGGCATGTTGAGAGACGGAACGGTGAAGAGCAACATGAAAAGCTGATGTCCCACAAGTCTGCCATGATACATAATATCCAGAGGCACTGAGAACAGGCTTATGAATGATTTAGACTTGCAGCATATATGACAGACACTGGCTAAAAGTCTGTATGTATAACTTCATCCACAATGGTTTCGGAAACCTCTGCAGTATTTATATATTCTTAAGCATGGACAGATGATTGAACTTTGAAGTCCAGTTGTCATGTCATCTCACTCAGGGTGAATGAAGGAGACAGTTAAAACTTGTCAGAGCTGCACAGATGAGCCATGTGTAAATAATTAGGTTGGTTTTTGAAGCAATTTTTTATTGGTCCTAATTCCCTCTTAGCTGGATGTTTACCACAAATAGCACTTCGTTCCTTGATTGACAGCGGCTTAAGGTGGTGTTTTCTCTGAAGCAGCCGTTATGAATTAGGTTTAGACTGAAACTAAAGGAAGAGAATCAGCAGCTTTCACAGGCTGATCACATACTGTAGGAATCCCCAGTGGAGCCTGTTTGCAGAAAGTCCACGTTGCCTTTTTATTTGACAATGCACCATACAGTACTTTGCAGTTTCCCTGCCATTCCAACTTTGCCAGATAATGGTTTTAGGATCAGCCTTGTGACTGTGTTTGATGTAGAAGTATCAGGGGTAATGGAAACTTCAAAGCGATAGCTGGCTACTTTGATTCAATGGCATCTCAATTTACTTCATTGACTTAATGTTTGTGCACGCTGTACATTTTTTTTTTCCATCATAAAGACACCAGAGCTTGCGTTTGAAGGCCATCTGAGAAAAAGGGAGTGAACGAAAATGTGCTTGTGCTTCACCACAGGAATTATTGTGCATCAAAACACAAACTAGCCCAAGGCAGCAACATCAAAAAAGATCACAGGGACACACATATATCATACGCAGACACATATATGCACTATATATGCAGACATAAATTCACTATCTCCTTCTCCCCTTCCCTCCACAGCTCCTGGGCATGGCGTTCTCCATGACGCTGTTCCACCACATCCACAGAACGGGGAAGAAATACGACGCTTAGCCTTGAGGGGAAGGCACCCAGTGGAGAGGAGCCCCACTGCCTGATGGGATAAGACTCTGATTTAAACACCCCTGCTCTCCCTCCCCACCTCACTTTATAACCTCTTTAGAGCACCCTTTGCCCCCATCGCCACTTCCCAGACCTTCTGTACAGATTCCAGCTGTGTCCCCGCTCTGATGTGCTCTCTCCTCTCACCATTCATTTTGCCAAAGAGTACCACAACTGGAAGAGAAGGGACACCTACTTTTGGCAAGGAAGAGGATCCCATTGGTTGGCACTCTTCTTTTTTTTTTTTTTTTGCTTGGACTAACAATTTGCTGGAAGGAAGGAAAGACTTTGAAACAATGAAGACTTTACTAATGCCCACATACCCCCCTGCTGAGGCTAAAGCGAACATATGAAACTGATAATACCTTCCACCTCTTGTGGAGGTTTTTTTTCCTTATGTTGAATAAAGTCAAGCCCCCTTTTTCCTTTGTAAATGAAAAAAGTTCCAACATGGCATGCTAGTTTTCTACTTCACTGATTTACCTTTGTCGTCAAAATGTCGAGCAGATTTTTCCTTTTTTTTTTTTTTTTAAGAAAGTATGTCATCAGTGCTCCTGTGGAATGTAAGTGTTGAACAGATCAGTGCAATGAGCTCTCAGACATGCAGTGTGTGTGTGTGTGTGGGGTTGGATTTGAAGTGCCGTTGCTGTGGAGGGGCACAGATATGTCAGGATGGAGTCTAATGTAATCCCTGATTCATATTTTTTTCATTTGGCTGTAGAGATTTGGGTAAAGTGAGCATGATGGAGGAACGTCATGTAAGCGTGAGGAATCATCAGTTGATTCATTTTATAGCAAATTCTGCAATAGCCTCTGAATAATAAATTGTAACACACAAATCTGTCCGTGAACACACAGACACACACTTTGTGCTGCCACGCAGCAGCAATGTTCCCATTCCCTGTGAGACAATACAAATGGTGTAAAATGGCTGTTTATTAGGGCTCCACCAGGACTGTCAAGTGAAGAGATCTGGGTGATGAAGTTCCCCCTCTGACAATACGGCCTGAATTGCCTATATTTCTCTCTGTGTGTGTGTAGCTTTGTGGGTGTGTTTTATCACACTGTCCAAGCTGCAAAGAAACCAACCAAAAGAAAAAAAAAAACAAACAAAAAAAAAAACAGAACATAGAAATCCAGAGAAGCAAGGGCACAAGGGGCAAAAACAGACCAGACATGTTGTCTCGCTGCTGCCATCAATTGTGTTGGCGGAGGCGGCCAGAGCCTTTCTCCTCTATATTCTTGAGATCTCATCCATTCGCTCTGCCCCCCTCATCCTTTCTCTCTCTGGCTGTCAACCCTCCACCCCACCCACCCCACTACATCTTTCTTTCTTTTTTTTTTCACCCCAATTTTCTTCCCACATGTCAGAAAGCAACGAGCTGTTTGCTCCAAATGTACACACAGCATCTCTGCTGACGTTCCTGCCCATCATGCAGTTCCACCTCTGGTTTGCAACTTCTCTGATTATTCATAAGCCGCCTTTTCTTGCTGCCAACGGGTGGGGGGGTGGGGGGGGGTGGCAGGAGGGTAGGCAGATCAAAGCTGAGACAGATAGGTATGGCAACATGCCCTGTAGGACACGTCTGTTTATGTCTGTTTACTGCCGATTCACTGCAGGAGGCCTAAGAATCAGCCAGCCTCTTTAAGACTGAAAATACTCTACATCTGCTGTGGCAACTTAAAAGAAAATGCCCTCCAGTGTGTTCGCTCTAGGCTTCAAAACTTCTGTGTGTATGTGAGAGGCGGCAGTGTGGAGGGCTAGCTCTTTGTTAAAGGATAATTTTAGCTTTGGCCATCAGTTAGTTATGGTCAGATATCACTGGTTATGATTACACTGTACTCTCCGAAGTACACACTGAGATCTGAGAAGACGGTTACATCATTTTAGAAATCTCATTTTAGTTCAATGGGGCAAGAAATGGACAGGCATTGAGAGGAGACAGTCAGATGATCAGACAAGTTGTAAACAACACTCAAAATGTCAGTAATAATCGCTCATTCAACAGGCAAACTGTGTCTGTACACTTACATCATGTGCACCAGAAGGTTGGAGGGCTTGTTTAAGACCGTGTATGAGCATCAGACTGTTCGTGTCTTAGACTGATAATCAGACTGAATTGCCAGTCTGATTTTCAGTTTCTGTGTTCATGTCAGCCATTTTCTGTGATGGAGGTGTTATTATTTATTTTTTTTATCTATCTGGACTTGAATTGGAAGTGACTTATCTATTTGAATGCGACAATGTCATTTTCAGTCCACACAGACGCAGTAGCAGATGTGAGGAGCAGCTAACATTCTTCACATCTGTCGAGGAAATATGCTGATTTCAGCGCCCTTTGCACCTGCACAGGTGCTACCAATTACTCTGACTGATTAGACCTCTAATCAGGTTGAAGTTGGGTGGAGCTACAGTACACTTGAAATCACATGATGTTACCAAACTCTATGAACTAATAACAGCGTTAACAGTGTAAACTGTCCTGCCCTGTCCTAAGGTGCAACAAAACCACATTGTGAGGGAGCTGTCAAATCAAGCACAGTCTGTACACACCATAACAGTTTTGTAAAGTAGTCTAACGGATGTGTAAGAGGTGTTATGTCAAGTACTCACTACATGACTTACAAAGTCATCAGATTGCTGAACTGTTAACACTTTACAACTTGTCTTGTAATCTGAAATCTTGATATCATTGTGGTGTGGACTTTCCCCAGGACGAATCCCCAATGGGTCTGTCAGGTCTCCAACATTTTGTCGTGAAAACACTTCTTTCTCGGGCTTCCCCTCTCACCGGCTGTGACTTGCTGCCGCACTTATAGCCGCACTTATATCCAGTTGCATACGGGTCACAACACTTTTCATACTACCAGATTTGGACTTGGATTTGGACTGCTAGATGTCTGTGGGGCATTTGCGATGCATCAGTGAGTTTCTTGGATTGCATCTTTGAACAGTTGCAAATAACGATCAAGCGCTAATTTGCCTGTGATGTGGGGCTTTTCTCAGATTCCCAAAAACCGTCAGCAAGTGGAAAATCAGGGCACAGTGTGACCTTAGAATTAGTTGACTTATAACAGCCTGTGGCAACTGTATCAATGTCATCTTCCCGTTGATATTGCTGTGTCCAAATAAGAGATTTTGGATGCTTATGAATCAGCATCAATTTGCGTCATCACTATGAGGTGAAGTGTCTTATGACTGTAATTTTTGCATCTATAATTTGACTGTGAACATAGCACACCATTTAGTAAAAAGGGTGTGATTTTGGAAACAGGAAGAAGACAGTTTTTTTCCTAATAATTTTCTTAATCCTGCCTTGAAAGCACAAATTGATTCTTTTTATTCTCCAACCAGGCAAACAGCCTTTGATGACCCATTTCAGTTGGTGAAAAGGTCTGGGATATCAATTTGTCTGGAATCTGGTTGTGTTTCTTGCCCCGCCTAATTCTATTACTGACAGGAGTGATGGCCAGAACCTCAAAAAACAAGACTATGCTGTAATAAACAAATTATCCTTTAACATGATTTGTTTGCTGCTATTCAAAGCTGAGTGGAGAAATCATTGGGACCAGAAGTGGCTGCGTTCTAAAATTCATCCAAGGTCGTTGAAAGTTTGTTGCATTGGGTGAAACCTTGAAACTCAGACACTGCATATTGCTGCTATATGAGCTAACGAATGACTTGGCCAAGAAAAAAAAACAACAACCAAAAAAAAAACAAATTACCCTCCAAGATTCACTCATTGGACATTCTTCCAGTCTGGCAGCCTGTTTGCTGTTTGAGTATTACCTGAAGTCATTCTTGGCATTTTTTTATTGGTTTTCTAATGACTTAATCTGCTAGACAGTTTAAGGACAAGCCGAGAGGGCCTTCGTGCATCAGGAAGCAACAGATTTGGGCTGTGATGTGCAGCGACCCTGTTGGCCGTGATTCACTGCCTGCCCCCCATATGCTTAAACTCTTGTTGCGTCCACGGGGGGAACATGACAGCTGCTGATGTACAGCGCAGGCACGAGTGGTCACATCTCCTCTGCTTGGCTGCCTCCACAAGCTCTCTACACATCCTTTATTTACTGCCTCTCTGCAGACACCCGGCGCTACATATACGGTAGCTGGCAGCACTGACACTGTAGAAATACAGCTGTGCTCTTTGGATGCCTAGAAGCAGCTGTGAGGTAAATTCTGCACCCGGGAGAGGTTATAGGAGGAATAGCTGTAACGGTTCTGTAAATCAGACAGCAATAGTATCCCCGCTGCAGGCAAGAAGTTTTGAAAAAGCACAAGATAAATATTTTGTTGTGCTGCTTCGTCTTGCATTGGGTGGAAAACACAGATGTCACAGAAAAAGACCTAAAACAAATCCAGTGTCTGTCTCCAAACCTGACGTCATACTCCAGAAACCCAGCCTGCAATCTCTGTATCTCCTTGCTCTCCCCCTGACTGATCTGACTGTGCTTACATTTTCTCCACCGTCACCGTAGTTTTTATGTCAAGAAAAATGATCTGCCATGTTTTTAGAAAGCAGGGATGAATGCCATTTTAACAAAAGCTGTTTATGATGTTATTTTTGTACATTGGTTGTCGCTGTTTTCATGTTTGTTTTTATACGATATACTGTTGTTTTTCTTGTTGTAGGCTGTTTTACTGGCTTTTTTTTCTCTTTTTTTTTTTAATTTGCAACAGAGGCTCATTGTTGCACATTGTGAGAACATGACACCATTAAGCATTTGTTTCTTAGAGGATTAGTCTTTGCGATGTTCCTCTACAAGGTGCAAAAACGCCTTTCTGTCTCAACATTGCTACAGGCAGTTAAAGCAATTAAGTCAGAATTGATAGAGAGGGCAGAATTTGGCATAGAGCATCGAGTGAAGCCCACAAAAGGCATACTGCACGCTTGTCGACGTGCTTCTCTGTATTAAGATCTAGTTTAATTAAATTAGGACGTGCTGCTACAATTTGCAGTATGTCTTTTAAAACTGCCAGTGTAAGGCCCATTATGTATTTCTAGAGCATGTACTATTAGATGACACTACAGTGCAGAGCTAATGTTACTACAGTATATCGGCTCTGTACGTTAGCCCTGGATGTAAATATGCTCATTTTATGACTGATGTAACTTACTTTACCTCTGCCACTTGTAATCACATTTACATACAGTTCATTTGCCATTTTCTAATTTTAACATGCCTAACTACCCATGCTCTTTTGTGCTCGCTTACACAAAAGACATATCTTCCACCTATATGTTATTCATCTTCTCATGTTTGATAGCTTGTCTGCCTATGTTTTTCCTTTAAAGTACAGGAGCAGTGTAAATTTGGTGTAAATTTGTGTTTTTGTCAGTATAGTTTTCATATTTTATTTGACTGCATTTGCCTCTTATAGTGAGACACAGTTTTCCTTATGTTTTTTTTTTTTATCTTTTTTTTTTTTCCTTTAATGTGGAAGGAGTATAACGTATTCCCTCTCATCCATGGAAGCACTCCCAGTAAGCCACAGAGATGGTAAAGGAAGAATGCACATGCAGTAATTGGGTTTTGTCTGCTGTGAAGAATTTTGAGACATAAAAACTGTTTTGTTTTTTTTAATTATTTAATTTTATTTTTTTGCCACCTTCGACATATTGTTTCTGTAATCTCCTCCTAATCCTTCCCCTGTGCTAAAGCTGAATATCTGAGCAGTGGAAATGTATGCTCTAGAAATGGTGTGTTTGATGTTGTGTTCTGCTGGGTGGCACTATCTGATACCTGCCAGCCTTGTCCTGTGGAGTTTTCTGCTACATGTGAAAGCACTCTGAATATCTATACTAAGTGGTGCACTACCCTCTCTTTATTCTCTAAATCAACTATTTTTTAAATAAAGGAAAGAGTGTCACAAAAACCCCTTGATACCGTACGCTCATTGCCTTTCATGTTTAATGACTCGATGCTCCTGATGTGTTCCTTTTAAATGTCACTGTCAATTTTATAGCCAGCATTTAAACAGTGTTTGATGCTGATTTTTTTAGGGTAGGAAGACAGGACTTGGCATGAAGAGCAAAGCGAAGCTGTGTCACAGCAGATCCCATGGCGTATTCAGTGAAACAGTGGCATTACTGCCTTAAAATGGCCTCTTTAAAAAAAAACAAAAAAAACACAAAACCTGAGGGACTGACGCTGAAATGAGCTAATGGTAGTCAGCTACTCGCATACAGGATTTCTTTTTTTTTTTTTTTTTTTTAAAGAACAAAAGGAAGATGATGAAAGTGGCAACCATCGCCAATTTGTCTCATGTTTCTACAGCATGGAGTGAACAGCAGAGTATTTTTGTATGGAGTTTTATCCTTTTTTTTTTTAAACCTAATTGTTATCAGGCCTGTGTGACAGTGAGTTGAGTTTATTGTGCCATTCCATTCTGGCTTTTTGTTTTACATCACTGTTCCTTCTATGCAACAATATGACCTATTTTAGCCTTTGTACAGATTATTTTGTATGAGTAACATGTATTGAAATAAAGTGAACAGAATCAACTGTGGATACTTTTTTTTTTTTCCCTAGCAGTCATTACAGCACTTCACATTTTTTCCCCTCACCCTCGCGCCAAGCTCATTTCATTAACCTGAATTGGGAAGGCTTTCATTTTGATGAGACTGTTTAGATTGTCCCCACACAACATTATTCAGCTTGTTAACCTGCAGTGGAGGTGATCTGCGGATCGTTTCTGCCGCTATCTGTTCTCAATCTGTCATGTTTCGCCGAGTAAGCTCACTATCCTTTTAACTGCACAACAGCAAAGCTGTTTGCTCTCTGTAGTGTTGTTTTGACATGACTTCGTGTGGCAAAAACAGCATGACTAACACTGGTGCAGGCCGACATGGCTTAATACTATTAGTTCTTCTTTTAAAACTACAGTTAGCTTAAAATATTTATTTGAATGTCCTGTCTGAAGTAGACTACATTTTAGTAATGTAACATAATGTTTGTACAAATGTGATTAAAGTTAAATCTATTCATATTTTTTCAGATGCCAGGGGGTAAAGCAGTGGGATTTTCAAAGGAACAGCATCACATTTTAGGAAATTAGAAGAGGAAAGTGGATTATGTGCTGTTTTGTTACCCCCATATACCCACAACATTTTTACACACAGGTGTCCCCCCCTTTTTAAAATAAGATAAGCCAACAAGCTTTTGGAAGTAGCTTCAGGTTAATACATGACAGTGGTATTCATCTTCTCATCTAACTCTTGGCAAGAAACCCAAAATGTAGAAGTTTCACTGTACCTTTAAACAATTCGACATGAACAGGAAGGGGGAGGCCAGTTAGGAGCTGAAGGACTGTTTTGAAACCACTGACTGGGAGGTGCACTGTAGGCCACACAGGCAGGACAGTCTGACTCACTGTATTACAGAGACTACACAAACTTGTCTAGAGAACACGTACGGTTTCTCCAATAACAAACCCTGGGTGACCCCTGAGCTAAAAGCAGTGCTGAATAAAAAGAAAGGGGTTTTTAGATCTGGGGACAAAGAAGAGCAGAGGAGGGTACAAAGGAAACTTAAAAAGAAAATAGAGGAAGGCAAGGACAGCTACAGGAGAAAGATGGAAGAGCGCTTACAACAGAACAATGCAAAGGACGTCTGGAGAGGACTGAAAACAATCCTGGGACATAGCAAAGGCAGTGGGAGGGGCTCAGAAGCAGTATTAGGAATGGGAATGAACAGAATCTGTTTTTTAACAGATTCGCTTCTGGTCCCCAAGTACAGACCAGTCGGTGTCCCGATCATACTCTGGCTACTGCACACCCCTTCTTTTGGGCATCTAGGATGTCAACTACTGCACGCTCCTCACACATACCATACATACACACCTTCCGCAATCTGCCTCTCAACCATGCACTGGGGTAATGACTGCATCATCTACCCGCTGCACAGATCCCTCTCACACCTTGAGAACCCCAGGAGCACTGTGACAGTCATGTTTTTTGACTTTTCCAGTGCCTTCAACACAACACAGCCATCATTGCTCTGGGGGATACTAGATGAGGCGGCCACCTGACTGCGTGGACCATCACCACCTCACCAACAGACCACAGTGTGTGAGACACTTGTATGTGTCTGCTGTGGTGGTTATTTGCATTCTCTCCTTTTCTGTCGATCCTGTACACATCTGACTTAAAACACACGAAACTGGCACCACAAGAAGTTTTCCAATGATGCAGCCATCATTCAATGCGCATCAGGAGGGAATGACCAGGAATATGGGAGGTCCTCAAGGATGTTGTCGGCTGGCGTGAGCTCAATCACCTTCACATTAATGACAGCAAGACAAAGCCCCAGACTACACTGGTGAACATCCAGGGATTGGATGTTGAAATGGTGGGAGCATACAATACATGGGTTTTCACCTCAACAATAAAGTGGACTGGTCAACACAAGACATATATCCTTTACAAAAAGGGCCAAAGTTCTTCCCATATGCTGGGGAGACAGAGGTTTTTGGAGCATGCACAACACTGATTATTTTATGAGAGTATGGTGGCATCCACAATCTTCTACACAGTGGCCTAATGAGGAGGTGTAGGGCACGGAGAGGGACAGAAAAAGACTAAAATAAAGAGGGCTTGCTCTGTCCTGGTCCTCTAGATTCCATAGAGGAAGTGGGTGAGTGGAGGATGTTAGCCAACCAATATCACCTGCACGAGACTGTGGGGATCTTAAATCCACAGTGTAAGAAGGAGCGCTTCTGCAAGACTTTTGTCCCGACAGCAGACAGACTTTAACAGGAGCATTACTAAAAACATTGTTGTTATCTCTGTTATCATCACCCACCACTTAGCACAATACATACTACGGGCTATATATCTTACTTATTCATAAAACATTTTTGTTGTTTATTTACCATCATATTTATCTTATCTTTCTTGTGCAATAAGACTTAATATTATTTTTCTTTTGGTGCAATTATCCAGTTTTTAGTGCAGTATTTTAATACAGTGCTACACACCAGGTATGTATAACCACTGCAGGTCATATCTGTGATGGGTGTACATAGTGTAGATAGTTTTTATTTATCACTCACTCTTTCCCTTCTACTTTTAAGCTGCTGTAACTACTGAAATTGCCCTGTGGTGATCAATAAAATTTCATCTCATATCTCTCAAAACTTGAGTTGCGTTACGTATAAATAAAGAGAGAGAGAGAGAGAGAGATCAATCTCATTAAGTCTTCATGTACCTCTAGCAAGAAACTGAGGTACCTGAGGGACCCTGTGGCACTCCAAAGGAGGCATTTGAAAAAAACTGTGATTAAGTATTCACATACAGTAGTCCTGCTGCCAAGGACAGTTCAGACTACATTTGATTACATTTTCATGAGCTAGTGTTTGAAATCAGAGTCACTGGTGAATTTTTTATACATTTACATTAACTTTAAACTCCTGTGATATTTTTGTACCCTATCCTCAGATAATCCTCTCTGCTCACGCTGACAGATGATCTGTTTTCCCAGTCGATTATCAATGGAGTTTTACATCTAAATCTCATTACAGGATAGGTTGGCTTGACATTATTTGCTTCTTGATTCATCTGAGCATTCACTCTGAACCACAAATGGATGCAGCACAGCGGAAACATCAGAGCAAACTGCCTGTTGTCATTTAACTACATTAGATGTTCTTCCTCTCAAAGATGCCATTGTCCAGTCTCCAACTGTCATTCTGCTTTATTCTTTACAGGAGAACATCTGTCTTTGAAGCGGTAATTTGGAGACTACAACACAAGCAATGTGCTTTTAGGGCTATGACACAGCATCTAGGAACTTTGAGCTAACACAGAAAGACACAAGGACAGACACAGCATGGAGGTGAAACTAGCAGCAGGGCTGACAACACTCCAAAGCTTGTAGGCCATTCAGCTGCAGTCAACCAGAGATATTTTTTGTGTAATCTGACCCCCCGGCCTACATAGACCGTTCTGGGCTCTACCAGCATGGCGGGGTAGCGTCACATCCCCGTGCCCCCTTAGCCAGCCTGACAGTCTCACAGCCTGCAAACGACCCTCTCCACACAGATTCACATGGCGGCTGAGTATCTGTGGGGTGGGGCTGAATCTCAGGACTGTTTTGAAGTCAAACTCCCTCTAGATCTACGTGTCGGACTGTAAAAACACCAACAGACAATGGACAGGAAACTGAATCTAAACCGAGCTGAGACGTTCTCCTTCGTCAACCCCTGGATCAGATATTTTCTCTTCTTCTTCAGCTTCTTATTTTGGGTGAGTAGAGAGTTGCATGGCTAAATTATTTTTTCTTCCAGCAGCACAGGCCAGTACTTACAAAAGCACAGCTGTTATGCTGTCCCGGGACACCAAATATTCAGAGTATTTTTGAGCATACAAATCACCAGCTATCATGGATTTGTAGCTTTCCAAAACTCAGATCTGCGAGAAAAGGAAGCAAAACTAAAAAAGGCAAAAGAAAAAAGGCTTATAAATAATAAATAAGGAAACAGAATTCAGATAGTATCTGGAGCTGCATACAGCAGGGGCACCCAGCTTCCCCACTGTTACCTATTTTAAATTTACTACAGTTATATATGGACACCCACACTGCCCATACATCACTGTGGCAAATGTAGAGTGGTACATTCTTATCAAATCAGTTGAGTTCTGACTCACACTAAACTATAAAACACCTGGTAACTGTGCAAGCCTGCTGATAGTCTGTATCTGAATAGTTCAATATATTTGCTGTCAAGTACTGTTATTTGAAAGCTGCTGAATGTATTGTTGGCTGTACTCCTAACTGCACAAATCTGGAGTTCATATTATACATACAGCAGTGATTCCCAACCAGGGGCACTTGTACTCCAGGGGGTGCTTCTGCTATAGCCAAGGGGTATGTGGAAAGATTGTGCAGTAGCTAAAAAAAATAGGAAAGAAAAGAAAAAAATCCTCACTATGTGTTACCACTGGGAGTGCATGACAGCAGCTGTAGTAGTTGCTAGCAATTTCTAATCATCATGGGAGTAATAGCTGAGTAAAGGTAATGGTTAAAATACATTATTATGCATAGCTAAAAGTAATGCATAAATGTTTGATATCCAAAGCTATAAGTAATGGATAAGTAGTTAAAATATTTAGCTAAAACATATGTATAAATGATTGAAATGGTTGGTTAAAGTCTTGGATAATTGGTTAAAATTGATGGCTAAGGGTAATCAATGATAAGCTGAAATACTTCAAAGTAAAAGCTATGGATAAAAAAATCTATCCATCACTTTAAGCAAAAAATTAATAGAGGCATAAAACTTCCTCCACTGTGAGTGGTAGTAGTATTACTGTATCCACAATATCCACTTTAATATAATGAATAGTGTTAAATAACATTCAGTTAACGACAAATTCAAATTAACAGGTGGTGAAGGGTGTCATCTCTCAGAGCTGCAGGAGCTGTACAAGAGACAAAAGAGATAAAACCAGATATAAAGTGTATGTCCAAGGCTCAAATTTTATAAGCTCCACTGCTGGTTGTTAGTGTAACTAAGATGCCAGGACACAACTGGGGCTGTTAGAGAAAGAGATATAAAGGTGTAAGAGACACTTGATGGAGCCATTAAACTATGAATCAGGGTCTTTGTCCCTCAACAGCCAATTACGTTCACACACACACACACCACACACACACACACACACACACACACACAGAGTTAAGAGTCTCTCTGACTCTCTCACTTCTCTACACCATTACTTCTCTGAGCACAAAGATCACATCTGTGGTTCTACCAAGTTTATACATCTCCATCATATCCCTGTTCATCCAATCCTACACAAACACAGCGAGGTGGCGCACACTGTATTGCGCTCTGACTGTGTTTAGAACCAATCAGCAATAAGTGCAGCCCCAGCAGTTGCACAGCCCGGCCTGTGTTGACTTTGTTTATCAGACATGGGCTCAGAAGTGAACACTGCAGCCCTAATCCATCAGGCCTTTGTCCCCACGTCCCTACGGCTCACTTCGGCTGGCTTTCACCTCCCCACACAATCCACCGGGAGAAGCCTGATTCATCCCTTTGAAAAGCCTGAAAACAGAGCTGGAATACATTCACTGCGTGTGTGTCTCCTGTTGCAAATGCACACTGCCACCGGTATTCACATAAGCACACAGTGGCAAACTGACAAATGGAGCTGCAGGTGTACACACTCCTACACAACAGATAATATTCCTTAAGAAAAAAGAAGAGAGACCTAACTGTGCTTTTAAAAATCGTGAAAAGAGTACAGTTCCAAAGAAAATGTGCATCATCAATGTCTTGTGTTTTGTCAGCTATCGTCTTGCCAAGGCAGATTATCGATTCAAAAATGTGGGAGATTAAATATACCATTTCAAAGTAACAATTTACTTCTCCAGAACACATAAAAAAATAAAATAAAATAAGAAAATGGCTTGCACGAGAAGACTGCCAAAATGACACCTCTTTCACAGCAAATTACGCCATGTACCATGGATCCTTGTGACCTCAAGAGATGATCCAATACAAGCTTTTCAGACAGAAACAAAACAAATTCATGTTTATACAGGTTGAACAAAAGGCATTCTCTATACACACAGGCACACACAGAATTAGTAATCAGGAGAATGTGAATGTGGAGGCTGGAAATGAAAGCCATGCCATGCAGATTGTTATTCAAGGTGAGAAAAACAATCAAGGAAAGGAGAGAAATTAGTGTTGACAATGCAATCAACAGGATGCTCTCATCCCACCTACTTTCCAGCCTCTTTGCAGTTTTATTGTGTGGCTTCTGTTAAGGTGAACTCACATTGTCAGCAGCTTTACAACACGTCCTCAAGCAACACCATTACTAGCAGCATACACACACACACACACACACACACACACACACACACACACACACACACACAGCTGTCTGTGCCTAGAGTGTTGTCACTGCTTTGAGACGTCATTAAAGGAGGTATTCTTCCCTTTATCCACTGCATGCAAGGTGTGGGCAGCCAAAGTCTCTTTGTGTTCAATATTTTACACAGTACCACCTCTTGCTTCTTTTAGATTCTTTATTTGTGTCTCACTGTCTCTCCTGCTGTAGCACATCACACTGAAGGAAAAAAAATCAACCTACAGTCAACCTATAAAATTAACTCATCTCAGTAAAGGCTGGGTGGATAATCTTGACTTTCTAACCAAGGTCAAGTTCTACTCAACAGGAAGATTTATACAGATGGTAATCTTATGCAAAGACTAAACAAAAAAAGTTTTTGGACTCTGAAACTTCTGCTTAAAAATGACAGAAAAATGAAAACTCCTCTTCAAAGTTCCACTTTGACACCCTCCAAACTCAGATGATTTAAGCCAAGATCCATATGTTTTGTTGTTTTTTTGCCACTGACATCCATCTGTCTGCTTATCGTAAACACATAAACTGCTGCGGTTACCATGGCTACAGGTGCTCTGCATACTCATCGCCTGAGGAAGGGTTCGTCATTGCTAATCTGATCACACCTGTCCAATGACAATAAAGTGCAAATAAAATCTGTTCAGGCACCAGTCAGCACACTGGGAGAAATGCAACAACTTTTCAAAATGAAGAATAACCCCAGAAGAATTACACATTACTGACTAGTGTATTTGCTACAGTTTTGTCATGCTTAATTGAAAAGAAAAGCTGTGTCCAAGAGTCCTACCTAAACTTCTTAAGAATACACTCCATTTCTCATCCAGACTAGCCAGGAAACAGTTAGCTTGGGTTAGCATAAAGACAAAGGGGGAAAGAACTAGTTTTTGTATGGAAACAAGACAAAACCTGTTAATTTTGTAGTTTTAAAGGTGCTGTTAGGCCAATTTTTAACCTTTGGACAGAGCAAGACTTGCTTCCCCTAGGATTTTTATGCTAACCTAAGCTAATCACCTCCTGCCTCATATTAACATACAGAAATGAGTGTGGTATAAATCTTCTCATCTAATCCTCAGAAAGAAAGGGCATTAGCGCATCTCTCAAAATGTCAAAGTATGTTTTTGACAGTACCACATCCATGCTTGTGCCAGTTTGGAAGTACCTGATGTTGGGTTTTCCAAGCAGAATGTGAAGGGCAGGCAGATGTGAAGCAACCATTACAGAAGAAACAAGCAATTTGCTCAATGTGCTATTTCGGTCATGTCTTGCTGTGACTAAATCTATGTGAAAAAATAACTCCTCTCTTTTTTCCAGGTTTTCTCCTTGTTGATTGTGGCAATTGGGGTGTATGCTAAAGTCCAGAAAGCTACAGGTACATACATAACAAACACTTTTGTTACATTTAGGTACATACAAAGACACTATACAGAAATTGTCTATTATCCTGTGTTACAACTACAGAAAGTGGATTTTTATTTTTTTTTATTTTTTGTCAAATAAGTATGTCCCTTCAGCTCCAGCTTTGTGTTCGTAGCAACACTTGGCCTTTTGTATTTTCCCACCTGTTGAACTTCCTCTTCATAAAAAGCAGGATGTCACGTTTGGTAGTTTAGTGAGTTTTAGCTTTATCCTTAGTTTACCTAATGTCCTTATTTTCCCATTTAATTTGTAATATACAGTAAATGGACAACAAAAAGGATTAACAATGGCTCATCTCACTGATTATCTGCATCCTGTGTAATCCACAACAGATCATTGATATTTTAAGGGAATGAAAGCAGCAGGTGTAGGAGGGGAGGAAGTAAAAACAGGCATACAGTGCAAGGGCAGGAATTAATTTAAATAAAGGTTAAACATGGGGGTAAAAAGAACAGAGATAAATACAGGGAGAAAAGGAAGTAAAGGATGAATAGACGAGGGCAGACTTCTAAACAGAGACTGTTATGTTCCTGTCTTTCTGCCAGACACAGTGCGGGACACGTTCCTGATCGACCCAGCTGTCATCCTAATTGTGGTGGGGGTGGTCATGTTCTTCATTACTTTCTGCGGTTGCATTGGAGCCCTCCGAGAGAACATTCGCCTCCTCAAGACAGTAATAGACATAACAGACACATTACTAATACTGGCGCAGTGTTCTGTTTCTGATCTGGTTGCTCAAATTACATTTAATCCAAAGCCAAGTC
The DNA here is from genome assembly GCF_001640805.2 of Lates calcarifer. Classification (NCBI taxonomy): domain Eukaryota; kingdom Metazoa; phylum Chordata; class Actinopteri; family Centropomidae; genus Lates; species Lates calcarifer. The sequence continues at coordinate 19,477,713 of NC_066842.1, read as the reverse complement.
TTACATCTCAAGTGTAACAACAAATCTGACAGCCACTTATGATTCTGTGTTAATCAAACTGTGTTTTCATATGTGTGTCTTTTCTATCTGTAGTTCTCCTTCAGCCTGACACTGGTTTTCCTGACCCAGCTAGCCATAGCAATTCTGGGTTTCTTCTACTCCGATCAGGTATCTGCCTTTCCACTGATAATTCTGTGCACAAGCTTGGCTACTGTATAATATAAAGTCAGCATAAGGTCACATTTGGTCTTCAGTTCTCTTCCACAGTGACACCACCATCGACCATGAATGCCCCTGAGCTCCATTGATTTAGTCTATTCTATCTCAGCTTCTGGACATTCTGTACATTTGTAAACTACAGTGTATAAAACTTAATAAGGCATGGCATCTTGAACCCACAGATGGGCCCGCTGAGCACACAGGGGTAATGTCTTGTCAAAGTCTGAGCCACACAGCATACACAGAGAAAAAAAAAAACACACAAACACACACACACACACATTAACACCGGTGCTACAGCAGACATTGGTGTTTGCGTTGTTGTCTATCAGCCCCACAAATATGTGTCTCAGGTTATGTTTTGTAGGCTGACAAAAATGAGAGGAAATCATCCTAATTCTTGCTCTAGGATGTGCTGACTTGGAGAGTCAGTTCATAACAACTTCATCTCTATTTGTAGTAACAACAGTGTACTCAAACACAAAGCGAGAAACACAAACTGTCAGATGATCAGACAGTTTTTAAACAGACCTTCAGATTAGAAAATAAGGGCAAATTGTAGAAACTTTACCGTTATTGTCCATTTTTAACAACCATCAGTTTACACACTAATGTCTGGTTCAACCTGACATGTTGGCACATTGGGTGGTTGGCACATTCTTTTTTCTTTAGTGCCAAAGACAAAGAGTTAATATGATGATGTTGTGAGTACTGAATACATTTTGTAGGTATTATGACAATGATAATAACACTGTAAGGCTGTAAGAAGCCAGAAGTGACTCCTAACTTTTTTTTGCTTGTGCCTAATTGACACAAAGCAGTGACTTCCAGGTTGTAATGTGTGTTTACACTGGGAAAGACAGAACAATACCAAAAATATTATAACATTTCAGTTGGCGGAGACACCAACTAAAATGTATAAAACAGTGAAGTGTGTTGATTTCTTGTATACTAACTGCATCACCAGTACACTGCAGAGATAAGCATGCATACTTATCATCTGAACAAATTTCATAACCCTGAAGAGATAAAATTATAAAGTATTTAACAAGAAAAAAAACAGGTTTAGAGAGAGAGTAGAAAGAGTAAAAATTATTTGGTGTAGCAGCAACCATTTGTGGGGGTTCCAGTCTCTAGATTAGGGTACCACTGATTAGGAAATGGCTGTATCTGAATGAGAACAGGTAACCCACTCAGTGACTGCATAAATTTACATGTATGTGCATGCCTCTGAATTTGTCTGAGCCCCGTATATGACCCCGGTGATTGATTTAGAAGCTACGGGGGAAGGGAATGATCCCCCCTCTAGCATCCACTTATATCCTACAGTAACATCCCATTAGGGCTCCACCGAGAATAAAAACACAACAGCCCGTGGTGACAACATTCCCTGACATTGGTGTCTGGTAGTGGCGCCTGATGATACCTTTCCTCTCCCTTGTGTTCTCTGTCAGCGCTCGGACTGCCTGCTGCTAAACAGAGCAGTTTAACAACCCTCCCAGCATCCTTCCTCGCTAAATGATTCAAATGCTTCGGCACTTCAAAGTGGAACCAAATGTTCCATTTCAACAGATCCCTTGAAGGAGACTTTGCCGCTAATGACATGGGGAGGTGTGACGGTGGGCTCCAAGGCCCATGAGCATACTGTACCACGTGGAAACAGAGAAACAGAGGGAGGGATGTGGTGAGGGTAGGGGGAACGCTGTAAAAATCCTAACAAAATTTAATAAAACTACTTCAGGATACAAATTTTGGGCTATTTTGATACAGTGCACAGTATTTATCAACATAACCTGTTCTAACACGGGCCGCAATATGAACAATTCAGAGAGCCTTCAGCAAACTACTAACAGAAGTTCATTTCAAGCATAATGAAATTTTAAAGTTCAGCAGCTTATTAGCATATCGTGCTCCTATTAGCATATATTACATCTGAACTCCGTCTGTATAACCATGGCCCTCCTTGTTTTGAGAATTTTTAAAGGATGGAGATTTGCATTAAATACCTTTTCAACACTCTATTCATATGTGAGAATAGAAAATTCAAATATTGACAAAGCAAGGCCTCATAATACCCTGAAAAGGAATATAGTATAATGAACAATGAGAGCTAACAAAAGTAGCAGACAATTTGAATGTCTGAATCAACCTCATTTAGCTTGAAATCCTCATTACAGATTATTCAATCAAATTGATGTATTTCATTTATATTTCATCTCGGTTTTGTTTATTCAGTTCAAGTGGAGTTGATGAAAACTGCTACATTATAATAACAAATGAGTAAGTTCAAGCAATTATCAACTGCAGCTGAAAGGGCGTAAAACCTGCACATGTGCACTATGTTTGGTATCCATTGTGTGCACTGAACTCAAAGGCATGAATGGATTAATTATCATGGTTATTCTGCACTTATGCAGCCATCATACTGCAGCAGGGGTTCCTGTTCCTCTGCTGGCTTGTCAAGATACATCCCACATGATGCTCATACAACGCAAACGAGGGGATGTTAAGCATCCCCCTCAGACATCTATTATTATTTATATCTATTTTAGTAATGGACAGATACATGAGAATAGAATATTCGATGAAGAGACTAAAGCCATGCATCATTTCAGTTATAGCATAAAAGCTCATTTGGAACATGTGTCTCTAGATGGCCTTTTATAATGCAGCGCAATGCAGCAAAATACACATAAATAATATGTACGCAAATTACAACAGAGATATTGTAAAAGTAGATAAACTCCAAGTGAATACATGCCTGATCACTCTTCAGAAACAATTTTAACTTAGACTTCAAATGATCCCAGATACACTCCATTTTAAAATTCTCCTGAGATTTCAACAGTGCCTGCTAAAAAGGAGGTTTCACAAAAAGGCGCTTTGCAGATGGAGGCCAAGTAATTAACTGAGTCACGAAACCTGAGAGGTTTCATCATTTCACTGAGCACCTTAGCAGCTTGGTTATAGAGACATTTGTAGATAAGTTCACCTCTGGCCATTTTAATGACGTTATTAAAACTTAACAGATTTAATTTCTTTAGAACATGGAAATTAAAGCTATTACTCAGTGAATTAACTTCCCCATTTTCTCTTTCCTAGACTCGGGATGCTTTGGGAAAGTTTGTGAAGAAAGCCATCGTGCACTATAGGGATGACCTGGATCTGCAGAACCTGATGGATTACATCCAGAAAGAGGTGCTCTGGCCATTTCCACTAAGCTAGAGTGGATATGCACGTGTGTATAACCATCTACATCACACAAGCCGTCAAATTGATCACAGCTAGTGGTTTATTGAATATGTCTGAGCACTAAACCAAGAAACCACAGCCAGTGACCACAGACATGATGTCTTATGTTTGTTATTTTGGCCTTAGCGAGGGTTCTCTACATGAGAGGCTACATGTAAACATACAGTTCCTGTACTCTGTGGGCCTCCTCATGTGATATTCCTCCTCCATCTGCACACACTGGCACACTTATGAGCCTGGGTTTTCCCATGAGGGAAGCCCAGACGGGCAGGATGTACAGTGAAAGACCATGTTTCTAAATATATACCTATGCTGTGCTCTCTTCTCTCTCTCTCTCTCTCTCTCTCTCTCTCTCTCTCTCTCTTCCCCTCAGTTCAAGTGTTGTGGGTGGAACAACTACACAGACTGGTCTTGGAACCTGTATTTTAATTGTACACATAACAACCCCAGCTCTGAGCGTTGTTCTGTACCTTACTCCTGCTGCACTCCTGTTCCTGGAGAGGTGTGTTCTTTTTTTTTTTTTAAGAAAAACTCAAAATGTGACAAACTATTGCAATCACCTAATGTAAAAATGCTAACCGTCTTAAGGTTAAAAACATAACTTCAAAGACAGCTCTTGTTTAGGTTTAATGCCTGCATTTGTTCGCTATAAAAAGAGTTTTCAGAGTAATGTGAAGCAGCAAATTGAAACTGCTCTGAGCAAAAAACCTGTAGATTTATCAGTTAGCAAGGACTCACTGTGTCATTGATGAATAACATCTGAAACTGAGCCCAGTCAATACAATCCAGCTGCAAAGCTGCGATGCCAGCAGTTTCAGCCTTAAGTTCTGGACCTAGACAATGACCTGGAAGAGTTTAAGCTTCACCACACACCCACAGGCAAGAAAAGTAACAACAACAGTTCAAAACTTACATACTGAATCTGATTTCATTGTCACTGAATTTCAGTCTTATGTAATGAATGAGAACTGCAAATGTAGATATGCTGATGTGCATCATCTACAACAAAGGAAAATGAATAGATATGGCGATTGCAATTTTAACGGGCAATGAGTGTCCCTGTTCCCAGACCTCTGAACTGCTGCCCACATCTTAGGTTTGGTTCAGCAATTCAAATAGGTCTGGTGTTGTGCCCACTGATGCATGTTACTCCCACTTAGAGATATGACCAATCCGAGCTTAGAAAGCAGTGATGAGACTGGGGACATCATCTTCCTACATAGCTGGCTAGCTACCTAGCTGCATGAATAATATGAAAAATAGCAACAGAAAAATGGCGACAACTGTGGCAATCTGAGTTTCCTGATAATCAGGGAAATTGACAGCACTTTATTTCTGTGCTTATGTCCCTTATTCAGGTGTTACAACAGCCCAGCCTGCACTGACTGCTATTTATTAGAAGAGATGTGAGAAAACAAATATTTTAAAAGCATTCAAATCCAAATGATCAACTGTGTTGTGTTGACAGCTGCAGAATGTGTTTATTTCTTTGCCTGGAGGCAACATCAATATGTCTACATCAGTATAAGATGTTGCTGATACTGCTTTCCTCTGAGTGAGGTAGCCTGTCATGTGTAGAACTGGTCTGATCATAACCAACCAGTTTCTCACTGAAGTATGTGTCAGTAGTAACTGAATTTGAATCATTTATCGAGAAAGTGCAATCAAGTGTAGATTTACTCCTTTTCTTGTTTTTAACTGTGTTTGAAATCTATACGGGATGCAGAAGAGAGCCACCCACTTGAGCAAAAGGAGTAAAATTAAAATTCATATAGCTTAGCATCATACTGACTGAAACATAGATTTAAGATAAGAACATAAGTTATGCCATATTTTTGCTCTATTTGAAATACATGGAAAGGAGTTCTGTGGATCTGCACTCGACTGCTCCTCCTCAACAGCCAGATGTGTGTCTAAGTAAACTGAAATTGAATTGCAAAAATGGAGTTTGAGTGGCCATGATATTATGGCTGAATGTGGAAGTATACAGAGCGCTGAATTTTTGGTTGGGATCAAATGCAGTTTTAGGGAAAATGAATTGAGTTTCATAATATTACATTCAGTTTAAAATTTATCATATTCAGTTCGAAACTGAGAAATTGAATTTGAAATTATACAATTCAGTTTTTTCAATGCAATTATTCAAGTTGAGCATTTCAAATTCGGACATAAATTATTCAAATTCAGTTTCTAGTGACACATATTTCTGCCTATAGATAAGACTCTACAATCAAACCAACAAACAACAACAAAGAATGGCAGCAGTCACAAGCTGAAGCTTACCAGCTGGGATATAAGTGACCTATCCAGTATATATAAAGTGTTGAGATGCTATCTGACTTGCAACCAACAGTAACATCATCAACCTTTAAAGCAGGATTAGCAGTGGTGATTTAACTGCCTCAAAATTTAAGTCCTCTTTCATAAAGGTTTTATGGTTTGTCTACCCAGAATCAACACATGCAGCTGCCTGCACATGCATTAAAAATGACACAAACAGCATATATGTAAATTGTGTACTCATGCATGCATGACTACACAAATTTGCACTCAACACAAAGACACATACAAAATGCTTGTCTACCCTCTGTGCAGACACGTAGCAGCAGAGCTTGCAAGTCACCACTGACATTTCCTCGTAGTCTGTGTGAAGACAGAAGACTAAAGAGTCCATGTAGATTCATCACACCACTATTGATTATACATCATGCTACACAGAAAACAGATCACAGCAACCTTTTTCTACATGGGTGGAAAAAATCAATTAATTAAACTCTATTAGAGCTGATGCAGTGCTGCAACCTGCTGTTCACAGCCTGCAACTGCATGGCTACTTCAGGGACTGAATAGTCTTCCTTGCCATATCAAATGGACGTGGCTGTTTCGCTCTCTTGTCATTTGCCTTGCATAATTCCAAGTCTCTGTAGTTAGCAGGCTTCCACAAAACTCTCCCAAAGCTGTCACGACAGTTAATATCTTTATCAATGCAAAATAACACAAAATGAAAGGGTTTCCAGAGTTTCAGGTTGATGTGGTAATCAAGGCAATCTTTAAAACTCTCACATTCTCTGTGTCCCTGTCTATCTGTCACACAGGCAGTGATTAACACCATGTGCGGTTTTGGGGTTCAAACCCAGAACTTCCTGGAGGCAAACAAGTCAATCTACCCAGTAGGCTGTGCAGACAGGGCAGTGAGGTGGATCGAGTCTCATCTGTTGCTGGTGGGGGCTCTCGCCCTGGGACTGGCCTTGCCTCAGGTATCTGCCACACATGCCCTCACTTAATGCAAGTTGTGCAGTAACTGGCAACGGTCCTTTGCCATTAGTAACCTCAGACAATTCTGGGCAGAGATTATTCTAGTCTTATCTTAAATAAGCGCTCTCTCTCTCTCTCTCACACACACATACACATAAGTCAATACAGGCATCAGTTGGAGGCGTACCAGATTGAGCGTAAAGCAATCAACATATCGACGGTTCCTCCTACCTCAAAGGCAGGCTTGCATGGTGCAATTGGACGCGGCTGTGAAATAGTCAAAGCAGCACTTCATCAATCAGGGACCCTGCACCTTTCCTCAAGTAACACACATATAAACATCAATGGCTGAGCCATCCAACAACTTCCCTGCACAAGTTCGGCTTGTCTAGCATACAATAACCCCATCCTTCACACAAAAAGGGAAAGAAATCCAATAAAAAAACGTATTCTAAGAGAAACCAACAGGGTGTAGGGTTAACGTGAGGCCACTGGGATAGAACTGATTTAAAATTGAGCGTTATACCTAGACAGCAATAACTAGGCACAATGGGACAATGAAATTTTAACTGCACATTATTCATTTATTACACTGTTCTAAATCAAAAGCACAGGTTAATGTGCAACCGAGGTAGAAGTCTGCATGTAATGTTAGATAATGTGTCTAAGAGAGGAGGATACTGATGATTTCCTGCTATTCACTGAGCACCACTGCACAACACACCTCAAATCCCAAAGCATTAAGTAAAATCAATAACTCAAGTCAATGTGTTAGATTGGCCCTGAAATCACATTAGCACTTATCAAGAGCTGTCGCTGAATAATTAGTCTGCTTACTTATCAAAATGATTCAGGTACTGTCACACTGCACTATCACACAGAGCATGTGGCTTTGTCACTGGATCTTTAGCTTGATCTATCTCACTCTCATATCTGCCTGATTGGGTCCCCAATGATTCTGCTCAGTAGGAAGCATGTGAATTACCCATGAGTCCTGTCAAAACAATTGCGTTAGTATTCCACTTGTTTTGATGTGCAGTAAATCTGATGATGAAGCTCTTTTTTTTTGTCTATTACTAGATTTGTCTGCATAACAAGCCACATTTAAATCAAGCTGTTAATTATTGAAAAGCTCAGTTAAAAGCTGTGTTTGCCACTGGGAGAAACACTTTGTGATCAGCACTAAAGGAAGTGATAGATATTAAGCGTTAGATCCCCTAAATTATAATACAATTATTTCAAGTGACTGTATGTTATGTAACTGGCGCCAAATGAGCATTGCGACACCCTTCCGAGGCACCTTGAGATGCTCAGCACAGGCTGTACAGTTACAGAGTCTGTTCTGTAATCTAAAGTGGCTGCTGCTGTCCTCTAGATTGCAGGGATTGTGCTGTCCCAGATCCTGATCTCTCAGATCCAAGATGAGATTACCTCAGTGTTGTGAGACTGTGTCGACGCAGGGGAAGAGGAGGGAAGAAAAGAACTTACAGTTCTCTGCTCAGCTCCTCTGACATGTACAAGGACATCTTTTTTTTTTACCGCTACTATATCTCTGCAATGTTTGAGTACATCTCTTATTCTTAACGTGCTGTTGCCCTTAGGTATACAAGTGTGGTACACTTTATTGTGTTAGTAATTCACATGCGAAGAACAAACTGTATATTTATTGCTTTTGATAATGGTTTTTGTATTGCTATTGACATGAAGACTTTATCTCTGAAAAAGTATTTATATTTAAATGTGATGTTTGCAAATAAAATTCAGAAGAAGAAAGACACAGTTATCTACACTGATTAGAGGTGTCAGTTTCACTAATGGAATAAACCCAGATAAAGCATTTGATTATGTATCACACTTGAAGGCTATTTATCATGTAAATTGGCAATCTGTGGTTAATATTAGCTCATAACCTTGAGATTAGGTGCAGATTTGCTCACTTACAAGGCTTAACAGGTCAGCAATCTAAAAGGGCACCGAGCTCTACAGTGAAAATTGTGCTGTATAAAACGATTCCGCTTTCTAAATAGGTTGGTAAAGAAGTTTCCTAAAACCAAACATCAGCACATCAAATTACAATGTTACTTTGATGTTTTTTGCATGGGAGCTGCTCTGCGCACCTTGCAATCATTCTAGATGTGGAGAGCCAGGGCGTTCTGCATCAGACGATCAGTCAGAGGGGAGTTTGGCCTCACAGCATCACGCTCCACCAGAAGACATCTGGGGGGAATTCAGCAGAGCACAAGACGGTACACAGAAATGAAAACAGATTCAGAGAAACTGCAAGCCAGAAGGCAAACCTGATCAATAATGAAAGTGTAACACGGCGTAAAGACAGAGGATGTCGGTTACATAATGTGTTCTGCATGCGCATAGAAAGACAGCAACTAAAGAAAACTTGAGTGGACCTATACCACATTATGATGAAATCCAGTGGTTCAAACAGTACAACATCTTTCTTTTTTCCTGTGTATCCTCTCAGTAGATTCTAACATAAAAACATGGACAGCAAAGATATACAGAACTGTAACTAGAAGACTGAAGCATCCTATGTTTGGCCTGAAATCCCAGTTGTGCATTACCTTCCCAGTTTCTGGTGGTGCTTATTCTCTGACTTCATGGCTGCATGGATAAGCAGTTGATTGAAGAGATCTCTCTGCAAACAAAAGTGGACAGACCCATGTGTAAACACAAGACCATTCCAGCACTGTATATATTGTCTTTCTACCCCTCTGTGTTGTACTGTATGTAAACTGTTGCACTTTGGGGAATGGTTTTCTGAACACAAAAAACAAAATCCATCACCATCCATCACAGAGATTCATTATTCATACAATGGTGCACTGTGCTCCACATTCTCACACTATCTAGTGTGTTCATAGACCGAAAGGCTTTTGCTCTTATGCAGAACATTCCTCACCTCTGGCCTATTTTCACAACAGCAGGGATTTCTGTTTTACTCAGAAAAACACAACACAGTATGATCAATGATATCCAAAGAACGTAAAGCCTTAGGGCTGAAAGCTTTTCAAAGGTGCATAGGAGAGCTACAGTTGGGTTTTGGCTTGAATTTGTTTCATTATTCTTGTTTGCTGTGAGTTTACCACATTTCTGTGGCCCTTACCTGAGCATCACTGCCACCTATGTCTACAATGTGGTAGCGTAAAGGGTACAGCTGCTCCACAGCTCCACTGTAGTTGCCCTGGTCATACTCCATCATGGCCTGACACATGGGCACACCTATAGTCCCAGCCAGCTGATGTTGCTGATTTTCCCCCGGCTCCCTGTAAAGAAAAGTAGGAGTTTAAAAAAAAGAAAAGAGTTGGTACAGCTGGAAAGTTTAGAAGTTAGTGCTCAAGGAAGAATACTGATTTTGGGTTGTATGTTTGTCGAGGAAAAAACCTCAGACCATAAGAATATCACACTTATTTTGTTCATCTATATACTCCTTACCAAACTGTTTCACCAAGATTGAACAGACACAAGAGGTGATATTTACTAGCATTTGCACTTTTATAGGCACTAAAAAGTCAAATTGCAAAGTCAAAAAAAACAGCACAGATGAAACTGAATGTTTCACCTGCAAAATTTATTTTAAGGCATTGCAGTTCAAAATATTGGAGGAGAGAATAGAAATTCATACAAACAGCTGTTGCATCCAGTTTATCTGCTGACTGACGACTGTGCCAGAGAAAACTGTGTCTGATATATAACATGTAAGAAAAGACGATGTAAAATCAACAGTACTGTTTTGTCAGACAAAGGTGGATAAAGACTCGAGTCAGGTCGAACCAGTGAGTGAGAGAAGCAGACAGAGCAAGAGAGAGAGAAAAATGCTAAACATGATTTTGAATGATTTCATCGAAGCTCGACAACATCACAACGCAAGACAGTGGAGCAGTTTGTTTCCTGCAGTGACCTCCTGCTTAAAATATGTGGTTTTCTGACTTTTAATAGCTCACAGCAACTGACAACTTAAGGTTGTTCAACTACTATGTCATCACATATAGCCTTCTTTTTGAAAGATGAATATATGCTTGCAGTTCCAAAACTGTCATCCAAACATGCAAAACGCACATCAACATAGTCAGGCATCACATCTTACTTAGCAGCACTTTATGCATATCAGTGAACTGTGCTAAATTTTGCATCCTTGACAGTAATTTGTAACAGGCTTAGCAAATATCCCCCCAAAGTACCATGTAGAATATATTTTTAATTAATAAAAAAAATAAGAATATAACTCCTTCTGGAAAACATGCATTTTGTTTCTTATATTAAAATATTTTCAGAGTTATTATTCACAGAGAAACACACAAGCCTGTCACACACTGCTTTACAGACAATGAAGGACTCAGGGTCAAACACAAGCTTCCTGTTATTTTATAGAGGACATTTAATGAAATGAAAGCAATGAAATAAAAATCTTTTAAAATCATGAAAATCAACTAAATCTACAGAAAAGCTCCAGGTTGGCATATTTGCACTGGCTGACAAGGGTATTAGAGTACTGCTACTGAACTGTGACAGGCATGACTATCTGAGTAGAATTCACTTCACTGTAAGGCCAGAGATTCCATACTGTTGTGAGGCTTTCTTGGATTAGCTAATGCTTACAGTCACTGCCTCTGACTGTAAAATTACATTATGGCAAAATATGGATTATGTAAAACTGTGCAATCCTTCTGAATCAAGGTAATAAAAGTGACACAGTATATGTGAGTGATGGAATTAAATAAATGCAAAGCTTAAACATGTCTGCAGCTTGCCTGATGATTTGAAGTAGAGCTGAGCTGAGGAAAAGTATTCTGTTTCTTACTTAGGAACTGACTTTCAAGAGCGCCCCCCCTCCCGAAGGTGCATCATTCCCCAACTCTTGTGACTTGAGTTACATTATGTAACAGGGAAAGCCATGAGAATTTAAAGGAGTGGTTTTAAATGGCAGCTTTTCTGTGGGTTGTGTGGCACATAAAATGCAGGCTGTCCATGGCCGGGATGCCAGAACACATTATAACCACAAAACTCCACAGAGGCAGCAGCTGCTAGTACAACATCTGCTACAGAGGGAAGACCCTGGTCTCTGAGATGGACTGCAGCTCTGAATTCTCTTTCTGACAGCATCCGCTGTCTCGCCATCCTACGCTCAGACTTGTTTCTGTCTCCATTTTACATAAGGCCTGGGTGGCTCTTATGTAAGGCTGGCAGAGTGTTGAGGTGTGCAGTGAAGAGAAGAAATGGTGCGGAACTTACTTAGCCAATTCCTGGAGGCCCTCCAGCAGACGCTGAGAAGTCCTGCTCTCTTTAGCTCCCAGCGACACCATGAGGAAGTGGAGGTCGTTAAATAAGGTCACATGATCGTCAGTGTGAGGCTGTGTTATCTGGAGCAGCTCTCGCCAACGATCCTTCACACACACACCTCAAACATGCACCAACACAGACACAAGTATTACTTGAAGGTTGCATAAAGGCTCCAAATTTATAATAAAAACCTATTTTGAAATGTCAGGTGGTCATTTAGTCTTTGTTTTGAGTAGAGTAAAAAAAAAAAAAACGTGGTCAGACGTTCTGCTAATTACACTTGTTTCTAACACCTTGAGAGTCATTCAGATTAATGAGGTATGATAACTAGAATTATCTCACCTCATTAGCAGTTTCACCTAAGACCATACTATTATCTTGAATTAGATGTTACAGTTCACTTTCAGCCTACTAGCAACATGTTAACAAACGTTGCAGTGTTTTCATCAAGCCAATTAGTTTCATTTTGAAAATTTCCTACTGAGCAATGATAGACATCATTTACTGAATTTTAATCAAAATCCGGTCAGTAATGTCCAAGATGCCATGTGTGACAGAAAGACGGGAAGATCAGAACTCCCTTACCAATTTCCTTAATGAAATTTTCTTAATAACATGCTTTGTGGATTATCACATTAGCCCACATCTCACCCTCCATTTCCAGTCTGTAGAGCATTGAGCAGGCGTCTACAGTGTCCAACATGGATCCTGTGGTTTTACAACGCCTGAATACCTGATAGAAACAGGACACGTTTTCAAAATTCACTCTGAACACTGAAGGATGTAACATATAACTGCCTACACAATGACATTTTTCATGTTTATGTCTTGCTGGATTCCCCTGACATGGGCAATTAAACATTCATGAAAATCAGTCAACGTGATGTAAGAATTTCTGTTGTGTTCAAAGTTGTGGCAGTCCTGAGTAACATTATGAAATGTTATTGTACAGTTACAGGACACCAAAGAGCTTTACTTTCAAATAGTCTCTCCTATTCTTAGGGTGAATAAAAAAATAATCAGCTCTGGCAGTTGACACACTGAAATGGGTGGTGAGTTTCCTTTGCTCTTACATCTTCACATGGATTTGACTTCCATTTGTTCACACTTGCCATTCTGACTCACAAGATGCACAACACACATTGCTTTTAGTCTGCGTCCCCAGGGTACTGGTACATGCATGACTCTTGAAAGAACTCAGAGTGTACTCAGGCAGATATACCATTAAAGTTTTGATGCAAACACAAACCAACCTGAGAATCGTATATTTGCAGAGCGGCTTCGTACTGCCCCTGTGGAGGTAGAGAGAGACGAGTTTGAATAACTTCAAATAAGCGAGGTTGATAGATTGTGTTGCACAGATGCAAACACAAATTAATCTCCCAATATAATCAACTCCAGACTTCAAATTACCCAGGGGAAAGGATATCATAAATACAAGTTCCACAAACACTCCTATTGCCAACTATTCGCCTGACTGAGAAAACTCATTATAATCTTTACCTTCTCGATGAAGTATAGAGCCCAATGCCAATAGTTATGGCTGGCCAGGACGTCAGATACCTGGAATTGAACAATACATATTTCAAATATTTTTTCCTCAGGCTATTTCAACTTGTAATTTAACTCAGTGGCCTCTGACAGAATTGTACAAGGATACCGAGATGTGATTCAACTTGGAAAAACAATCCTAAGGAGCTGTACCTGCCAGTCTTTCTCTCTGCTCTCCATGAACTTCAAGCCTTTGTCCACCTCTGCCTTCATCTCGCAAACATGGGCTACAGAGTGGACAGACCAAGCGTCATCAGGAGTCAGAGCGAGGCCCTGCACAAGAGAATTTATCAGTCTGAAGCAAGGAGAGGCAATACAGATGCAGAAAATGCTTTATTTGTTACACCAGACTAAAGTGACAATTCAAAAATAATGACAAGCTCCACTTTCAGTTACTATCTTTCGTTCTGACTATGATGTTCCTCATTCTTTTTTCTAGTGACCCTCATGTCACAGCTTCTTTGTAATCATTACACATTCAGCAGAGAAGAGTCGGGCTGCTAGGGGTTAGATGAGCTGCTTATTATTGGTCTTCAACAGCAAATTACTTGCTGAATTGAACTGACACAATCAGAGCAGGCAAATACTGCCTGAACTACCTGGCCACAACAATGGCAACAGAGCGAACAACAGAATATAATAGTGAAGAAAATCTCACCTCCATGGCTACTTTCTCTGCCTGGTCATAGAAGCGAGTCTCCATCAGACCAAAGGAATACAGTCCTTTCAGATAACTGGCAGCAGAAATGTACAAAAGAAATCTCATTACAAAATACAGGAATGATAGAAATTCTACTCACCAATTCAATTTATGATGGATTTATTTGGTTTTCTAGGATAATGAAAAGCAGACACTGGTTTTGTGAACATGCCTCAAGCAATAACAATGACAGCTAAAGGTCAAAAATAAGAGTGAATTGAAGCAACCTTGATTTGCTTTTAAAAAGACATGATCATTAGATTGCTCTCAACTTTTTGTGCCATCACCAACTTCTCATCAAGCTGATAACTGCCAACACGTTATTTCTCTGTAAGAGTATGGGCTTTTATTTTCACTGTGGTAGTGTTTTGACAGTATACTATAATAGCTAAAGCTTCAAGAGACTATTGCTGTGTTACCATTAAATGCTAAAATATGAAATGGATTTTGTTTGGTCTGACTCAACTATATACTTCAAATATGTGTGGTAGAAGAAAGGATGTGGAAGAAAACAATAATTTACTCACTTCAAGTTGTCACCCCTAAAGGACATGCATGATTGCAGGGTGAAGACTAAGGCTACCCCCTGGGTGAGAAATTATGCTCTGCGGGACAGTACGGTTCGGTGCACCACAAGAGAGTCTCTACCTTCTCAGAGAAAACCACTTTCCTCACAAATACCAGCCAACCACCCACACCACTGCACAAATAGGTATATTAGTACATACTGTACACTATCTGTTACTATCTGTTGTACATTCTTCATCATTTTTTTATTTTTTGCTTTTTTCTCCCTTATCTGTAACTATGCATACATTGATACATACATAATTTTATGCAGTTTCCAGTATTTTCATCATATTTGAATATTTAATGAGCTAATCCTGAAAAACATGATTTTTGAAACACACAATAAGTGATTTTTAATTTACCCAAAATGCTTCTCTTGTAATATCTCTTGTCTTTTGTACCTGAACAAAGGCATGTGTGGTTTCCAATGAGGCAGCACCCTGGCCACAGAGTCCCTCATGGGAGTTTGGGCTCCCATGTAGAAATAGGCATCGTGAGCAAACTTGAGGGCCAGCAAATCAGTGGGGTGATCAAGAAGAATATCTTCCCATGCATCACAGGCCTTGGGGAAATTTCTAAAAGAAACATGAGTCACTGTTGAAGACGGGCACACTTCTGTGAAGTTATGAAGGACAACGGAACGAATGTACCATGAGAATCACAAAGTCGTCAATATACTTTGTGTTGAATGCTGGGAATTAGAGGCCCTTGAAAAACATAAGTACCCTTCAAGACAATATTGAGAAACAAAATGTCTTCTCAATATTACCATATCTCCTGCTATACCATGGGGAGATAAGACACTGCAGATAAAATACACATATTACTTGCTAGACTGAGGCAGAAATTTACAGAGGCACACAATGTAGATAAATGCTGTGGATCTGAAGCATGTCAATACTACCTCTCTCTTTTGGACAGATCATTAAATAGTTTAATAAAAGTATTGTACCCTTTGTCTGACCACAATGTTCACTGAGGTCCGCAGAGAGTTCCCTGGCCCTCATGGCTTGGTTTTTGTCCTGACGTGAAGTTTGGCTACATACACAGGTGTATGCCTTTCTAAACTGTATCCAGTCACAGTTGGCAAACTGAATTAACACAGGTGGACTAGACACATCTCAGGGATAATGAAAGCAAGCAGGATGCACCTGACAACAATTTGGAGGCAAGGATATTTGTACATAGATATTTTTTTTTTCAGATTTTTATTAAGTTTCTAAAAACATGTTTTCACTTTGTCATTATGGGTTACTGAGTGTAGACTAATGGGCAAAAATTGCACTTTTATCCATTTAAAATCAAATCTGCAACACAATAAAGTATGCAAAAAGTGAAGGGGTCTGACCTGCACATATATACTACATACTTTATATACTGTACATATATGATAGATATTTTATTTTTGGGTGATATATTTTAAATTATTATAATAGTGTTTAATTTATTTTTTGTCTTTTTGACAAATTGTTTAAGTTTTCATTCTCATTCATTCATAGAAATACTTCCATACACTCGATCTCCACAACTTGTGATTTCCTAAGATGTATGGTATGAATGTCAGCATTACTCTACAGACTATTTTTGTGTCTGACAAGGAACTACTGTGTATACGAGGAAAAACAATGGGGTGCTTTCATGTGTCTTGGAGGGTCCCATATCATGGGACAATTCTATACATTTCTTTAAAGCATCTGTGTGGCAGGTCACAATGCATTTGTGAGCAGTGTAATATGCTTCAAAAAGGGTTAGTGAAATTAAACTACATCTTGTGTTGCTGGCCTTAAGATGCCCTATCATAACTTCAAAGTGTACTTGTAGTCTTGAGATCCCTCTTTGGGAACAATTGGCCCTTATATATCAAAATTCTCATTCATCCATCTGCTTTGACTGTATTCCATGTGGCAACCTGGCTCTGGATCTTACCCATGTGAGAAGAGCTCCATAGCCTTGACATGGAGCCTCTCTCTGGGAGTGATGTCCTGGCTGTCGGCCAGCTCCACCGTTCGCCTCACAGCACTGGCCAGACGCTCATTCAGCCGGGTGGAGCTTGTCGTTGCCACAAGCTCCAACCCTGTACTGATCACATGACCCATAACTGCAGGGAAAACAAATCAAACTGTTTTTTTTTTTTTCTCACTTCAATACAACAGTTAACATGAAACATCACATGCACTTGTAAAAGTTTTCCTTCTGAACTGAAGCAAGATATGTAGAGGAGCTCTCTCTCTCTCACACACACACACACACGCACGTAGCTGCATTCTCTGCTTAAGCTAGGCCTCTCAATTTCAGTTCCTGTTTAAAAATTAGATGGCATTAACAGAATAGGTTTTCATCCCAACTGTGTGCCCTAATGATTGCATGAGGTGGGTCACTGATAACTCACTATGTAAACTGTCTCCAAACTGTCTTCAACTGTCTTCAGATGTTTATTCCAGTCAAGAATTACACTTTAAACAAACTCAACACTTATACAGTTACTAATGATTCTAAATATTGGTTGACAAAAGCTTTGTTTTCTATCCAAGACTATGAGAACAAGGGCACCAGCAAATAAAATTGTGTTTTATCTATATATTCAGATTGGATATACCTGTTGTAGTGTGTGTCAGCAATGTAATTGATGTTAAACCTGTAGACCCCAATTTGTTTCCCTTATGTAACCATAAAATAGGGAACATGTGAAAGGTGTTATCCTGTTCTGATCCAGCTGTTGTCAAAAGTTCCCAGGAGCATCAATAACTGCTGAACCGGCACAACAGAAGCTTGATTCATTTGCATGAACAACAATCAAATATTTGAAATGCTTGATGAGAGCTCAAGCTAAACACGAATCACACAATTGCTTAGTCTGAGTCAACAGATCAATGGCATAGGTAAAAGGCATCACTGAAAGTCACAGCTAAGTATCCAGGGTCATCATATCTTGTGGTTTCAAAGCAGTAAATAAGAGTCTTATGTACCAACTAGTGATCCTTTTCTTTTAATGACTGACCTGTCATAACAGGAAAAGGTTATGGTGCAACTAATAAAATTAACAACATCTTGGTTCCATTAATTTTCCCAGTGAGTCATTCCAGTGACCTAGCATGTAATATACTGTACCAGGGTCCTGGCACTGCTTCACTACATGCATTGCTGTTGTTAGTAATGTTATTAATAATCATTGTGCTTTTTAAAACACATCAAAATGTCTAATGTGTATAGACACATACATATCCTGCCCTAGTTGTTTAACAGGGCAGGATATGCCTTTTATAGGTTGTGGTGCCTTCTATTTATGCACTTAGATTACTCAATATGTTAAGCTCAACTATAACTTGTTTAATGACCCCAAAGCATAAGAGCTGACACAAAAGTAATAATTGCTGCTCACTCTAGGACTTGAGGAACCGTCCTCTTCTGGTGTCTGTTTATTTACACTACGGAGGGTCATAGCCACTTCTAATTGGGTTATTTCTGCCGTGGATAATTTTAGCACGGTTACCTTTATCACTTTCTCCTTTTTTATCCTCAATTCTTAACCTTGATTTACTCTCCCTTTGTACTTTTTATAACTCCTCCCTGCTGCCTCCTCACCAGATTTATTTTGAAGGAGTTTCTCATCAGGACTTACCTGGTTAAATTTAATTAAAATGAAACACAGGAATGATGTTTGATCACCTATCTATTTACCAAAGTTAGGGTCAGCCGCCTGGATAGCAGAAATGCATCCTTCAAATCCTCCCAAGGTTTCATCATTCCTCCATTTGACATACTAGGAGCCAAACAAAATTGATAAACTAAATTATCACTGACAGGTAAGACAGCATGACAGTGTGTGTATGCGTGTACGTAGAGGGTAGGGAGGGTTGGATGTATAGGTTACCTGCGTGAGTATGGCGTCATACATTTTGCAGGCTTCATTGCTGTTGGTGGACAATTTAAGACCCTCTGCCCTCCATGCCTGTAAGAGAAAGAGGTACTAAAAATAACTTCTGTATTCAAACACAAAGTTATTGTCACAGAGCAGCTTCTCTGTCTCTAAAACTAGCTAGGTGATTGTAAAAACGGTGCACATGTATGTTAGCTAACCTGCAGCGGGCAGAGGTTAAAGACAGATTCAACCCACTCAAAATTCTGTTTTGGCGTTTTACTAATCTCAAAACAAAACTGCATGACCCGATAAAAGAAGTTCCTAATTCTGACAATTATGTAATATAACCTTCGCAACTTCAGCCCTGTCCCATATCAAACCTGGGCTAAACCAGTATTTCGTGTAAACTTAGGAGGCAAACAAAGTTTAATCCCACTTATCCCAAATCCCCATGTTTTCGCTTTAAAAGTCCATTCGTGCTAATATGACTGCAAGACATCCTGGTCGCAACTTATTTCACACCAAACAAGCCGCTTGAAGTCGTTCCCTTTCTCAAGCTATCCTCTGACAAAACGTTTATCTTTTTTCACGTTAGATACTTCCTCATGAAACCCAAGCACTAACCTCACAGTCCCTTAGACTTGCAGCATGCATTTTTGGGGTACAGCTGTTTGCTCTCCAAACGTTCGGCCTCACACTGACGAAGCTGCGTCAAGTTCATAACCTAAAACACGAAGACCGGAAGTTCACGTTAGTTGGCGTGTTTCAAAATAAGTGCATGAACAACGCATATTAAATGTATTTACATCGAAGCGCGTTCTTTCCATGATAAACTTTTTCATGTGTACCTCTCTTCCTGGTCTTGTGGTGTAAAATGGTTGTCTTCTGTTGGCCTGGCAGAGAGTCAAGTGTGAGAGAATTATTCAGTATAACATAACCAAACTATGTCCATTTGGGTTTACAATTAATTCCTTTGTTACAGAATCACATGTTCTCTGTAGAAATAAACAGATTTTAGCCAATCACTGATCAAGTCAGAGCTGGTGTTGGCGAAAAGTGGGGCAAAATCAGTCAAAATGTATGTCAGTTTGAGCTTATAATTGTGATTCATAATGGTTAGCTAAAACAGGTTAATAACCATATCCCATACGATTATAAAAGCGAGATTTTAGTGGACAAACATTTAAAAGAACAACTGCATTGTTTTATTGCCTTTTTCAGCATACATCCAACACCCCTATGCATTTTAGCTACATGAAGCATTTACATTGAGCCATGTGTCAACAGAACAGTTTAAAAATTAGGATTCATTTTCTTTACATATAATACAGTTTGCACACATGTTAATAAATATCAATACAATCATGTCAAACTTATCACACGCCATCTAAAACAACAACCCTTAAAATTATGTAACTTTTTTTTTATTCACAGCTCATACCAAGTCATAAATATAGCCTCTATTGTTTCTGTGCCGTAAAAGAGTGACCACCTGGATTTTCTTTTTTACAGTTGTCAAAAAGGCTATTAGATTTGACTGCCCACCAGATAAACCATAATGTTTCTGTCTAATGCAAGTTGCTCATTAAGCACTTTGCATTTCTTCAGCGCCCCATTTAAAATCCTCTATTTGTTTGCTTGGGGGCCTGCTGTATAAAAGTATTTGAAAAAAAAGTAAAAATCTTGAGTTCCAGTGGGATACACAGATGTGACTACCTCAATAACAAGTAAACTCAAAAAATAAAACATAAATTAAATACAGAGAATGAAAATGAAAAAGGCATCTTGTTCAAGGGTAAAGGATTAACACTGCCATATACTGATATAAATGTTGTGTAGTGTGTAAGTTCTTGCATAACCACCAACAGAGAGAGTCCTGTGGCACAGAATGACTTATGTGAGCTACACCGACCTCCCATTAACAACAGTGAAATCAGATTCATTAATAATAACATCACTATGTTAACACAAATGGTAGAAACTTATTTGAACCTGAAAAGACAGTTCTTTCCAAGATGAATCCTTTCAACAGTTGGTTTAACTTGCTACTTGTTAACTAAGTAGGAAACATAAAAATCCAATATTGAACATGGACAAGTATTTGTAAACGGTTACAGTCAGTGTGATACACAGTGAATGGCATCTCACAGAGAGGCCCATCATTATCAAGTCATGTGAAGTGCTTAAATGTCCATATATAGTATAAGTCTGTATTCTACGTCTATCTATCAAAGACAATGTAAAGATCCTCTACATGTATGTGCCTGCAGCCTTCATTCCTGACATGCAATGGCTTATGGGTGCATTTGATTTATGCACAAGTGCAAGATAATGAGATTCTGGGCACTCTCCTGTGAATGCACAAAAAAAAAAGTTTATCTGTTAAAAGCAAACAAAAATAATAAATACATATTAAATGGGTTCTTTGTGTTGACTCACTAAACACTGTGAGGGGGAAAGAGGGGAAAAAAACAAGCCTTTTATGGTATCTTTGTGGTTCAGAAGCAGAAGTCGGTTTGTCACTGGATAGAAAGGCAGCTTCAGCAGAGGATGTCCTTCCTACAGTCAGACTGAAGAGACTGAGCCTGGAGAAATCACTCCAGCAGTTACACACACCTCTGTAGCAGTCCTTTTCAGAAAAAGAGAACATCTTCATCCTCGGAAAAATGTGACTTACTCTACATAACTATACACAGAAACACAATTCTTTACAATTCCTTTACATCAGCAGGACCGAACTGCATTCTTCCCTTTAGATAATCGAGAATGAAACAAGTCTTTAAACATTCTCCCAGAGGCCCCCTTTGCTTGAGAGGATCCACTTCAAGGCTGTGATGATAAAGTTGCGAATGTACTCGCCTCTCCACCCACAGAGAGAGAGCGCAAGCAAAACTGCAGAGTGATTAACTAGGGCTGCCTTTGGGCAGAGGATATGTAAACGTAGCAGACTGCTTCAATGTAAGAGACAGCCATAGGTTTTTTTTTGTGTGTGTGTGTGTGTGTGTGTGTGTGTTGCGGGAAATCTTTACACATTCACTGCTGCAGGTGTGACAGTTTTAGACCAACTGCCTGTGTCTGTGTTTTCAGCAGACTATTCTGATCAAAAATGACCATGAGAGGCTGAGAACACCAATCACAAGTCAAAACACTGTTTGCGAATCCTGGTGAGCAATTATTTCACTCCTCTCAGGCCCAGTTGAGGTTGAAGCCTTTGGAGAGCATGACAGCCTCCAGGTCCTTGTCCTCCTCCTTTTCCCGAAGTCTCTGCTCCTCCAGGAGAGCCACCAGGGCATCGCGCTGCTCCACCACCTCCAACATCTCGTTCAGGATCTGCTTCTCCTGAGCAAGCTCCTTCTCAGTCTTAAGGTGGTCTGAAGCAGTGAGGGAAAACAAGGAATTAAAGAGAAGAGATAGAGGACAGATTATAGTGTATTAATAAAGAAGCACATTCAGAGCTATGATATGGGGCTGTTAGTTAATTAACATTCATGTTACCTTCCACAGCCATTCTTTCCCTGAGTTCCTGCTGCAGTCGGCTCTGTCGGTCCTCCAGCTCCAGCTCTCTGGCACTTGGGGGAAAAAAACAAACAAGTTGGACAAGCAATGTTTG
This sequence comes from Lates calcarifer, assembly GCF_001640805.2. NCBI lineage: Eukaryota > Metazoa > Chordata > Actinopteri > Centropomidae > Lates > Lates calcarifer. Next base: position 19,455,402 of record NC_066842.1, on the reverse strand, counting down.
TTCCACTGATGGACGATAGCTTTCAACATTTATGTTTTTTGGCTATGTCTTCATTTATCTGTCCAGGATTTTTTTTTAAATCATGAGTTGTTCCAAAAAAGATGAATTCATCTAAAAGCTTTCAGTAACTGATAATGAGGAAACACTGGATAATTTAATTATTTGTCAGAATGTAATAAAGGTAGTTCTCTAAATGGATTCTGAATGTCATCTCCTGTCATATCATTTTATTATGTTGCAAAATGATTATGACATGGTCCTCAAAGATAATTCCTACCAATTTTGGTGATGACTCAACATCAGTAGGTCAAAGCTCTCCCTCAAAAACTATTTTACCACATAACCATCAGCCTCAGCTGCACTGTGAGAACAATGATAAAATAGCAAGCTAACATGCTAATGTTTTGTATTTGTTTTGTTTTTTTGTCCATGCACATGCACACACATGCAAACAGGTGATGCGATTAACAATCCAGACTCCAATGCTCCAAGATACATAGCACTGAAGGAGAAGGAGGAGAGTGCTAGCTAGTTAACATAGTTGTATACAATGTAAGGTTCCAACGTTTAAGACAAATCAGCTTTGTAAATGTTTTATGAGGAACAGAATGCACTTCATGTTTTCAGGAGACACAATGCATTTCAGTGAGTAATGCTGAATGTAAACATACCTTTATTGGTTTAAAAGAAAATTCCACAAGTACAAGCTACTCTTCACATCAAGTTGCAAGTACAACTGAGGTCAGACAAAGTGAAGCTGAAGGTAATGAATATTAATCTTTAGAAAGTACAACTACTTAGTGTTACTACAGATGTCTGATCTTGTTCACCAATTTATGGCCATTTTACTACTTTTTATTAGTGCAAGGGCACTTACATATGAATATGTAAGCAATTTCAACCCTCTCCATAGTCAGTAAAAGAGTTGGCATAGCAACCACCAAACAAAGCTTCTTGGAAATGAAAAGTACATTTGACTCATCAGTTCACCAGTTAGCTTACCCATCTCAAAAGTCCAGTAATGTACTTACAATATCATGAGTTCAGACTCATAGCGGACCAGGGCATTTTTCTCCTGCACCAGCTTGAACCACTCTTGCATTAGTTTGGGATCGTCCTTCTTGCCCATGCCTGGAGGAAAGAAGGAAGCACAGAGTGGGGGTGAGAAATCAGATGGCTGGGGGACACTGACACTGATATAACACAGACAAGGACCAACACAGGAAGTGCAATGACAGCCAAGCCAGGATGTCCTCGCTGAGGGATGGTGAGGTGGAAGGATGGACTCAACACCAACGTGGTCAATTGCGCCATACTCAAAGATGGCGCACAGAAGATGGCGTGGAGCTACTCGGTTTCAACTTTGGCAAGTGCGTGTACACATACACACACAACCCACCCACCCACACACACACACACACAAACAGACAATACCTGTTGTTACAAAGTTGAGAATTTGTGTTACCCAGTTTGGACTTAGTGTCAGATGTAGCTGCTCTTTGGGAGCAACTACCTCCTCCTATCAGCTTTTTTCAGTGGGTAAGTTGTAAAAAACAAACACACCAATCAGTATCCAAGTTAATATAGAGAAGTAAGGACCAAGGACCTTTAAAAATTCTCCATCCTCCCCTGCCCACATATTGACCCACCAGCCGAAATAAAATCCCTTTAGATCCCATACATGCTGAACGGTTTGAGGGTAGAAAAAAAAATCATCATTATTCTGCTGCCTTTAAATATTTCAATTACAAGTTCAAATGTTCATGGGATGACTTGTCATTGAGACCAATAGAGAAGTTCATACTCCTCTATTAAGTCTAACTCACGGAGAAGCATGTTCAGTGCTACTGGCATCATGCATTGCAGTTGTGTAGTTTTCATAATCAGAACAATCGGTCAGAGCACGGAGCAGCTGCACGCTTCTCCTGTAGTCCCACTGTATGCAGAGAAGACCAGTCTATGTGGCATGCTTAGAAAGGTCTGCTGCTGGGGCGATGCATCCTTTCATTTATCTGACTGCAGCAGGTGGAGCCAAGCAGTTTCAATGGAAGACCGAAGGGCAAACCTCAATGCAGCGTGACATACTTAGCTGGGGAAGAGGAGGCTCTTGCAAAACGAAAAGGAAAAACATTGTACACACATAAATTGCATGGTTGTGGTCTCGGGGGCTGGTTCTTGCTAATTAAAAGACAAGGGACAAAGAGAAGCAAAGCTGAAGCAGAGCTGCCCACACTGGAGAGGAATACAACATGTGGAGACAAAGAAGGAATTACAAAAGCAAGGCTGAGTTTCCACCTATCCTACAATGGCTTTTTATCTTTTTCACTTATACTATTTCAACCTGTTCCACCACCAACAACCCTCAGCCCAAGGCTCCAAACAGAAAGGACAGAAGAGCCACCGGTACAAAGCAAAAATGGCAATAAAGGAATAAAAAAAACAGCTCACACACAAAAATAAAAGCATGTTTCTTTACATGGATTAGAAGCTCGGGCAAACTTTCCACTGACAGGTGTTAGATACGGGAACATACCAGATAATCCGTTAATTTAAGACTTGTTTTATGTAAGATTTGAATATTTATAACAAATCACACCATGCAAGTTTCTCACTCCTTGAACCACAAACTTGTCTGCGAGCTAGCCACTAAGGCATTCACCACTTAGTTGTTTTATCGTTTTATGATTACATGACACTTCTGACATTTATTCAAAGGATAAGGACCAAAACTCCTATAAACAAAATACTGCAAAGGGCTATGCAGCTTTACGAGTCACTTCAACCAAACAGAAAACAAAACACATGCTGTTGATTAAAGACACACAACGGCAAAGTAGTTTCCCCTCAAATGAAGACAGTTACTTAGAGTAATCTATACCTCCTTTCTGAGACACTAAACCTGTGTGGTCATGAAAATATTAGTTTGTATAGTAACTACAACCACATATCCATACGAATTCATGTGGTGCTGGGCTATAATTGACCATTTCCTAAACCCCACCCCTGCACAGTGATTGGCTATTCATGACTTACCAACCAGAACTAGGCACAAAAGCAGTGCTGCCAGATATGACTGGCATAAAGTAGCAACAATCAAAGCCTACAACCTGCCCAATAGCCAGTTTTTTAAATGTTCATTTCAGGAGAGGAGTTGTGATGACATTTTTTTCTACCAAGGCTTTTTGGATAATGTTGCCTTAAACATTAAATGTCTTCATTTATATGAACAGCTCTGACAAGTCTTTGATCAGAGAGCTATGTCCCAGTAACAACTCAAAAAGAAAATAAGTTTCACGTTCAATCTAGTTGCAATAAAGTAAAATGACCTTTGGTTTCGACAGTCACAACTTACCAGCCATTGCATTTCAAGCTGAGCCTATTAAACTAAGATGATCATAGTCCTCCCATAATCATGTTTTCTTGCCTAACTAAATAAAAAGTAGGCCAGTTTGGTGGCAAGCTGCCCAAGTCAAGGTTGTAATATTGTAATATAACTACATCATTTTGTGTTACAGGTTACATAACCCTAAAAATACCTGTTCAGGTCTGGAACATCCACCCCAAGATTTGAATATATTAGTGTTTCAGTAACAATAGCGGCTACAGTCTACAGTCTTGCAACTCCAGACTTCGTAGATAAGATAATTCTGTGTATTGCCATGGTATGCAAGAATAAAAAAATCATCAACTGACCAATAACTGTAAAAGCATGCATTCTGATGCAGTGAATGAAACTGTGTACATTTTGAGCTGCTTCTGACATATTTAATCAATTTCCTCATGAAAAATGTTGAGCAGTACCTCAGTGAGTTTTGGGAAGATTCTGGGGAAATCTACTAAGCCTGATCAGACACAAACGTTGAGGACAGGAGGAAGAGGATGGGGGAGAGGGGCGGCGGGGGAGGGGGTGTTAACCGCGGTTCTGGAGGTCCTTATGGTTGCCATGGTAACCCGCCACAACCGTCAACAGAGGCGGCGAGGGTTACGTTACCTTCAGGGGAACAGCAGGGGCAGAAGGAGAGAGGTCTTCGGCGTGGCATCCCCACAAAGGGCTCAACTTCCACAAGACAGAGGGAAAGAGTGTGAGGGAGTGGTGTAGATGGGTGCGTTGGTGGGTGAGAGAAAGAGAGAGAGAATGGTGGAAATAATGCAGGAGGAATAGCAGAGGTGTTAAAGAGAAAGAATGGAGGACACAGATTGTGGGAGGAGGGGGAAATTACAAGGGCAAGGAGGGGAAAGAGGGGTGTGATGAGGGAGAAAGAACATCGAGGAGAAAATCAAAAGAGGGCAGGAGCACTGTGAGAGGGAGAAGACAAATCACCTAGAGAGAGGAGGTGGGAGAGATCATTTGTGTGGGGTGAGGAATGGAAAAAAGGGGTAAAAACAGGAAACGGAAACTAGAGAAGACAGAAAACCTGGAGCACAGAGAGGGAAAATAATCCTCCTGTTTGATCTTGCATCTGTAGTTCTTCAGATAATCTTCAATTAGACAACGGCACTCTATGTCTGTTATGTGCCCAGTGTTTATTACAGTCCACAAGAGTTTAATCCCATTATAAAAGCCATTACTGATCACCAGGAGATCCATCTCTCCTCACAGACACAGATAATTGCTTCTTCTTTAAAGATGTTTCAGCCTCTCCTTGTAAACAGTACTTTAACATGTTTAGACCACCCGACTCAATTTGTTTCCAGTGTGGTGACTTTTGAAGTGTCGCTCCATTTGAAGTGCAAATTAGGACTTTTTTTCTAATATGCACCCGCAAAACTGATTTTCTCAAAAACAAAAAGTAAGATCATAGATATTGGATGCTACCTTAATAAGCCCCCAAATTACGACTGTGAAATAAGTGTAGGATGAAGAATAAATAACTTAAAATGGGGAAAAAGAGCTTCAGGGAGATAATCAAGGGAGACAAATCTTTGATTAAAAAAAGATGCATTATTACATGACACAAATAGAAGGCTGACACAAGGTTTTCAGGTTGGAGGGTGAAGGAGCTGAAAGATAATTACCACAAGGGACTATCACAGAGAAAAAAAAAAGGAGAACTGCCATTTAGAATATCTGTTTTGGACAGATCAGAGTCCTAATGAAATTTTTATGGCTCCACCAAATCATGCAAATATGGTTATGAAATGCATCGTTACCAGTGAATGCTCAATAAATCCTTAACTGTGTAATACTTATTCAAGTAGAGGATGAAAATTAAAAGGAAAATGACATAAAACTAGCAGCCTCAGTACAGACATAGAAATCCTAGCTTTAGTTTTGGTGCCCCCTGCAGGGCTCATGTACAGCCATGCTGATAAAGCAACTATGCACCTTACCATCTGGTACCTAGTCAAAATGCAATAGTTCCTCATCCCTTGATCAAGTAAGACAAAGAAGACTAATTACGAGCTATGCAGCGAGCAGACACACCGCATCCAGTTTAAAAACGACGCTATATGTGACACCTCACGCCTGTGGTCACCCTGTCAGGTTTTGTGTACATACAGTATACTCGTCTTTTTATCAAACTCCACGCAATCTACTGTTTGATGAGTGACAACAACCAGCAGGACAAACACCACAGAGAAGCACAGGCCCTGCTCAAATATGTTGGAAGTGAACTTTTTTTCTACCTCCTGTTGAGAGATCCCACCAACACTGAATAACTTGGAAGTGAACACAGCTTTCAAACAAATGCCTGCTGACTTCACAGCAGACACGAGGAGGAAAAGATGCATTCCACTCATATTCAAACATGGCCACAGTCTGCAAGACGACAACATATATCACGAGACATCCCACCCAGTCACGGTGGACACAGTGTTACTGCTGACTAATCACAGTTTAGAGAAAGCAGCTAAGGGTCAAGGGTTGCAACATTGCCTATTAGCACATACTCTACACACACGTACGCACACGCACACACACACTCTGGGAGTTATGCAACTGAGCAGGTATGAGAAAGGAGCCATTGCTGGGACTACAGGACAGAGCTATCAGCAGCACAGAGCTCTGAGGGGAAGCTAAGAGCCAGGCTAGCAGTTTAGTATGAGTCAGTCAGGACAGGTTGTACAATACTTTCACTGTGTATGTGGGTAAGGGGTGCTCTGTGTTTGTGAATGTGTGCGTACTGCATCATCTGCCTCTTTTGAATGATAATGTGCTTTTTCTTCATCTATGATATTTTTTGTACAAAAAATATATATAATATATATATACTCACTGTAAACAATCAATCATGCTAAGTGAGATGGAACCAAAAATATCAGATCATATAATCTTATGTTTAATGTAGAAGAATATCATGTCAAGGCTGCTCAAAATTAAAATTGAGATGTTATGCAGATAAAATGGTAGATAAATGAATGCCTCCATTGACTAATGGTTTTGTGGTCCTTGTAACAATTTCAAACGATAAGGCTGGTCTTACATTTTTGTTACCATGAACAAATCCAGTGGAAAGACCAAAAACAATAATTCTGTTGTCCATTTCTAAATACTTTCTCACTTCCTGACCCCCTCTGTGCCACTATGGGCCAAGCCTCTATGCTCCTCATGAGAATGAGAAACTTTAATTTATAGTTCCATTTTTTAAAAAAGAAGAAAAAAGCCTTAAAAGCAACTGAGCACTGTAGTTTTTAGCGAGTGTTACTACAACAGGAGAAACAGTGCACCTATTGGGAACTATTTTCAGCCACAGAGTAATATACATTTAGTGCTCTAGTTTATGACAGCAGGATGGGATATGTTAGAATGACCCAAAATAAACTACTTGCCCATGTCCACCCAATGCAACAGCTTTGTGTCAGAGAGAAATGTGATATACTGGACTTTGAATACGTGGTAGAACAGGATCAATTGCTGGGTTTGGTCTTTTCATGGGATTTGTTGACAAAAAATACAGAATACCACCAGCCTTATCCTTAAAATCAGAATCCCACAAACTTACACTGTTTACCCATCTGTTTATGGTGTATTACGTATTTCCACTGCATTTTTAACAGGAAAATGTTCTGTATGTCATATGAATTTGTATGGTTAACAATGTCAGTGGATTATTCTGTTTTGTTTTTATTGTGTTACTGTTTTCATTTTGTTGTCACTGTTGGAGTGGTCCTCAGCACATGCAGTGTTTCACTGAGTGCAATAATGTATGTCTCTGCAATATGTCGCAGTTTGCATCTCTACCTCAGTTTGTATTGTGAAGTCTGCTTGCTGAGGAATGACAAATAAAAGTTACTCATTAATTCATTCATTCATCATTCATAAGTTTATAGAGATCAAAGACGATCTTAAGAGGACAGCATGAGGCCAAGTGTCTGATCTCTGTTTGATGTAAAGAGTGTGTGAACTAAAAACCCAGTGAGGGTGGAGGGATGGAGAATGGGGGAAGAGGGAGGGAGAGGTATAGGAGCAGAAAGTATTGCAATGCGGCTAAAAGCCAGCCAGCCAATCAGCCAGCCAGCCAGTCAGCCAGCCAGTTGAAGTAGATATGAGAGGTACAAAGCTCAAGTAATAAAAAGAAGGGGGGGGGGGGGACAGATTGGGTTAGCCATTAGGTTAGTTTTAAAGCGACAGATTTGAAATACATACCGCCCAGATGCAAGTCCAGGATTTCACTGTAATTAGAATCTCCCCAATAGTCTACAATGACAGGGATATATTAGAGATAGGAGTTATTTTACACGGCCCCAAACTGGGCACACAAACACACGCACACATAAAATTCTCCAGCAAGTCATGCACGTTCTTGCAAACACACAGAGACACACACACACACACACACAAACACACACACTGCAGCAACACTCGGAACAAAGAGAGTCCATCAGTACTCACCACAGTGCATAATGCAGTCAAATGTTTCTTGTGCAATATTACAGTACATGGCATCTCCCAAAATAATAACGAGACTGCTACATAGATTTGCTGTATTGCTGTGTACTGGTTCAGTTTGCTTAATTTCACACAAAGCCTCTTGGGCTGTGATGTGTGTGCTGACATATGGAGGAAAATGTTGCTTGGTTGTATTATTATGTATTACACTTTTCATTTGACAAAGTTATAGTTTGCTCAAACAATGAGAAGCTTCCAGTTATGTACTATCCAATTCATGTGCACCAATGTTCCATAACAATAATACAATGATTTAATACTTATTTCTGACTGAAAGAGCAGCTGAGTGTTAAGCAAGACCTTTGAGTGCAACAGATAAAGTTAGAGACAAGTATGGATAGTGGTTGCTCGCCATAATAAAAAAAAGATATTAGATAAGATCTCAGCGAGTATCTGTATAAAGTCACTCAGCCGTAGCAAATATTTGCAGAAAATATTTTAATAAAGAAGTTGTCAGCCTGCAAACCAATTTAAATTTGATTTCTTGCATTCTGATTGCATTTAAGAAATAACGCAACGTGATCTGAGTCTTGATCAGAGTACAGAAACTCTCCTCATTGAGAGGCAGTGAAGGGGACAAAACACATATCCAGAATGAGCACACACACAAATCTATGTCGGGACACACATTCTCCTGATTCGCATGCAGCTCGGACTGACAATGGTGGACATGTCATGAACGAACAGATAATCAACATGTTCAGAGATGGAGAACTGTTGCAGTGTGTCACCACAGATGGAGCCTACATAACAGTGTCACATGTCATTAAAAATAAATAAATAAAAGGAAACTACAGTAAATCTAATACCTGATCTTCTTTTGTGCTGTTTGGGTAATGTATAAGTACCTTTATACAATCCTTTAAGAGAGTAGAGTAGTAAACAAGTTAAAACAGACTCAAACATTTTATTGTAGAAACAGCTGATGGGGAAAAGTAAACAGTTATTGGGTTGGTGGGAAAATGGCCAAATTTAAAGAAACGTTCAATGCGTCTACATGCATGCATTTGCATGATAAAAACTTTCATTTTATTCTGTTACCATCACTATTGCGTAAATTAGGAAGGAATGCACTGTCGACTCTACGGAGGATGAGATAACCTCAGTACCTTTCTTGCATACAAAACTCACATCACTTAAATGACGTGTTATTGCTACTGAGCACTATTCATGCTCCACACGCTTATGAAACTGAACAAAAATAATGAACTGTGCTGCTCGCTACTAAATAATGTATTCTTCATCTCAGAAGTATATTGTCTGTGATAGTCCCTTGTCAAAATCAATTTCGGTTTATTACACTTCGAGAAATAAACATGTCTTTCTGCACACAAATCTATGTGCTGCAATAGGCCTCAGCACAACTGAATAAATGGCAAATACAGACGGTAATTTCAACACAATCTAAATGATTGTAAAGGGACAACTTTTCTGAGGTAACGCAATTCTATGTTATATCATCTTAATAATCAATATCATAGTTATTCCCTTAGGAGCTCGAGAGGGACTGAACTCTTATCATATAAAGATCAAACATGGTCTCACAGAGCCAGCACTGACACAAAAACAAGATTAAATTGTTGTACATAAAGTAAGTCACTTGTAAAGTGTTAATAATAAGAGAGTAAGGAAACTTACTACACGCTTTGGTTGACTGAAAATGGATTTTATGTCTCTGTAGCAGCATTACTGGTACACCGCACCATGTGGGACAGCTAGACTACTTTTTGTTTTACATGTATGAGGGTGTAAGTAACAAGTTGTTACCTGCTTCTCCTCTCAAAGCTTTCTCCACAGCTACGCCCCTCTCCTCCAGCTGCCTCTGCTTCTCCTCCACCTGCTCCAACTGCCTCTGGATAATCTGAGCAGAAAAGCCGGGCAGGGTCACATTATTAATGAGATGCACGCAAGCGTCAACACACAGTAGCACAAGTAAATTATACCCAAACTCAAGTTCTCTCACACAGACACACAAAACAATAGCATCCACCGTTAATTACAACTGATTTGTCCCAAGACTTTCAATGGGAGGCAGCTGCAGAGGTTACATCTCACATTCCATTGATGCAACAGTTTACTCTCATTAAAAAATAAATGTCTTCAGGCGCAATGGGAGTACAGCTCATTAGAACTGTATTGATGTCTCCAAGTAAGTGAGTCTGCTCTGACTGGCATCAAAAATATAATTTCATGGCTTTCTATTAATATTAATATTTAATTGTTCTCCCTCTTCTGTCCCCATGATGCTCTCACTTGTTATTGGCAGTGGCAAGTAAAAGGAGGCAGTAATGAAGGCAATGCAAGATTTCTGATTCTGTTCAACATGCTCCCAACCCTGTCTATATATAACTCTTCTTGCCATACAGCATGGGGGCAACTGAAATGTCTGGCTTTTTGAAACACTCAAATATTTAAATGCTAAGGCTAAACCATCTGATGAGTATCATGTAAAGCAGCAGGTATGACAAAATTCTGATATTATTTAAAAAATGTAAACTAATGATAAAATACGACTGTCACCCCTTAAAGAGGCATGAGCATTTTGAAAGGAATTATTATTTTCATTATTTAGAATAATTCAGTTACAGTGATGAATTACTGCAGTCTCTGTCACCATTGGTTACTGACTGCTACATATAATAAGGGTGTAATAAATAAAAAAGGTGTCTGGATGACCAGTTCACCACTTTTACCCATAGAATGGCTTTTGCTGTTTTTTAATGAACTATTGGCAATTTCATCTCACAGAGATCCATTTGGTGAGAAAAGAGAGTTGCCTTTTGCGTCTCATATTAATGATACCGTGTGCACAGTACTCTACTACCACTGATAGATGATAATTGGGTGGGTGTACGAGGCAGAAAGAGAAAATGAGCAGAGAGTGTGAAAAGTTTGTTTCCTCTGACTCAAACATCCTCAGTCAAAGCTTGACTTTATCAGTGCTGTGCAGAAATGTGAGCTAAATAAGCAGCAGTGGTTTGGGTTCTGCAAATAGCCACTAAAAGGAAGCAAAATTCAGGCCAGCTAACCACAGCTCCAGAAGAAGAGACAGCTTAGTGCTGAGTCAGTGGATTGGGAGCCTGACTGCAGAGTTACAACATCAATCACAGTGGATTTCCTGACCAAAGGATGAATTTGGCCTCATTCCAAGAGGACTGAGTCACATCAGAGTGACCATATGGTCCAAAAAAAGAAAAAAAAAAAATAGGGCAACTCAGTAACAGTGACAGCAATAATAATGTGGCCTTCTTCTAGTACACTCAATTTAGATATATAGGCTGATACATAACAATTTCTACATGCATGACATGAATAACTGTGACACTGTTTCATGTCAACACCCTTTTCTATGTGGTTGAAAAGCTATTCAGTAAACAACCTCTGTAAGTTCCTGGAATGATATCATTAAAAACAGTGCAGAAAAAGACAGAATACCATCCTGTTCTGTCATGTTGTAAAGTTACATACATATCTATAGCTAATCAGCATGTGGGCTGATGCCCTGCACTGGGTCTCTGGGTAACGGGTAAAGTTGCTCTTCATCAGTTACCTGGGCTCTATGCAGTCTCTTGAGTTCCTCTTGCTTGGCTTGTCGCCGCGCAGCTTTCTGGACTCTTCTTGTCAGCTTGGCATTCAGCTCTTCCTCTGTGTAGGTTTTCTGGTAGAACAATTAAAACATGGGTTAAATAAGTCTCATTCACAAGACACTCATCTGTAAAGGTGGCTCCACAGGGCCCTGGCCCTTCGGACAAACTGAACAGGAGAGGAGGGGGAAACTGATTAGATCTTCTAGTAGGTGAGGATCAACCACAACTAGCACAATGTACTTAGTTTTACTGAACATCTACCCACTTCTCTAGACCTATACATTGTAATCTCAAAGTAACATAAACATCTTAGAAAACACATACATCAACTGCACTGCAGCTCTCACTTTCTTCACATCAAAAAACCTTCCATAATAATAAGCAATACAGTATGCAAATAAGCAGGATGTTTCATCTTTTAGCTGACTTGAGAGGACATAAAAAGCTGGCATAAACAAGGAGAAAGAGAGAATAGCTCTGACGGGAAAGTGTGTCGAAGTTATTCCAGTGGCCACACTGCGCCACAGTGCCAAAGTGACAGATAGGCAAGTTAATATCTTATCAGTCAGACAGAAACAGCTTCTGTTATCAAGAGACCAGAGCTATCATTGTGACCAGAAAGGTGAGTGCTGTTGGAAAAGTTATCTTTGAACAGAGTGGATATCCAGCAGTCAGTGAGTGGGCGCTGCGCTCCGACTTGTCACAAGCATCCAGAGAGAGCAGTTAGTTTGAGGCCAGACGCACATGAGGTGTTATGATAGTAAGACTGGCACATGCGAAGAGGGGTGGAGGGGTGGAGGGAGTTATCAATGGGAATGTATGTAATACTACCTTTGAGGCGTACGATCTCTTGAACGCCAGTGCGTGAGGAACATAAACAGACTTTGGGAAGACAAAAACATAAAAAGGAGGAAACAAACATGATACAGATGATATGATTAAATGGGTTAATGATTTATGTTAAATTGGTCAAAATAAAACAAAAAAAAGTAATAACTTAGCAGGTATGATCAAAACAGGCAATGTTAATATCCCACACCAACACAAAAATATGACAGGGTGCAGCGACATTTTATACATCTATGTTAATTCAAAATTAGTCAAATAATCACATTCTGAGAAACAGATTTTACACATTCTAAAACCAAGGATTTTAGAGACCTGTCTTCCCATAAAGTGGTAAGAAAGGTTTGTTTACTTTCAGTACTAGCTCTACAAGTGTCCCCATGAGACTTTGACTAATACTCTCACAGATCTGGAAAACTGTAAACACTCTACTAGAGACTAGTCTACACGATTCCTGAGGGCTCTTATTGAATTGCACACGGCCTGGCAGGCATGATACAGCTGTAACCTCCTGTAGCTGTGTTAGAGCCGAATTCAGATCAATATTCATGACGAGTAAGAAAATGTCAAATTCATTCTTCACATATGTCTTCGAAATGGAGAAAAGAAAATGGGAGCGTGTCTGAGTTTTTTAAATGTGTTTACAATGGTTAATGGATTCATGCCTCTGGCCCTGAACTCAACTGTATCTATCTAAAAACCACGAGATACACACACACACAGACTGAGCAGCAGCTGAGACAATAATTTTGAATTCCAGCTATAAACATAATGAATGCAAATGAATTCAAATAAAAGAGCTCATGTTATAGAAATTTGGGGTTTTGTCTGCTGAATTTCTGCACAGTCCTGGGGAGATCTGGGCATATTTAATGAATCCAGCCTCTTGAAGAATTCACACATACTACTAATTCTGCTAATACATATGATATACATTTAACATTTCATATAGTGGTGCTGAAAATGTGTTTTTAAATCACAATTTGGGTGCATGATTTGTTATGAGGGAGAAAAGGGATAAATTAAATATTTAGTATTAATTCAAGGTCAGCCTGAAAAGCCGGGGGCAAGCTTTGTAAACTTGTGAATATTCACAAACCTAAATGTTTATCTGAAATTCAAAATCATTTAACCACCACTGCACAATACCTCATCGTCTTTCTCCTTTTCTCGATCAACCTCTTTTTCCCGCTCTCTTTCTTTAAGCCTCTCTTTCACCCTCTTTTTTTCCTTTAACTCCCTCCTTCTCTCCTTTTCCAGTTTCTCCTCCTTTATCGCGTCCTTCTGCATGCCTGACACTAGGTCAAAGATGTCCATATGCCGCTAATTGTGGAAGAAATTATTTAAATGGAAAGTGTTTTTAAAGGAAGCAAAACAGAAACAGATGCAATGGATGCATTGAGGACACGTCTAGCCTCACAAAGCCTGTCTACAAATGTTGTCTCACTCACTGTTGACTGAAAAGGCTAAGAAAGGCATACCTCCCAGGGATAGACATCAGGCATTTTAAATATGCTAGTGGTGTTGTGCTTTTCAAGTAACTGTATGAACACATCATCTGCAGGAGACCCATTGCTTTTGACTTCCAAAGTTCAAACAAGAAAAAATGATGGTGTACTGCCTGATTTTGCTGAGAAAAGTGAGGTAAAAAATATGCAATGAATGAATGCAGCTGTTCAAAAGGTTCTGTGATGAGTCATGTCTTCATCTAAATCAAACTACACCCCAGAGTTTGCTGACTGGTCTGGGTTTGCACAGCAGGCCTCCACTGATTGTCAGCAGATGTTTTACGGATTAAAATGTCTATCAAATATGAGTTCAGTCAACTTGAGCTGGCTTTGAGAAGCTCTACGTGTCTAAATACCTAACGACCAAGATGTGTAGTTTTGTCTATTGTTACTCACATCTGCCTTTGACTTCTGGGAGGATCTCTCCAGAACGTCATCACAGGACAGGTCAGAGTCCTCAGAAAAGCTCAGATTTCTGCGTGATTTCAAGTCTGTAACATAGAATAAGCATAGATAAATAATAGGCTCGTTATTTTTTGGTGAAATTTTACCACATTCAAAAAATACATTTTAAGCCCCAGTCACCTCTCCCACCTGATGATCTCCCAAGAGGTGATGTTCTCTTCTTCCCAGAGTCCTGAGTGGTGGAGCTTGAGGACGGTGTGCTCGGACACGATTTGTCATCCTTTTTCTTTTTGTCCTTCTTGTACCCTGAGAACACAGCTTTCCATAACGACTTGTGTTTGGGTGGTGTCTCATCAGTGCTGGAGAGCCTACTGGTGTCATTCTTGGCTTTTTTCTCCTTCTTGTTCTTGCGTGGTGAGAACAGAGAACTGCGTTTCTTGTTCTTACTCGTAGACGAGCCGTCAGATGAAGCCGCTGAGCTGTCCAGACTCTTGTTGCTGCTGAAGAAACGCTCCGGCAGAGTCTCTGCCTTCTTTGACTCCAGGGCTTTCACGGCTGACGTCTTCGGAGATACGGCTGACTTTTTACTTTTACCAGCAGCATCTGGCGTTACACTCCAGGCCACTTTAGGCGAGGCTCCCTTGTCAATGTCAGATTCTTTCATTTTGTTTAGCTGCTTGGCCATGGCATCTTTTAGTGCCTGACTCTTGACAGACTTTTCCCTGGCCCTCATTCTCTCCTCAGCGATCTCCTTGGCCTCTGGAGAGAAATGAGTTGCTCTCTGGGTCTTAGAGGCTTGGTTGCCAGGGATATTGGGTTTACCGTTTTCCATTGCTAGAGCCAGATGCATGGGAGGTTTTTCCCTGCTGGGCTTGCTGGTGGGTGGAGTGTAATACCTGTTCATGCTTGTTTCTGGCGTCCGCTCGTCATACGTCTCTTCCACGTCGTCCGCAAAAGGAATCTCCTCCACAGTTTCCACAAACGACTTCCTCACCTCCTCCGGTCGAGGCTTCTTTTTCTCCCTCATAACAACCACTGGAGCTGCTTCTGGTTCTGCCTGAGGTGAAGAGAGTTTCCTGGGTGCAGGCTTGGGTGCAGAAACAGGGCTCAGCTGGGTCCTCGGCGCCGGTACAGGAGTCTTGGTTTTTGCTGGCTCTTTGGCGCGTTCAGATGGAAGATTTTCTGTTCCGTTGCTCCAGGATACCTGGTGTCTCTGCTGCCTAAGCACGGCCGGAGACTGATTAGCAGGCACAGGAGGTGGTGGACTGGAGGGCGGGGTGAGCATAGTGGAGTCGGACATGTTGTAGCTATCGCTGTTTGCAGTTTGGCTCGTGGCCATACTCCCATTCAACCCCAAGCCAGAGCTGCTGCTGAGGTCCCTCTTATCAGAGCCGTTACTCTTGGGCTCTGCAGGAGTAATTGGAGTGATGACCTGACCCTCAAGAGTGATGTTGAGTCTGCGAATGACAGCACGGCCCGTAAAGACAGGCTTCTGTTCCTCAGTAACATCTGGAGACTGTGTCTTGACAGGGGTTGGTTCCTGTGCTGGAGCCTTAACAACGCTCTTCTCTAAAATTTTGCTACTGCGATCCAAAGGAGACAGACCGAGGCTTTTCCTAATCTCAGCACTCTTTAACCAAAATTCCTCAATGATATCTGTCTTTTTAGATGGAGTTTCCTCTGTTGAGGAATCTTCAGACTTTGATGGCTCCGATGTGCCCTTGTCAGTTTTGGTCATGGGCGTTGAAGTGACTGCGGGGACGGGCTGAGTTCTGACAGGAGAATCAGAGGTGAGGGGTGAAGACGGTTCGTGACAAGGCAAAGGCTGAGCACAGATTGGGGAGAGGGGGTTACCCGTGAGAGGACAAATGGAGCGATGAGGGAACACTGGAGATTTAGGAGTGCAAGTCTCTGGTAAGGGGGTGGGCTGGGAGCAGATTGGTGAGATAACTGGAGATTTGACGGGAGATCTGACAGGTGACTTCATTGTCGGCTTGAACGGATTGTCGACAGGTGATTTGGTGAGTGAGCTGGGGGGCGACGAGGCAGAGTCTTTGACTGGAGAAGCAGCAGCAGCAGAAACTGGAGCAGGGGAAGGTACAGACAAAGGATCCTGGACAGGAGCAGTTGGAGGGCACAGCGGGCTCTTGGCAGCTGGAGAAGGAATTGTCCTGTCAGGCTTTGTCTCCTCAGATAGGAACGGATCTGAGAAAAACCGAGTGCCAGGAGACTTCACAAGAGGTATCTGGAAAGGAAACAGAGATGATCAGGATTTAGTCAAAACTACGATCACACATCTTCAACTTAATAAATTTGGCATTAACTCACCTGTGTCTCAGGCTCTGGTGATTGTTTGAGAGGGGAAAGGACAACATCCTCTTTCTGCATTGGGCTAATGCTGGATGGTTCTGAATGCACAAACAACAAAAGTGTACTGTCATTTATTCTTGTTATTTACATATATATATATATATATATATATATATATATATATATATATATATATTTTTTTTTTTTTTTTTTTTTTTTTTTTTTCACATGAGTGAGCAATTTTAAAGAATGATAAACGTTAAGTACCAATACTGGAGGCCATTCCCACACTTTCTGATTTCTTGTCCTCTTCAGGAAGTGCTTCAGCGTGCTCCGACTGGTGCAAACGAGCCTCAGCTTCTGCATCTGAAGGGATGTCATCTGGAATTTATACATAACGTATGCTGAGTTGCTATTTTGTTCTTGTGAAAGAACTGATGGTCTTGTTATTATTTGTGTTAGTTTGACAGTTCACCTTGATCCATCTCCGTTCCGGGCTCCATATCTGGGCCTGTCTGCTTCTGCTTCAAGTTCTTCATCCTCACAGGGCTCTGGCGCAACAAAGAAATGGTAAGAAATGAGTTGAAAGGTTTACAGAGAACTTTTTGCAACTTCCTAACAACCTAACCTTAACTGAACTTTTTCAGAAACTTCTTAAAAATCTTTAAAAAAAAAAAAACAAAAAAAAAAGATTGCTTAATGAAAAATACTATCAAAACCAATTTTGAAAAGCAGAGTAAAGAAATTAAAGGTTGAAAACAGATAAAAAGGCTTCAAAACTAAAATCCATTTTTTTCTGCCAAAAGCTTTAAGGAGAGCGAAAAGAACAAAAAAAAATAAAAATCATACAATATAAGCTTGTCAATAAATATAAACAAAGGATGGGCACAGGGTGCATTAGTAAATAGATACATGCAGCTATCCATTTATAAATGGATGACATTTGAAACAAGCAAAAGCATAACCAGAATGTTAATGACATTGGTTAAGAGGTGAGCAGAAACCCCTCGTGTAAACAAAACGTGCTGGAAGAGATTTATTTTTCTGACAAAAACTGAAACGGGGAAATGACTCACACGGTTAATTCATGCAATTTTGAAATAATGTCACAACATTTGCCATCACTTGTGCTAAATGCACTAAATGAGCCATTGTTCATGTGGGTGCACACACGCATACTGGAAGAACATCTGATTCTAGTAGGTCTGAGCACAAGGAGATCTTTACTAAGCTTTTAACCCAGAACACAAGCACTGCCCATGAATCCAAATACAGTGTAGGACTCTCATTCCATTCATTCAAGCTTTTAAACAGTTGATAAAGTACCTCAGTGGCCTCATTCTCTGAACTTTGTGCAAGTACAAGTGCCATTAAGGGGTTAGTCCAAAAATATAATAAGAGCGACAATGGATTCCAATGAAATACAAGGACAAGAAACACTGTTGTACTAAGTGTTTTCAAGCCTTGTTAGCTCATCTGTCTCTGGAATACATTACATTGCAGTACAATATACTATGTAAGTGAAAAGAAAATACATGTTTGGAAGTTGGAAAGGGTAGGATGAGAGGTTGGGTTGTGAAAGGTGAAACACAGGTGCTGATCTGATCCCAAGAGAGCAGAACTCTCCAGAGTTGCAGCCTTATAGCATGCATGCTTTGTGAGTTTACTGGTCTCTGCACATATTTCTGCATGCTCCAGGAAAAGGCCAGCCGACAGACAGATAGAGTACGAGTCTAAGACGGGATGTCATGATCCCTTTGAAGTCTGAGCTACCTCCAGACATGGACTCCAACCAGACTCTCACTGCCTCGTGTCGGGCGGATGTGTGGGCAGGTGCTACATTCAAACCAGAAGATACAGAACAACGAGGGATAGATGGCAGGGAAATAACAGTAAAGTAATTAGACACATGGGAAAGGACATAGCAGAACACAAAAGAACAAAGCAGAACAAAATCAAAAAGAATTGACAAGGGGGTTATGTGGTGCACTGGGACATGGTTGAAGAACGTTACATTCACCCCAGTGGACCGACAGCAACTCTGAATGACAAAATTAAAAGACCGAAACACAAAATTAGACATTCCAAGAAAAGCAATGTGACAAAAATGTACAAAATCAAAGATGATTAAAAACAACAGGTGGGTTAGTTGGGGGAGGTGGGTCCTCCTGTTGCAGACAGACATTAAAACAGAACAGCAGCAGCCACACTGATGAAATGAGACCCTGCTCCTTAATATTGTGAGGCCCCACAGCCTTCCCAGGTGTTCATCTCCTCTGGGTGGTTTACCTGTGGGGGAGGGCTGGGTGAGCTCAGAGGGTTGAGGGGGTTGAGAGAGCTGGGAGGCCGAGGCTGGCTGGCCATCCTTGTCTCCCACAGAGTCCAGGTGTGTTCTCACCAAACCTGGAATGGCCTGGGGATCCACAGGCTGCAGGACTTGTTGGATCTGTAGGTTCCTGGCTAAATAAGGGTGTCAGCGTACGTTGCAGTGTTGTGTTTTTTGGGTTGTGGTGAAGTTGTGCGGACCATGAAAGGGGAGACAGAAATGATGAGAGAAACACAGAGGAGGAGGAAGAAGAGAGGAGGGAAAGGGCAAAAATGAGGGAGAGGTAGAAAGAAAGTTAGAATACAGTGGCAATGAAAACATCATCAGAGGTGAGGAAGAGGGAGGCTGCATGCACTAGACTGCAAAAAAGTTAAACCATAACAGTGAGCTTCAAAGATATAAGGTTAAATAAAGAAATAATTTCCATTTGTTGAACAGAACAATTCTGCCACTCAATACCAAACCATAATTGCAGCACCTAGAGGGGAAACACAAAAGATATCTGGCATTTATCAGATTAGTACTTTAAAGCCATATACAAAAACAGCGGCATTAAGTAAAAGTAAAAAGAAACACACATTCCTTTAAAACACAACTGCAAACCAACAAACTAAAAAACACACAAAAAAGAGAGGAAAGCCACGCCTATTTCTAGAAATCCTTGAAAATGAAACCCAAACCAGCCAGGATTAAAAATCACACTCAGAGTTACTGCAAACACATCCACAGGCAGTTCTGCTGCTACCTTTAAATGTACCAACATCCTCTTCATCTGTGAGGTACTTCTCCAGCCAAAGGCCTGACTGGAGCTCTCTATCCCAGGGGCAGTAATCCCCCTCTGCCAGCAGGGGGAGACAGAGGCCCCAAGGAAAAAAAAAAAAAAAAAACATATACAAACATACGTGCAACACAGTGGACATGGGGGTACGTAATGAAGAGGAGGGGGTAGAAAAGGAGGAAAGAAGCAGGGGATGAGGAGAACAATGTGTGAGACAGTGACACTACACATGAAACAGATTTCCATAAAAAGCAAGAGCAGTTCTGAATTGTCCTAAAAAGGACAAATGGAGACTGGACAGGGGTGTAAACATACAGAAAAAGGAAACTGCTGCTGTTCCCAGTCTTCAAGGATTGCACCAAGAGGGAAAAATAAATTTACCATCACTCGATTCCTCCTCGTCTTCATCCTCATCTTCATCCTCCTCCTCCTCCTCGTCCTCCTCCTCATCTGCTTCACCGTCTCTGCTGCCCACATCGCCCAGAGCCTCGCCCTCCCCCTCATCGTCGCGGTCGCCCCTCAGTTTGGCATGGAGCTCTACCGCCTCCTTCCAGGGAACGCCGCCGAGGTCCGAGGGACTGGGAGGTTGCTGCTCAACTTCTGCCTCCACCTCCACCTCCCCCTCCTCTTGATCCTGATCCTCCTGCTCATCCTCCTCCTCCATGTCTGACTCTGAGCTACTGTTGGACAACAGAATACAGTGTTAGAGCAAGTACGCAAGTTTTGCAGACAACAGACAGCGTCAGTATAGAAACAAACGTCAGTGTGTTCGTATTGTATTTCACAGTGGCTCTAATTTTCCATTTTCTTTAAGTAGCTGCAAATTTGTACTTTCTTTATGTTCCTCTGTAATTTCTTTGCATCGGGTGTTAAGGAGTCAACAGAAATATGCACTAGATCTCTAACTAACAATTATTTTCATATTCGCATTTTTCATTAATTGTTTTTTTTCCAGTGGATTAACTATTAAGTTTTCTATTAATTGTCGAGGCAAAGGTGACATCTTTTGTCCAATTAGTCCAAAGATATTATATTTACACTGACAGAAAAGAGGAAAAAGACTGCATATCCTCATTGGAAACATTCAATGGAAATAGGGAAAAGTTGGCATTTTTAACTAATAAATCACTGAAACCATTAATGGATTCTCAGAATTTGCTATAATCAAAATACGTGTTTCTTGTTGCTATGCTCCTACCTGGAGCCCAAGTCAGCATCTGTGGCCTTGTCCAGCACACTGCTGAGGTTGTGCTCTGCCAGCGTCTCCTCGGGCACCTCCTCCAGCTCCTCCTCCCTCTGCAGGGACAGACGGTAGTTCTCCAGCTCGATGCGCTCTGGAGTCCCCCGCAGTCGTTTGACTAGGCTCGGCTCCTGCAGCCCGTTGACCTCCGGTGCTGAGACCCCCAGTGGAATGATGACATCAGGGCGGGCAGCAGGTTGGATGTAAGAAGGCAGAAAGGAAAGAGAGCACAAAACACAACTGAGAATCGGGCAGGTGCAACAGTACAGAGGCAGGGGCAGAGAGCATAACTCTCTGCAGTGCAGGTGCCATGCAGGACTGCTTGTAAGGGCACAACTGAGCTCCTAACTGCAGAGATAAACTGGACTAAACCAAATCCACTGTGTCTCTATTTGTGAAAACTGTGATTACAGATTAAAAAAAAACTCTGGAGTCTAGTAGCATCAAATCCATCACACAACCAAGAATGAAACTCGTGCATTTCCACACAGATTTATCGTAAAATTACTTTTTCTCATTTACTCCCACTAAACCAAAGCAACTTTGTATTTTTAGGACAAACTGACAACAACACACCATTTTAAGATCTACAACTGAATTTATTGCGTTAAATTATTCTCCTACAGCAAATATTATCAACAAACACAAATAAGTTTAACACTCTAAAATATTTCTATTAGACTACAGTTATTGGTACAAGGTTGGTGCCTTGCCTTTTTCCCATCCTGAGAAGCAAATCTTAAAACTGTAATTTCCGAAGTGTATCTTTCAAATGACTTGGGTAGTGGTGACTGTGAGTGGAATGGATAAAAACAAGTGCTTTATACATTATACCACACTTGTTGTCCCTCCACTCACTTAAGCAGAGATACAGTTGCCTTCCAATTACAACTGCCATTAGCAATGACTCCACTGTAAATCCCACTAAAAAAATAAGACAAACTAGGTGTGACAATGAATGTGTGATATTTGATACTGTAGCATAATGTACGTTATTTCATGTAGACAAGGAATGTGGTCGAACAGCTGAAATACTTTCCTTTTCTTTCTCTCAACAACGCAACTTGCCTGAAAATACAGGACGGCTGTGAAGAAAACTACGCAGTCAGTTTAAATTTGATACTTTACCTTTCCATTAGGACCAACCCGAACAATTAAAGGGCTAAAGCGACCCTGGATCTGACAAATGCAGTGTGCACAGTTTTCGGCTTTCCTACATGCTTATATGTCTCATCAATGTTTTAAATAATGACAATCATTAATTATATCATGGGGTTTACTAAATAATATGAATAGTGATGACAAAGAGATTTCTGAATTACTTAATAAACATCAGTTTTATTTTGACGTCCCTTTACTATATGGTCTAGAGTGATGGACTTATTATGTATTACTACCAGAGGATAATCTTCTGATTATTGTATTGCATGATGCCTATCTTTAATGACAAAAGTAATTCTTTAATTTTGTTAGTATTGTACATAAATGTTACCTATTTTATAGTATTATTACAGTATTTATGAGTGACTATTTCAATGTATAATACTACACTTGCCACACAATGCAGCAGGCCTAAACTTTATTTACTTAAATTCCAATTACTCATTTTATGTGAATCTTATCAAGCTACCCATTTTAGCGCTTTCTAGTCTCTGATTATATTAAACTATAATATGCAAAGCAATAAAGGCAGCAAAGATGCACTATACTGAGCAAACACAAGTAGATCTTAGCAGCAATCTGTCAGGGGTGAGAGGCTGAGGGATGCAGGAGGACAGGGCAGCCGAGAAGGCATGACAGAGGAGTGAAAAATCACAGGAGAACCAATCACAGGCACTGATTCAAGCACTAGTAGAGCTCTCAGTTTTAAGCTGCTCTGATAGGAGGGGGAAAGGTAAAGCTCACAAAAGCACTGGTACAGGCACTTCATCACAGTACGGTGAGTTCAGTAAGAGGGATACAGTAGGTGCAAAACAGCTTACAAAGAGGAAGAAACACATCACAAAGCAGGCTCTAAAAGAAACACATCACACAGGAGGAGGTCGAGGTAAAAGAGAGCAGTCACAGGCCACTAGAGGTTACAATCACAAAAGAAAAAAGCTTGGCTTTTCATTAAAACACAGGCAGCCAAAAATCATGTTTAGCTAAATAATTAAATTAGGATGTATAAATGTACTGCTATATGCCAAATTTTAACTGATTATTGAACAGAATCAGAGTTATACAAAGGGTTAATATTTCTGCCTGGAGAGCTGACCAGAAGGAACTCTGACCAACTCTTTCTAATTTCCAAGCCAAGAAAAAAAAATAAATAAGGATGAGATGCACCATTCACTTCTACAATTATTCTACAAGAGAGCTTCTTAACTACCTCTGCCAATCACAAGTCATAAAATGGCTGCTAACAGTGACAGAAAGAATGCTGCATCTTCAAGGAATAAAGCAATCACTGAGACGAAGACTCACAAAATCTACGTGAACACTCTGCAGGGTCAGTGAGTCAATACAATCAGCTATAATCTATACAGTCCAACTGATATTAGTTGGCAAAGAGTAAAAGGAAGTAAGGAAGGAGGGGCAAGAGAGTCATGCTAGAGGAGGTTGAGCAGGACATTGATGGTGAAACAGCAGAAGAGGTAGATGCAGTAGGTACACAGGAAGGGAGAATCTAGGGGGTTGTGTGCCACCTGGTGGCAGGTCCAGGAGAGCGTGCGGCGGAGGGTACGCAGTGGAACTCCCACGCCCATGGCCAGACGGCAGGGCGCAACTGCCACAGCAAGAGAGGAAAGTGGGGTACCTGAGGGCTGGAGCTCGGCCGACGCGGCTGCCGCTGCCATCGCCCTTCCGGGGGCATCTACGGTCACCGTAGGAGTTTGGGGTGCCTGGTTCTCCTGCAAAGATAGAGAGATAGATACGGTCAATTTCAGAAAAGTGTCCACATATGTTCTAATACAAAAGGCACAAAAGGAGAGATAAAAAGGTTCTCTAGTCAATATACTACTTTGCCTCCCACATGTTAACTCATGTACCTAAGTACTGCACTTTGAAGATAAACCAAACAATTAATTTTTTCATTGACTGCAATTCAAACTTGATTTTCCACCAATTTTCATCAAGTAAATGAAAACAAGTACCTTAGCTGTGATTGGAGCAGGGGAGGGAGCAGGCCTCTTTCTCTGAGCATAGCCAGACAGTCGATAACAGTAGTGGGGCTTGCAGTAAAATTTCCCTGCAGGAGACAGAGAGAGAGAAAATAAGCAGACATATTGAATGCAGAGACATACACATTGCATATTCTGTAAATTTCACCTCACAGAGTCCGCAGGCTTTATTTTTATCTGCTCTGCAGAAGCAAACTCCATGTTTGTCATTTAGAATCTAAAATAAATCTCCCCTTTTCATCTCATTTCAGAGCATCAGTGGGTTTCAGTCCCACGACTAACTCTGAAACAGCTATTCTGTCTCACTGAACAATCTGTTGCCTGTTCTTGAGCACAATAGACACCTCCCAGACAGGGAAAATATGGAATCATGAGACTCATCTCTGGGGGTCATTGTAATATAATGTAAGGTCATATCATAACTCGAAAAGCAAGTGGTGAAATTTCTTTTGGTTGTGAAATTTTGTACAGTTTATGCGTTGCTTTAAGTCAATTCATCCATGGGAAGAGTGGGAGGTTGTGGTGTCTGTTTTGATACTACCACTCTGAGGTTGTGATAATTAAGCGAAAAGACAAGTTCCATTTATTTCATCTGCATTTAATGTTTTAAAACACTCTGACAGATGTTATATAGATGGAACAATCAAAAGAGAAATCTTTGTACCATCCTCCACGTCGAAGGCATAGGAGGACAGTCGTAGAGTGGTGCCACAGTAGTCACACTTGAAGCAGCTGCGATGGAAGAACTTCCCCTCTGCGCTCAGCCTCTCCATCACGTACACACGCTTTCGACAGAAGAAGCAAACGTCGCTGCCTCCGATGTTGACGGGGAACTCTTTTCTAAGAGAGCCCTGTGGAAAGATAAGAGCATTTAATCAGCTTTGGAGGAAAAATGAAAAATATAGGAATGGAGAGGAGAGGCTTGAGCACATCAAAGATTTAGTAAACATTATCAAGTCAGTCTCACCAGGCCACTACAATCTAATAACCACATCACAACAAGTCAAAGATTATTTATCATTAGGAACAAGGATGTGCAGTTTAAAAAAAAAAAACATCTCTTTTATCACTGTGCAAATTACCTACAAACACGAGGGTAGTCCAAACTTTTCAAGCAAACACATTCGACAGGTAAAGGGAGATGGATCAAGCTTCAACTGTGACATAAAACTAACACATCAATGTAACAACCATATATCATTATACAAAGCAACACTCTCAAGTGGCAAGTGAGGCATTTGATTTGTGCAGCCACATGCCGCCTTCTACCCCTGGGACAGCGTGCTTACCAAATCCCTCTTTTCAGGTAGGGGCTTGAGGTCCTCTGACTGAAGCTGATTGGCTATCTGCTCAGCCAATGAGCTAACTCCCCCTGTGTACATCCTTACATAGCGCTATTACCAGCATTTGGGAAAAAAAAAAAGACAGGTGGACAAACATTAGAAAATGATGGATGAAAAAGAAAGAACATGAAAAACAGATGGATGGAGAGTGTGTGTGAGGAGATCACTCAGCATAGCAACAAGTGTTTAAACACAGAGGACGTTTCAAACAATAGTGTCTGACATCGCAAAGCAATGTTTCCATGCTTGAGTGATCAAGTGTTTAGATGTGCTGGCAGCCACACCTAACTAGTTGCAAACCAAACATACTGTAGCTTATAAAAACAAAGCTGATAAAAAATTCAGCCCTCAGTCAAACAAGTTATTCCACAAGCTTCATGGTGCATTTACTTGCCAACAAAGAGTATTATTGGATTTCAGACATTATAAAATAAGATTAACTATCCCAGTGATATGAAAGACAACAGCTACTGAGCGGACCTGCGTTCCTATTATATAATCTGTTCATGTAAATTAACATGTGTACTTACACACTCGTGTAAAACAATCTTGCATTTTTCATTCACATGCACACACACAGAGGCACTCACACTGCACTGCTGTACTGAACAATTAATGTTAATGAAATAAAATGCTGGAAATTTCCATTCTAAATGATTTTAGTGAGCAGTCAACATATGAAACCATTTGTAGTTTAAATCCTGATTTATTCTATACCAGGATTAGGCTTGAATCCATTAAAACGAAAAAACATAAAAAACAAAAACCTTTTTGATCCTTCAGAGAAGAACAATTGACGTCACATGTAGTATGAGGCAAACCCAATCTCTTACTGTGGATGAGATTTGAGCACGCTTTGCTCTGCTGCAGTCCCACTGCATTGCTAAGTTGTTACTCTGCCACAGTTGGAACTGTGCTTGTCAGCATGGGAGTTACACTAGATGAGATTTTTGCTGCCAAGCTGCTCTTCCAATCCAAAACAACTACTAGGGATGCTTTTGGCAAAATAACAGTGGAAATTATAATTAAGTTCAAGCACGCCTAATACTGATATCAGATAGAGTCACGGGGATGGATTACTCACCCACATATTTACCATAACAACCACAGTAAACAATGAACAGGTTGCAAATTAGTTTCCTCAGATTTCACAACAAGCAGCCAGCTTTTAAGTCTCAGGTGAACTTGAGCCGTGTTAAGCAGTTTTTGCAACTAAGTGAGACGATGCATCTTCCCGAAAGACCCAGTGCAGGTGTAGCGTGTTAGCATCACCACACTCCATTCCCTCCAAGCATGAAGTGACTACCTGTCTCAAGGTGTCAGAGGAGGAGGGAGAATCAGGGGAACTCTGGGTTCGGGCCAGGTGCCACTGTTCCATAAAAAAACGTGAGGGTTTTTTCTTAGGCTCCACAAAAGAGGAGGAGAGGAGAGTAGTTAGATGTGTAGTAATGTTAAAAAGGTACATGAAAAAATGTTAACAGTTTAAGAATCTAAAATGAACATCTACCAATAGAAAAGTAGTTTTTTTGTTGCTGTGTTTTTTGTTTGTTACTTTGCTTATTTGTTTTAACATAAGTTTTACATCATTTGATTTCTCTTTTGCCCCATTTCCTTAAATAGGTAGAACAGCACTGTTGGTCAGCTTTATTCCCTCTGAAATTCTATTCTATGCCAACACAAGTATACATCAACCAATATGCAAACATTACTTTTTTAGTCAATGTAACCTCTGTTTTTATGTTTCTCTATTTCAATAATATCTCTAAATCTACACCTGTGTAAATGATGAATAAATGTGCATGAACATGTCTCAAACGTAACCTAATATTCCTATCTCTGCACTAGAGGAAATGGCAAATAAACATACCTCAAATATTAAAATTACTCATGTGCTTAGCTCTCAACGCTGACACATTAACATACACTGCTGGTTGACATCTTTATTCAGTATAGACTCTGTGCTGTTTATGTTTCTTCTTTTTAATTATATTCCTGTCTGCAATTGTGCAAATAGCAAATAAACTTACCTCACTCATCAAAATTGCTCATGCGTTTTCCTCTCGCTGCTAATGCTAGTATGTTAGTATAAATAGCTAAGTAAGTGGTGGCTGGGACTACAAAAACCTTAGTTTCTGTTTTTTAGTTTGTGTTATTTTTAACTGTATTCATATTGTTTAATGATGAAATCTCATTAATACTACACTTAACAGTATATATTTAGATCTCTCTTAAGGAACAAACCGTCAAATACATGATGCATTTACTGCATTTAAAAAAAGGTAGGTTGTAAGGTTTTTGCGTCAATTTGTATCCATCCATTACAAAACTTCCATAAATCCTTTTCATTAATCTACCATTTAGTTACTGTGAGTTCTTATTTACATTCTGCTGTAATCACAAGTTTCATCTAACAATAGCGACTTTGGTGTCTTCTCCAAAAAAGGATAAAGTTGACCAACAGAGCAAGCCTTCCAGAAACTTGTGTTCCTTTATCAACATGTAGAAATATTAAACTTATAATCAGCTGTCTTTATTTATAGAGAAATTTCACCTGTGGTCCAACTGGCTTGCCCTCAAAGTGAGAGGCAAGTTGCTCAGCCCTCTCCTGAATACTAAGCACATATAAGGGCATTTGGTCATCAGAATGCAGAGGCCCTGCTGGCTCCTGCAGAGAAATAGATGATTCAATCACCAAAGGGATGTATGAGGAGGAAAATGTAGTTATTCTTTGTCTTTTTGGTGGTTTTCCAAAAACAATCTCGCCTCCAAACAGCTTGTCATTGTGGTACAGACCATAGATGGTTTGTTAAGCCATTGTTTTCATAGTCCCTGCTGGGAGTCTTTAATTTATGTAGTAATGTAAGCCTGAGTAGGTAAACTATGAAAGCAATGCCCTGCAGTTAGTAAGGATATCTAGCAGAAATAACTGGCAAAACAACAGACTTCACTTGAGACAAATAAACAAGAGCTGAACAAGCTCCAGTGAGCCTACAAGTAATGTCTTCAGCTCAAAGGAAAAGGTTTCTTTACTTTGGAGAGGTTATTTCTCAGTACGACAGAGGGTGATATGTCCACAGCACCAAAAACCTAACCTTTCTGGAAGAGTCAGGAGAGGACAGTGGACTCTCAGTAAGGCCTCGGGCCAAGTGCCACTGCTCTAAAAAGAAACGGGATGGCTTTCTCTTAGGCTCCAGAGAGAAAAGAAGGATGGTTGAAAGAGAGCATTAGACTTGAAAGCAAGTGCAAATGCACACTAACAGCATTTTTTTCCACAAGTTAAAAAACACTCTTCACACTGGAAACCAGGATCGCAGAAAAACGTCCATGCACGGTGTTCACCTTTGGTGGCTTGTCAGGTTTGCCCTTAAACTTTGAGATTAGGCGGTCAGCCCTCTCCTGTATACCAGGTATGTGAATCGGTCCTGGGTCTGTCAGGTGCAGCGGCTTCCATTCCTGCCAAGGAAGCTCTATTGAGACTTGATGCTGAGTGGGTGTAGCTAATGGCTGAATGCTTTTAATACTGTGGTTTACACAAGGGACATTCTGGTTTGTTCCATACTGATACTCCAACCATTATCTCATTAAACGATTCTAATAAACAACAGACAGAACAGTGACATGCTGAATACGTATCCATGCAAGCACTCATTTACTCTACCCCGTATTTCTGAGGCCTTTCGTAGTACTCAAGCTCCTCTTCTTCCGGACTTTTACGTAAAGGCTTGAAGGCAGAAATGGGCATGTATTAATACTTTGGTTTTCAAAAAGGAGTTGTTGACTGACTGTGGCTTTCGAGGATAGTTTGTTAGAATCTCTGACAGCACTTGACAATAAGTTAAAACTACCCAACGTCCCCCGAGTCTACATTTATTTACAAGCCGTCACATCCCACCAACATACCCTTCATCACGAAAACAAGCAGCTCCTCTGATAATCACACACATTAACCACTTATGGGGAAGTAAACAAGACTGTGACCTCTCTAGGAAGTTCACTTGGGGAAATGCAGCGTTTTGTTTGTACTGGCGCTGCATACTTCAGAGGTCAAATCTGAGGTACAGCAGACATAATTAAGGAGACTCGTCGTGGAGATAAAAACAGGGAGTACGGGGGCACTTGATGGATTTGCCAGGGATTTATGGCAAAGATAGACAGACACAAACAGACAGATACAGCAGACTGTGTGTCACCTCTGAGTGAAGAGAGAGCGAGGAAGTGGAGGAGGAAGAAGGGAGCAGAATGGTTTTCTTTGGGCAGCTCCGAGAGCCCGAGCTGGACAGTTGGTCTGCACCACTTCTGGCCTTGAGAGATGAGGAACAGGAACAGCAGATTGAGCAGAAGATGATGATGAGGTTGAAAATGATGAGATAGTGCTAAGATTAATGCTTATGCTCTTTGTCATTCAAAGTTGGATAATACATTTGAATGCTTTCAAATTCTTGTAAAACCAAGAGAAATTACTATTAAAAATACCTGCATATACTCTCAACACCAAATTAGTAATCCATTTGGTTAATAGCATTAGTGTGGTGTTTTACTGCACCTGGTTAGGTTCACTTACAATACAGTACAAGCACCATTAGCAATGCCTGAGACACTGGGACACACGTTTCCTTACACATTCCCTGAAAAAAAAGACCACCCACAAAGTGTATATGGCAAAATAAAACACTAAAAATATATAGTCCTATGGCTGTCAGGGAGACAAGAGAAACTACTTTAACAGTGCTGTAATTAACTATGATATATAAAGTTTAAGGCTGATGAGATTTACTTTACGAAAAGAGAGCAAATAAAATAATATACTGAATGTAAGAGTGGCTTAAGAAAACTTGATCTTAAACACTCAGTACTTATCACGATTACTTCCCGTCTTTACATCTGACTTTCAGCTAATTTATGCCGCAGCAAGACATTTGCTGTGCGGTGAGAGGAAAATTAAGGACAGCAGCGAATTAAATCCCTTATAAAGCAGAGCTTGAGGCTTTAAATCAATGTATGTGATGCAAATGCTTAATCTAGTGACAAGACAAAAAAAAAAATAAGACAACTTCAGCAGCTGGTTCTGGCACTTAACCATGCTGACTCGTTATTCACAAGGGAAAACAGTAAAGCAGGGTGACGACATGGCAGGGCAGCTGGTCTTCTACTGAGGCTGCAGGAGTGGATGTAGCACTGGTTCTTATTTCTTTGTATGCAACATGCCTGTGCGCGTATGAGCAGGATTGCGGGCTAATAAAATAGTAAGCTCAACCGTATTTACTTCCATAGGGAGAGCTGAAACATTTGGAGAATGGAAGCCTTAACGGGAGCTCACAAGTCATAAAAAAGTAGTAGGCAAATGCAACAAGAAAAAGGGGGGTGGTAGACATCATAGAAGAAGACCACCCATTCTTTTTCTCCCTTATCCAACCTCATTTTTTTGCCCATTGCACCCATGCACATTATTATGTAAATGCCATTTTGTGCTTTGAATATCATAGCTAGGTAACATTTCCTATATATCGGCATTGTCATTTTTACTGTTGTATTTTGAACATGAACATGAACCCTTCCTACATCTAAAGAGACAAACCTACCACTTTATGGGGTATAAATGGTCTTTACCTATAAATTCGAATCAGCCTACTAATGACCTGTTTTGGGAGACTATTTCTATTTCCCCATAAAATCCTGCAACACTCTCCTAAACTATCCAGCAAAATTAATATCAGAGGCAAAACAACAGGCCATGTTTTTATCTTGTATTTGTAACACCCACTTTAAACAGCTGTTGACAAGATTCTGAAGTCATGTAACAATCTAAACACTCGTGTTTCCCTGATTGATCTGCCTGGGGCCCAATTTGCTCTAAGTGGGTGTTTTGCAGCATCTCATATTGCAAAATGATTCTCACAAGATGTCGCCTGGCTCAGGCGAAGCTACCTTCCCCTCTTGCCTGCCTCTGGAGTGGAATCCATTTTCATCTGTAAAAGGGTGAGACCTGGATTTCATGGGATGTGAAAGGAGTTGAGAGGAGACTACCAGGCTAGCGTACCTGCTCCCCTTTGCCGGGCAGAGTCTGACACTTGATCATTTCTTTGTAGCGAATGCTCAGCTGCTCCTGCTGCTGTGTGCGTCGCTGAACCAGGACAGGAGAAGCAAGGAGGAGAGAGACCATGACAGTGGTGCACTCTTATGTCTTTCTCTCTCTGACACAAACACACACAAAGCTCCACAGCTATTTGACTGACAAGTTAAAACACACTCAGACAGTTTTGTTAACTACACCACACACCTCCAAGGCAAGCACCTGTGCTATTGAGTTAATTCCACCAAATCTGACATTGACACAGATCTGCAGTCTGTCTACAGAGAAAATACGGCTCAGACTAGTACTAGTCAACACAAAGCAGCTTTCCCCACTATGACACACCACAGGGACATATGGTTAGCTGGTCAGTCTAGCGGTTAGTCTCTAAGGAGATAAGGGTGGGGCAGTTCCACTCTTTTACCTTTCGCCATGCTGGGACAGGTGCCAGGCGCACTGGCTCATTCACAGGGGTTTGGGGCGGGGAAGGGGGCAAAAGGCGGTCCAGATTGGGCAGAGACTCCCCCTTCGTGGCCAAGTGAAGATGAGTGACAGCGAGAGTGGCCAGTAAGAGGGCCAGAATAACCATGCAAGGCATCATGAAATGGTCCATGATGGGGAGGTGGAGGCAAGGAGAGAGAAAAATGGAAAAAAAGGAAGTGAATCAGGCGCACAGCGGTCACACAGTGGTTGGAAAATAAGTGTTCAATACTAATAAGGAAATGACACAGAGTCATAAGAAGATCATGCAGGGGGAGGTGGTGTAACATTTATAACAGCGCTTAGAGATATAACATGGTAAATGTCATGCATAATACACATCAATAATAAATGGAAAGAGAGGAAATACACACATATGTTCAGCCAGGAAACTGCTGCATTTGGAGTAACCTAATCATATAATCAGCTATTTTATAGACATGATGGCAAAAGCAATAAACACGTAAGGTTTAAATAAAAACATAAACTCAGAAGAAGCCATTTCAAGTCACACAGCAACAAGATGTTTTCTCAGACTGCAACAGCTGAGAGTCGTCGTTCTCTCCATCAACAATACTGCCTTGTGTTCCCGCAGCCCACATCTCCCTCCCACTGCTCTGTTGGTCCTCAGTAGCAAAGAAAACCAGTGCTTGGCAAACCAATTCACCCGAGCCCAAGCCCAGTCAGCACTGTGAGGCCGCCTACTGCACATGACCTAGGAACAATACCCAGCCTGACCGATATTAGCATTCTGGACCTGAACTCATTAATACAGTGGCCTACAGCTCATCCATCATGAGACTAGAGACCCTGTCGCACAATATGAAATCTACAAATATTCATTGTAAAGAGAAACAAACCACAATGAGTGTGCAAAAAGTAACTGGAACACCTACAAAGTCTCAACATTTCTCCCCCATTGCCTCATCTTCCCCTCACGGAAAAACGCTTACCCCCCCTCCCCACAGCTGTAATACCACAAAATGAACCACGTGACTTCCTCCATACCTGTCTTTTGAGTCCTGTGGGCTGGGCAGGGGCATTCTCCTCAAACTTGGCAAGTAGCTGGGTGGCCATGACCTTGACTTTGTTGTGGTTCCCCACAGCAGCAGAGTCCATTTTTCTCTCAGACAGGATAGCGGGGACAGACGGCCTGTCGTCACGCCCAGTCCTGGATACCTCCTCCTGCCGGAAAATAGGGAAAACTGTTTGTTTTGGGGTTGTCTTTTTTGCCTACCGCTGTCAGTCTTGTGGGATTAATTAGTCTGTTCTGGTTGGATAGACTGCTCAAACAATAATCACAAAATCAACATCTGAGACGCTTTGCTGTCAGAACTACTCACATCTTCAGACTGACTGGTTTTCCTTCTCTTCCCCAAACCGTCAACATCCTTCTCTTTTTTGTCCTGTTGATGACATGTGTTGAGTTATTTTAATCCCAGGCAAAACAATGAAATGGTGGAGTGCCATTTTTGACTTTTTAAGAAGAAGCTGACCTTTGGATTTCGTTTCCTGGATATTGCTATGCTCTGACCGAGTTTGCTGAGGAATGAGATGGGAGACTTGGTGCTGGCTATTAGCGCTGCCTTCTCCTCAGGACTCAAGTTGTGGTTGTCTGAGAATTCCACAGAGAAGATTGTAGGTTATGAGCGAGAAAAGGCACTTTAAAATCCTCTCAGGATTACAGGTAATTATGTTGTCACAGCATCTGTCAGACGATGACACTTCTGTAATTACAGACACCTCCCAAAACCAGATTACAGAACAAACAGTCCCACTGTATCACCCTCTCTCACCTCCAGGTGGCACTGTGTCCTTAAACATCTCATAGAACTGGCTGAGGTACATAACCATAGAGAGTTTGTCTGGCTCCACCACAGAAGACATCTCCTTGCCAGTCATGCAGGGCGAGATGCCAAATTCCTTCTCCGCCACGTCGAAACCCAACTGGTTGTTCTTCTCCTGGTCTCGCTCGTCCAGCAAGTCAAAGTCACTGAGCACGGGAGGAGAGAAAGATCAAAAGACCATGTTTGAATGAGATGGGGCACAATAAGAGCAGCAACTCAAATGTCAAAGATGAGGCACAGACAGAGAAAGCTATTCACAAAACAATACAAACACATCTCAATGATCTTGATCTCTGATTTTTGATATCAAATTAGGTTGTGATTCTTTTGTTTTAATAATGAACGACTACATAATATCACTATTTAACAGTTGTTTTTTCTGTTATTTTGTTCTCTGGCATAAGCATTCGCTACCAACTGCCATTTTGAAACTAGAAACAAACTCAACTTTGCACCATTTTTGTGTACATTTACTGGGAGGTGATTATATTTTATTTGAACCCCATGACTGTGTTACACCATATACAGCACACTGTGTTTGAATATTGTAACATAAAGTAAATTTTACATCAGAAAAATTTAATTAAGAGCTGTTACTGGGGGACTTAGGGGACATGATCTTGGCTTAAGAGAAGACAAATCTATTTTTTTCCAGATGCAGCTCTAGCAGTTCTGGATATAATGGAAATTAACTGACAGTGAGCCTGCATTACCAACACTAATGAAGAGGCATTTCTGTACAGCAGGCTACTATACATGTTATGGAAAGCTTTACCGGAAATGTCATTATCCTGCAGCTGACAATACCATTAACGTGGCTCATCAATACATTTCAACTGCACATCCATTTAAAAGCATTAGCACTGGAACATCCATCAGGAAGAGTGGACCTCCACTTGGTCATCCTGAGCATCAGTCTTACACATGCTTACACGTGAACAGTTTTCCCAAGGTACTTCTACTCATCAGTCATCCTCCTCTCCTCCCATCATCTGCCCTATCAAAGGTAGCAGAGCACAACTGCTACACCCCTTAGTAAAGGTCAGGCAGGACACAGACACTAATAGCTTATAATGTTAATTGCCACATAGCCTCCAGAGGGTAACAAACTACATTAGGCAATGCGGATGGAGACTGTGTTGTTTATAGAGTGTGTGAGGGTAAGGGGAGTGGTTATGTGTGCATATGTGAGTGTGAGTGTGTGTGTGTGTGTGTGTGTGGGAGGAGAGGGGGATGTGAGGACAGTTCCTTTAAGTGACCCTAGAGGCCATTATGACTGGTAGCTGTCACCTCATTTACAGTGATAAACAGTCCAAAACCAAGGTCCCAACCAGACAATAAACATCATTTGTAACCAACAAACTCACATAAACACAGCAGGCCAGTCATTCCAGGCACCACAGCCGTTTTAACCCTTTCACCCTTAACCACAAAGGGATACACTTGGCAGAGTTTGCAATAGTCTACAAATTGGAAAACAAATTTACCACCTATACTTATCTGTGATCCATGTTTGTTGTGTATTTCTTCCAGATACTCACATGAGATCCGGCCTGTACCGGTGTATGAGGGCACACAGGGCCAGACCACTCTTCCAGGACATAGTAAGGTCTGTCACGTTAACATTCCTGTATCCCTCCGTTTGTCTCTGGCACCAGTTGAGCAGTTTGCTTGATCGAGCTATGGATTCTGGTATGGCAGAAAGATAAAATGAAAGGCTCGACACTGAAGCATCAGTTTGAACAGAATCTGGATTAAACACGGCAAAGAAATACAAACTCTTTCTGGAAAGCACTACACATCTCTTGCTGGGCAATCTCATGGCCTTGGTCAGGCAAGGTTGAGCATAGGATTATAAAGTTTTGTCATCCATGGCCTCATCATCCATGTTAGTACAAGTTTCAACCAACCAGTGAGGAAGAATTATGAACCATGAGATATAAAAATTTTACTGATGTAAAGGAGAAAAAGGATGCAAATGAGAGGTTAGGAGTATACTGAATATAACCAGGGAGAGTATCAATGACCAAGTTAGTACATATAAAGGAATTTTTATAGGCTGCAATCAGTCCATCCACAAAGTTCCATCATTCCAGTATTCATTTCATATTATTCATTCATGAATATATAGCAGGTAAACTTTAAAACTGTTAATTAGGAATTCCTGAAAAGCAACACCATGCATGTGGACTTTATGTTACCTTGCAACTGCTTGTCAAGCAGGCAATTTTCTAGAGTGAAAATAGTTTCATTATTACATTTCAGCAACAGTGATTGCAGCAAAATCCTACACTGATATAAGCATATTAAGGGTGTGTTGATAAAATGCAAGGGATACAAACCATTCCTAGCCAGTTTGGGTGTTGACGCATTGATAACATTTTCAATTTCAATGCGCATCTCCCTCGACTCCCCTGTGTCGAAGAGGTGCCGCACCTGCAACATGCACATAATTACTACTTATCTAAAATCCCAAACATACGGTATCACATGTACACACAACCACAAAAATGTTCAGATTTCCAGTCTCATAGAGCAGTTAGAGTATCCTTTTATTTATACTATGAAAACTACGTGTATGATGATGCAACAGCATCAAAGATAACACCCGTCCTTGTTGGCTCCCATTCTCACCTGGCTGGGCTTGAGGAAGTTAAGGCTAATGTTGGGGTAGCGTGTGGTAGGATCGACGCTGTAGTGACTGAAGTTCTTACTGACGTTTTCTGGTGTGGTCTGTGGCAGTAGACGGTATATACTCTCTCCTAAAAGACAGAGGAAAAACGTTTTAGGAAATGTAATATAATCCCATTCACTGTACAAGCAGAGAGCTATTAGTGGCAAGAATACATAGGAGGATACTAAGGCAATACATAAAGAAATCTTATTAACATTTAATAAATGGCAGAGAGAGTTACTGCAGAACAGAGGAGTCACATTCCATTCAGTTCTTATGAGAGCCTCTTATCCTATTAGTACAAGCAGAGGTGGGACTGATGCTTGAAATCACGTACAGGCACATTTCCTAGTAAAGCACTTGGAGATAAAAGGGTGTGTTTGAAGAGAGGAGGAACATGTGCGTGAGTGTGGCTGTGCGTGCATAAGAGTTTGAATGTGAGTACAAGAACAGAGCGCAGTGTTTGAGTTTGGTGTGTTTGTATCAGCGTTTCCACACCCTCACCTCTCAGCCAGCACCTCAAGTGGAGTCTTTCCCTGAGCCCAGCTCTTCACCATCCAGCCGGAGTCCATGGCTGCCAGGAAGCCTCGAGCGATGCCAGTGCCCATGGGCCAGAAGGGCTGGAGACGACAGCAAACACCACGTTCAATAACCAAATATGGCCACAGACGAGCCGAGGATATAGAATAACAAAAAGGGGGTAGGACTGTTGCGTAAGACTTTAAGAACAACTTGAACTTGAGAAGAAATAAACAGTAAAACACAGTCTCGTCAAAACCTCTGTCATATTTCTTACCTCCAACAGGCTGTCTCCCACCAGCGCCACAAGCAGCTTGTGGCCATTTCGTTGACGCACCATGGCGGCGTTCTCAGAGGCGTACATGCAGGTGAAGTCGAACATGGCTACGTCGGGCTGGCCATAGTGGTTGATGGCAAAGTCCAGTGTGGGCAGCTGGTGGCTAGTGGAGAAATCAGCAGCCTCACGGGCGTAAGACAGCAGGGCAGCCTGGTCTACATTAGCTCTGGACAACAGCAGCTCTGTGTCTGCATAGTCCTACAGGAGAGATAAGAGAACAAGATGAGATTAGAGGAGGCATTAAGATAAAAACTAATAAAAGTAGAGATGCCCAGAGAAAGTTGCAGCTCGGTAAATCAGCAGTTCTGGAAGAGGCTCACTCAGCATATGAAAGGTTCGTTTGCAGCTGCGGCAGAAAGCTTAAGTTGAAGAGGTGAGCAATAATACATGATGAGGTGTAATAACAAAACAACAGATGAGACCAATTCTCTCTGCAGTCAAGTTAACTGACTGACAAAATAATATCAACGCAACATCACCTGCACTTAAGCCAAGTGCAGACTGAAAGACTGGTACTCCAGACACTCGTCAGCTACTTTTTACAAGATTATTCCAGTTGGAGAAATCCATGACTAGAGCAAATGAGTGCAATATTTAAGAATAGCACACAAGAAGTCACTTGATAGGTCAGACTTATAGGTGCATATTTTACTCATTCTGTCCAAGACTCTTGCAGCAGAAGAGCATGTGTAAAAAATAGCAAAGAAGCACAAACCACGAGGAGGACTGTGGAGGAGGGAAAAAAGTAACCTTTATCCTAAATCTCAGTCACATCAGACAGAGTCAGTGTACACCCAGGGAGCATATTGAGAACTAAAATGAATAAACTGATTAAGAAAGACAATTCCTAGAAAGAATTGTGAAAAATAATATAAAATGTCGTCTCTGCTATTGTAAAAGCCAATAAATGTGGGGATCAAAGTTGTGTTGTGCTAAACTTGGATTTGAACTGGACATTCAAATAATTGTACAATGATTACAGGCTACTTATCTGTGACGAGCAAATCACTGTACGGTATGCTGCATGAATAGAAAGAACTAAAGGCTCACCAGATACGTGAACTTATAAAAGGTAGTATGACAGATATCTTTAAAGAGAGTAAAATGACACCTGGAAATAATGAAAGACTATTTAAAAACATAAAAAAAGAACTCAACATTCTTACAGTAAGTTATAATTTTAAGGTGACAGCCAATATAACTTGACTGTGCAACAACGACTGTGCAATGGAATGAACTGTGCTGTTCACAAGTCTCTCCAACATGTAGCATCAAATCACTGCATGCTTTCAAAGTGACATGTTTTCATAGTGGGTGGTGAGAGGTACATTCTTCCACCTTCAAGCTGCCTGGCAGCCCAGACCAGGCCCGGCCAGGGCTGGTGGTGACTGCGGGTGAGGGGAAGGGCAGGGTAGTCGAAGATATGAATGCGGGTTGTTTTTTTTTTTGATTTGCCTTGAACTGTGTGGACTCACCGCCTCTTCTCCCAACCCTACTGCTCTTCCTCTTCCAGGATCCGTCTGGAGCTTTCTACTAAAAACCAGTTGTAGTAAATTATGCCTTTTCATTAACATGTGCCTGCTGACTCCAACTCCCCTCTGGGTTCAGACCTCAGTGTATACCAAAGCCTCATTAATGTCATCAGCTCACCATGAAAACAAACACAGACTTGCACACACATGCACAGGGGCAAACACCAAAATATGTAAAAGGCCTGTGTCTGTGTAAGACAGCTAAAATTATCTGTGATGACGGTGACTAGGTTAAACAAAAATGCTCACAGCACACCTTTGTACATGAAGACAGAAATGTAAAAAGGTCTTTCCGGTTTCCTGTGGAAAGTGGCCAGGGAAAGGAAACTACCATGTACAGTGAGTGCGCACACACTCAGTAAGTCTGCTTGAGTTGGCAGATTGTTCCCTGAACGCTGTTGGCTTGGTTAGACCATTAGGCCGATACTGGGCAAAAAACAGAGAGAGAATAAAAGACTGAAAGAATGAAAGAGAGCAAAACACAAAGAGGGAGACAGTCAGACTTGTTATTTTGTCAGTCTGTGCGTGCATATAGCTTTTATGTCTACTACTGAGAGACAAACTGAGATTCAACAACTGTCTCTCAAACACACGCACGCAGACACACACACACACACACACACACACACACACACACACAGAGCTCTGGGCTTTGATCACTCACATGCAGAATGACTCCTTTCTCCAGCAGGCTCTGTTTTTTGGCAGTCATCACAAAGTAGTGCGTGTCATCCTTGTAGTAGACAATGTTTTCCAGGTCAATACCTAAAAAAGACCAATAAAAAGACGTATTGTTGACATACCAAGCACAATCCCTTTCCTTATTGCCATAGCTGGCTGTCATGTCGTCATTATGGAGGACAAGTGCAGCAATTACGCGACTCGGAGCACATTACCAAAGCCCCCAGGCACATCGCCATGTCAGCAAAAAACAGTGGACTGGCTTGGCATCAAACCGAATGTTGAGCATTTTAATTGGGTGACCTGACAAATTCAGAACTGTGACCAAAGGACAGATAATTTGTCCCATTTACCTTTATTTTTTGCCATTTATATCCACAATTGATATGTTTAATGCTATATCTTAATGACATAAAAGGCAGACCTGTTGCTTCTCTGAGGTCTTGAAAAAATTTCTGGTTGAAGATAAAGGCCACGCCGCTGATCTCCTCGACCTTTGCCTCCGCTGTTGTGTTCCTGTTGATGAAGTTAGCAGTGATGGCTATGGCGAGCTTGCCCCGGAACTCCTTGCGCCGAAACCCTGGGGATTACAGGGAGGAAAGCAAGACAGCGTGTCACCTGAAGGTCAGGAAGCAGGGTGCACAGAGCACAAACAGCTGCAACACAAATTCAAAAAGTTTCTGAAAAAGAGAGAACTTATATTTGCTTTAACATCGTGTCAAACCCTGAAAATACATAATGTCCATCATGAATGCAGCCAGATGTTCTGTATCATAAACAACTTCTACTTTTTTAAGCTGTGTCAGTGTAGTTCATGGTTATCCCACAGGGAGCCTGCTGCTTCCCTTCATTAATGCTGCAGTCAGTAGTACAGAGAGGGGTCATGGTACTCTACTCCACAGGGGTTCCCTTTGCCAGTGTGGCTGTGCGTGAGGCCCAAACGCTCATAGAGGAAACAGACAGCCAATTCAACAATTCCTATTCTGCTCTGCTGGGAGAGCAAACAACTATCTGAAGTTGGACGCAACAGCCAGACACAAACAAACACACACACACACACACACACACACACAGATGTGCACAAATGCTCATTCATGCGCAAGGAACGGAGTGAGGTCAGGCACCCGACCACAGCTGTACACGAGTGAGATCATAACCATTAGGACTGACCTCCAAGTCCACGTGAAGGCACAAACAAATAGGGCTGTTTGCGCTTCCCTTGTTTAGTCAGGGGAAATCTGCTTTACTAATGCATTTCTCCCAGCCTGTACACGCAGACTTGCCTGGTAGCGTGTTTCTCCTTCCATCTGCTCCAATGATGACATCAAACTCCAGCTCACTGACAGGGTGTGTTCTGGGGTGGACCTCAGCCCTCCAGCCTATCCCTAAGAAAACACAGCATGTGTAATGAGACAGAAATGCATCAACAGAGTCAGGCTTAGAGCCTCTGACAGATCGTTCTCTGACAAAACACATGTGCACTTTCCATTCATTTTTCTTGGGCTGTTCTGGCAGCAGCTTGACTCACTTACTTTCAGTCTCTTGATCTTCAGGGGGTTCAATAAGACCCTTGAACTCAACATTGACATGGATCTCAATGCCCAGCAGGAGAGCCACTTTGAGCAGCATTAGCTGAAGCTGACGAATACCTGCAATACAACGTCAGGCAGAGACAAAACTCGAGTGAGATAAGAACTTCACAACCACAAAATGCATCTTCCAAAGGCAAACAAAACCTACAGGCAAAAACCACCTATATTTCAAGTAGTGTAAGCAAGGGAGAGTCAAATTTGTCGCGTGTACTCACTGATATGATCAATAGCACCGGCACAGAACTTCCCATAGAACTTCTTGGCCCCGAGGCCCCTGAGGTCCTGAATGGTGAAGGGCCAGAGGTGCAGCACATTGTTCCTGGAGAAGGCATCTCTCTTCTCCAGCAGTACCACTTTGGCCCCCAGGAAAGCCAGCTCGATGGCTGTACGTAAGCCACATGGCCCCGCACCAATAATCAAACACTAGAGACACAGAGACACAGATCATTACAAATGAGCTGTAAGAAGCATACTCGTGAAAACACAGATATTCAGACTGAAACTTGAGGCTGCCCTCTTAACACTTTCACATCACCTCTCAAAAAGCACTCGCGATGTAGCTCTCCATTACACTTTAGCTGTTTAATTAGGAGAGGTGCATTTCCACTTTCTGATGAGACGTGGCTTGTGCTTCTTTTGTGTTTTAAATTCCTTTAAATTTGATTTTAAAATGAGATACAATAACACAAATGTATTCATATCAAAGATTTTATCAGATGATTAAGCTGAGAGAATTATATTTGT
The DNA here is from genome assembly GCF_001640805.2 of Lates calcarifer. NCBI lineage: Eukaryota > Metazoa > Chordata > Actinopteri > Centropomidae > Lates > Lates calcarifer. The sequence goes on along the minus strand of NC_066842.1, from coordinate 19,413,531 downwards.
AAATCATATTTCAAAGCTGCACAAGCCTTTCAACTCGACACTTTGACAACTTTTCAATAATAATATGAGCATCTTTACAGCCTTATCTCTTTAATTGGGGTGTGTAAATAAACAATGAAACCCAGAGAAGGTGACAAACCAATATAAAGCAACATCACACCCGCCTGGCTGGTAAACATGAGCATCAGATTACATTATTCCTTGCCACCGAAGATCAAATTTTAGTTCCCACCGAAACTGAAGCCAGCAACCAACAAAGCCACCCATAAATGGATCAGTTTAAGTTTCTGCTGATGCAGCCTTACTTTTGAGTTGGCACAGGCACGACCCTTCTTGTACTCCTTATGGCTGGCCCTCTTGTCTAACTTGGCCCACAGCGCCTTGGCCTTCCAGTAGTTGAGTTTGGACTTGAGCTTGTGATAGAAAACCCTATACTCAGTGGGCTTGACCTCCAGGTGCTCACACAGCTCCTGGAAGGCCTTAAGCGTGCCCTTGCACGTGGTCGCCTGGACGAAGTTGTCAAACAGGGCATGGGACAGGTTCACCCCATCTCCTCCAGCAGCACCAGCGCCTCCATCCCCCATGGTCCAGGCTCACACTGGGCCCTTCACCCCCACCCCCGAGGCAGGGGTCTCTGGGTCCAGCCCCAGCCCTGGAACACACTCTCTCTCTGGTGAAGGGCTTTAACTCAGGCCTCAGGCATTTTCATTCTGTCAACAAGAGGGAGAGAAATACAACTGAATGAATCATGGAGGATAGTTCAACTTTCTACAGCAAAGTTTAGTACTGTATAAAACATTCCCACATGTTGCAATTGGGCAGAAAAGCAAACTTACAAGATTACAGCTTTCGAATACTCCAATGATATCAACACTGTCCAATCCAACATAAGCCGAGACTTTAATTAGAGACTATATGAATCTCATGACGGACGCGATGATGAGATTGCCTATGACTACTTGCCTCTTAGGGCGTCCTCGAAATCAAATGGGCTTTAAACTTCCCTAAATAAAAAACCATATGTATGATGAATTGTCTGACAAGCAATCCAAGCAGGAAAAAGGTATTTTAATGCCATTCTTCTGCAGAAACACGACCTCAAACAACCTCTCACCTGTCTAGGAATGAGGCTGCCGGACACAGGAAGGGCACTGAACCCACACAAAGCCAAACAGGAAACACACAGGGCACAAGTGTTTAGACATGTCTGTGTGGCACAGAATCACTCCAGACACAGGAAATAAGTCAGTTCATCCCCAAAATACAGTACTGTGAAACTAAACATTCAAAAAATGATCCTGGAAATAGAAAGAAGAACCCAGATAATACCAACAATTTCCTCCACTGTAACTGGTTTATTATAGCTTCCTGATAGTGAGAGTTGAGTTTTGCTGTTGTTTTACCTGCTACGACTTGGAGCAGTAAAGCTTTATGTGTTCTGCTTTTCAACCCCCAGGGGGACGAGATCATTCATGTTCTATGGCGTCTGTAGCTCAGCTGTCATGGCTGGAATGTCTTGATGAGCTCTCTCCCTAACTCTGACCGTATTTAGCAGCATGAGCAGCCTTTAAAAGGACCGGCTTCACTCAACATCAGAACAAGCAGAGGAGAGATGATGGGAGAGGAAAAGGGTGAAAGAAATGTCAGAAAGCGCAGTGACACATGTGATGATGACGATAAAAAAAAAAAAAAAAAAAAAAAACTTGTTTGATCAAGTCTATTTGCTGAATAACACATTTTAAGCCAAGCGGTAGCTCTGGTTTGTGCTATCTCCCAGGGCAACGATGCAGAAACTCGCCTTGCTTGTTCGGAATTCACAGCGGCTCAGCAAACAGGACCGTTTACTATTCTCTGCCATTTCACATGTTGAAAGAGTATCCCAGGAATAAGCGTCACTTAGGAAATAAACTAAATATGAATTTAATGAATAATTTGACATATTGGGACACCTCTGAAGTTCAGTAATTTGTCAGACATCAAAAAGTTACTGAGCAAAAACAATTTGTCAGTAATAGAGAGGTTAAACATTTATTTTCAGGACCTCCCCTTTTTTTTATAAGGAATGAGTCACCACTAAGTCAGAGCTCAGTTACCTCCTGAAGGACACACATGAATATTTACATTGTCAGCCCCTCTCTCTCTCTGAAAAAACTTGAGCTTTGCACTCAACTGTCCAGGAAACGAAGCTACTTCATGAAAACCCAATGTAGTCCCAGTCTCAGTGGCAACACATGATGAAAGGGAGGCAGGTACAGAGGTCAGCTGGCCTCCTTTTCACACCCTGCCAATTCCTCACTGCAGTGAAAACAGCAGGCTCTAAGTTTGGCGAGGCCTCAGTCGGTCAGGATCAGGGCTGAGGGCTGCAGTGCCAGCGCAGACGGAAAAGGCCCTCTTCCAACACAAGCATTTTAAACGACCGACCAGCTACATCATTTCCCCTATGGGTGAACACGCATGGCTTGACTTGGGTCTTTAAAAAAGAAAAAAATGCACGCACACCAAACTGCCATCTGCACCTGCAGCAGTTGTGTAAAGTCTGTGGTTGTGTATGTGCACTCACACATATCTGTCCTTGATAAATCATCTGTGACAGACCCCGCTGTAATATCCTTTTAGTAGTATATGTGCAAAATACTGTCAAGCACTACTTCCTCTGTATGGCAGTACAGATCAGACGGCATTGACATTTACTATACAAACAAAACAGGGATGCTATGATCGATTGAGTGTCATAAGGAATCAGCCAATATTCATCACAAATGACTCAATCGATACTCCTTAATTCCCATGTCAATATATAATAATGGAGACGTGATCAAAAGTAGGGATGGCAAATCCATAAACCTCGCTCAAAATAGTCACCAAGCATCCAGCCTGTTCCCGTTTATCTCCGCGAGGACTAGAGATGCTAGGGCTGATTGCTGTGCAGAGCAGCAAATTGATGTGCAGTCAGGCTTGCAGTTTCTTCAGTGTCTGGCAAGTGCTGTGGGCCTGTGATAGCATGCCGCAAGTGAACACAGATAAAGGAGAATTTCAAGGTTATGTCCTAAACTAAACTGGGCTGCTGGTGTTCGCCTCAGATTCTTGGCAGCCGTTCGTGTTCAACTGCAACAACCAGCCACAGATTTTGGAGTGTCACAATAATAGGTCACAGCTCCCATTAGCTGAAATGACTAATGAGTGGTCCAGTAGAATATGACAATATTTGGAAGCAGTGAGACCACATATTGATTAATCATTTAGTCCACAAAATGTCACAAAATAGCAAAAAAATTCCACAGTCACAATTTCCAAAGGCCCAAGTTGATATATTCAAAATGCTTGTCCAACTATTTAGTTTATTATCACAGACCAAGACCAAGAAAACCAGCAAATATTCACATTTGTGAAGCTGGAGCCAGAGAATTTTTGACTTTTTTTCTGAAGCCGTGACTCAAACAATTAATCACTTATCAAAATAGGTCCCTATATTCATTTCTGCTTTATAGGTCTCATGCGCAGCAGTTTCTCAGAAAATCTTGACTATCACGAACCACTCCGATCTACATCACATCAGCTGATGAACCTCACCAACCCCAAAAAGCCTGAGGAGAGCATCTTAAAACAAAACAAGCGCAAAATTCCTCCCTTAAATTCTTAAACTCTACTCTTTGACCCTTCTGATGGCTTTCAGGTTAACGACAGAAGACAAGCGAAGAGATCAGGGTTCATCGGCATTTAGACTGTTTTTCGAGGCAGAGAAGAAGAGAGCAGGTCGTTACAAACTTCCCCTTCAAAGCCTCATGAACCAAACTTAAAGAGAACACACATTCTTTTTTCCTCAAAACAGAACAGGAACTTGGGAGTATGGTCTCAATGGGTTAATAATTCACTTAATGGTGAAATCTAATCTTTCTTGCAAAAGCTGATTCCAGTCTCTTGGCATGTTTCTCTCCAAATCCACAGCAGGGACAGAAGTGATTGCCTCTGTGGGATTTTTATGTGACGGTAAAGTCATGCAGGTTATGGAGATACATCAAGGATCAAGCACAGGAAATGAGAGGATACTATGACCTTTATGACACACTTCTGAGAAAGGTCGCAGTAAACATCTAACACACTTTGAGGTTCTCTGAAGGAAAATGGGGGTGCAACTATTGACAGACTTGCTGTGTCACAGTATGTGTTAGTGTGTGTTGGCAAAAGATGGTGCAGCTCAGACAGGCTCCCCCCCTCCCTCACCCAGCTTAATGACAACAATAAACCTGGCCTATAATTTGAATAATAGTAGCCTCCTGCAGAGACCCATATGCCCGCACAACAGGAGAGGTTTCAGCATGTGTTCTTGTTAGGGCGAGCGGTGACGGAGAGAAAACAAAGATGGGTGTTGCAGGTTCGGTAATAACCAACCTAAGAATTTAGGCAAAATCCTGTTTTGTTCCACGATACTAAAAAGTCCAACCAAACTGTTTGAAGTGGTTAAAAAAAAAGGAAGAAAAATCAAAACCGCTTTGCCTCAGCACGCACTCAAAATCTCCTGACGTCTGGGTAAACTGAAGGATTTCACACGTTCACACAATTCACACAAGAATTACACACATGCATGTGAGCCTTTACACACATAGACACACACATACACACCCAAACACCCTCCCCCCCCAGTACGCATACACACACAGCATGCCTTTGCTCTCCACTGGTTGTATTACATCATCGTCTAAACTAAAAATAGAACCAGAGATTAGGCCACTAGGCTACACATTTGACAGCACAGCTTTTATAAACACTGTCACAACCGCTAGTAATAATGAATACGCTGTAAATAAGAATTGATTTCAAAGCGTTCAGCCTGGATAAATTAGTACATTGTCAAATTATTATTAATCAAAACTTGTTCTGTTGTGTTTTTGCTACTTTGGTCACTGTGAAGAAACAATCTGGGATGTCACGTTATTCCTTTTGTTTATTTCGCCCGCATCTAATTTCATTTGCATTCCAGGATCAAAGCCAGAGACTTTAAAAAAAATACGCAGAAGCAACAAAGAATAGACAATAATATGTTGCTCATTTTATTTCTTCTGTCAATGTAACAGAGAACAGAACTTCAAGGAGAATCAGAGGAGTGTGGTCTCTAAATGCAGACGCAGTCAGTTAAAAAAACAACACAGAAGCTTTGAGGTAAACAAGTTAAGTAAACTGCTTATCCACAATAGCAGCAGAGGAAAACTAGGATGACTGGGCTGACTGTGTGATTCTGTGTGCGGGTCCATGCGTGTCCATATGTATCCTTAAAAAACACTGTCTGTCAGTCTCCAGCTCAGGGATGACTGATGTTCAGAGGACACCCTGGAGATGAAAGTAATATCCTGGCCCATCTCCTCTGCTCATCCATCAGTGGACTTGGCAGGGAGCAGGAGGGAGCGCAGGATGCAATGCGATCGCTCTCCCTGAGCAGTGGATAACTTCACAGTAACGAATGTGCAGGCAGAACTTTTAGTCAATCAAACTCGAAGCTCGCCACACCCAATTTACACAGTTGTAGAAAAATAACCTGTGATAATAGCTGGATTTGACAGTTTTATGTCTCTGCTCATTTCTTCCTGTTCAACTTAAGACGACTTCCATTTTGTCTTTGTTCCTGACAGTTAATGATCACCTTAACAGCCCACTTGCACTTTTTATGATCGTCGCTGGAGATGGCTACATTACAGTATGACTATGATGCTAATTACAGAGCAATGCAGCAGCAGGTGTGGTCTATTCACGGGCTGCCTGTGGGCTGTAAATACATCATTCTGACAACAAAAGTGGAGTAGTTAACTCTTATTTTTCCATTGTTTGCTGGTCACTACATGCACAGTATTTAGGCTAGCAATTAGCAAAAGTTCATCATCATCATCATCATCATCATCATGTAAATGAAAACACAGGACAATGTTCCTGGAAGGGGACAGATGAATTTGTAAAGGAATAGCTCTTCATTTTGGGAAACAGACTAAACAATAAATTGATTAATCAAAAACTGATTAATTGATAATGAAAACAATCACTGGCTGCAGTCTGTGTTACATTTGATATAAACACTGACATATTCATCATTCTGTCATCAGACTGCCATCTTTTCCTTTGCATCATCTGGTTAGAGCATCACAGGACCAAGAACATCTGTTTACAGTCCCCACAGAACTTTATCACATGACACTACAGCCACTGTGTTGTTACAGTAATGTGACACATGACTGACCTTCATAGGGCACATATAATCATCGGCTTCCACAGGAAGACTGGAATAAAAGTTACAAAGCAAATAACTGCAGAGGTGGTAAATAAAATGTATAAATGTGAGTGCAACCTACTTTTGAGCAACACACAGTAATACTAAAGTGCCCCATTCATTTTGTAGTCACACTGTGATCCCTCCAACTCGGATTTCCTCATCAAAGGTGTCTGAGAGCGCGTGTGTGTCTGTCTGTGTCAGCCCCGTGCACAGCTATGCATAACAATTAAGGTGCAAGCAAAAGCCAGGAAAACAAGTCCATTCATAAAATTAGACTGTTCCGCCACATACTTAAAAGCATCAGAGTCTCATTTTTTTTAAAGTGTATTCTTTCATTGCTATTTCAAAGAAGACTGAACCTTTCCCAGCGGTGCTCATCATTACTGTGTCTGCTTTCAAACCACAGCTGAATAAGGTAAGAATGTGAAGCCTCAGGTCAAACTCACCACAGGTAAGTCTGGCAGTGGAGCAGTCGTGCGACGGTGTTATGACTAGAATCTATAAACACCAGTGTAGTAAGCATGCTTGTCTTTACCAAGGAAATATGATTACCTGAAATTGCAGTTATAATGGATTGTCACTCCAAACGTTATCACTGAACGTCAACATAATGATAATACACATGAAGCTAAAGTCAACAGAGTGGATGAATAGCTGCCTTATTCTCTTTGATAGCCGTTATTGTCTGGTTATACTCGATATGAGCCAATGCAAAGTTCTCTATTCACAGACACAAGAGTGGAGACAGTTGTGCGTCTATACACATCATCAGACAAAGCCTCCGAGCTCACTGAGTACACAAACATTTCTTGACTGAAATTTGACTTGCTTCTGGCAGAGTCAGTCTCCAAACCATCTGGCATTTGAATCACTTCTGCTTCCGACAGCCAGGCTGCTCCGTGCAGCTGAGCACTTCATTTCAGCTCCCACAACTGATGTAGATTTTCACCAGCTCCAGCAGCAGATCAGCCTCTGAGCCAGTAAACATACAAATTCCGTGTCGTCCTCTCTTAAACACTAAACAGACCGCCGCATTAATACTCGGCGCGCTGGAAAAACATCATGTTCTAAGTCAAATTCATCACTCCTGCGGTGTCCTGGGACTCTGACCACGTGCGTGCCGCATCCTCCATTTCTGCCGACCTCATTACTGGCCGTATTACTGTTTGACCGCTATACAGTATGCTAGTAAGTGATGCTGGATGCCTCAAATGGATTCTCTTTATTGCTTTATGCATGTTGGAAATATTTGATACCCCTTTTGACTGAATGTTTTCCATCTCAACAAGGAAAGTAGCATCCTTCCACAACAAGAACAAAATAAACAATAGTTAATCTTGACAATATGTGATTTATTGTGCTGTACATAGTAAAAGCAGGTTTCACTATCTACTGCTAGAGTCAAACTGAAATAGAGCAGCTAAATCTAGCTCCACTTGACCCTCTCTAATTATGTAATCTAAAAGGCTAAAGTCATTGTAGATCAGAGGTTGTACTCAAAGATTGGTCCCAGTCTGCTCAAGTGTGCTGCCAAGGTAACCCTCACATCTGCCTGCCCTCCCTCCCAAATTACATTTCTCAATCTACTTGCCTATATCAGAGACATTCCAACCATGACAGAGGATTTCAAATGGATTGGTTTCATGGTGCAAAATAGCACAGGCAATGAAAAAATTAACTCAAAATCTCTCCCTGAGACCGCTCAGGGGAATATTTGCTGATGACGGAGGGCCTTTTTTTATGAAATTGATGTCAGTAACGGCTCCAGGGGGTTGGGGAGTCTGAGCCTGTGCCCAGACTGCTTGCTTATGAGTGTCAAACATGGTCGATTAGAGCTGCCTGCCAGCAATTGCCGCAGCTACTTGATTTAGGAAACCTCTCAAATCCCAGCTCGAAATGCCACCTCTCCCACCTTCATGCCTTTTGTAACAAGAGCGGAGTGGGTGCCGCAGCTATGCAGCCATAAACGCAGCCAACCACAAGACAATTAGAGGCGGAAAACGCAAAAAAAAGACTAGAAAGCAAAGTTGCTATCAATAGGACAGCTCATAAAAATCTTCACGGGCTTTCACATTTGGTTATGTGTGTTGGTCATTTGCATACGCTACACCAGAGTGTGCAGTCAGATGGAGGCATGAATTTGGTTACTCATATACTCAGATCCATCCTTCCCTCCCAGGGAACTAGGAAGTGTAATCTGAGAGCAGTAGGCAAACACAGTCAACACAGACCAGTCTCCAAGGCTTAGTCATGACCGGTGTGGAATGGAGGCATGCAGGAAGAAAGGAGAGGATGCCTCAGACTGGGCACAGGACCCATTCAACTGATTTTTTCATGTAACAGAGGAGAAATCAAATAAAAACTAAATATATAAACAATCAAAAGCTACAGCACTTCAAATAATATATACAACGTCAATCAGAGTGTGAGTTTTTTCCTGACAAATCAAACGTCTCAGATTAATTCTTTTGTCTCTCTGTGAGTTCAGACATGAGGGATGATGGACAGGAATATAAACAGCCGGGCCAAGACATAAAAACTAACCTTCCATGTCTCATAACTAGATCACACATATAATACACAAAGGGATAACCCACAGTATGTTTCTTATTCTGGCGGACCATGGGAAACTGCAGTGTGACTCTGTTCACCATTTCAGCTCTTCTCTCTTCCCCATATTCATTACAAAGCTAATGTTTAAACTTCCAAGAGGCTCAGAAAAAAGCCAGAATTCCAGAACTGGATGTAACAGCCAGGCAGGCTGGAAATTCATAGAGAAAGAATGAGAAACAAACTGCTATTCCAGCTACAGGCAACAGAAAAAGCTGCAATGTCATGATGCTTAACATTAAACTAAATAAGCAATAAAAAAGTAAGTAAACACATCACAAAAACATTACCAAAACGAGATTGCCCCATGCGCAGTCCACTAAGTGGACATGTGTCTTCATTGTTCAAAATTTTGAGATTTATTCTTTCCAGATTTACCAACATCAGCACCTCATCTGAAGTCATTTTATGAGCAATATCATCTGACTACACCCCTCATTCCAAAGGCTGCTTGTCAAAGCTTTGATGGGACATGCGACACAGCAACACACAGCCAGCACAAGCCATAATCCTGTCACATCCACACTCGCTTTCTCTAATCTCCATGCGTGGGCGCAGCTGCGAGCAGTTCAGATGGTAAACAAGTCGCGGGATGTGTGGGGATTGCAAGATGAGGGGAATCGGCAGAATGAGGCACCAGTGGTCCTCTCTGACACCAAGACTGACCGGCCAGCACCTCTATCCCGGCCAGTGCACGCTTTGACCCTTCTCAAACATTCTCAAAATCTGGACTTGTGACAGCCTGTCAGAGCGCGGTGAAGCAGCTGCAGCAAACTAACACACCCCCGAGGGCCCAGTTGCACTGGAGAAATAACTTATATTTACACTGAGCACACTACTAGAGTGAAGACCAGGATACCTAATAGCATGACTGTAAACTGAGGACTGGTACACAAATATCAGCTGGGCCAAGACCTACCCTCCTTGGTATGAGGTTTAGTCAGTGAGTGTGTGCTACTAAAGCTCATTATTCAGTGTTAGCTTTCACTCAGTTGGTAACGAAATCTCCCTTTTGCACTATAACATTAGTGCTGTAATTGATTCACTCTTCAATTCACTTTCAATTGACTTGATAGGTTCCATTTTTGTTAAAAATGAAATGAGCCACACCTGTATTTTCAGCTGTGATAACTTGAAAAAAAGTTTCTTTCCCCATCCTCAAGTCAAACCCCTCAAGAAATTCTGTAAATAAGCCCCACAGTGAAATGGTCAAATAAAAGTCAAATTGCTCACGTATGCATATCAAACACAGTTATATGAGAATATACAAGAGAGGCCTTATTCACAGCCTAATGTTGCTCAATCATTTCATCTACCTCGTGCCAGTTTCACTAAACAGTTCAGCACACCCAGGACCAGAGGAAGGTCAGCCTTCCTGTGTGAACTGTATGAACTGCAAGCTCATCCACTTGGAAGGTAACTCAACACCCACACAGAGCCTTGAAACACACCGATAGCTTTACAGCCGAAAGCATGAAAGCAGATTCCTCCCAAATTACACTTTAATCCCTGTCGCATATTACAAGATGCAGGCGGTAGTCAAATTGAGTGTTTGGCAGGTGATAGTGTTTGGCTATAAGTCATGTTTCAGTAAATGAACAGAAATGAGGGGTGGGGCGATGGATTAACTGGAAAGGAGGGGAGAGTAAATAGACCATAAAAGAGTTCCAATTAAATCCAATGTGAGAAGTCACAAATGTCAATCCAACAAAGGACTGTGGGAAATTCTGTGCATTTTCCAAGAGAAGTACAAAGTTAAGGCCAGATGATAAAAGTGGGGCTACAATATTATTCAATATTTATCAAACCTCAAACATTGCCTCCATTCCTTTCAATTCATTTCAAATTGATTATGTCAGGATAAACCACTTGAGATGTATCACCTCATTGTCCTCCTACAGGTTACCCAGTTTAGAAAGAACTGTAACAGGTGAGTAAAAATGACAATGTGATTTTAGGAGAAGTAATAACATTAAAACCCTGCACTGTGGACACTTTGTCGGGTGTGGTACCACTGTTCCTGCACAGAGGCCAACACCTGCGCTCACCTACTGTATCTGGTAACCTGTGCAATAACTGAAGAAGCTGCACAGAACTACTGGGGAGATGCTTTAATAAGTCAGCTTTAGAGGTGTGGGTAGGTGTGTGTTTGAACTTTAGTCAGAGCTAGGCTAACTGTTTTTCCTGTCTCATGTCTTTATGCTAAGCTAGGCTAAATATGTTCTAGGGAAAGCTCTGTACCTGATGCAAAAGCATGAGACTAATATCTATCTCTTCATCTCTTTCTCAGAAAGAAAATGAGAGTATTTCCCAAAATGTTGAAGTTTTTCTTTAAACACTTTATCACCCATAAAATGCGGTAACTCTTCTCACTCTCTCTCTCGTGGTTGTGGTGTTTCGGGGGGAGGGGTTTACCATCCCTGAAGCAGGTGTGAGCTAAGCAGGTATGGTCTCATGAGGGCACAAACACAAGCCCCAATTAACTATCAAACCAATATTACAGTGATAAGACTAACCTTCTGCCGGTCTAAGCATCAGTTGCTATGGTAGTGAGAACCATTTGGAAAGACACCCCCTGAGCATATGCTTCGATGAGATTCACAGGCTGTTACATTCAAAGGGTAAAAAAGGGTGGCTGTGGCCTGATGCTGGCAACTCACGGACACATCTCCAGCCCTACCTTGATGGAAAAAAGACCAGGAGAGACAAGGCCCTTATAGAATTGCTCACTTTCTTCGGGGGAAAGAACATTTAGTGTGCTTGTTTCTCCATCAGGCTTGTCAGAGAAGAAGCCGTCTCTTGTCCAGATAAGCTGATAACAAGGCCCCAGGCTCATCCACACACAACCAGAGAGTGAATGTGAAATATGATGTGGTCTCAAGGGGGATGAACGGTTTACTGGAGTGAAAGGGCCTGGCTTGGAAGGAAGGTTAGGGGCTATAGGCTGAGCAGCTGTCAGATGCTTCCTGAAGCCTGATAGCTAAAAAGGACAGCCTGTTATGTATGCTTCAGAGTAGAAAGCTGTGTCAGAATAAAACCTGATTGGTTACAATATGGCTATCAGGCTACACCAGCCTTGTGCTGGGTAACACCCCTGGGTGCTACTGCTCTGTCATGTCTTAGGAGTACAAAGACATGGTTTATTTATTCTGTGGATCCTGGTTTACAGAGTTTGTAAAGTTTAGGCCAGGTGAGATTTTCAGAGGAGAAAATAGATGCAATTTTAACTAACTGAAGAACACTGTAACTAATAATGGTCATTCCAGAGGTGATTCCAGTATCTGCCAAATACAAGAATAAGAGGTATTAGTAGACTGATTAATGGTTTACCAATAATAATCAGCCAATATCAAAATTCAATAGCTGCAAATGTAGCAATAGGAGTGTCAGCCAGAGTCAAATTAAACAAACTGTTTATAAGCATACTTATGTTGACAATAAGTTGCAGTGCAGAGGACCAAAAAAAGGCTGACTGAGACAAATATGAAGTTACATGACCAAAGGTTATATTTGAATTATAAAGGTCTTTATCAGTGGCCCCCTGTTTACAATGCTGAATGGTTATATGTTTAAATATTAGTTTAAAGATTTTTAAGTTGGTATCTGGGGTAGTTAAAGTTAAACAGGATGGCCTATGCATACGCCTAGAAACGATTACAAAATGTTTAGTAATAAGGTTTGAGGTGGCTAAGTTTAAGTATGGGCTTGGTGTTGTTATGGTAAAGTCCTGAGAAAACAGTTAACCTTATCCTTACCTTATCAGCTGAGACACTTCCCATGCAACAGTCTCTGGTTTGATCACATCACATCCCTCTCTCGCCCATGTCCTATCTCTGTGTCTGCTGTAACTATCCACTTAAGACAAAATGCCCAAAGAAAGTGAAAATATCTTTAGATTAAATACAGCTAAATGCTCTATTAATGACTTTCAGCTGCCAAGCTGCTCAGTCACACTAACATGCAACTGCTACTGCTAGTAAACTTACTCAGCTAAAGATTAAAGAAGGAAAATGTGCTTCTTCTTTTTTTTAGGAGGAGCAGAAACTACCAAGCCAAAGTACAAACAAATTTGAATGGAAATTGATTTTTTTTTTTTTTTAAATAAAATTTACAGTGTAACACTATTCACTACCTTAAATAAAGTGGCTAACATGCTAGCATACAGTTACCCTATTACACATACCACAAACCAATGAGGGGCATTAGCATTGATGTTGAGTCGTCCCCAATACACAATAAAAATATTTGACTCTTTAGCTACTAAATATTGCTCAGTGTTCACCAGTCAGTCACCTACTTTGTCTGACTACTGTTTTGTGTTGAGAAGGAATCAGAGTTTGTGTTTTTCCTTTGGTGAAAACTCCTGCTTCTACTGAAAATGAGGTTGATGACAGCTATTTGTGGAGGCATAAAACCCAAAACAATGTGCCGAGGAAAGGAATGAAAACCTTTGCACCGCTGAGGGAAACTGGAAAGTTAGTTGATTAATCTTTGTGTAATCTTCACAGTAGTCCTTTAAAAAAAGGAGAGTGACATTAGCAACTGATAATAATATATCAAGTTCTGATTCACAGGAACATTATCCTCCAACATTCTGGATATCTGTTCACTGGAACTTTGATGGAAATTATTTGAGACATGAGAGACATCACGTACAAGATATAATTTATGAGTCACCTAGTGTTGCACCTATGAGCTGTGTTTACCTACAACACAGTTGTAAAACATCCCGCTAAACTTGAATCAATAGCTCCTCCTGAATCGTCTGTACATCTGAATGTATTTAGCTTGGTAATCAAAGTCATTCATCTCAGTCAGAGAGAAAAGTTTAAATTTGCACGGCTCTGCCATAGTTTCAAGGGTCAGCAGACTGGCAAAATGTAAACAGTCTCACTAGCCTTGCCTCAGGAATGCATTTGTCATACTGACCTACTTCTGACCTGCAAGGTAGAAGAAACGGCCAAGAAGTAAGACTTTAATCCAGAGCTGTGAGAAATAACTTAAGCAAATGGTCTCGAGCTGTACTCACACGCACGCAAGTTCAACCAGTGGCTTTGCTGCAAGTTCTCCAAGTCTGATCTGCATTATGCAGTAGTTTAGGAAGAAGAATGGTAACAGAAGCATGTCACCATCTCATACGTGAGACCTCAAAGTCTTAGGAAAAGGGAAGGGAAGGGAACTATTCTAACTAACAAGTCTTGAGTTAATACTTAAGAACATTTAGATAACCTTAATGATATCTTAATGACTTCTACCAGGCTGTTTGCTTTTACAATGTCTGTCTGACTCAACACTCAGGAATACACTAATCATCATGACCTCATTCAGTAGAGGACACAGTTGAAAGAATAACATGGTAATGTCCTTCAGTACACTGATTTCCTTACAGTGGGTGCCTGCTGCAAAACATGACCCTCCAACAGTTAACAACATGCCATTGGCATCTAGTTACAGACATTTCTCCTTTTAAGGACGCACTGCAGACCAGACCACTTCCAATATGTATGTGACATCAACAGGGGCCAATAAGATTCTGATGATTCACACACAGAAACCAACCTCTGGGCGAAACCTGACAGTTGGGATGCATCCATGCATTTATGACACAGCAGGAGCTGCCTTTCAGATGACTTCCTCCCTTCTGTCCTTTCATCTATCCGTGGTACTTTGTAGGGTCACGGGGGGTCAGAGCCAGACAGGAACTCGCTCTGTCCCTCTAAGTGACAGTCAGTGAGAGGTCACAGTGACTCAGCCTCACCCCGTCCCTTCTACACATCCATCCACACCACCTTCCACGGATGCAACTGTATATCGATAAAACTCCAACATCAGATCTGACTCATTCATTTTATGCTAGGCAGTTTCAGGGCATTGAGGACAGTGTGTGAGTCGTCTAAAAATACCGGGGCGTGGACTGAACATGCATGAATATAAAAATACATGACTCTTCTTTATGAATAAATTTATTTTTGGTAGAAAATAACGATATACTGCTAGACTAGGACTGGACAAGATGGAAGAAACTTTACAGTATATCTCAATTTTCATCACAGTATCAATATATATTTTGGTATAGGGCATTTTGATAACATTTTGTCCGGAAACTGAGATGGAGCTGTTTGTGTTTTTGGTTAATCCAGTGAATTTAATACATATAAACTCACAATGACACAAAAGTCCTTGAAAGCCAACACTGTCATAAATCTGTCCTCCTCACTGATTTCTTCTACCATTTCAGGATATATTTCATTATATTACGTGAAAGACATTTTGGAGAGTTATATTAATTTGAGAAATGGGATTTAAGGCAGTTCTAATCGACTCCAGAAAACTGCAAATACACAGAACTGACACAATACTGTCCTTGCGCCCATGTTAACAAATGTTGCAGGGGATGCTGCAGACTACAGGATGACCCAGCTCATCTCCACAAAGCCAGACTGCAGCCTCCTTCGCTTGTTAACTGTGCTGAGTCAGCCGCCAAGCAAACATCCTCCTCCTTCTCTGCTTCACATCCTGATCTCTTGAGAGGGAAACTGTGAGTTATGATAACACACACAGCTTAACGGAGGCAGTACATCCTAATCAACGTCTGCCTGCCCAGAAACACCCTTTGACCTGATGTTCAAAGTCTAGCATTGTTGGAGTTGCTATGGCCTAAAAAGGAGGTGGATGAAATGTAACAAAAGGTCAGTGTTTCCACTGATCAATACGACAAATGCTCCATCACTCAGCTGAGACGGGATGAGAGTCTTTGTCCAGGGGAAATGCCTGTCAGGTCAGGACCTTATCGCTCCACTTTAGCCACAGACAGACTCTGGTGGCTGAGTGTTGATGTATGGCCCAATGTGGGTCAGCTGAAGTAATATGGTATTGTTATTATTGTCAAGATCAGTGCGCAGCCAGCCAACAAGACCAAAATCAGGCGAATCAAGTAAAAGCAAGCAGAGAGTTTGAGTGACTTGGGAATCACATGCCTGACTACACACGTGTTGGTCTGCGTTAAATAAATGTGGTGCTGTGCATCAAAACAACAGTGCTCCCCCTAGACCTCAGACATCAGTAACATCATCACAGACCGCCTGCCTCCTTGCCTTGAACACACTAAAAAGGAAAACAAGTTGCTACATCAAAAACTCATCCACTTTCTCCTCTTCAGAATAAATCAGAGAGAAAATATTCTGAAATGGAAAACAGAAACTGTCAAGGTCACACGTTTGCCTTTGACAGGAAAAGTCAACAATACATCTGTTATACTTTAGTGGATTCTAACACAACACTGGAATTTCTTGTGTTGTTCTGAGTTATTATTCAACAAATACTTGTAAATTATAAAAATGCCTTTGTCAGAGGTAATGTGTACCGTTGCATTAATGTTTCAGGCACAGATAAAACACTAACCGTGACAGCAGCTATTCTCCCCGGAGAATCATAGAAGAGACATGTAATTAACTGATTTTTTTTTTCCTCCAGCTGCGTTGTATCTGTGTTAATACAAAAAAAAAAAACGTCCAGGAACTTCACAAATTCAGTCAAGCGGTTTCTGCATATCTGTATTATTACATGTCCTTGCCAATTCAGTAACACCCATTCAGGTATTTGTCAGTAGGAGGAAACGCTTTTGAACAGCAGGATGTTTGGATGTTTTCAAGATGAGGATATTTCAGTGATCAGGAATGAATTTTGCCACCATCCACCACATTCCACAGGCTATCCCATTCGATCCTTAACAGGCTACACTGCTTCAAAACGGGCTTGGCAGATGACCGCCCATGCACCATTACAGCAATGTAAAATGCAGATGAAACTGACTGATTTATTACAACGCCGTGCAGTTAAATCGTTAGTTGCTCTATTAAAGCCACCAGACCGTGACATTCCCAAACGTGCAGAGGTGTAGTCCGCGGGTCCCAGGGCAACGTTAAAAATGCACCGTGTTTGTCAAGCGATCGGGAGGAATATCTCTTCTCACCTTTGAATGCAGCGTGTTTATAATCCACTCATCTATCGCCGGAATGAATCCATGTCCGTCTGTAGACCCTGATTTCCCAGTAAAAATCCACAATACTGTTCTATTATTTAGCGGGTAATGCTTATTAAGGCCAGAGCAGGGAGGCACACAGCAGAGGAGAAGGCGCAACTTGAAACTGACAGAGAGGGATCGGTCCAAACCATAAAGAAGACAAGGAGGGGGCACAGAGCAAGTCTATACATAACTACACGGCGCCGAAACTTTGCTAATTTATTAATTTCACAATGACGCATGCTAAAATGACACTACAGTAGAATTTCTATTAATAATTTTGACAAAATCATGTAATGTTATCATGTATCTAACTCCCTTTGACAGCCTTAGCTGTGATACCCCCACTACTACTTAGAATGAGCCCGCCCGTTTTAACTCAGTTTAATCCGATTGGTCTTTTCCAACGTGACGCAGCAGTACTTCTGCCTTCACATGGTGTCAGAAACATTAGACTGGTTTACACAACAGGGAAAGACGAGCGAGTTATTACATGATAGCCGAATTGCAGAGATTTTTTTTGTTGTTTGTTTGTTGTTTTTTTTTTTTTACAAAAATCCTCTTATACTGTAGAGGCTTCCCCTATACATTGTGTGTGACTGTACACCCTAAATACATACTGACTTGTCTTTACATTAGCGTTTAAAGAGGTAAATGTCAACAACTGATGGCCCTAAAAAGGCTTACTGATACATAATAAAATGATTGCACATAACAATGTAATGAAAGTCAAGTGGATTTCAATAAAATAAAGTGATGAAAATTTTGTTTACTTAAATTTACGAATCTTCTGTCATGCTGGTATTGAACTCTACATACTTTCTGATTTGTTTAACTGAATTATCAGGGTAATTCAATGAGCAGTGAGCCTCCACAGTTTTACATGGGCTCTGTACAAGAAGTATAGGCACTGAAAGAAGGGATAATTATTGTAATTGGTTACGTAAGGTTATACATGTAATTTCCCAGTCTCCATGAGTCTGTTGTGTCTGTCTGCAAGTGTCTTTTTCCTGTATGGAATCACAAAAAATATAATTCCCACTAAATTCCAAAGCCCATTTGTTTGTTTTCTAACAAAGCACAGACATGGACTGTGCCGTGGTTTCAGAGGAGCTGAAGCTTGCCTTAGTGGAAAACCACTTAAGATTACAACTTGGGAAAATTATAAGTTTCAAACAATTGCTTTCAAATGGCAAGACATCACATGGAAAACAGTATAGCGAGTCTTTGGCTGCTTCCCACAGACAGAAATATGCATCACTGATACACTGCTTTGTTCAGTCTCAATCGCAACACAATCCAAGACTTCTCCTCATACTACAAGAACATATTGTGTATTGTGTGTCAATGACCCAGCAAATCCAGGCTGCAAATCCAAAGAACGTATTAAAAGCTGCAATGATTATCCTAAGTGTCTTGGATGATTCAAAGGAAAGGTCAACGACATGCAGGCCCTTAGTAAAACCCACTCAACTATCAAAGACACTGCTGATTCAAATGTGCCACCGCCAGCTACTGTATCACAGGCTAGTGAAGACAGTACAATCTCAAAATGGGACAACTTAAGATAAAGTTCATGCACTTTGATCAGAAATAGGCCTTTATCTATATTTTTAGTGAGTACAACACCAATGCTGGACCCTGGCATTGCTGCGCTGGGAGGAGGAACCTTTCTGTCACTATCAGCTCTCGAGCATCCAGCAAGGCGGACACCTTCCTGTCACCTCCTGTCACTGGACAGATAGGCCTGTGTGAGGCTGTTTTTTTGAGACACACACACACACACACACACACACACACACACACAAACACAAGGCACTCACTGTGTAATCCCTCAGATGTTGTGTAAACTTCAACTTGAACACAGCCACATGGAAGGATCAGTGTCACTATTATATTTTTGTACATCCATTCAACTATTGTAATGGTTATCACTTGACAGGTGATTAAAAAAGTATTTTGTTCTTCCTACAATACAGCAATATTTAATGTAATTATAGATAAGACATACAGAGATATGTATTGAATTAAGCACAGTAAAGCACAATATAATGGCAATATAATCTGGCTACCCAGATTATTATTCATACATCATTCAGAATTAAAATGCTAATGCCTGCTCATAGGCAATGTCAGTGGTTACGTGATGCTTTCTTTTAGTAGTAAGTGGCACATGGTAAATTGGGGTCTGTGTTGCTGCATACCTGTGTAAGTGCATTATAGCTCTATAATTTCTTAAAACTGTCACAGAGTGGAAAAACAAAGAAAGCATTACTGCAATTAAGGTTATGTGCATAATAAAAATGTAGCAAATTCTTCAGTAATTGAAAACAGTAACATTGCATCATGGCTCTCACATGTTAAAGTAATACTAATATGAGGTTCAAACCTATGGTAATTTAAAACAGCAACATTTTGACTGTGAGAGGCTTTGCAGCCAGGAAAATGCACTGCTTCCTCCACCGCAAGGACATTCCACATATGAGGTCTCCAATCAGAACAAGCTGCCCTAGTTGGATTTGCACGGATTTGCTAATTAAACAAACCACAGGAGGACGCAGGATGTCAACCGCTTGTGTGAAAATGAGAGAGAGAGAGAAAATGGAAGATGGACCTTTAGGAGAAGCAGTGAAGGAAAAAAAAAAAGAAAAGGGCTGAGATTAAGAGTCAGGAGCAGAATGGCTTGCTGTCGGATCACAATACATCAGAGGGAGTTTTGCCACGTTTAGAAACCGCCTCTAATTGTTCTGAGCACCTTGGTTCTCACCGCGCTTCTGCTCACTGCTGAGGTTTGTCGTCAGCCATTCATTTAGGATCAGTGAGCATGCACACAAAGGGGTTGTCTACCTAAGGTGAGGCAGGCTGCACACATTCTCAACATAACAAAGGAATTACACATGATGTCATCCCAGAAATCTTCAAAGGCATCTGCCATATCACATTATCAAATACAGATGACAATGGACTGCATCAAATCCCCATTCATTCGCCTGTGATGAAGCTGATGAAGGAGGATAATAAAGGCAAAGTACTTACCGTACTGAGGGCAGACAGGCAGAAGCTGGAGATCCAAAAGGTATTCCTCTGGCTGGGATTTGTTCTCTTCCTATTTTCCTCCCTCCCTTTCCCCTTCTCTTTCTGCCTCTCCTCCCGCCTTCTTCCCCTCCTCTTTCTCACCACAGCAAGATGCTGCCTGGACCAGTGCTCGTTGTCATAGTAACCAAGACTGGGGGGGATTTTCACGTGACTGGGTCTTCCCGGGCGCTGATTGGTTAGATGCACTGAAGTGAGGAGGGAGGGATGGGGCAGGGCAGGGTGATTGTGATGTCACACACCCACCGGTTCACAAATGGGAGGGATCCTCGGTCAGGGCGCCTGCAAGCACACACACAGACACAATGGGCGTATCTTTTAAAGGTGTGGCTGTTAGACGGTCAAGGATGATTCTACTTGACTGGCTGACTGACTTAGTGACATGGTGACTGACTTATACGTTTTCTGATCTGAGATGTTGGGCTTGGCTTTGGATTTGGCTCTGGCTCTGGCTCTGGCACAGCTGTCCCCCCACTGTTTGCTCTCATGCTGCTGCTGCCACTAAAATGTGCTCCAGCACTCTCAACTGCTGGGGGCCGGTATTCAGAAATAATACAAGTGTTACAAGACATACGAGAGCCCCCATATGTGGCAGCTTGACCTGCTGGCCTCCCACACTTCAGTCTCTCCTACAGGGGCTGTTTGCAGGGGGCTATTTATAGCACTACAGAAACCAGACAGAAGCATAACTGCTGCTACTCACTCTTACACACACTAATATTCATGCTTCATACAGCAGTGACTTTCAAACAGTAATACAATGGAGCTTTCTCTGTTCCTGCTCATGCCGATATTAAGTAAATGACCTAAATGTATGTTCTGAATTAAGAGATTACATCAATGCTGCACATTTGGCTTCATTTGCGGCTTAAACAGTGATAAAAATCCAAAAACTAACAGTTCAGCATGGGCATGTGCTGAACAGCCTAAGTGCCATAATTGCATAATGATAAGCCTCCTGCTGTCATACATTTTACAAGCATTTTACAGACTTGAGGACTGAGGAAAAAGTTGGCACAAGAACAGCAGCAATGAAAGCAGCATTTCACTGTAGCTGTTGAGTGACAGAAAAAAAAAAACATTCTGTGTTCACTGAGGCAATAAAAGATTTTAGAAAGAAAGCTTGGGTGTTTTACATCCCTTTTGAGGGAAAGTGGGTCTTTGTCAATTTCATGCTCATTCTCAACGATGACATGAGTAATCATGGTCCAGGCTCATTGTCCAGACTGTTGTGTAACAATCTGGGATTGGTCCAGTTCTGCCAGAGATGAGAAATGTTCTTGTTCAGGAAGGATCTGATGTCAGTTTTTCATGAGCTGATGTCATGTGTTGCCATTGTAAGGTATTGAGCAACTCAGAAATATGTCTCTTTAATCCAAAGGAGACAGAATCCTCAGAGTTGGTGAGGTGCTTACTGCGTAGGCCATTTTGTTTTATAGTTCAAATGTAGGGAGGTATTTCACCCTTCATTTCCTTATGGACCAAAATAGATAATGACATTTGGACACTTTGTTCAGTTGGCTGTGTACAAAAATCCAGTTATCTTTGGGTGTGGCATTATATTCAGAACACAGAGTAATTATACAAACATGAGCTGAAGTTAACACACCTACTGCTGACCTATGTCTGAAAAAATTTCTTCCATATTTCAAACACATTTTTAAATAAAATAAAACAAAATGTGTGGTAATAAGATAAAAACTACACCAAAAAGCTCCTTCATTTCCATGAAAAATATCTTCTTTTAATTTCAAAAATCTATATAGAGGATCAAATGCACACTCCACTGTTCTTTTACCATCTTTAAACAGTATGTGTAATGTCTAAATGTCTAAATCGATCACAAATGTAGACGTAAATGTGCTCCGAAGACAACCAGGGCTATGCATTATGCAGCCATTTTCTTCTAATGCTATAACTGGGCAGTGAGCTTTATTAATAAAACATGCACCATGGTCTCCAAAGCCATCTGTTTCCCTACACCCAGCAGACACAGCACACATAAAGGTGCTCTTCATTCTAATAAAAACATTTTCTGTAAAAGAATTCGATTATGCCAGACTTTCTGAGTGCCTCACACAGTGCTTCCTTCTTTTTCCTTCTCAACGCTTTGTCTTTGCTGTAAAAAAAAAAAAAAAAAAAATTGTAGAGTACAGTCTTGATTTCTCACTAATTTGTGTGCTAAAATTACAGAGCATGTAATGTCAGTGCATGTAAGTCTCAGTTATGACAGACTGTAGAATAAAGCAGGTTTAGCTCTCTGACAGGACATGAGAGTTCATAGGCCACTATTAATGAATCCCAGAGACAGAGAGAAGGTCATGTCAGTGAATATTCTATAATGTTGCTGTAACTTTTTCCTACATCCATCAAGTCTTATATACACATCTCAGCCCTGTCTCTTCATCTGTGACCATGAAAAGGTAGAGGAGATGATGAGAGCAGTGATACAAATAGGCCATTAGGAGCGTGCTATGGGCCAGTGAGCATTGGTCTGCAGAGGAGGAGCAGGAGGAGGAGATGCACTGTAGAGCAATGGCACCAGAAAACATTCCTCCTAAAAATTTTTTTTAGGAGTTTTTATTTTTCTAAAGCATATGTAAACAGCAATCTGGCAATAAGATATAGAAAATATTCTACTTTATTTCAGATATCACCAAATGTTTTGGAAAAAAAAAAATCTTAATGTGGAAACAAATGAATTTAATCTCACTTAATTTCCAGGTGGGAAAAAAAAACAGCAAATAAAACACAATTCTAGCCAATTTTGACAAATTCATATAGGATGGATACTTTTTGCAATCTACCTTATAAGCACACTGATTCAATTTAACTCTTTGTTTAACTCGTGGAGTGCAACACCTGAGAAAAATGATAATACTACCTGTCTCCTATTTATTTACAATGTTTAAGGGTATATCTCATTACATACTGTAGATGCTGAGTAAATTATGCCAGATGACCACAAAAAAATAGGAAATCTAAACACTTAGTGTCAAGAGTTTAGAAAAGGACAAAAGATAAATAAGATGAGGATAAGAAATTATACGGAAAAGACCAACATGCTCACAGTGACAATGCTAACATGCTGATGCAGGTTCATAATCTATGATGCTCACCATCTCAGTTTAGCATGCTAACATTTGCTAATTAGCACTAAACACAAAGTGCAGCTGAGGCTGATGGATATTTCGCAGCATAAGAGAGAGCTTTAACTGACTGGGTGGCATTAGAGGCAAAGTCAGGAGATCACCAACGAGTCTCATCTTACACTGTAACAAATGCATACTAGTGCACAAACACACAGTAGCACCAACTTATCTCTAACAAATGCTCAGACATGTATAAATATGATATCTGAATTGCCAGTAAACTGACCACATGACAAACAACAAAATCACTGAAGCCAACTGGATGTATACAGTTTTCATACAGAGTAACCCACACATAAAGCACAACATGAACCCTCTCAGTGATATTGAAAAAGGTCTTCCCAGAATCACATCAGTATTTTAGGTAACATGAATCCAGCCAGTGCTGTAACTTGAACATTTAATTTCCTCCACAACGATGAGCACTAACCCTCTGCAAACACTACGTAAATCAGCTCCAGTCGACTGCCCCTGCATGTGATGGGTAAAGGGAGAAATAAAGAGAGAGTGAGATACTTGTGTGTGTGTGTGTGTGTGTGTGTGTGTGTGTGTAGTGGCGGTGGTAGGGGGTCCAACAGAAGAATGAAAGACAGTGAGCAAACGTTACAGAGTGAAAACACATCAACCAACAGGAGCAGAGGAGAGTGAGAAGGCAGATAGTGAGGTCAGATTTCAGGAGGTCTGGCTGTGTCTGTGGTCAGCCTGAGCCAGTCTAAATTTAAAACTGTGTGTCTTTAGGAGACCTCAGACCAGGGCTGTGTGAGGATGGAAACGGCAGCAGTGGTCAGGGTGCGGCCACAGGACCCATTTCTCACACTGCTGACTGTTTACTGTGTCCGTGAATGGCTAGCATGGTACACTATAAATCCAACCTTTCCTAGAAGTTTAAAGGGTCAAAGGTCATGGCTGTGACCCTCTGTTAAGGGGTTAAAGCCAACCTGCTGTAGCTGTCTATATTGGGTAAAGCCATTAGAGTTTCCCATGGTAATCGGTGAAGGTGTCGACAAGTAAATTATTACTATAATATTCCCTTTCTTCTCTACAGTACACTGTTTCTTATACAGAAAGCAAGCAGGGTAGTCATTAAACTAAATAAAACAGAATACTGTTAAAGAAAGAATATTTAATTTGCCAAGGGTTTGGGATATCTGTGACTTCTGTGATGAATATGATTTTGTTTTTGGTAATCCCAAGCATTGAAAATATACATTTAAAGAAGACTGGCAATCTTTACACTGGCAGCTCTGTAAGACACAGCAGTTCTTGATAATACATACATGCAAGTTTTTACCATATTACTGTCTTAATTTAGCATGTTAGCATGCTAACATTTGCTAATTTGCTCATAAACAAACCAAGAAACTGAAATTTTGACCTGATGATGGTGCAAGATCAGATGACAGATGTTATTGCAAGGGGGAGGGGAATACAAATGTCAGTACCAAATTGTATGATAATCAATCAGCCCATCAAGACATATCACTCAAAACCACAAATGTTTATCCACAGAGGAAAAGTCAGGGCATCACCATGCATCCATTTGTTGTTGAGATATTTCAGTCTGGCCCATACTGGTATATCAACAACGTTGCCATCCCTAGAGCTTTGTCCAGAATCTGTGTCCCTGATACTCACAGTTTAATCAGGTACTTTTAGGACTATTTTCAATGGACACAAGTGAAAAAAACTGACCCATTTAGACTGAATGTTCTAGTTAGTTCATCAGGATGCATTGTTGCAACAGGACACTTTCCTTAAAGATTTAGTGCTGCGCCTAGAGATAACAGTCAACACAGTGTGCTCATCAGGAGAATGGCAGGGTCTTTCCATAGCTCAGCTGAAAGACCAGGATGCATAGACACTAATTCACTGATCGAATCTCTGCTTCTGTCTCATAGAGGACAGCAGAGGCAGGACAGCGTTCAGTGGTATTAGTGGGATTTCTGATGCTCTCTCTCTGTAGCTCTACAAACTGGCAGCATATAGAATGTAAAAGAGCAACTTGATACCTCATGTGTACATTTAAGCACAGCTTTTCTGTTTTAAGAACCAGAACCAGCAATTCTACACTGAATTTGCTTGTGTGTGTGTGTGTGTGTGTGTGTGTGTGTGTGTGTGTGTGTGTGTGTGTTTAAGCCAATTTTCATGACTCCAAGGACTCACCTTAACTAACCAATCCCTGACTGGCGGGATGCCTCAGACCACTGCACTTACCCTTGGGCTGGCACAAACAAGGCTTTAAACATGATCAGTTACCATGGCAACCAGATTTTCCTTCCTGTCCTGGCTGACAGGAGAATCCAGAGCCCTGTTACTTAAGATATAGCCTAGCATGTCACACTGCTGTGTGGGAGTACGGCACAGTTTGGTGGGAGAATTCTATAGAGTGTGCTTTATTGCTATACATATTTAGACTTTACAGAAAAGTTTGGACTTCCATTGCCTGTTCTGAGACCAGCTCTAACTTCCAGTTCAGTTCTGTTTATATATATATATATACTCAAATATGCATACAAATACCCGACATAGACTGTGAATGCATTCTCTGGTTGTACAGGGCCTAAAATTGAATATGATGCTTTCTCACACAGGAAATAGGCAGTTATAAGCGAAGGTGTTAGTGTTGCTCCTAATACACTTATATAAATTTAATCCATATACTGTTCCACCCACTCTAATGGCTGGTAAAGTACACTGAACTCTTATTTTAGTCTTACTGGTTTCACTTTTACAGACAGACATCTTAATATAACTTAATATTAATTCAAGGGGATCAATCACTGTACTGACGTTAATATGCTGGCTGAGTAAAAACATGCCAGACACAACAGAGCATGGAAATTGGTAATTGCACCTAAATCCATGGCATTAGATGGTTTAATAAGCTGAATTACAATGGACCACAAGGTTATACTCTATCCAGGAATGAATGTTTACTTGATGGTTCAGTTCATTTCCTTTATCTACAGCTCAAAAAACCTCAGGATGGCTGGGGAAAAACAAATATATATGCTGTGTGACCTTTCCAGTCTAAAACCTTTCCAGTCTACATGAAGCATAAGCTGCATGTTAACCTTATTACAAAACTTCATTAGTTATGATAATGGCTTACTTTTAGACCCGTCATGGGTCTAGTTATGTAATAGTAACACTCAACTGATTGAACTCAAGCTCACATGCTTTCCTTCAGGGAAATTTATATTATATGATATTCATGAGTAAGATATTTTATGCACTTCATTACTGCACATTAGTCTTGTCATATAAAGCTGTGTTCTATACTGTGTATGCAACATTTTGGGGTCAACACGGACAGAGCCTTCTTTATCAGTTATTTTTATTTTGTCACCAATGGATCATACCTGTAGGTTACACTTCTGAACATAGAATGAGTTAATGTATGTAAATGTAAGTTCAAATAAGGATTCATTTATGATTTGTAGTTCAAGAACGTACAGATTTGCCCACATGGAATTCTGGGTTGTGATGCACTGTAATGGGTAGAGCCCACTTTAACCATCTTGCATTGAAGACAAGTGTTGACTCATCACACCACTGGCTTAGGCCATCGTTGTATTTATAATACCAGAGATGATGAGCAGCGCTACTTCTTCAGGGCAGTCTGGGTGCTATAGTGAGTCGCCATCTATCTGTCACTATTCATATGAATGGACACTGTTGCGTTATCAAGTATATATTACAACAATAATAATAATAATAACAAAAAATTAGAACATACATAATTCCAACATTGCTCAACCTAATGGTGAGATGTTACTGAGATGTATTATTGGAAATATAGGATCCAGTGTTTTTTTTAGCTTGACCCATGCTAGAGAACAAAAGTGAGGACATCTCGTCCCTCAAATCAATGGAAGCCCAATACTTAATTACTGGTGTACCCTATTCAGTTATAATAGTCATGGGAACATTCATAAAACCTCAGTGTTGCAATACAAAGAGTACCCACACAAGTGCCTCAACCATCTACCTGAGGAGGTGCTCCTTACATGCAGGTACTCCTTGTGTTGCCAAGTGTCATCAGTGTTACCTTTCACACTTGCCAAATAAGAGTGTGAGTAAGCTGTCCTCTTATCATTCCAAATACTGACTCCAAACAGAGTGTGCCTGTGACCAGACCAGAATTTTAATTGTGCTCTGCTCTACACTGCCAAGGTGCCCTCTCTGTCTCTTTTTTCCCCATCTCCTCTGCCCTCTTTTCCATGAACTCCATCCTTCACTCCCTCTCTTCCCCGAGCAACTATGATGCTTACTATTCTGATCAGACTATTTCCCCGCCAGCAGGCGCTAACTGTAATCAGTAGTCAGTAAACACAATCCTGAGCAAAGCTTTTTCATTACAGCCGTAGACAATGCAGAGCTCAGCTGCCGTTTACACAATGACCTTAAAGCTCAAGTGCAAATCACTACACACACATAGCACAGAGATCCACACTGCTGTCTGTCTGCAGTCTGCTGAAGGATTTTGTCTTTCTGTAATCAAAAACTTGAATTCATCACACAAGACAACATAAGCTGAGCTGTTTTCTCATTCTGCATCAAAGCTGAAATGTGCTCGACCCCAACTTGACCTTGACTTATAACGTGAAAACAGATCCAGACTATGCTGTTTATTTAACATTAAGTTTTTGGCTTTCCCTGCTCCCACTTAGCATTTTTAACTGCAACACATATGGGCAGATGTTGACTCAGTAATTCCACAATAGGCTGAGGTCATGGTTTCAGTCGAGTCTCAAACTTGATATAGAGCGGCCATGATGGTCACGATCTGCTGTGTTCACCGAGAGCCTGTGCACAAACACAGCCCAAGGACAGAAACCAAATGCACCTCTGTGGACACACACATGCACACACATACCTGTGACACATATACCGTCATGCACAACCAATACCTGAGCTGTATACACAAAAACACACAGACACATTCCTATACTTGGTTTCCACTTCTCTCAATGATCACTGTTGCTACAGGAGGCTGACCATAAAAACAACAGCATCTCCTGTCTGGTTGCTTACAAGGGACTGGCAGAAGACATATGCATTAAAACACAGTGTTAACAAATTAACACCTCTTTTTGACTTTTGAATAGCTGTGACCTACATTAGAGACAAATCCATCAGTTGTACAATGCTGAGATACTTGAAAAACACTAGAATTGTGCCAGTATTAGTTCCTGTAATTATGATTTTTTTTTTTTCCTCAGATCCCTCTGTGCTGCATGTCTACAGAGCAGTCCCCTGCTGCAAGCCCTCAGGCTCTTAGTCAGTTTCTGAGAGTCAATAACACAACAGGACACGTCTAGAAGACGGAGGTGGCTGGAGGGTCTGGTTGTTTAAACTCTTAACTACACACAAAGAGAAAAACTGGCAGTGTTTCTTAGCCCTGGGAATACTGTGGACAGAAGTTTTTCTACTGTACATTCAAAGACTTTGTATTACACATGTATGGTTCTGTGTACGATCCCAGCTCTAATATTGACAGGGTTAGACTAATGGGGCAAGTGAGAAGTGACAGAATGAATGGAGCTGTCAGTGAGTTTCCTAACAGGGTTTCTAACACAGTCCATTACTGGTGTCTAATAGCAACAAATTGATTTTTCTCCAATTAGACATGAGTTATACACTCAGGAGCACATTTTCAGCTGTCACTCTTTTTGATGATTTATTTGTGTCTTTTTTTTTGATACTATGAGTAGCAGTTATTCTGAAGTGCACGATCATGTACTAGTTTGTGGCATAGTATATTTTATATCATGGGTTGTGAAGAGATAACAATGACTTTTCAGATAATACAACAATAATGAAAGAGAAGGCAGACATGAACCCCTGACCATGTCATCTTCTTTTTTTCTTCTCCCTTTTTTTCTTTCTTCTCTTCTCTCTCCTCCCACTGCTCTGCTCTCCAAATTCTCACACACTCCACTCTTATCAAACCAGATCTCTGCCCTCTGTTTCGATGGAAAAGAGCAAACACATAACTATCGTCTGCAGCTGTTCAAATATTGTGACATGTGATCTCTGACTGGCACAAAGAGCGCTTGTAATGAACGACTGGGACACAAAGACTGGGAGAACAGGGAGCTCATCTCTGTGGCCTGTCCCCACCTCTCCACCCAAACACACACCATTGTATTTATTGTGCATTCTGCTACACTTTATGCAGTGCAGTTGTCTCTGCACTGTGGGAAATGCCTGCACATACAGAAACTCAACACAAACAAACTTCCGCTACTGTCGCCACTTTACCACCCATACTCATGTAAGGAAATAGAGGAGAAGCACTATCTACATAAACCATGTGTTGAATAAACATGACATTGAGCAGTGGTTTTTAAACAGAAATCTTATCAAGGGAAGACAGGCTGATTGGATTCCTTATCTTCTGAAAGAACAAAACTGCTTTTGTTCTGTTGTTTGCCCTGCTTTGTTGCTCCTTGACAAGATGTTCTGAGCCATTTATTCATCTCACTGCCAACACTTGTGTTCAGTGCACTTTGCAGCTTCTATCACACCCATAGATGGGGATCAAACAGACAAAGCCTCAGTCTATGTAAGCTTTCCTGACACCTTTTTTGAGTCAGACATTAAGTACTTCAACATCTCAAAACCTTCAACTGATACTGTGGTAAGATCTGAGAGGTTTATCTGGGGCTATGTGATTCTAGCAATCAGCTTATCTCACATAGTAGGAAGCGGTAGTTAACATCATCAGCAATGGCTATAAAGGTTGAATAAACCAGATAACTACAAGAACTCAAACTTCAACATTAAAGGATTCAGAGGACCTCTCAGCACACACTGATGTGCTCTCCAGGTGGTGCTGTCCAAAGAAATCCAGTGGGATTGAGTGCTGAATATCTGAAATGTGTAAATAATTGAATCCTTTTTATTGATGAACTTCAGTTTTGTCTAAATTTGGAAGTAAAACATTTCAGATCATCCAGGCCTTTAAGTCTTTAAGATATGCCTAAAGTTGAATTAGTTGATGATTAGTTCCATCTGGCTCCATATGCAGCTAGGTGTCATCTGCATAGCAATGGAAATTTATGTGGTGCTTCCTGATAATATTGCCAAAAGGAAGCACTACATAGGGTGGAAAGTATTGGTCCTTGCACAGAACCCTGTGTGGAACTCCATGACTAATTTGTGTGCATGAAAGAGTCATTGTTAACATGAATAAAGTGGGATCTATCCAGTAAAAATGAAGTAAACCAGCCCAGTGTGATTCCTTTAATCCCAATGACATGTTCCAGTCTCTGTAATAAAGTCTTGTGATTGATGGTGTCAAATGTAGCACTAGGATCTAACAGGACAAGTATAGAGACGAGTCTACTGTCCGAAGCCATTAGAAGATTGTTTTGTTAACTCTGGCCAGTGTTGTTTCTATGCTATGATGCACTCTAAATCTTGATTAAAAATCTTCAAACATACCATTCTTCATAAGGTAGCTAAAGCATCTGAATCATGAATAGGCTTTTTAACTAGAGATTGAATTACTACAACCTTAAATGAATGCAGTATGCAGCCTGCTAATAAAGATAAACTGATCAGATCTAATATGTAAGTGTTAATTACAGGTTCTATATAGAGAAATCTGAAAACCCTGGTTATTACTGACACCTGTGGCTGTTGCGAGCTACAGCCTGTGTCCTGTTGGTCACACACATATTCGCAGGCCATAAGTAAGTAGGTAGGAGTGAGCATCCATAAAGTTCTCACAGACCCTGTCAGTCTCTTTACCTATAAGGGACAAAAAAATGTAAAATGTTGTTTATACATTCTTTTATTTCTGTATTTCCACATTTGCACATTTATTTATTTCTGTCTTTATTAATTAGGTAGGTTGGCTATTAAGTCTGATATTATTTCCGGGGCCGACTTCGCAGAGGCTCTCTTCTTTTCAATATGCCACAGTGCTGTGTCCCAGGGTATTTGAATACATCTGAGCGTGCAAAAGCTATTCATTTGTCATTCTACCGCTTTCCCCGTGACAAGAAAGAGGAAAAGAAATGGCTGCAGTTGATAAGCTTCAATTTTCAAATGAACTAGAGAAGGATGGGACGGTTGTTTCATAATGGTGGTGAACTCCATTCCAAAGCTAACAATATTATATTGCTGGTGATGTAGTGGAAGAGAGACCTTTATTTTGGCAGGGCATTCAGGAGCAAGCTTCCTGAGAATTCAACCTGAGTTCACATAGAAATCAGACTACTGGATGTTAAAGGCAACGGAGAAAGTCAGGGAATGGCTTTATATGTCACGTTTTTATGTCAGTCTTGTCACACACTGACAATAAAAAAGCAATACATAACATTAAATTGCTTCAAATTCTTCCAAACAGTACTTTTAAAGGTACATTATTGAATAGCCTAGTTGGAACAGGGTCGAAAAGACAGATTGATGGTGCAGATGAAGAAACTGTGAAAGTTGGATCTGAGAGATCTGTAGAAAAGGAGTCTAAATACAAATCAGTACAGTATAGTCGGCTCAATTCTAAGGCTACTGTGCTGGACAATACATCTGTGCCAGTTGTGGGAAGGAGGTGATGAATTTCTTCTCTATAGCTCTATTTTATTTGTGAAGGAGTTCATGAAGTCACTACTACTGAGAGTTTGAGGAATACGTGGCTCAAAAGAGCAAGGCTATGACTCACAGTCAGCCTGGCTGCAGGATACAGGGCTGAAAAGAACCTGGAGTTACTTATTTTCTTCTATTAATAATGAATAATATGTGGTTCTGACATGATTTGTGCTTTAAAGAACATATTATGAATTGCAAAACGGAGCAAGCCTTCTCTGATTCACTGCAGTCTTTTTCAGAGGGACAGCAGTGTCAAGTGTCATGTGTAGTAAGGCTACAGCACCATCAACAATCAGTTTTGATGTAATATTATTATTAAACTCTGATAAAAGTTCAGAGTAAGGGGCAGGCAGATGATATACTGTACAGTAGAAGAACAGTTTTTTGTGTTTCTCAGCTTGGGTGTGAAAGATAACACTTTCAAGTGAGTTATAAGGTCTAGGGTTGATTAATGAGCTGAAGTAGAAAATCACTGCAACCTCCTCCACAGTCTTTGAGGAAAGTGAGAATTAATATAAAAAGGAGGTGTTAATTCATTTAGACCAACATATTCTCGCTACAGCCAGGTCGCAGTAATCCAGAGTAGATCAACGTGATAATTAGTTAGAGTATCACCGCCTGGCCTGAGCATGTAGGCCCCCCCCCCAGATAATCCTCCACTCTTTGGTGATTTGTTACTACATGACTGACCATCATTAAAAGAAGTGTTACATGTGTATATGTGTTATATTGTGTGTCCTCATTTAAAGTGTTGTATTTTATCTAAATACTTCTGCCTTATTGGCTCACAGGTTGCAGGTTATCATCATTATTATTATTTATTATTATTATTATTATTATTATTATTATTATTATTATTACAAAACTTTAGGCAACTAGTTGAGCTAATAATGTTAATCAGCTTAAAATGTTAGCTTACTCACAAGAGATGTCAGATTAAAATAGAAATGAAAACACTGAATTTAATTTATTTTATCTTCAATTGATCAGAGAAAGTTGGGATGACTATGCAAAATGCTAGCTCACAGTCTGTGTGAGGAAAAAACTGATATATGCAGATTTTTTAAGAGGGGTTGAAGCTGAAACACAAACAATTTCTCATGCAAAGCCAGGAAAACAAGTTGTGTTACTTTCTATGAGTTGCAAGTTACGTGAACAGCAGCAGCAGAGCATATCTGCATGTTAGCTGTTGAGCTAGCTGGGTGAGTTATATACAGCTAACGCACTTTGCATTGCAATTACACTATTAGTGGTGACAGCTTAGTTGTGAATCTACATTATTTAGATGTAACATATTGTGCTACTTGTACCACTGAAGTGGAAATTGTTTTTCATATCAAGTAGGTCCATCATAATGTTGCAACCAATTTATGAAAGTTCACACAGATTTCTACACTGAGTAGTTAGCCATTTTTAGCTCTCATTCATGAAATTGATATTGTATTATGGGTTTTGAGGATTTTCCTTCATGTAGGCCTAGTAATAATAGTAGGTATCTGATATGACACTGGAGTATTCTTTGCACATTATATGGTGAATCAAATCCAAGCCCTTTCAATGGGTAGCTCTCACATGCAAAATAAAGGCACTATTTACAAGCCCCCTTTACACAGCCTTTCCCTCAAGGCGGGAATATCATGCCGTTACTGTATAAAAAATACACAGAATAGGAAGGTATAGGGGGTCAGCAGTGCCCCACCTTTAAGCTGACATGGGAGGTACTCACAAAGGTGGATTGATGTCTGTATAAAAAGGAGAACTTTGTGCTGTGACAAGGTGAAAATGTGAAAAGCAAGCTGCTAGTGCCTTACTCAGTGTTCAAGGACAGAACAAGATAAGATGATCCAAATGTGTAACTCTCAGTTCAGATGATGTGACTCACAGACATGTAGAAATCCTGACACCACTTGAATGTACTGCGGGTCCATCTGCAGATGCTGAATTAAACTTACGGAAAGACAAGAGTTGACTTTGTGCTTTATTTAACCTAAATTGCCTCCAGACTCTTCATTACAGGAGTCTCTGGTGGCTGACTCTGGCTTGTCATCATCTTGTTGGCTCACGCAGTATCATCTTTGAGATTTGGAATGAATGAGTCTCCTTCCTTGGAGTCACTGGTGGCTGTCTCCAACTAAGTCCAGTTGCTTTCGATTAAACTTCTTTGAGATAACTATGACCTGGATAAATGAGAATATTCACAGGCCTGTCTCCAGCATCTTTTTGCTGAGAAATTCCTGAAATGTCCTTACACCAGGTGCTCATCTAGTGCCTTTGGTCTCCACCCTGCATCCAGCTCCAAAATGAAATACTTCCAGGTTTTTCCAGGAATCAGCTGGTGTTTCTTTGGCTGACCCAGCAGGTACAACATAGTTTTCATCCAGTGATATTCACAGTTTGACACCATAGTGCGTAAATCCCATCATGCAGCTCACTCCCTACATATCTACGGCTTCGGTCAAGGGTAGGCCCAAGGTTGGTTCCAGGTGCCTGTGTCTGCATGGCCATTCCAACCTTTGCTTGGATCACTGAAAGAGCCAGACCAGAGTCAATCAGTTTAATTGTTGTCAGGTTTCACGTTCCATGTGCATGATGCCAATATTGTTCAGCACTTCAAAAGCATCCAGTAGCTGGTGAATCACAGGGCAAATTTAAATGACACTCAACAACATCCACTTCCTCTCTTTCATCAAGTCTCACAGACTCCTGTCCAGCATTTCAAAGGCCAAACGATAGAGATTATGGAACATGAAATGGTTGCTGAATCTCACTATGTTCTTTTTGTCTGGGTTAAGAGCTCTGACTATTGAATTGAATGATGTGATCTTCACTCTTTTTGAGGATTTTTATTACCACTATTATTAAGTTGAGACACTTGGCAACTTTGTCAAAACATTCCTTTTAAACTCATTAAAATCCAGTAACAGGTAGCGGGTGTACTGCTATTGATTTGGAGGACATTTTTGCATGAAAATGTTTCCAAATGTAGGTCAAGGAAATCTAGGTCAAGGAAAAATTTCTATTCAGAGCCTGAGAACTTTAAAGGACCTGTATGCCAGCATTTAATCTTAAACCCTGCAGAATAAAAAACGTAGCTTTATTTGGAGGTAGAGATCCTATAAACTTGAAACAATTTATGCAGCAAAAGTGTTATGCATGCATAATGCGAACATCATCGCGGCCAAATGTATCAACTTGTGAAATGAAAAACAGAAAATGCAGCCTTTCAATTACAGTAAAGGAGAAGAGGGAATCACGTCAGAGTCCAGCTATTCTGCTAATCCCAGAGTTGAGGCATGACCTCACTGAAGAGGCCTTGTATGGTGTATGTCATGTCCGCTTTTCTTCTTGGCCTGCTGAGACTCTGCAGATTTGGCCCCTTATGAGGCACAAATGTATGAAACAATACTTTGATCTGAGGCACCTCTGGCACATTTGGGTTGCTTCAGTGTACCTGGATTTACTAAAGTTGACTCAGTGAGGCTCTAAAACTTGTAAGCACATTTGTAGTGTGAAAAGGCCCTTTAACCCTCACAGAGATGGACCCATGTCAGATTTGTTTGTCTTTTCACTCTGAAAAACATAACACAATCAAGTTCATCTTCACACAAAACTGGATAGTTTAGAATATGATTCATAAAAATATTTTTCATTGCTATCAACTTACAGTAATCTTCCTGTTAGATTGTGATACATCCTCCTGTCAAACAGGATTTTTATGAAGATGTATTTGAAAGTAGAATACTCTCCAGATGGTGGATGAATAAGACAAAACCACAGAGTTTCATCCAAAAATTATCTATCCCAAATTAAGATGGATGTAATTTGAAATATATGATGCCCTCTCCTTTCAAATGATGAGTCATAATTACTGTTGAGTCATCCTGAAATATAGTCTTTGATGGTCGACTCACTTCAGCTTTTGAAATTCTGACTTTTTGATCCACAGCGGAGTGACCAATGATACCTTATTAAAAAAAAAAAAGGAAAACTAACAACAAAAGCAATGATGATTAGGAAAAAAGTCTTAAACTTAATATAGATAACTTTCTATGCCTTTTTTGTAGATTATTTTACCTAAATTAATTGCCATATAGCCAATTGAGATATACAGATACACTCTGCTCTACTCTTTCTAATATAATCACTAAATCTACAATTTAACCTGTTTAAAATATTTGGTTTAAAGGTAGCTGTAACACCAAACTGCATGAATTCCTCAACAGTCAAAAGCGGAGATGGTAGATAATGTTTCTCTGCTAAACTAGTTCCATTAGCTTTAGCAAGTGTTTAGCTAGGCTTTTTTTTTTTCTCAGTCACTGTGTATCTACCACATGATAAATAACTGGTGTCACATGATCATGATCATGATATGTCAGTACACAAATAAAAGATAGGGAAAAATCCAGGAGTAAATGTAATTAGTGTTATCTTTGGCTAGCTGTGTCTATCTGAGCTAGTTTCCTCTTGCTTTAACTAGTTGGCTGACTCTGTGGTTAACAGTGTAGTTTAGTAGAGTATGTTACCAAGCCAGTAAACATGCTGTTTTCACTGAAATTATTTATTTCTATTGATTAATCATTTTCAGATGCTGAAACAATATAGGTAGTTACTGCATTTTGGCTGTGTAGGACAGTTGTGTGCTGATTTTAAATGAAACTCATCCAGGAAAAATAAAGACAAACTGATATACTATCATCTATTTGCCATATGATTTTACCAAAAATATAATCTCAGTATCATCTTTAGTAGGTGGACAGTATATTGGCATCCATGTGTACAATACTAAGCCTTGCCAGTAATTTCTGGGCTGTGAATTTGTGTTTAACTAAGGCCTGTGCTTTTATAAGCCCTTCAAGATCTGCTTGTGTGTGTGTGTGTGTGTGTGTGTGTGAATCACTTTTGGCTTGCAGCTCTTGTCCTGACATCAGCTCTGATCTGTGACCTCATGTCTTTGTTTTCTCTCCCTCATTCCCCCTCATCTCATAGAGCTTATCATTAAGACAGGAAAGGAAAGGTATGCTATTAGCTTCTCTTAAAAACACCCCACCTGAGTAAGAAGAGTAATTCCACTGAGTCATTTCAACATGCTGCATGTGTCAGTCTGAGAGACCAAAATTACATGACAGTAACAGTTTTCCATTTAGTTGAAGTTATTATGCTTCACCTATCAAACGGAGGCTATGTTGGCAAGCACAAGAACATAATTATAGTGTATATGTCTTGTATACAAGCTGGATGTCACCCAAAAGAACAACACTCATTTCAGACAGGGGTAGGCATCCCATAATTTTCTCATGCAGTGAGGGTGTGGAGCAGCAACTTGGGTAACTCCAAATCCTGCAGTCAGCCTTACTGTGGTGTGATTTAACGGGTTACCGTGGTAACTATGCACTTTTGGACATTGGTCCTGTCAGCAGCTCGTCTCTGTGAGACTTTTTTCTTACCAGAGCTGTGGCTGCATGGGTCTCACGCCTGCATTATGTGTCTGTCTTCTTCCTCTCTGACATTTAGAAAGACAAATGTAACCTGGGCAAGAAAGACAGGGTTCAGTGAGGTAGGGAAACACCTCAGTTATAATTTAAGGACTTATGCGGGACAAGTAAAAGCAGGTACGACTGCACTTCGGCAGTATTCCTGGCTGTGCTGTAAGTGCTATAGCCTGAAATGAACTCACTCTCCCCTCACTGAGGAAAAATCCACTGAAGGCAAGAATAAAACACAGCCCAACCACACCCAGAGTATCCAACCACACTCAATAGGACTTTACACAGAATACATCTGGGGCAAAGAAGATTCCCACAATCCATGTGGCAGGTTGGCCGGAGCTCAGCCGGTTCAAGGAAGCATAGAAATGTGGATTATGGAAATGGCATGAACATTATTCTCTGCTCAATCCCTCCTGTTCTCCCCGACTGAGGGCTGCTCATCACGCTCAGCTCTCTGTCCCTCAGGTGTTGAACCTGCACGAGTGCCCAGCTGGAATCCACATCCTGTCAGAAAAGGCCGCTTTTAAT
Organism: Lates calcarifer; assembly: GCF_001640805.2. Classification (NCBI taxonomy): domain Eukaryota; kingdom Metazoa; phylum Chordata; class Actinopteri; family Centropomidae; genus Lates; species Lates calcarifer. The sequence goes on along the minus strand of NC_066842.1, from coordinate 19,375,782 downwards.
CTAGTTTTTCAATTGTGACTCTTCATCTGTACAGTCTACATTTTCACTACAGCACTGTCCCCTGCCAAGTTTGTGCACAAGTGCATTGTGTCATTTTGGATACTGGTTACTAGGTTACATGCGTGTTTGTTTAGTAATGTTGTGATGAAGAGGCCCAGTCCAAGATGTGAAAAGTGTACTTCTCAGACAGAGAGAGTCACTTAAGTCAGCCAATAGTGAAAATAAGAACTTAATTTGGATAAAAAGTCACTATAGAGATAAATATTTAAGGGCAATGACATGACATTTTGAAAATGACTTAATTTTTGACATTCTTTGGTTGCTTTAAAAACAAATTCTGGTTTCTGGAGCTTGCATGTGAGGGAAGTCCACCAATGTAAATTTGCTAAAAAATATGTTGTTTTTTATTTCTTTGCATATAATGCAATACTTCAGTGCTGATGTGTTAACAGGAGCACTTGCTGACTGCTTGTGTATATGATTATTACAGTTATGCGGTCACTCTCTGAGTTAACAAGTTTTTCCAGTTTTTCAAAAGGCAACCTCCATCTTTGTTAACAGTTGGCTACCAGTTGTGTTCTAATGATTTCAGCCTAATGAATGTCAAGCATAATGTATTCACAAACTTTCTCATCAAAAATACCACCACATGAGTTGTATTTGAAGTCAACAGCATTAATATTCAGCTCTAAAATTCACCAATTATCAAATGTGTTCTGTCAATACACTGTGTCCAAACCCCTGATGTTCTTGTTCAATGATTCTCAATCACCTGTATCTATCGGTCTCTCTTTTTTCACCGCTGGGTGACCCATGTGTGACTGACAAGTTGCCTGTCCGAAAGTTGATCCGGGTGGGATTGGGAAGAAGAACCAGGGAGACAGCTGCTCCAAAGACCTAAGTCCAGTTTGGAGTCTCTTTGCCCTTCTCTGTGCATATGTGTGTGGACATGAATCATATGTCTGAATGAGTCTTGTATCTATTTATGAACGTCTGACCCTGTGTCTGCCCTCATGCCAACAACCCCTGGCCTGTGTATGTGTTGAAGCGTGTAACTGGCTCCTTCAGCTCCTCTAAAAGTTCAGTGCTGCCATATCCTGTTTTCTGCCTCGCTGCCCTGCAAGCCTCTGATCTTTACTCCCTGCTGACCCACTTCACACACTCGCTCACACGTGCATATTCACCTGGGCACACATTAAGTACATGAATGATGCAACACACATGTAGAGATACACATTCAGTCACACATGGTGCTTCATACTAACACACTGGTAGGCAGTATCTAAAGGTAAGACCACTGATGCTTTGGAAACACATGAAGTAATTAAAGCTGCATTTATTGTTTTTTAGCCACTAGGGGCCAGAGGCAACAACCCGTCAACACAACATTGACACATTATCACCTCATAGTTTGGCTAGGTGGTATGGCTAACACGTTATAGCAAAAGTTTTCCTATTAAAACACATTCAGCACATGCAGAAAAACTAGCATTCTTTGGAGTTGAGGACCAAATGTTATTTGATATTGTGTCAAAGTCTGTTTCCCATTCTAAAAGTGTTTCTGCATTTGTTTCATGTAGTTGTACTGTTCACTATAGGGGTTAAGTCTTAGGTTATGATTAATCATCACAGAAGCAACTGGTTGGGGTTGGGGATAAGGTTAGGCTCAGGTCAACGTGCATTGGGAAGAAAAAAAATAAAATAACAGAATTCAACCACACACTGGCTCTGGCCCAGACCTGCCAGAATTTGCGCTGTGGCTGAGAGTTACAGTAGCACCACTTGGGTTAACTTTGGACTACATAAGTGCCCTTGGCCTGTCATGTGCACGAGGCTTACCAAAGTCTGGCAACCAGGTGCTCAAGACTTTGGCTGCTGTTGAGCCAAGCAGTTTCAGATACCTGGGATTTTTTTAATGATTAAATTTGGGCACACAAATAACACTACATTAAGACTGCAGAGGGCTGCTTGTCACACAAAACTGATCACCTGCATGGTACTGTACATGGTATAGCAGCCAGATGAAAATCATCTATCAGGGACATAGATCTAGGATGTACATGTGCGTAAACCTGCCACATTTAATGGGCCATACTACCCTCTGACCTTTGTCTTGTCAGAGGTCACCTACAACTGAAACAGGATAGTGTGATGTGTAAACAAAGGACATGCAGGCAGTAGACAACACGTCTGACAAGAGGGAGATCTGCGGGAACTGTGTCTTTCCAACATTCATTGCTGTGATCTAAACTACAACAGATGTGTCTTTGTCTATTAGAAACACCACAGCCTCTGGGGGAAAAACTCTTACCGGCTTAGTATGTTTCTCTTTTCTGTCTCTGTTGCCTTTGTTTACTGACGTGCACAATCGCTCTCGTATGAGGCATTGTGTAAAGTCACGGTCATGGTTAATGGTTTTTGCTTGTGTGTGTCATTGCTCTAAATCAGTGTCATATCAGAAACGTTTCTGAGGGAGTTTCTCAGAAAGCTGATACAGCAGTCAGCGGTGTTTCACATGATCATATGGTGCCCATATGTTCCCTGTGCAGTCCAATGAGAATGCAGCTCATAATTAAACATCAGTCCATGGTTTGTTATTTTAATGATAAGTTAAACATGTTCTGGTTAAACATACAAATGTCTCCAGTAGTTACAGCTCTTCTTTTCCGCCCTTCTTCTCGGACTGTGTAGCTGTTGTGTAAAGGTTTTGTTGTCCTTCAGTGTGTCTTACACACTTAGTGTAAATTCCCTAAAGACTAACAACATTCATCTATGCTTAAAGATGAAAGTAGAGCACCTAACTCAAGTCCTGTAGACAAGAGTCATGACTCAGTGGGGGAGGGTATGAAAACAACAATGCCTGACTGTCCCCACAGAGCGATGAGCTCATGGACATTATTCCAATTGTTACAGTGTTTACAGTTGTTTACAGGGTAAATAAACACTAGAGACAAAGGGCTGATCTGTATTTTCTGTTTAATTTGTTAGTTATCTTTATGTTATACTACTTATGATTTGATATTCATATATGTAAATATATACAAACTGAAGACTGTGCAGAGCTATGCCTGGAAACTAACAACGTTGTGCGGTTGTAAAATTCATCAACTTGACTGAGGTGGTCTTGACCACAGTTCTGACTGCTGACAGTCTCAAAGACGTGTGTGGTTTTTCTATATGAGTGCCAGATACCAGAAAAAAAACTCAAAAAGACCTGCTCCCAACTTTGATTTTTTTTTTTTTTTTTTTCCAAAATGGGCTCATGTCCAGAAATCAAACCCACACAGAGGTGTTTTTGCAAAGAGGAGGAGGACAAAATTGTGAAACAAGATCAGTTGTGGGGGGGGTCATTTCTATCAGCAAGACAAATCCAGCATAAAAAAAGACACGTAGACAAATAAACTGAAGTAGTGTTGAAACTGGGCTGTAGTCAGAGACAACAGCTCATTTCAAAGATTTAAACACATTTTTAACCCTGCGGTCCTTCAGCTGAACCCAGCACACTGTATTTTGCTGACGTCTGCTCAACTCCAACTCCCAGCACAGGAAGAACATGAAGGCGATGCCAGTAACAAACTGCTCAGCTGAATTGATTTTTCATGAACCATGCACAGGCCCCAGATAATGTGCCTCAAGATCAGAATGAAATGCTCAATTTTGTTTTCCAGTGGATGTTGTGGCTAAGACATTTGTTTATAATGAGTGGCAAGTCGTCTGAAGACTTGAGGAACATGAAGTGAGATGCTGGGAGAGTTTCTAGCTACCTTTCAAAGTAGACTCCTGCTTGTGTTCAGGGTAACAGCGCCCAAGATGTTTTGGATTCTGTGGTTGCTCCATAGATACCAAAGAGATGCAAGTTCTGTGATTATTTATAGAGCAATGTTCAGTCACAGCCTGTCCACATTAGGTCTGCAGGGATCACAGTAATGATACAAATTCCTTCCTTCTACTCCCACAAGCAGCCAAATTAAAGAAATCTTCAACAAAGGCAACATTTTTAGAACATGGACTAAGAGACTAATTACATGTGTGATAAAAAAAATATATGTGCATTTTAGTTGTGCAGTCAACCCTGATCTACAAAAGAACAGCCAGACCAGACAGAATACGCCCCTGCAGTGTCCATCTGCCCACTAAAACAAATCTATTAAGAGTAATAATTGCTTAACAGGATTATCTGCTGATTAACATCCGGAGTGTACACAACCAAAACACCATTTCTGAAGAGGTATGTGCACACAATAACACCTAAACACACACATTCTCTCTATTTTTTTTTTTTTTTATCATTTCTTCCCCTTTTCTAGCATACCATTGTCTTTTTAATTCACGTCATCATTACGGTTTCTCTAACCACCCTCAGTCTCCAGTTCTGGTTGGGTTGTCAGTGGTTTCAGTGCACAACCAGCAGAAGTCTCCTTTCCCACGTACTCGCTCACACAACCGGTCATCTGGCCTGTCCTGCCAGAGCTGCATTCTGCTGCTGCTGCTGACTCTCCTTTAAATGTCCCAGAGGCTGTGGTCTGTAAGACAGCAGTGCAGAGAGATCCAGTGTCTGCCAACAGGGATTAATGCTGTCAGGGGATCAGCGGTGGCATACTGGGTGGCTTTATAAAGTTTAACAAAATAACACTGCCACTGGGCTGTAGACAGTGCTCCGATTTTACATCAAATGATGCATATTGTACACACCAGATGAGGCTTTTAGGCTGAGATGAAAAGGTCATCTACTTCCACAGATGACTAGTCCTTATCATCTATATTGAACAACTTTGTGGGAGATACAGAGGAGGTTAAAGAGCCTGAAAAGCCCTTTGACCTTACAGAATCAAGGTAGCTATTCTGAATGATAATGCTCAGAGACTATACGTTTCCATCATTAAATGGAGTTGATCCCATTTGTCACTCCACCATGCCTCTTATCTAACACAATAAACATGTTTAATGTGTTAACCTCCGTGGTCGGGGGGGCACCGGCTGTGGAAGACGCCCGGCAGCAGCTGACAGGCAGGATCAGTGTCTGAAGTGAGGGCAGAGGGCAGCTGCCGAGCAAACGGGCACCCTCTCATGAATGACAGCTATTCACCTCCTCCCTTGAACATCACATGAGCGCTGCCTCCTACTCAGTGCACAATATCGAGCTGTGTCTTCTGATACAGTAGATCCCGGTGGGGAGGAGAGGGGAGGGCAGGGCAGTAAGAGGGGGGGGGGGGACGACAAGAGATAACCTGCGCTGTGACCTTGAGGACAGCTGATCGTCCACCGGCGACAGAGTCTGTGTAAGCGAGGGTTACCTGACCTGACACACTGCGGGTATAACAGTGAAATTCAAGCAGCTACTTCTGGTTCTAACCTCAGAGAAAATATAGCTCTGTGTCATGCAGCAGTTAAGTAGGGCAGCACTACCCACTGGCAAAAAAAAAAAAAAAAAAAACACATCATCATTTTATTTTCTTTCTCCTTTCTCCTAACCTTCACCCCACAGCTTTCTCACAGCTGCTTATTCATCTGCCATGAAAACAGACAATGCTGGGGGTCCATGCCTCCTCTCCGTTATGTCAGACGTGTCAGCGCGTGGTAATACGCATGAGCTCAAAATGTCACCCTTTCCTTCACAACCTTTTCTCTCTGCGCCTCGAACGTCTCGCAGCCCTGCCTCCCTTTCTTTCTGTGTTTCCTGACGCCGACGCCAAGACAGAGAAATGAGAAACTGACCCAGTTGCGGAGCAAAGATAACCTGCACTGGTGGAGAGGGAGCAGGAGTGATGATTGGGTAGTGGGGGGGGGGGGGTAAAACAACAAGAAGGAGCTGCAGAGACATCCTCACTGCTGGATTATTATCACAAAAAGAGAGGCATAGATGATAGATAATGTAGGAACTGGTTGAGAAATATGTTGTATTTGGGTGAACTAAAACCAAAATCAGTTGCTCCTGTTAAAATTCACACACACAAGTCAGTGACAACAGTGACATCCCCCGGTGACGGCAGCGCCAGTTGGCCCTCACTTTAGCTTGATACTGCAGAAGATGCCTGGCTGCTGCAGTGTCTCTGTTAGCCAACCAATCCTGCTGCCATTGATTCATGAGCAGAGACTGTGATGCTATGTTACGGCGCAGCATGCAGAGGGGTTGCATAACGAGGTAAACAAGGAGGGCGAGGACCACATCCTCCCACAGAAAACACCACCGCTCGTTCGTCGTCATCATACCACACGAATGTCTGTTTTTGACAGACAGCTGGGGGAACAGCACGTGCTATGGTGACAAAGTGCGCACACACACACACACACAGACACACACACACACACACTGTACGTACAACACACAAGTGCAGTCACCCACCCAGGAGAAAACAAACATACAGTATGCCTTGGTTACAAAGAAAACAAAAACACAGTGGAAAGACACCCTGTCTGTGGTGCTCTGGTTGAGAAACTCTTCTTATCGCATCCATAAATTCCTGAGATGTGACTGTACAGCAACTGCCATACAGAACACACACACACATGCAGCTACAAACACACACTCTCCAAGTGAATGGCAAGCTGATGGCGGTCTACTCACAAGTGCTTCTGAATTCTGTGCTGGGATCAGTGAACGGGCAAGATATCCTCTTTTGTCATCTGTCAAAGGATTTGTTTCACACTTGTCCTCCTCCCTGCTCCCCCTTGTCTTTCTGTCTTTCACCGGCAGACTGAAAAAGCGAGAGAGCGGCTGAAGACACACACACACACACACACAAAGAGAGAGAGAGAGAGAAATCTGCAGTGCTGGAACTCTGTCAGTATGCTAATGCCTGGATCTGTTCTGCCTCCCTCACTGTTTCTCTCCTCCCTCCCCTCCCTTCCTCCCTCACAGTTTTCTCCAAGGTCAGTGGGTAGAACCTATTTGACTCCTCCCTTTGGTGGACAATTGCTTCCCTCCTACAAACTGGACACCCAGGCAGTAATTACCGTCATGATCCAGATTAACTCCTGGGTGTGCTCTTGTTGTGCTACGCTGGGCCGGGGCTCGACTCGGCTAGCTGAGCCGGGACGGGACAACACACAGACAGGATTACTGTTGAGAGGAGGGAGGAAGGGGCTTTAAGACCCCACAAGGAGGGTCAGCCAGATGGGACAGGAGTGGACGGGACACTCTTAAAGTCTGTGGGGGACAAGAAATAAAGAGAATGAGAGAAAGACACTGACTATCACAACAAAAAAGCACCTACAAGGACAGAAACATACAGGCATGGTGATTCTGGGAAAAATCTCAGGAATGCTGAGGCTGATAAATCAATGACACGTAGATTAAAGTAGTGGAAATATTTTTGGGGGAAGTAAAGCCTGAAATTAAAGATGATCACTGAGATTTGCTTGTATTTTTGGTCACAAACACAGACTATAACATGCAAAAAATACTTTCAATTTCATCTCTAGCTGCAGTGCAATCTCCTGTTCTGGAGTCTGGCAGTGTCATGGAAGAGACCAGGGTTAAACAGCTTAGGACTGGCAGCAGATCAGGCCCAAGGGAGGCACAGGAAGTGATCGCCTGAATCATCAACAATTCTCACTGTTAAGATTATTTTCTTCCGTTCAGTTGCTATATCTACACAATCAGGCTGTGGAAAAGGCCATTGCAGTGATTATTCAAGGGTGTGTGCTGTCTGATACTTGCTGACTGGTGCACGGTCCACCCCCCTGCTTGCAAAGTGAGTTCAGAGAGATTTGCTGAGCATTTAGCTGCATCACTCAGTGGCTTTAGATCCTGTGATGGGATTAAAAGGGGGGGAAGCATCTGATGGGATGAGATAGAACTCAATACATGAGCAGGAAGTACTCCTTTATCAGAAGGAGAAGAGTAAACACACAACAGACTCGTAGCCAATCACAGTCACTGACAGTAATCCAGTAAATAGTTTGGAGGGAAATGCTACCTTGTTTCTGGACACAGCACAATTCTTACTGCTGGCTAACATTTCCACTAAAAGTTACTGCCTATTGTGTATTCCTAATCTTTTTTACTCATTAGAAAAGAACAAAATCACACCCAATACATAGTAGCAGCATCACTGATCAAAGTGGGATCAGTAATCTTCCATAAACCCAACTGTCAGTGTGATTAGACGTTGCACAACAATACACAGTCTCCTTCATTAGCTTGTGACATGTTCATAATTCCTCCACTTTCAAGTGAAGAGCACATAAAATGACCTCCTTTCAGAGACCCCAATAAAACATCATTGGGAATTGGTTACATCATCTGCAGCAAGGGAGCAGTCTTTGATGAGAGTATAGCACATTTGGTTTTCTTGTAATGCGCTGCCACCCTCTGGTTGTTTGTGGTAAGTACAACACCTTCAAGAATGCACTTTATATCAGATGGATGACATGAGATGACATGAGTGTGTTGAAGCTATTTAAACAAAACTGATCAAATCTTATCAAATCTAACATAACTCTGACTTTGGTAATGTATGTCAAATTCAAACACACATCAAGTGACAGTTTCTTTTTGTATTTCAAGAAGTTTGGAACAGCATGCGCAAAACACACACACACAAAAAAAATACAATAATTAAAACATGCAACATCAATCAAAATGTAACGTTGGGCCAGCCAACAGATCCTTTTCACAAAGTACAACAGATAGACATAGGTGAAAAAATAACAACAACTACAAAATAAAATAAAAAGCGAATGAGGATGAATTATAAGTAGACAGGCTGTTGTTACAGTATGGAACCAGCAGATGGAGGCATACAGTGTGAGATTGGTAACACAAAACATGAAAACTGAGGTGAAATGGACAACCAGAATCTAACCCACCCTCCTGTAGTAGAGCAGAGGAAACTCCACAGTTACAATGTTTCATCACCATTACCTGGATGTTACTTCATTTCAGCTTCCAAAACACCAACTACTGTTGTAATTCAGGCTGAATGAATTATAGTAAAACAGGACACAGAGAAAATCTGTTGCTCCAAGTACTTCATCTGTTCAGGTGAGTCCAAAAGGCACATCACATGCAAACAATAAAAAAAAAGATAGGAAGTATGCTCTGGTAACATCTGTAGAGTGTTTCAACTGCCAAAAGTTGGTGCTTATGTAGGGAAGATTTATAAACCGCCATATAATACTAGTAACACACTCCAAAAACATATTTTCAGGCCCTGCCTTTAAAATCCATAATTTTCTTTTTTATTTCATTTAAATAAAATAGAACTTCAGGCCCCAGTACATCACAAAATATCAGAGAGGGTCATGTCCAAAATTTCCAACCAGTATGATGACTAAGAGATATTTAAGGTGAACATTACATGAGGCAAGGTAAATTTAAAAAGCACATTAACACAACTGGTTGAAGTAAACCATGGATGACAACAAATACAGTACAATTTTCTCCTTCCTGTGCTATCAAAAAGGCAAAGCAAACTTAAAATACTGCATGAAATGAGAGATGGTGATTCAGTATATAGTCAATACAGCATAATGTTAAAACAGAATACTAGTCTCTGTGACTTCCCCTCATCCACATGACCCATCAATCTGTCCTTTTTACTGATTTGTCCATTAGCAATCTCTTTTTGAATGACCTGAGCTGTACCAAGTAGTCTGAATACAGTGCATCAATTACAACCAAATACTGGGTACATACAGCACTAAGTGTACATAATTGTCAAGTACATACTGTTGTTATTTATTTAATATATGTAGCACATTTCGCCTGTGTCTTTAAAATCTGCCTTTGAAGTCATGTTTAAAGATTTATTTGTTTCAAGGCCATTTTTGTTCCCATTTGTCTAGCTGTCTGTTAGCTACTACACATAAATAAACACAAGGTACAAGACAGGGCTTTAACATGAAAAAACAATTATGTACTGTAAGTCAACAGGTCAAAAAATATCAACTCAGACTAACTGTGCTACTGCAGTAAGTAAGAAAAGAGTAGGTAGTGTTTATGAGTGTTGTTAGTCTCTATGGATGCCCCTTAGTGCCTACTATCTAAATTGGCTCGCTGGCTGTGAACTTTGACCTCACTGTAGGCTTGTACAGTAGAGTGGATTGGGTGAACTACATCACAGTGTCAAGGCATAGCATGGCTCATCATGGCAGAGAACATGAAGTAGCACCTGATGGTTATAAGAGGTTAAGGGCCTGCAATGGAAAACAACAAATACTTGTATGGTAGGTTAAGTAATGCGGAAAAAAAGTCTTGAAATTACATGTCATATGGGGTATATCTGTTAAGTGAAGGCAGCATGAGAATTAAACCATGACACAGAATACTGAGTCTGACGAAATGCAGCAAAATCTCCAAACAAGTCCAACACGTGGATCCACAGTGACCAGATCGTGGCGTGATCCTTCCCCTGATCCACAATGAGGTGCAGGACAGAAACACAGGCAGGACAAGTCCAGACGTGTCCTTTCATCTCACCCTAAAGGTCCGGCTTATACTGTTCATACTGTTCTTCATTTCATAACACTGTCTCTGATTTGACATACTACAGCTGATCCGATTCTGTATCAACCATCCTGTCATTCAGTAATTGATGAGGGCGGCCTTTTCACCTAGAATACTCAATGAGCCACCTCTTCACTTCAGTTTAGCAGGACTATCTCTCTGCTGTACACCCTCGGGGACTTCCATGGGAAGCATTGTCAGATTAGGCGAAGCAGGCAGGCAGGGTCAGTGGCATGACTGGTTAAAGAGCTACAGACTGGAGGCCGGGGCTTCAGCTGTGGTAGCTGGGCATAGCTGCCTGTTTCTGGGAGAGACGCAACAGCTCCTCCCTGATGGCCTTGATCAGGAGAGGCCGAGGAGTGGGTGGGAGGAGACGTATCCAGGGGCGGTGGGGCTGAAAGATAGCCCACCACAGGAGGATCTAGGTGGGTGGGGGGTGCTGAAGGCTCCCTGATACCACCTCTAGGCATCTGGAAGATAGAGGAGGATGAGTAGTCAGGACAGTCCAGGAACTGAAGGCAGGAAAGAAGGGCAAAGAGAAGGAAAAGAAGGAGGAGAGGGAAAAAATGAGGAAAATGGAGGAAAAATGTAGAAGAAATATCAAGTGAAAAACTACAGGAAGGTATCAAGTGGTAGAAAACTATAAGGTGATTTTTTCAGAACAGCAAGAAATTATTAAGGAATTAAAAATTAAAAACTAGGAGAGAGCGTAAAAGACGAAAAAATCCCCTCAGCCAAATACAGTACATTTACTGAATCGGATATGAATAAATCTGTGGTTCACTCACTGCATCTTTTTCAGGCTCTGTCCTGGAGAAGTTGTCATCATGGTAGTGGTTCCAGCCGATGCCTCCGTTCTGGCCTGGAGCAGCCCTGACCCCTGCTGGGTAACCATTCATCCGGCTGGACAATCCCACCTGTGTAAGATGATGGAGCTGGGCACCTACACACACATACACACCACACACACACACATGCATCACATCAGAGCTCCGGTACCTAACACTCAATCCTCAGCAGCTGCTCTAATATACTTTGATGCAATCACTACAGTCTGAAAAGCACTCTGTCTGAGCTGTGCTGCACTCCGTATGGTTGATGCCAGATTTCATTTCTATTAGTCTAAGTCATATGATGGCAGCAGCATCACGCCAGCTCCTTTAATAATTTAAGACAAAGACAAGGCTCTCTCAGTCTGACAGGTTTACGCTGTGAAGGTGTGTGTCTGTATTAAAGAAGAGTGCTGCAACCCACACTCAGAAGAGATCTAAAATAAACTGTGTCCACTGACAAACACTCTGTATAAAGACAATAAATAAATGTATCAACTTTCAAGTGTTATTGTTTGTTTTTTTATTGGAAAATATTGCATACTTAAATGAGGCTGTAATAAAATGGGATTAAAACATGCACACCATGGGCTTTGTTTGCAGGGCAGTATTAGTAGTATATGGCTGTTTGCCATGTGCACGTGCTTGCAATTTCCACTTTGTACCTGTAGTTCCCCCTACTGGTCTTGGTCTGGCAGAGGAGGGGAGCTCATCAGCGTATAGGCCCCTGCTGGAGTACAGGCTGTCTGGCTGGAGCTGCTCACCATGCCCCGCTGTTTCTCCTGGTGGCAGGTAACTGGAGCCAAGGCCCTGCCTGAAACACAAAGAAATTCATTTTCATTCACTTACTCAATAAAAACGAATGTATGTTTTTTGTTTCTCAGTTCCAGTAAACAGCTTTAGCATTTTGAACAAAAGTAATGACAACATGTAAATCTGCAGATGCTGATGCGTGGGTGAGGTTTTCACTGTAAAGACCAGTCATGCTACTTTACAATTAAGCCAACTGATGAAACTTAAAAACTGTCTGAGCTGATACTGTACAATGCAGTTCATATAGTTTAAAATGTTTCACAATTCACAACCACAAAGGACATACAACAAAGTGTTTGACAGCTGTTGACGATATTTTATTTCCACTGGGCTCAAATTTCCGGTGGTGAAAGTCATTTAACCACAAATACATCAGTTAGGTTTCCTTTGGCTGCTCAGCTCTCTAGATAATAATGGACTTCAGGAAAAAAAAAGCTGCTCACATTTTTGGCACTGTAACTGCTCAGTGTGCTCATGTGTGTTATAACATGAATGTCTGCGTGTGTGTGTGGGTGCTTTGGTCTTTTTGGGGCCAGTTAAGAGACCACTGCTTAGACCTGATCCATTAAACCAATAAAATAAAGATGATTCTTGTTTCATTATTCATGATGCCCAATGCACTCGATGCACCTAAAGGAAAATATTCCCATTGGTAGAGTGGTGAAAATCAGGCTGCACTGATCGATAAGAAATCATTTTAGTGTGGGAAGAAGTGAACCTCACATCAGCATATTATTTATGAATTTATACATGAATATTCAATTTTCATTGGCTGCTCTACTAACCTTGGTGTCAGGCCTTGGACTGAAGGAGGGGACATGGCCAGGTCAGTGAATCTCTGGGAGAGATAAGGAAAGACACACGGTGCTTAGGAGAAAGCGAGTAAAAAAACATGACAAAAACTGAAACAGAAGCACCTTGAGAGGCTACAGGAGACAAGGTTTGCATGTGTAATAACCAACTTACAAATATTAAAACATTAAGGCACAGCTTTCATACTGTAATGCAATGGACAAACAATGTTTGTTTTCACCAAGAATGGTTCTGTTGGATATCCTTCTTTTTTACAGCTGACCTTTTACAGCATATTAAAGCACCGAACCCGCAAAAGCAGAACCAGCAAATGGCTTTTTATGGCTCCACTGCTCATTGTGAAGTCTCTCTCTATAGTTGTCACCTGGGGTGAACACCAGTGTGTTGGACCTCTTAGGCACACATCAGTGATTAATGTGTCTTTACAGCTCCAAAATGCATTTAAATATGGATTTTAAGAACGTGAGTGGAATTTTAAATTAGCATAGTGATGGTTAAGCTACAGTCAAAATAGGAATATGTTTAGTGTTAATACCATAAAAGAACATAACCACCAAACACTATGTTTCTAGTTTTCCATTGAGAGTGTAGAATCCATGGTTGTTTTTAACAGTCATAATGCTGACAGCATACATAGGCCTGTTAATCTAATCTGAGTGATTTAATGGGCAATAATCTTTACAGCTTCCTGTACCACTAATATAATGCTCTTCCATTTCTAAACAACTCATAACTTTTTCCTTTCTGATATAATGCCCATGGGCACTGAAAACATTTATTTAATTTTAGCTCAACTCTCAACCCTTCAGTATGAATTTCAAAGCCTGGACATGCTATAACGGTCTCTTGGCACAGTGTATTATACACGCAAAGTATTATAATCTAAATATAAGATAAGTAAAAAAAACTGTGAATACTGTTCAAGAAAATATGTCGATGACTGTGAAACCAGCCGACACTGACAGGAGCTAATGCAGATCAAGCATATGCAGGGTATATTACTGCAGAGTCTTAGCAGTTGTAGATAGCTGATGGAGGTTGTAAGGTCGCAGCTCTATGGGGGTGGCAGATGGAGGAATACTTAACTGATTAGTTTGCTAAGAGGACACGATTAAACTCGAAGCTATAGCCTTCATGCTGGGAACAAACTGAAAAAACCTTCGAGAAAGGGAGGAGATAGTGGATCCAAGGGATTTTACATGTGTCTATTTACTGTTTGGGCTGCTACAAATTTAAACAGGGATTGTATTTCTGTTGGTCTGTCCCCAGATTAGTGAAATGACTAGATGCATGAAAGAATACAGCTTACAGGACCTTTAACTAGCACAAGCTTAGACTCCAGGGAGAACGATTTGTTCTCCAACACATAATTTTGCCCAGTGCAACAAGAAAGCAGTATGATTTGATGTTGTTGCCAGAGATGGTTACTTACACTAGGGAAAGGGCTGAGAGCTTGGTAGGAGGGACCCCAAGGCCTGGGGCCCCGGCCTGGAGGGCTGGAGCCAGGGGGGTTGCTGCTGTTGACCCCTGGGAGAGTGATCCCTGCCGTGCTGCCCTGAGAGGTGGGTGACACGAGGGCAAAAGCGTCGTCCAGCAGGGAGTGCATCTGCTGCCGTGCCTCCTCAATGGAGGGCTGAGGAGGCATGTAGGGGGGTGGGGGAGGGGCGTGACCTGGGGGAGAGGAAGTGGGACCCAGGAAGACATCGTCTGTGGGGGAAGGGCTCCTGTGAGGGGATCCTGGGCCTTGGTCAGGGTCCGACTGGAGTAAATGCAAACACATTTCCACACAGTTAGAGAGGTCGTACTGTGTATGTAAGATTACACAAATGTCATGATGCTTCTGCACTACTCACTACGTAGGCCACATTGTTGACCCCAGGACACTTTCTGTAAGCAGCATCACTGTCCTCAGTGATGAGGTGGTCTTTGTCTGCGTCCATCATGCCTCCGTTCAGCTGATCCTTCATCCTCTGTTTGGGAGAGCGCCTCCCTCGACCACTTGACACACACAAATGGTGAAATGTTACAAGCTCAAAAATCAGCCCTACACAGTCATACACACAGATTTTCTTTTAAACAACAACTTTTCCACCACAATACCAAACAAGGGCACTGACCCAAAATATGAGCCCTCACCTTTTCTTGGATTCCATGAAGATGGAGGGCATCTGAGCATCTGGATCCAGGATCTTATCTATCTGTATCTGTGCTTTCTGATAGATGCGATCCTGGTCCTTCATATCCCCAAGGCCACTGGTCACGTCGTCCATGGCGGGGAAGTCGTAGTGGCCCTTCCTCTTGGCTCGCAGACGTATCTTGTTGCGATGGTGCTCAATTTCTGATTTGTGCCTCAATGCTACCTGGATCTGCTGAGAAAATGACCTCATAAGAAAACATGTCTAAAAATACTGAATGTATAGGTTAGAATTGTTGTAGATGTAACAGTATTGCATGCACACACTGCTACTGCTAGTGACAAGAACTGCAGCAGCTTCAAAGGCTAAGTCATGTCTATTTTACAAAGTAAATGAGGGAGGAAATCTTCCAAAGGACTTGGAACATTGTCATCTGCTCCTATCAGGTCTTCTTTATTACATTTATAAAAGTAATTGAAGCCTTTCATTTCTTTGCACTTGAGCCAGTGTGACTCAAATGTTGTAATTTTCTTGTGTAATAAAGAGGAACGTTTCGACAGCAGACGACGGTGTTGCCAGTCCAGATACCGTTTTATGGATAAAACAGATGTGCATGTGTTTTCACTGTGGTTGAGCAAGTAAACTGGTCACCGAATTTAATCTAAACCTACTTTTCTTAAAACAAAAATGAAGCCAATTCTGTTTTTTCATTGTGGCACTAGTGTGATGAATTTTCTAGAAGTATCAGCCTTCAATCACAGCAGAGTAAGGCCATCATGCTCCACAAGTATTCATTAAGTCATTCAACTGAAGAACATTCTCAAATTGTCTCAGCCCATTAGCTGATTGTTTTTAATATCTAATAAAACCTGTTTATACTTTTGGAATAATTTATTTGCTAGAAGAACAGTTATTGCTATGCAAGAAAGTCCGAAGAGCAAACCTCTTTGTTCATTTGGTTGGTGTCTGACAGTTTGCCGTTGATGGGTGGGCTGTGCAGTGGTGGGACCGGCATGGGCTGCATGGCAATAAGCTGGACTTTATTCGGGAGTCTCCTGCTGGCGTCTGTAGCACGAGACATCCGATCGACGTGTTCAAAGATGGAGGCTGACGACAGATGCTCGTTCGTGCCGTTCATAGGTGGAGGACCTGAGGAAGGGAGCAAACACGTAGAAAAACAGAGATCATGACTCAGTCAGCACAGTGTAATTCCTGAGATTCTAAATGCTAACGCTGAGGTAAACTAGGCGACAGAGCAAAGGGAACTACTGTGCAGGGATCTCAGTGAAACATTTACCTTTTTTTCTATTTATTTCTATATTTGAAATGTAACTTCTTACAAAAGTGTGGAGTGAATGTTTCCAGTGGATACATGAAAAGCAAACTGATTTCTAAACTTCATTTCAAACAACGGCTTTGCCTTTGTTTGTGAAACTTATTGTTTCTATGCTGTGACTGACAGCTCAGAAGACAGTGATGGATGATGAGAATGAGCCGAACACAAAGCTACCACAGAAACAAATGGAAAACACACAGACACAACTGCTGGAGGTCAAGCCTGGAGTCTATAGAGACAGAGATGGAAAGAGGACAAACTCTTACCAATTCTATTCTTGCCTGCAAACCGCAATAGAAAGGAAAGAGAGTTTTACTGAGGTGAAGGAGATCAAATAAAAGCACCCAAGATAGAAGTGGTTTACTGGAAGTTAATAATAATAATAAAAAAGCCTTGTGAATTGAAGTCTGGCCACCATGAGTGCTGTTTCAGTTTTTAGAAATAGTAAAGTAAAGGAGAGAAGCACAGAGAGAGGATAAGGCAAGTGAGTCATTTAGGCAGATATATTTCCACAGCCGATAAAAGCTTCTCTACTGGTCTGAAATGATGAGCAGAAAACACACTGATCAAACATCAACACAGGCTGAAGGAACAAAAAGAAAGATGGCTCATTACATAATGCTGACTGTGTCTCATATACAACCTACTTATAAACACTGTGGCAGAGTATATACAGTCTCAGGCTGAGATTTATCATTAACAAAACAGAGACCATTCCACTATGGGTGAGTCAGGCTGAAGTCTGTGTGTGCCTGACTGCGTCTGGCTCCAGCACGTAGTCTCTGAGTGGCACTGCAGGCTTGAATCTATCAACAAGCTGTCAGATAGACTAACTTCAACAATTTTTTTCCTCCCTCTCCTATTCCCTGCTCACTTCTCTCTCTCTGGACTTCTTTCGACCACCGAACAGAGTTTCTACCAGGTGTTTCTTTAACTTTCACTCTTTCCCTCTGTAATCTTTATGTCTCTGCCCAGGTTGACGCTGCCTTTTCCCCTCTGCCTTTCCCTCTGCCTTTCTCTGCCCTGTCTTTTTTCATCACTTCACAGTCTCCCTTGCTCTCAGTCTGACCCCCTTGTCGATCAAATCGCGCCAGCTTGAGTTGCTCTCTCTTTATCTCTTTATATCTTCCCAATCCCCTTCAGTTTCCTCCTCCCCCCTTCCCCTCTTCTTGTCTGTGTTTGGAGTGAGTGTTGCCGAGGCCACTTGCCATTTAAAACATTGATGGGGACCTTACGGGCGTGCTTGCTGTCGCTGGGCGTGGCGTGGACTCTCAGGTTCTCCTCGGTTGATTCCCGCTCACTGGAGTGGTCACTTACCACCGAGTCACCGTCTGACGGCGAGATCCTACCCGGAAAATACACACACACACATGAATAATAGAAGCCTGAGCACACACTAACATGCTGAAATGCCATGCATAATCGAAAACAGCGCTTTTCCAGGAAGGTAAAAGCTGAGGGTGGAGTCTTCTAAAAAATGATAATATGATTTGAAGATTATGGAGCTAAATGGAAAAGTATTTTATAAACAGAATGATTAAATTCACAATGAATTCGTCCTGACTGGCTATAAAGTGAAGAAATACAGCAAATATCACTCAATGACATGACTTAATAAATGCATTAAGCATTAAGTGCTGTGCAACTGTGTTGGAGTCATACAGTATATTGTCTATTTACCATAGCACTTAGTGTACAGGGAGGTACTGGTGTTGATGTACATATTAACTTATCACTACAATGCTAAACTAAAACTTCCTCAACAATAATAAAATGAAAAACACACACCCTAACTTAACATAATATAAGCTATATAGACAGTCTGCAAAAGCAAATGAAGATCCCTCACTGTCTAATGCATCAATAATTGATCAGAGGTTCTGTCAAAAGCTGTTAGTCTGGTTGACTGATTGTTCCAACTGAGGTGGGTAGAAAATCGGTTAAAAAAACTCTGTTACGTATCTAAATAAAGATCTTAATATTTACATAGAGGAACACAATTCAGTCAGTGAGACAGTGTTTTGGATTAAACAGTTTTTGTGGATAAAACCATAACTGAGTAAAACAGCACACAAAAATAGGCGGATAAAGCAAATTCCAGGCCCTCTATTTTTATTTCTTTTTTTTTAATATTATGTAACCAATGACAGCGTAACCTATATAGACATGACCTGACGAAACTATCAGAAGCACAAACCTTCCTCGCCTTCGGCCGCTGCGGGATGCCTTGGTGGAGGAGGCTGAGGTTTTGGATATGGGTGTGGGGATCTCCCCGTTCTCAGATGGACTGAGGCCATCTTTAATGGCCACAGGGAGGGGCCCGGGGCCAGGCCCTGGCGGGACGGGCTCCTGGATCACCATGACATCATCCTTACTCTGCTGGCCAAGGTGCAGCTTAGCAAAGTCGAAGCCTTTCACACTGGGAGCCTGCAACTGAGGAGAGGGGCAGGAGGAAAGGAAAGAGAGGACAGTTTAAGGAAAAAGGGAATGGAAAGAAAAGTAGAGAGACATATGGCAGGAGAGGTAAGAGAGAGAGTGAGGAAAGATAGTGTAAATATTTACTTAATGACTGGGAAATATTCAGTAATGTAGTGCTCATGCAATCATACTGAAATACGTTGCATGATGGCATTGATCTGCAGTTTAAACCACAGAGGCAAATGTGCTGCAAATGCGGTTTCAGACAGTGACAAGTGACAGTGTTGCTCTCAAATTCTCACAAGACCAAGACTCACTACTGAATGAAGTGACAGCCAGATAGATGGAAAGACAAGTTTTGGATTCATTATTAGGCTGAATGACTGATGAATGGATGTCCAGCAGGGAGACTCAGACAGACAGACATTAATGAATAAAGAGAGAGGCTGTGAGAAAAGCAGGACAGGGATGAGATATGTGGGGAAACATTGAGCTGCGTGCTCTCCTTTGAGGCGATGGGGGGATGGAGGTTGGGACGATGGAAGCAGTGAGACTATTTGAATGTAAAGCCCTGAGGACTTTCCAACAGCAAAAGAGTAAACAGAGAATGTCTGATCTCAGTGTGTGCGCTTGCAGTTTGTGAAACCCCCGCCCTGTGACACTGAAATGCTGCTACAAGAGAAGAGTGACATTACACGTTCTTGTTAATACTCAGAATTATATGTAAACTCCCTGAGTTTACTGAAGCAAAATGTGTGGCTTAGAAGAGGCTTGTTGGTATAAAACTGCTAATCCAGCATGACGCTTGCCAGTATGAAAGTGCTAATCCTGAGAGAGAGTATGTGTATATGTTTGTGCGTGCTTGCTCTCCACAGCATATAAACGAGGCCAGTCATTGAAAGGGGAAGCATTCAAAAAGCTGCAGCTGAAATAGTAAAAGCCATTTCAGTATAATTAACACCGAGGTTGAATGAAAGCAAACACACAGTGAGTGATATCTCCCACACATTATACTCACTAATTACTACTTAGTCTGGGCTAATGGTAAATTGGGGATTCGCTCACAACAAACAGTTGCCACATGCAAAACGACATCTATAAATCTACTACTTCACAAGATCTAAAGACAAACCAAGATACCAAGTCCACAGTGAAATCCACCGTATGTATAGTACTGGATTTTCTGTGTCTGGTCATTATAGTCATTATAACTGGGGAAAGCAGGATCCTAATGTGCACTAATGCAAACAAACACTAGTCTCTATGGCTACAACACAGTATACCTCCTCTTTGGCTCTCCTCCCTTTAGACAACACTTTCATTTTTTCTTCTTTCTTCATCCCCTCTGTTTTCCTCAGCACTGCTTTGCTCTCCTGTCTTCTTTGCTCTTCTGGTTTAATTCCTTTCTTTTTAATTCTCTCCTTTTCCTCGTCTTCCTCCTCCTCCTCCTCCTCCTCCTCCTCCTCCTCCTCATCTTCTTCCTCCTCTGCTTCTTCCTCTTCCTCTTCTTCCTCCTCCTCTTCCTCTTCCTCCTCACTGCTCATACTCTTTTTGCTCTTGGGGAGAGCTACTGGTCTCTAAGCAGAAGCAATGGTGGATAGTGTAAATACTTCTAGTGATGATGCTGTTGTCTCTGTATCCGACAAATCCTTAAAACCCAAAATCTGGACTATTAACTGTTGGCTACTGTGTACTTTATTTATTATTTGATTAATGATTTCTTTATTAATTACCAGAGAACACCTACTGTTCACAGCAAACACACACACAAACTACATCTCCACTACATCTTCTACAAACCACCAGACACTGCTCTGTACCTTCCCCCTTTTAACCTCCTTCTCTTCCTCTTCCTCCTCCTCCTCCTCTCCTTCTTCTTCTTCTTCTTCATACTCCTCTTCCTCCTCCTCATACAACCCCTCCTCCTCCTTCTCCTCACTAAACTCTATAGTCTTTTTAGCTGAAGTGTGGTGAAGGGAGGTCCTTGATTCTCTGAATGACGTAGTAGACTGAGAGAAGAGGAGTGGCGTTAAGTGACAGATGATTGTGTTAAGCAGAGAGGCAGGCTAAGTGATTCTGCACATTAGATTCATTGCATTAACCCAATGCGGAGGTTTTAGTTCACAGCACAGCTCAACTGAACAAATGCATGTGGAGGGGAATGAAAGACAGACGAAGGATCAACCAGTAAGTCAGGAAGATGAGGAAAAAAACATAAAAAAAACCAAAAAAACAAAACAGGCAATCTATTTTATGATTAGACTAGAGTGGTATTTTCATGTCAGCACCATCAGCAACAGTTGATGATGAAAGAGTCACTCGTAGCTAAGAGAGCATTGCAGGTGTGTGCCACTCAGACAGAGATCCAATTACTGCTGTAGAGAGTACAAAGCTGTCTGGTCTTCTTGTTGGTCAGCGCAGCACAGCAGAGATGCTACACATTTGTACATAAGTCCTAAATGTGTACTTCGCATTAATATAACTATTTAAAATAAAAGCCAGTTTTTGATAAAAGCCACTATTGCATCACACACACAACTTCTGACTGGAACAAAGTCTGCTCAACCCTCTCACCAACACAAAACAACAAAAAAAAGGACAAAACATTGCATGATAGCTGGGCTTTCGTTGGGCACTGGGAGTGCTTTCAAATTTCACAATTAATAAACACTAATACGCAGTATACTATATGAGAGGTGCATAATATATCTAAAGACCTGAATGATTAATAATCCAGCATTACATAACCTTTCCTTGTTCTTTGATTCACTGATAAACTCTACCCTGAGTCTCTCAAAATGAACTGCTGACCTGATGCAGAGTATGTAAGGAAATCACACAAAACGTTTTAAACAAAATAAAACAGCAGCCAGGGCTCATCTCATGTACTCATAGCATCATGACTTCTAATCCAGCTCATGTCCTTTAAACAGTCTCTCTACTGGGATCATTAAAGTTTTACTAATCTAATCTAAAAGGAGAAATGATGAAGAGGAAGTCCAGATTCTGTGCAGTCCTACAGCACATTCGTGGCAATGACAGATACACCTCATTAATTTTCTTTCTTTTGCTTTCTGGCTTCCCTGATCAGCTGCCTTGAACCTTTCTACGCAGAACACGGTCATTTTCTGCAAACTGATTTGGCTGTTAGCATAAAACAACATGGCATGTTAAATAAATACATTATACAGTAGTTGTGCCTCAGCCATGTGATTAAATAGTATACTGTATGTTGCTGTTTGTTACCTGCAAAACAAATGTTGCATTCTACTCCCTCTTGCATTTAGGTATAAAGTATGTCAGTGAAGATTGTCAGTCATCCAGGTTATGGTTTTGCAAGAAGGGTTAAATCAAGGGCAGCTGGACTGATTGTAGATACTTGAATACTGATGACGACAGCACTGAAGGAGCCTCTTGGATGAGAGGTGAAACGTCTTCAAGTATCTACAACCAGCCTGGTTGCCCTTGATTCAACCCTTTCTGTAAAACAGGTATAAAGTAGTGGCTCACTTCACTCTGTGACTGTAGATGATCTTATAAAAGTCATCTTATAAAGATGATTTAATAAACTGATGTTACAATGGTGACCAAAGAGGCAGTAACCTTACTGCCATTTTACATATTTCATATATAAATGCTGAGGGAACTGTTGAGCTGAAACTGCTTTGAAATACTGATACAATGAAACCTTGGTCAGACACTGTACAACACTGATGGGACTCTACCTTCTGCCTCTGCTGGATGGAGGTCATGGCGTCTGGCTGGAATTCCAGCTTATCTGTCCGACACAGTTTCCAGTACAGGATTGAAATGATGACGATGACGACGAGGAGGGGAATAACCACCCCGATGACGATCCACATGTTGGTGTTCTCAGTGTCAGAGGGTGAAGACGTCACTTTCTCCACAGCTTTAGACAAAGAGATTGAGAGAGTGATGAGCGTTCTTAGTCTTAAGTTGACCATGACTCATTTCATTTGTATATGTGGTTCAATATTTCAAGCATACCCTTTTATTTCCTTTAAGCTTATTCACAAACACTTTACGGAGGCTAAGCTACACATGCAGTATTGCTGGAAAGCTGGCTCTTGTCTCAGTGCTGCAATTTTCAATGCAGACCTTCATTAGTTTTAATTAACACTCATTTCATCCCCTGGGAAAGTACCATAAGAGAACACAGTCAGCACAGAAACACAACTCCCTTGAGGGGCTCTCATTAGGCCTTCATCCCTTGTTTAGATTCTTAATGAGGAAGACAGGCTTTTGATACAGTGTGTGCAAGGGGAGGTAATTAGCTCAAATGTTACTATAAACATACAAAGGAACACATAGAGCCAGCAGATATCTTGTATCCCATTTTATTTTTTCTTATTAGGGGCTTGTGAACAATTTAATATTGTGTCCTTTCTCATTCATTCCCTCTGCTCCAACATATATTTAGCTCAACTCAGTTAAGTGCAACCTTGAAAAGTTACTTAGAGCTGTGCGACTCCCAGAAGAAAAGGCAAAACAGTGTGTGTGCAGCACACTGAATTTCAAGTCATATAACAACAGAACAGTAACAGAGCAACAACAATATGGAGAAAATTATTATTCACACTGAGCAGGGAAGAACATTATTACCAAAGTTTATGATCTTTATTTCAACTCCATACCAGCATGAGAAGAAAATGGCAGTGAATTAGTGCCCTAGGACACTTCAGCAATATGGATGCTTACAGACACGGGAGCTCTCTAATTTAGTTTGTCCATGTCGAGGACCATCTGCTTAATTACTACATCACTTAGCTGCCCTTGAATGTCAGTTATCTACTATGAAAGAGGTACTCACGCTGTGCTAAAACACCCTGGACACGATATCCCAAGACAATGGCAGCCCTCTGAACATCCAGGCTGTTGAGTAGGTTGGCTGTTTCGACTGCAGGGACCCTCTGACCACTGGGACCCTCCACAAAATACACCACCTCCAACGGGTGGTCTGCACCCACCAGCCGGTTTGCACTTACAATCTTGGGGAAACAGGGAAGGAAGATACAATTTTATCACTTGTCCAGATAGATGTATCAGTTATTGTGGTAAAATATATGAAAATAACAAGGTTTCTGTCATCAAAGCAACTTAAATCCATCTCTGTACTCTATTATCCAAGTCCTGAACTGTTTGTATTGAGCAACTGGAGAATGAGTATTTCTTTGAGTGATAAAAGAGACAGGAATCTGTTTCCCATAAAAGTTCAGGAAGTTTGAATCTGGCAATTGGCGCGGCCATGGGAGATTTTGACAACATCTTAGACTTCAAGAAAACTCAGTTTGTTTAGCCATGTGTTTGGGGGCATTAGTGTGGTGGAATATTAAGGAAACATTTCTTCTTACACAGAACACATTGTCTTGTATGTAGAGGATGCCAGGGTCTATTCCTTGGTTGTTATTCAGTTACACGGAGCAATCAACAGGCATAATGAGTACTAAGAAATGACTGCCTCCGCTGTCCACAACTCCCTTTTAAACTGTTGGCAGACATCATGGCATCTTATGTCCTCTTCCAAACATAAACATGTCCAGATGTAGGAAAAAGGCTGAAGGACACTCAGTAGACCTTATTCCTTCTTTTCACAGCTCAGGGACCCCTGCTTGGAATCCTCACAGTTTTGTGCTGCTCACTAATCATGTCATATATAGATATAATAATGATTTTTTGTGTTAAGAAACTTTTACAGTGAGACCATTTCTCTTTCTTTGTTCCCATTTGTTTCTAACTTAGACACACAAAATGAAAATGAGTTGTGCAAGGCGTTTTAATTTTAATGTTCCCATTTTGCGTCTTAACCTGTAAATGTTTTCCTCTTCCTCCTGCTACATTTGTGACTAATAGACAGAGCTCAAGGAACTGGAAAAGAAGTGCTTCCAAAAATGAACATGGGATCCATGGAAGATGAGGCACTACACTCTCTACATTAAAAACTGGTAGACTAATGAAGGCTCTAATGAGCAAACTGTCACAATTTCCACAATAAAGATGACTTTTTAATGATGAGTATGGTACCTCATTTTCTATGGAATCCTGTAACATCAATCACTTTTTTAGTTTTTGTGAAACTAAATTAAAGGCACCAACTATTTGGCCTCCTTAGCTTTGCCATGCTGAATTGAAACTTATTATACAAGCTCCTGACAAAGCATCTCAGTGAAACTATATATTGAAAGATTCTCTGTCTGAGTTGTTGCTTTTTCTTAAAACAGCAGTGCACATTTACATTATTCTTTATGTCTCTGGGCACAGAGGTAATATGCTGTAAGTCTCTATATGAGGCCTTTCCATTATTTTGTCTATTATTTTTGTACAAAAATACAGGAACAAACACACACTCACTCAAACATATAGAAAACACACAGTCATGATATATCAACTAGTGTTCTGTAATCCCATCAGAGTATTTACGGTTTAAATATTTCTCCATGTTGTCTAATACGTCAGTGTGAGTGTGTGTGTGTGTGTGTGTGTGTGTGCAGTCTCCCTCTGCATGCCCCGAGGCACAGTGCAGTCTGCTGTCTGCATTACTGGAAAGAGTAAAGCGCAGGTCATGCCTGGGCTGACACAGAAAAACGGCTGGGCAGGCTCCCTCATCCAGGGTCTAATCCAGTCCATGCACAGTTATTAGAGTGGAAAGACGGCAGCGTGAATGTGTGTGTTATTGCGCGACCCCAATTCAACCTCCTCTTTTATCTGTCTACGCAGACTCATAAGGTATTCTAATAGGTGACAACACCACAGTGATTCTGTTACAACAGTCTAGGGCATCTGTTTGAGATACATATGTATCTGTGTGTGTGTGTGTGTGTGTGCGTGTGTGAGTGCGAGAGAACAAGACAAAGGATTCCTCTGAAGTTCAGCCTGAGTCACCACACTCTCATTATATCCAACAGACACTCAAAGAAGAGTGTCTTTGAAATGTTAAGAAAAAAGAAACTAGGCTTCCTTAATGACAGCATCCTATCAAAGCTGGAAGGAACACAAGCACATAATACAGCTTCTATGTATAACACATATTCAGATTTGTGACTGTGAAAAATATTTTGAAATGCAGAAAAGATTGCAGAGCCTAAAATTAGAGATCTAATCTTAGTACAGAGGCAGACACTAAAGGTTCACCACAACTGTATGGTCCTCCGTTTTCCTAAATTGCTCTGTGGATTTTATGGAGACAACGATGCAGGAAGCAGAAAGGTCAGAAACAGTGAGGCTGCTACTCAGCCAAGGATGATATTTATCACTCTGACAACCCCCTTGTTTAAAGACCACCACATGCACTCAGACTTCATGAGGGTGGATCAGTTATGCATATCTCATCTCTCATAACAAGTCTCTTTCATCCAAGTGTTTTGCTCTCCCTGTTCCTCTGATTTTTGAATCTTTTACATACCCCTGTCTCTGTATCTCTCCCTCCATAATGCCTGCCCCCTCAACAACAGACACACACTCTTAATCATCCCAACTGCAAGATACAGACAGAGAAAGAGAAACAATTAATAATTGATCTGCTTTTAGCAGCTCTTTGGCTCACAGGAGCCATCAAGTAACAGGACCGGAGAAATGAGGAAGAGGAGAAGGAGCAAGGACTTGTGGGGTTGTGGTCGTTGAGTGGCTGGCCCCAGGGCTGAATGGGATGCTGTTGCCATGGAGACCGAGCCCTATCCTGTCCCCTTAGAGATGAGCTGAGCAGGTGCAGAGTGAACCCACAAAGGCTAGAGCCTGATTAGTAAAGCAGTAAGGCTTTCAGTGGTTACAAACACTGCTCACATAATGAGCCCTCAGTACTCAGGCAAGGTAGTTAGAGAGAGCTTACATCAGGGAATAATAATATAAATGGTACAAGGAAGGAACCTTTTTCAAGATTTAGTGAGTAATCCATTAACAAACTTCCAGTTAGAGAGTTTTATAAGTTTTGTTATGTAATGAACAACAAATTCATAAAATAAATCTATTGTGCACTGTCTCCAGAGAAAAACACTGGATATCTGACTTGAAAAAAACACTGCTATGTCTATGGTTAGAATCATTTACAGTCTAGTATTAAGTCTTAAAACCTTAATTAAAGACAGGGAAAGACAGAAAATGTACCTGCACGCTGCTGTTGCCTACGGTGGTGGCTCTCTTAACACGTCTGACTAATCCCATTGCCTCTCCAAGGAGCATGGCCACGCGACGCTCCATGTTGGCTTGGAACGTTCTCTCACCCACTTTCTGGTCAAGCACACCCAGCAGCACTATGCACACAGACAACAGAAATAAGATGCAGTGTAAAAACTCATATTTGCTGTAAGTAGTTATGCATGTTACAGTAAGAACCAAACCAGCCATCATACCTGTTCTAACCCAGGAGGAGCGAAGCAACTGGCTGGTGTTCAACTCTGGATAATGGAAAGCTGTTGGGAAAAGGAGACAGTGATGTTTGAGTAGAGTAACATAACATGGAAACAGCTAAAATATAATGTGTATACCCTGTGGCACTCACGCTCAGCAATCTGCAGTACAGGAAAGCCCATGTAATAGCTGAATTCCACCATAGTGAGCTTCATCAGAGCATTGCTGACCTCTGACCCCATTAGATGACCCCGAGAACCACGCACAGTGAAGGTGATGTCCACTGGCTGTCTCATAAGCCGTTGTTCCTGGTATTTTGGAGCAGCCATGGTGATGTTTACAATCTGAAACACAATTAGATGGAGTTGTACTATCCAGCAGAAAGATGATTACACAACAAAATGTACAAAACATTTTCCATTCTGCTGTTGATGTAGTTTCTGGGAAAGCTTGTTTGTCTCCTAAAGAGTTACAATGAAGTTCCCACTCTGAAAATCGTTGGCCTCAGTGATTGGAAAGCAGAGTACAAAATTGGGCAGTGTGGCTCAGGGCACAGTTTGCTAGTTGTTCATAAAACATTTCCATGCTGCAACAAATCCTTGATTTAATCCTCACATTTATTCCAACTAAAAGACTATAATACAGACATCAGTGTAACAGGATTACACAAAACTCTACTGAAGCCAGCTAACCACATAGACAAATAAGTTCTTTAAGTAGTTCTTTTCAGTAAGCTTCTTTAATACCAAACATCTACAGCATGAACTCTCTCAAGAACAAGTACCCAAGTGAAGCATCTTGGGGTCTTGTTAATGAGTGATGGTGGAGGATTGATGTGGTGTCCAAATGACAGTCATAGTAAGGAAAGTGCTAAACCTGAGAGTGCCTGAACCCTCATCTATAGTCATAATCTCTGTGTAGTGACATAGCTGGTCACAATTATCTCCCATTGCTGGGTGTCAGAGCTCAGACATTCAAAAGAAGCCTGGAATAGAGCAGCCTCTCTTTTGTCGTTGAAAGGACCGAGTTGGGGGTGTCTTATTGGGCTGAGGTCCAACAGTCAGAATTGGAGAATATGCATGGGGAGAGTGATGTCTGGGCTACTATGCCTACAAATCGCTGTTGCCTCCTAGGCCTAATAAATTATGGAAAATGGATGGCTGAGTGGATGGAGCATGAATCTGATTCCACTGAACCAAACTAGTAATTTAGGTCTTCCAGCAAGTAGTTATTTTAATAAACTTGCTTTCTCTGACTCCCAAGGCAACCATTTCTGCCACCATTCATTTACTTAAATCCAACACAACAACAACAGTGGGTCGTCAGCTTGCTTGCACAAATATCATGGCAACCTAAGTTTTCTTAAAACTTTATTTGTATGACAAAAAAGAAAAATCCTTCCTTTTTCAGATAGATAACACAATATGTAGTAAAACTGTAGCTTCTACTGGAGGTAAGCAACACTGAGAGACTGCAGGTATTATTCAGAGGGCTCAAGGGTAACACAGCTTTAAGGTGTGAAGCCACAATAATATTAATTAATTAATAATATTAAGTGAGAGGTTGCACATGCTTGGTATCCACTCACATGCACTGTGAAGTTGGTTGACTCCTTTGAGCGGCGACGCACGTCTGCAAAGGCCATGGTCAGACCTTTCTCAATGCTCTCACTGAAGTTGCAGAAGCGCACGTCTATGTGACTAGGAACAAACTGCAGCACTGCACATAGAGGAAACATGGAGAGTTTTCGATCAAGATTTAAAAAGTTTCCTCAAAATTTTGAAATGCTGACAATGTAGTGTTTCTAGCAACCCTGACAGATGGATTGTTGAAAGGTTGAAAGGTCATTTACCTGTGTGGACTTGATATTTACTGTCTGGTGTTGACCAGTTGGGAGACACAGACAGGAAGCGGCGCCCAGACCTTCGCAGAGCATTGATGACAGATATGGCTGTGTACACAACTGGGCCAGACACCACCCGAAACACAAACTTTGGCGGGGGGTCCACAACCTTCACAGACAAAGCAGGAATATATGATGTAGACAAATCGCTCAGTGGTCATTTATTCATAGTTAAGTGGCTTGTGTTAAATAAGCAGCTGATGTTTTTGAAAGATCACTGTGGGTCTCCTGTGGTTTGTTTATTACAGGACCACAGATAAAAAACTCAGGAAGTGGTCTGGCTCTCACGGTTCATCTGCACCACTGTAATGTAACTCACATAAATACAGAAACTGACATACACACTTACTGTATGTAAAGGCCATTATACAACAGTCCACACTACAGAATCATTTTATGTTTGAACAGGGTCTCTTTTACGTCAAAATGTTGTACATTAACAATGTATATTTTTCTTAATTGCCTCAATATCTTTACTCCACCATAGAAATAAATTTACCTGCAGCTCCACTGATTTGTTGAATTCCGCTTTCAGTATGTCTCTGATTTGAGATTTGGCATATCCAACAGTGGCGCCAGAGGGAAAACCTTCAGAAAAAAGGATAAGCTTATGATTATAGTCTCACTCCATTATAAGAAAGTTCTCATGCATATTTTAAAATTCAAATTACAGTTTTAAGACACAGTTTTCATACATTTCATAAGTGATACACATGGACTACATAAAAGTTTGCTGCAAAATAAAATGTCAAACTTACCCATCTTCACTAAATAAGCAGGCCTGTCAACATTGCAGAGGTACTGTCTTGATGTTGGTACTGTTGCTGTGCTTTTTCCACTGGTGGTAGAGATGATGCTGACGCTAGTTGAGGCTTCAGTGGTGGCAGCAATTCTAGTTGTGGCTTGATGAGAAGCAGTGGTGGCAGTTGCAGTTGAGGGTACAGCAGAGACTGTATTAGCTTCACTGCTAGTTGGGATCAAGGTCATTGTGGCTGGGATGTCAACTCCATCTTCAGTCACCCCCTGATCACCCAAAACAACTGGGGGGCCCAAAGTGACATTAGATGTGGGTTCATTTGAAACTAAAGTGATATTACGGGTTTGCTCAGTTGTGAAAGTAGAGTCTTGGGGTGTTAGTTCTGTTGCACCAGCAGTTGTGTTGGTAACCAGTTCAGTGGGAAAAGGAGAGAAGGCTATGGTTGCAGTTAAGACAGGAGTGGTGTGTATGGTACTTTGTACGAATGACTCTGTAACAAACCAATGCACATCTGTCATAGAGGAGGAAGACATTACATCATCTGGCAGCAAGGGCGTGGAACGGGGTGGTACAGCTTCTGTTAATGCAGTGCTGTCCAGGCCAACGGTTAGAGTGGGTGTAGACCAATCTGTGGGGGATGCCTTAACACCCCAGATGGAAGAGGAGGGATCAAAAAAGTGGCTTGGGACTACTGAAGGATCCAGAAAAGGCTCCGAAACATTGACCAGCTGAGGACTCTCCTCTGTGGTTGCCACTGTGGTTGATTCATCATGAGGCTCAAACCCTGACAGATCACTGGAGGACTCTTCCTCAGTCGATTTGGTATTATTGGTGAAGCTGCTGGTGGGTGTGACGTCTGTATTACTGATAGACACAATGGTAACATTCCCTCTGTGTTCAGCTCCAGTGTCTGAACTGTTGTTCTCCTTGGTCAACTGAATGGTGTAATACTCCAAGCTGTTCATATCAGGTAAAAGGACATCTGTTGGTTGGATTGTGAAGGCATCGGGCCAATCTATGTCCGATGCATCAGGTATATCACTGTTAGCTGTGGGAGCAGGCTCCATTGTATAGTGAATTGTGGAGGAAAACAAGGAAGGATGGATGGATGTTGTGGGAGCAATGGTGCTGTATGCTGTTATGAGGCTCAGAGAAGGTGAGACGTGAAGAGGGTGCAAGGACGAAGGCGATATACCCACTCTGGAAGGGAAGGATGTGTCATAGCTTTCTGTATAGTCCTCTGGGTCATATGAGTCAGAGGGCACCTTGGTGACCAAAGAGTAGTCGTCTCCATCTGAATTTAAGAATGACATTGTCTCCAAGTAGTCTCCAGACCCCCAATCCAATTCCATAGTGTTAGTGGGGTAGAAGTCCTCTGGAGAGACCTCAGTGGGTCCAGATGAAGGTGATGTAGGTTGGGGGGCGATGAAAGGCACATTGTAGCCAGGGGCCAGAATCTCATCTGAGTTGGGTAGCATGTTTATGCCATGTGCTGTTTTTTTCTCCTGAAAGGGGGCACTGCTGGGTCTCAGCTGGTTCACATCCAACATTTTACTATAAGATTCATCTGCTGGAAAGTCAACAAAAGCCAGGGGGTCAAGAGGCTGACCAGGTTGTGAAGTCATGATTGCCAGCGTTTGCTCTGAGGCGCCACCCTGCTGCTTGCTGAGAGCTGTGGGGGTTGTATCTAGAGCTTTCTGCTCAGAATTAAGACTGAGCTGAGGTGTTGTTGACCTCGTAAAGGCAGAGGGGCTTAATGGTGTTAAGGATATATTTGACTGAGACTGTAGCTGGGCTCTTGGAGGAGTTGAGGAGAGAGAGGATGATTGCTTGGCAGAATTTATCCTTGTCAGCTTCCAGTCTGTGGAGAGTTTAGCTGGTGCTTCAAATTGTGGACTAGACCCCAGTACAGGTTCAGAGGGGCTTAATGATGGATTCAAAACAGGATGTGGCTCCTCTGCAAGGAAGTCACTTGGCGTGAAGGATTTGGAGTTTTCAGAGAGAACATGTCCCTGCTGAAGAAGCATGGTGTCAGCAGTCCTGGCTTCATGGTTAGGTTGAGTAATGGATGGCAGGGCACCAGGTGAGTCTGGGCTCTCAAAGGCAGTGTAATGTGAAACTGGTAAGCTGGTTGGTGGTGACCCTGCTGAACTTGGAACATCTCCAAGAAATCCCATGGGGTGGTATGTGGAGTCCAACAGAGACTCATCTGCAGAGGAATAAGGAGAATACCTCACTTTAGTGAACATTAGTTTTAGTTATGAAGACTTAAATTACTTTAAACACAATAACTTGTCAATCTGTTATCTGATTCTTAGATTTGATGAATTGTAATTTCGTCACTTGTACCTGCATATTTGTTTGGTTTGTTTTCTGCACTGGCAAACATCAAGAACTGAAAACTGACTAGACAACTAAACCTTACCCCTTCTAGCAAAGATTGTGTAGCTAAACTTTTCACCAGGGAGGCAGGATGAAGCCAAACATGACTTTGTATAACAGACATGCAGGCACCCTACTGTAAGCTGTACTGTAACAACGATGACATTACATTAGTGGGATAACTCTGATAAAAATAATAATAAAAAAAACTGTGTCAGGCTCATGGGGCCCTAAATGGCTGAAATGAACATTGATCTGGAAGGAAATGAAAAAAACCCTGCTCACAAGGACATTTTATAGGTTTACAATTCATCATGAAATGAGTCATTCTAACACTAGTCACCTCTGGGGCAAAGGTTAAAGAATGATAAATAGACTCTATAGTAAAGTAGGTCACTATATCGAATCTTTAGGAGAAAGCTGTGGTAGGTTTAGGATGTTATAT
Organism: Lates calcarifer; assembly: GCF_001640805.2. Taxonomy (NCBI): domain Eukaryota; kingdom Metazoa; phylum Chordata; class Actinopteri; family Centropomidae; genus Lates; species Lates calcarifer. The sequence continues at coordinate 19,343,139 of NC_066842.1, read as the reverse complement.
GTAACCTTGGCTTATATTTAGATAAAATCAATACTATATTGACAGCAGCTATTGACACCAAATTGGAATTTGAGATCCATGAAACAGTGAGCATTGTAGCCAGTAGCCAGCTGACATTTGCCACTTCACTCTGCACTAATTAATGTCCTATTGGCTGAAGAGGCAACCAAATGGAACTCTTAATCCTGAAGAAAACACCTATAAGAGGAGGGAGTATGGAAATGTTAGGCTAATAAAATGCCACGATAAAAAGACAATGGTCTACACTAAGGAATCATAAGAAAAGCTGACAATGATGATTTTCCTCACTTCCGGTCTTGAACTAAGGGAATATGCAGACATGCTTGCACTGACCATATGTTCCAAAATTAATGAGGGGTCGTTCTGGCTCAGCACCTCAGAGCCCTGGGCTTTTTACCAACGCACTCAACAGAGAACACCACCTATCCCTTTTTATGGTATGTGACCTTGGAGTGATGGTTGGTGCAATTTCCAGCTCATGAGGAAGCAACTCTACCTCTTACACACCACATTTAAATCCTTAAGGGTGACGTTAGACTTGCCAAAATGTACAAATGGCAAAAGTGGCTTACACAATGCATTTCCAACTTAATTTCAGTGCAAAAGGCCTGTGTCTCCATATTGCATAACATAGTGTATCATGCATGATTTAATTTGGGTGCTGTCTTGATTATGCTGCATGTTCAGAGCCTAGAATGTTCTAGTAAAGCTACATGAGCTGAAAGGAGAGGCACAGAATAATTCTTAAATAATTCATGGTAATAGACCTTTTAACAGTTCTAAGTAGCTGCATAAGTTTGACTCTTTTATATGCTTAGATGTGTTTCATTGTTTTTTCTTAAGTATAACATTCACAACCCAAACTGAAGTTTCATGGTTTTACTGGAAGAAACCTTTATACATAGTTGGCTCTACAGTCTGTGACACATGAGCTGATGGAAGATAAACAGGACAGATAAAGGGAGATGAGTTGAGGCCTCCTTATTTTAAAGGAGATGTTATCTTATGGTTTTTGGGGTTATAGATAATCAAAAAGAGTCATAATGCTTGCACTATGCGAGAGTTTACAAATCACTTCAGGGAGAAAATACACAATAATTCTGTAAAATAAGCTCAACATCTTGAATTTGTCCTTGAAAGTGGGTCTTGAAGAGAGCAAGACTTTAAAGGCGCTGTTGTTGCCATTGCCAGAAGCAAGCCACCACCAACAGACTCTACATAGTGACTCAGCAGTGGTCAGTGATGCTGCTGTTCTTTGTAGTGTACAGAAGCTCTGCAGAATCAGACACACTTGAAAATAGCAGCGGAATCAGCTGAGGGAAACAACTATTTTTAACACTGGGAGCACAGAACAGATCACTTATAAAAGACAACAAAAAAGAATATACTTCTGGAGCGTCATTTCCAATTTACTGCATCACTTCATTCAAGAAGACTGCCTCTGGCTTGGCCCAGGAAAAAACTCCCAACTTAATTACAACCTACACTGGTACCTTAATTGAGTCAACATGCTATTATAGCAGAGCCCATAAGAAGGAACTTGGAAAGCAAAAGCCAAGACTTTCTTCTCTGAAGGCTAGCCTGTGCTGCACATTCTCCAAACTGCCACACAACTCCTTGTCTGCTCTGCCAAGTGTTTGAACCCTGGGGGATGTGCCACACAGCTGGGCAGAAGCACACACACGTACGCAATGCTCTGAATGCACCAAATAATGTGCTTAACCAGTAATAGGAGGTGTGTGTGGCATGTGGTGTGCCGTGCTCTTCTATAGCTAACTGTGAGAAAGATACTATGTTGTATCAGCTGTATCAGTCTATGCACAGAATCAGACAAATGGTGAGTAGTCAGTGTGAATGTGTGTGTGGTTCTATGTTCACTGAAATATACATTATACTCATCAACTTGACTTTGCCCATGGTTGCAAACAACAATACATTTTAAATTCTACAAATATATTAAAAGGAAAAAACAACAACTTGTAACACTATGTAAACGAGCGCAGTAGGAGACCGTGTCTGTTAGACGGACATGCTGATGTTTGAGGTCGTACTGTGCCACATGACCCCAAAATGTCATCTCATCTCAGCACACCCCTAGAGTGACAAACTAATTCATTTATAGTCCCATTTAGGACAATTACACATGCATGAATGGATGACAAAACATCTAGCTAATTAAGACAAAGACTATCATTGGCAGGTGACTGATGATGATACTGACAATTGTGCTGATGATGGCAATGATGAGAATGATGAGGATGATGATGATGGCAGTTGAGGACAAGAACAAGGAACACTGACAGAGAATACATTGTGGAACTTAAAAAAAAAATAATGCTCTCTTGCACAATAAATCACACTGTACAGAATCCTTGCTGTAATAATATTTTCATAAAATAAAATCAAAAACTACATTAAGCCCAAGCTGAACTATGTTTGTAGACAGACCTGGCTGGTTATTCTTAATAATTAAGCAGGCATGGTCTTAATACTTGAGGGTTAGTCTTAGGCAATAATGGTAAGAGCTTAGTGCGACAGACAGCAGCTGGGAAAAGAGCAAGTGAGACCAGCCTGAACTGGGGCTGACATTACAGTAGGCTAAAACTGACAAAGGCCTTGAGGACTAAGCAGCGCTGCCACCTGTCTGATGAAACACGAGTGTGTCACACTCGACTGGCCACTCATTGTTGGCCCTGTCTGTGAAACTAAGCAAACAGGGGGTGCAGGGGGACACCTTCAAATATTGGGCCACGAGAGCATAAATGTCAAGTGCTCTGCTCATGTAAAGGAGAGTTCCAGTAAAGTTTTCCCTATTTCTTCCTAATCTCACTCTCCCAGTGAGTCAGTCACCTTTTCTCTTTCTGGAGTAGGTGAATCATTTCCACAATAAATCCTCATTTCACTGGCAACAAAAACAAGGTCAGACTGTTACTGCTTTGGCAGTCCTTAAAAGCAATAAATAAACCATATGTAAAGTTTAATGAACACTCACGTGAATAGATTACATTTTTAAAAATCTAGTTTCCTCACAAAAAAATGAAAATTCCCTGTATCAGCTCCATGTAAATGAATCAGTGAAAAAATATGGCATAGTCTCATTACTGTGACAACACTGAAGAATTAATGCAGTGAGATTTTCATTTATTCATTACATGAAAAATCCCAGACTAATGAGATTCCGTTTCTATTCATCAGGCCCTGATGTGTCTTTCAGCCTACACTTGGTCTAATGAATAGCTGCCTTGTACATGGCACTGAACTAAATTTGCATTTGACCAAAATGACATGTTAACAAACACAACAAGTCTCTGGTCATTTACTCTGTGCCTTCTACAATATGTGACTATAAACAAGTTATTGGATTTCATCAATTAAATCAGTTACATGATGCACAGCAGCAACTGGAAGTGTCTTTTTGCTGTGAAACTATTAGTACACTTCCATCTATAACAGCTGATTCAGTGAAAACCCATTTGTCCATATTTAAACAGATGATGACACGAAAATAAAGCCCATCTTGTGGCTTGTTTGGTTTGTTCTGCTTTTGTTTCTACATCCGGTTGTAGGCTTGGATCAAGGCCAGCAATCATGTAAAAAGGATTCTGACAAGAGAGGGATTATTACTGCTGGTGGTTGATCTGATGTTCCTTTATAAAATCCCTACAATGGAATAAAAAGAGATGGAACGGGGTGGAGAGACTGTGCTGGAGGCAGATACAACTTCAGGCATCTGAAATAGCACTAACCCACTTATCCCAGATGGATATTGGTAAAATCTTATGAGATCATGTGTTGGGTCATCAAAACTCTCCACTAACCTATATATGTGTGTGACTGTTTTTTTGACTTAAAGAGGCCCAGTGTGTCTGGATAAATGGGTTATTACACTTTTTTATTTGACTCCAGTGTTCCTATCCATAGCACATCTTTATTTTGCTTGCTTCTTTTGTTACATTAACCCTTAAAAGAACTGCCTTTCTTAAAACAAACTCACAGTGGGGGTTATCATACAGCCTTCTGCCTCCTCCACAGTCAAATAGAATATGTTTAGATACATTTCATAAAATAGAGAGTAAGACATGTTTTGCTTTGACTGTAGCATTTTTTGCAGTACAGCTCTTTCTCCTTTAGAACTTTATTGACTTAGCTAAACCATATTGCTTTGGGACACATGATACATGAAGTTTCAGTGTTTGAATGTTTATGCATGGACAATTTATGCAAGATTTCAGAATTATGTTCAGAGAAATTCATACAATTTTGACAATAGTTACAAAAGTCTGATATATGAATTTGGTGTAGAAAGTAACATCTACAGAGTAAACTAGAAAACAATGAAATCTAAGAATGGATAACAAAGCACAATAATTCTACTTTATGCATGTAATGGTGATTTGAGTAAAGCCTGCAACAATGAACACAAACAGACGTAAATCCTTACAAGTAAGATAAAATGTGATTTTGGCTTTACTGTCCTCTCATGACTACTGATCCCAAGGCTGAAACAGAGTTAACCTGATAATGCCTGTCTGCAGACAGCACTTTGCTGATGTCTGGAATTGAATCATAGAAAATACTTTCCCCTGATCTCCTTTTCTCAACCAGACCTTGCACTAACATATTTACAAAAAAGGGGACAAGCCAATGCTGTAAACTGACTCTGTATCCTTTAATGCAGTAAAATGTTTGGGCACTGACAGACAAAACCGTTATGTCGCCAGCAGCATTTGCAGTGGATGAAAAGGACAACAAATGTGTTTGTCTCTATCTGGTTTAATGAAAGTGGCTGGGCTAAGTAAAGCAAGGCAAACTGTAAGGGTCTCAGTACAAATAAACAATACATTCAGAAAAACACTTTATAAGGACCAACCCAGCTTTAATGACACAGCAGCAGCAGGCAAACAGCTTGCACCACACAGAATAATGCACATAGGCACACATATATTCCTATGTGTGTGGAGAAACCTGAGATACCAATTACAGAGCCCTCTAATGATATCATTTCCTATGTTTGCCAGACTCCTTTACTGCAAAGAAAAAAAAAAGAAAAATTAACTTAATGGTTGTGTAATTTGAAAAAAGAAGAGAAGAAGAAGAAAGGGTCTTTTGGTATTAATGCTAGCTAACTACTACAACCCCACACATGGTTCTGTTTTCAGCTGAGCCCCTTGCGTGACTGGCTCTTTTCAGTTGGCAGGAGCTGCATATGCTGAGTGCGGTCGAACAATCAAGATATGGTTGTGTTGACATTTGGTTTATCGGGGAAGCTTTTAAGATGGGAAAGATTCCATTGTTTTTATCAGTGGAGTTCAATTAGATCGAGTTCTCCGCCAAAGCTCAAGCAGCCCCCCACAGAAAACAAATAGTTTGACTTCATAATGGGTGCATTTATTATAAACCTGCACCAGTTGCTTTCCAGTGCACCTACTTGTTGTATTCAACCCACATCAAACGGTAGGAGATGAAAGAACAGTTTTAAATCAATGAAGCAAAGGCTATAAATAGAAACTAAGTTTGAATGCTAATCCAAATCAACATCATCCGTAAACTAATTCATCTGATTTCGCTAAAAATGAGCATGGGAATGGAGATCTCACTGAGGTCATGCCTGCACTTCGTCAAATATTCATGTGATCCTTGTTTTGTTTTCCTGGGGGAATACTTTTTAAGAGAAAGGGGAGTGCGGGGGGGGGGGTGTAAAGGGGGAGGTGGAGGGAGTAGTACGAGAGTCCAATTGAAAAAGTGGAAGAGAGGTAACAGACAGAGAGTGAGGGAATGTGAGTTAAAGGTACAGTTAGCTATAAGGAAAGTTGACTTTTAAACATGTTCAATGAGTCTTCAGATTTGCAGCATCTTGTACAGTACACTGTATAACAGATTTAAGAACCTAAGCCCATAAAAGCTCCACAACAGACACACTCGTCTCCACAGAATGACTTTGATGGTGTTATCAGTCTCAAAGAGTGGATTGTGATGTTGCGATGCCTCTATGTCATTCTTTAAGAAAAACCCTGCACTACCACACACACAAGGACAGGTATATACACACTAACAAACAAATCTGGGTACACTCCCTCACTTTCTTCAGCCCTGATTTTCTTCGAAAGACAGGAAGGCAAAGACTTGTAACCGGAGAGGCCCAGAGGACTGTGTCACTCAGCAACCTCCTCTACTCTGCCTCAATCTTCCCAACACAGGACACTCTCAGGCTTTAGGTCCTGGGAGAACAAACACTGTCTGCTGGGTTCAGTTAAGCTGCTTGGGGGGAAGCTGTTTTCTATTCGGCCTAAAAGTCAATATGTGAGCCGAGAAGGGAAATATCTGTGTAGGGCACGACTAAATGCTCACTGTAGTTGCAGAGATGTTGAGAGGTCCAAAACAAAATGATTTTGCCTAGAGTGGCTCGAAAGGGGCCGGGCTGAACCACACCATCTGCTCTGATAAATATATAAAAAATCAGCTGCAGTTCATCAGAGCACATAGTGATTTGGGCTCAGCACAATATGGCCTCAATGTTGCCTTCTGTCAAATTGTGAACTTTGCGTTGCACATTTCAAGCTCCCAACACTGACAGGCTGTTAGCACATGAAACTGTGAGCACAGTCAAGACAGTCTATTTGTAATAAATAAAGGTTTACTGTAGGTTGTGTACCAACATCTCTTGCCATGAGTTACTAGTCAGATCACAGTCTCACAGACAGCAGAGTTCTTGTAGTTCTTGTTTTGAATAGTTTGTATTTGGTGATTATCTAAACAACACTAATTCAGATGCTGTCCATGTGCCAAAAATAATGCTAACTGAGTCTGACATGGTAATAAGACTGATATTTCACAAACTTAAGATAGTGAATATGGAGGTACAGACAATGTAATGGTAGCTGTAATCATTTTATCCTTTCAATGCCATGCAATGGATCATATAATGCAAGCAAGCCAATATAAAAAATGCACAACAAAAAGAGTATATAAAGCAGTAAACAAATCATAATCAGAAAACTTTAATTTAATTACTATTAGTTGTAATTATGTCTGGATAAGAAAACAAAACAAACAACAACAGAAGAAATACTAGTGAAGTGTTTCAGTCCCTGATTAAATATGATTGTTGTTCTAAACAATACTCATGCTAGGTTTAGACACTTGTAAGATGCTGAAACTGCAATGGAAAATTGCCCTGGTAAAACAGAAAAAGGGTACACAAAATCACTAACAGATGTACATTCACAGGCCCCCACCATGGTACCTTCACATCACAACCTACCAGTATGATGTAGGTAATAGCAGTAATATGATAGCAGTAATATGTAAATGACACTACAATCATCTTCAGAATAGCTGACTATATAATAACTTTGACGTGTTAATGTGATATCAGTAAAGATTGTGATGGACACTGATGCATTGAAAACACTGTTTTGAAAATGTGTCAGCCTGCTATCATTGACCCACCTTGATCAGCAGACAAGCATCCACTGCTCTCTACACGGCGAAATAATGCTAGGACAGGCAAGTCAGTACGCAGGCAGGGTCAGCCACCGGCTGCTTTCAAATAGATCTGTATGGTGAGGCTGCAGGCTTGGTGAGTGCAAAAGTACCCAGTGTTTGGCTTTTGATAGGTTCTACCCATTGATCTGCAACTGGCTCCCAGCTCTAATGAATAATGAATGGCCATATTGTCATCCCACACAGATCTCATTTCACATGGCAATGGACTACACTGGTAATTAGCCAGGATGTTGCTGGCCTGCAGCTTGCCGTGTTGAACTTGCCAGTCACTGTGGTGCAGGGGGAGAGACTGTTGAGGCAAAACTGCAAGGGCACTTTATGGTTTAACATATAAAGTTTATAATTATATCCTATATATTCATAGAGATTTCTCCTTTTAGAACTAGGGTATAGATGTAGAACTATTTCTTTCACAGAAGTTTAGCAGAGGGCAAGAGAGAGCAAGAGCAGCAGGGAAGTAAGACAGAGGGAAATTACTGTATGATGTTGGGTCTGGAGGAACAATTATACGTACGTCGCCATGCTCTATTTGACCTAGAAACTATAAAGTGGGCTTTTTTGAGTTTGGAAGAGGAAAGCTGTGAGACTGATGATTTCACTGTTGAAACAGACCGTGGAAACACAGTTTTCATCTCACACATGAATGACGGGAACTGTATGCCAATTGGTAAAGAGGTCTATGAGCCAACATACCAGTAGAAAGGATTATACTAACGTTATACTGTAAAAGTCTTGTCCAGAATTACAGTACAGTTTTGTGTTTTACTGTATGTCAGAATTCACTTCACAAACAACTGACTCTTATTACGCAGTACTGTAATTTTCATACTTATTATACTTAAATAAAAAATTTAAAAAATCCAAGGCCCATTGCTTGATGTTCCCATTATGCACCAATAATTTAGTTCATCCAAATTTAGAGTGCTTAACAGGCTAATTCAGCACAGCATGCAGTTGTCTGAAGTCTGTCCAAACCACGGCTGATAAATGTATTCTTGTGTGATGCAGTGGTTTACAGTCTGCCACAGGAGAACTGTCTATGAGATGCTCCTCAAAATGTTGCATTGGCTTGGTGTGATCATCAAACCGTGAAGATATATCAACCAAAACCAGCCGCTCTGCTTTGGTGGAAGATATCTTCCCATAACAGATGAAACAACCCTGATAAATCCCTTGTGCAAAAATATTCTTACAAAAATGCAGAACATTAAGGACACTAATTTACCAGAGCGATAACTTTCAATTTTTCTCCACTCTGTTACACAAGTTGAGCCACTTGCTAAGAATAAAAATCTATTCTCCACAGTTTAAAGTAACACCAGCCCACTTCTTAGTCACCAGCCACATGAGCAAGAGACCAGGAAGAAAATGACAAGTGTCATGGAAGTCTGACATGAAAAACAAAAAATCTTCTACAGGCTTTGTTATCCAACTGTCATTGACATATAAAGATAAAATGGGAGTCAAAAATACTTTTAAAAACATACATCAAAGTAAATGTGCACTTTATACCCTGAGCAAAAACAGCCATAGACACTTCTTTGTGGTTTCTAGGATCAGAGCTGTGATACCACAACTGTCCAGACCCACAGGCCATATCACCCACTACAAGCACAGTGTAGCCTTAGAGGAACTGTGTCAACATGAGGACTTAATGCAAACCAGTTAGTAAACACTCAGCTGATTGAGAATGATGAGCAAACACAAAATGGCAGAAACAGGACATAGCATACTTAATGCAAAAATATCAAAACCTCACGCTTTACAATAATTTGAAATTGTTTACAGAATGGCTTATCAGTATTTTGTCTAGAATCAGGTCCATAGACTGGATAGAATTACTCTCGTAAGGGCCTCACAGATGCATTAGCAGTAAACTGTGGGAAGTTGGTAGCCCACATTATTGGTCATGAAATTTAAAAAGCTTTGGATCGAGGTGTATCATATGAGTATGAGTTTAAGATATACTAAGTCCTTATTTCCTGTACAAGGTTCTCACCCTGGTATTTACTACATAATCCTATTACTACACAATATCATGAGTTTTTGGCTGTCCTTAAAATGGCTTCTTTTCACTGGGCAATGTGTGGGGGGAGGTCATGTCATTATCTATAAAAGTAAGCCTGTGGAAAACACCCACTGAGTGGATGGATTTAGACCCTTTCTCTTTTTCTAATTACTTGAAATTGGTTTAACTCTACAGTCTGTGTAAGTACAGAGTCACTTTGCCGCTTATGAACATCCTGAATCAAACATGTGAGTGTCCTTATTACTGCTGTTATCCAAGGTCAGGCAGCAACTTTGACTTTTCACATGAAAATCAAAACATCAGTACATTTATGCCAAGGTTAACTACCAGACGTACACTTGTTTGTATCAAACTAGAAATGTGTACAGTGCTAAATGAAAGGAAATCAAACAGAAGCTGCACTATTAAGGCTACATGTCATCTATTGCTTCATTTCCTCTAATCAAGGGGAAGACACGTTCTAAGTAAAAGAGTCTGTGACAGTGTCCTGAAGGTTAGGACAGCAAGCTTATGACTGGAAGGTCACAGGTTAAGTTGGCCTTGAGCAACGCACATAACAACCCCAAATGCCCCCGTGCAGCTGCTCAGTGGCCCACAAACAAGACTGCAGTTGTACTGAGCATGACTTCAGTGTGACTGTGTATAATCATGTCTAGTATTGCTAAAAATGAGCATTCATGCACAGCAAACCTACCCTAAGCCAATAAAGGTTATTGAAAAAAATAATGAATCTTTAAGATATTTGCTGCAACCATGCACTGGACAAGTGGTTAAGAGAGCAAATACATGGGTGTAGGCTTCTGATTTCTCTCTAATTCAATCCTCAGGACAAGAGAAAATAACCATTATCAGAAACTAATCCATCAAGACAAAGATCTTGATTACACCCAGGCTAGATCTTGGATACCATTAACACATGTGACACACACACACACTCAACAAGTTTACGTAACATTCACGTTTACTTTCAGTTTAATGCAACTAATGTAGCTATTCAGTTAGATTAAGTGATAAACACCACAAACGTCTGGGTTGTGTTACAATCTGTGGACCTTACTGTCATACAAATACCATATTCACTACGCGTGATATTTGCTGATAAACCACCTCTTATAAACTAAAATAACAACTTTAATGGGTATTTTTTCCTTCAAAATGATCTCTAAAATAATAAAATAATAATTTTTCAAGTGCGAGTTGTCTATTACTTGTCAATGCTCTTCTTTAATGCTGACTCAATGTTGTACAAGGTAATGATCTGTGTCAGTTATGTAACACAAGGTACAAATTAGTGGATCATGTTGTGTGAGTCAGCGAAAGGTGTTCTCTTACCTGCAGCAGGTGAGTCAGCTGCGATCAGTGTTACCAACACAGACATCCCCAGAAATACTGCACGCTGGCCATGGGCGTGCATGAGAGCCTTGAGCATCAGCACCTAAACCCACAGAGGAGACTAAACCTGCCATGGTATGGCGGAGGTGAGGTCAAGGCATTTCATCCAGTTAGGAAGAGATGATTCATGCCAAAGAGACAAACAAGGTCTGGGTTGTTGATGACTGCCTGGTTTGGTTTCCTTTAGTTTAAGGCCCCCCCTGCCATGACACGTGCTCGCAGTGAAGAGGGGCTGTGGAAAACAAAAGAGCAACAGTGTGACTCGCAAAACAAAGAAACCACACTTAGTTATCACTAGAGCATCACTCCATTAATCAGCCATAAACTGAAATACACGTAAGCATGTGCTCTATTTGAAATTAATCAAAACCTTTGTTTGATTATGGTTACATTCCCAAAACACACAATAATGGTAATATGCATTTCTACTTTTCATTTTACTGGTAGGTCATTAACTACATTTTTCTTTATCTAAGCACTGGGAAATTTATAAACGATTAAGTTTCTGGTGCATTCAGTTTGGATTCTAAAAGTGTACATGTTTGCTTTGGAATTTTAGAAATCAATTTTAGTGCATACGCACTCTACTTATTCTCTCTCTCTCTCTCTCTCTCTCTTACACACACACACACACACACACACATACACACAGACAAGATGTATCTTGCCACAGAGGCAGAATATCAGAGAAAAATCTAACATACATGTTTAAAACACATACCATTATTTGAGAGTGCACTCAGATTTTTCTGATGTTTATATATTGTGAGAGAAACTCACTCACATGGCCACCCAGGTCATTATAAGGCAATGTAAATACCATCACTCGAATCAGCATAAATGAGGGATTATTGTCCCATTAGATAAGCTAAACAACCTAACTTCCTCTACATAGGCCAATAAACATGTAACGCGGTAAATAAGGTAAAAGCGGACTGCACATTGGACCAGCACAGACTTCATCCCCCGGCTGTATGGCTAGCTTTCAGTCGCTCAGTCAGCGGATCTCATCATGATACAGTACAGTCTCTTGTCCTACATCCAGTCCCGTTACTTGCAAGCTTAGCGGTCATCCCTCCTATGAGTGTCACAGCAAGAGTGGTAAAAACGGGTTAGCTAACACACTTTGGTGATATTTCCTATAGCTAGCTTTTGAGTGCAAAGATAATACGATTTTTTTCCCCTTTCCTTCCAGCCATTCCTGTCAGCCAGATCATAGCTGCGCATTCAGACTTACCAAAAAACAGAGAGCTCAAACTCTGTCAATTCCTTTGTCTGGGTGACAAGAAAATATCCTTGGATGAAATAAAATGCTGTCTGAGGCTTCGTCATTAACCCTCGTGCAAGCACCTGCCTGCGTTTGAAGTTATTTCAGTGTAGACGTATTGTGCGCTAGCTGGTAGCTGGTTTTCATCTGACACTCTTTTGGTAACAGTTACCTTCTCCCGTCCTGAGGACTGGGTTAGCCCCGCCCCCTGGCATATCTGATTAGTTTGTAATTTATCGAAACACGCTCCCATTGGCTGCAGCTCTTTTCTATCAAAGTGGGGTTTTAAAATTAGGTTGGTCTTCTTCGACTGGCGTCTGCGGCTTCCACGGCAACGTTGCCTCATGCAACGATGCACCCAACAAGGTATATCCATGGATGGACATATCACTGCCAGCCACCTTATTGGCTGAGTAGAGTTTACCTTCTTGCCACGCTGAAATTGATACGAGTCTGTTGAAATTGACTATTTTTTCTGTAAGAGTCCTTTTTTTTTCTGACTGTACTCCTGTTTCGGCTAATTTACAATTCCGTCACCATTTATAAGCCTATTTAGGCTCAGTGTTTACACTCAGCATCTTACAGACATACACTATACACTATAACTCATGATTTCTATCAGAAAGTAAGTCCAAAGAGCTTCCTGGGCCTAAGATACGACCTGCTTTTGCGTGTTGTAAACATCGCGCATAGCAAGGTTTTGTGGTTGAAAATAAATGGAGATGATCAGCAACCTAATCACGTCAGGGCCAGTTTATGTACGTCAACATTTTGGTGCACACCGCCACCTAGTGGTAGTATACTGTGGCTCTGATGCTGATGACAAATCAGTACAGATTTGATTACTTTCAGAACTTTTAGGATTAGGTTAACAAAGGTACTTGTGTGTGCCTTGGACCACCATTTCCTGAAACCCTCATGTTTCTCGTGAAAGCATGCCTTAATTGATTTATACTGTTTTGATTACTATAAAACAGTCTTGTTTCCTGCAGGGAGGAAGTTTTTCACAGAAACCACTGGAGCTGGAGGGGGTCCAGTCAGTGGTGAACTAAGTTCTAAGTATGGTAACTAAGTATATTAACTCAACTCCTGTTATTAAGTATAATTTTGAAGTTCTTGGTAATATTAAACTTTTACTTCTACATGTGTCTATCTGATACAATTCTGATTTTTGCATAATGTATGATGAGCTCATGCAAAACTTTTACATATACATTTAACTACCCACAGTGTGTAAGGTAGATATAGCTCTACCTCAACCAAGCACAACAGTAAAATATATAGTTTCCTATGTTCAGTCTTTTGAAGTTGGTTTATAATTCCCACCTTGAAACTGCCTTATATATGAATTGTGCTTGGCCTTGTCGAAGCACATTCAGCATTTTGGATTATACAGATTATATATATGTGTGTGTGTGTGTGTGTGTGTGTGATAATAATACTAATGCACTTTTGGATGCAGAATTTTTCCTTGTATTTAAGCATTATGTGTCAAGTATTTTTTATTCATGTGTATAAATCTCTACTTTTACTAACATAAGGGAACAGAATACTGCTATCATTACTGGGTTCAGTGTCTTGCTCAAGGCCACTTCAACAGGATGTATGCTTGCCAGTGTAGGAACTTCAGGTGAGGGACAGTTCCTTCGATCTTTCGGCCTCAGACCTCTCAAAAAGAAGAAATAGATGCTTCAGATAGCTTAACGAAATAAATCCACTATAAGTGCAAGTTGCTACACTGAAGCTTGTTATCTCATTTTAATCTGTACCAAAGCAGTTTGGAGTAATATTATGTAGTTTGTTTGTTTAATATTGTGTATTTTATTTCCTCTCTGATGTATTAAAAGAGTTATAATGCCAAGCACACACACACACACACACACACACACATTGTAGTGGTAAACAGGACACTGGTGCCGTGACTTAACAGTTTAATGTAAATCCAAGACAAAGTGTGATTACATTTCTACACATATACAATATGCATATGTGAGCATACAAATTCTCATTAATAACTCGATTCACCTCGGAGACCGAAAAAATGATCAAAAGTAACAGTGAATAACAAGCTATAACATAGTTCACCACAACGCGAGCCCCTTCTCACCCTACAGTTAGTAAAGAGGACAATTAAAATAACTATATTCTTCTATTTGACGAAGCTGTTTGTCTGTTAAAATCCTCCTGTAAAATTTACAATGCTATCATTAGTTTTTTCGAAGCCTAATATAAATTCACTCCATTTTTCTACAACGAAAATGATTAAAGAGAAGCACACAACATCATAATGGTAACACAAGCGCTTAGTAGCAAGTACTCAACTTGTTAGGAGGTTTAATTAATCCTTCTTCTTATTGTCATTATTATATTTATTTAAACATTCTATAAAGCCAGTAAAATATCCATTCTCATAACATACTTAATAATATTAGGCTAAGGAACAGGGTATACATAGAACGCTACATCAACAGATTGAAATAATTGAGACATCACACCCCGATAAACAAAAGTAAATAAGAAAAGACAATTAACAGAGAAGTATATTAGGAAATACTGCAGCACACATTAGCTTTATCGACAAAGAATGAGATTTTACACCATTGAGAAACCATACAGCAATGGACACAAAAGGGGGTCAGGGTTTGATGCACTCTTAGGTCTTTAGAAAATGTAAATAAACTGATACATCACTTGCAAAAAATGTTGTTGTGCAAGTAGCTATCTAAGCACTTCAACTACATTAATTTACTGTTCAAATTTCATGGATGTACCAAAAAGAGATGGTGACTTTGCCGTGAACTCTAGCTTTAAGATGGATATTTTCGCAGTGTCAATAGGCAAATCTGCTTTTGAACATATAGCTTTGGTCTACCACTTCCAGATTCCATTTATTCAGTTTAACACTACAAAAACAACTGGCTTTAGCTAGAGATGAGTCGGAAGAGCAACATTTTCCATTCACGTAAATCAGGACCAAAAGATCTTACACCACAGCAACTTGAGGATTTAAAGTGGTAGAAATTAATTCATCATCCTTCTATGGATGTACACAAATTAGAATAAATGAATTATGGGAAAACATTAATAATTAAATCGGTTTTGGTTCTTAAATTCATGTGTTGCTATCACCTGACACCCTCTAGCGGTGATGGCATCAAACCTTGACCACCTCACCCTGAATTCCCCCAAGGAATAGCCAGCAAAAGGAGCAGATCTCCTCAACAAAAGGTTAAAAAACCAAAACAAAAAACATACACTCTCATCCAGAAGGGCTTTAAGAATGCTTGTGTAGCTAGGTTATGAATTTCCTGGTGACAGAAAAGTACATCAGCACATGATTAATCCACCTAACACCTAGCTCCTAACCTTTTGTACTTTGGGAAGCAGCTGCGACTTTGCCCAATGATTTTCACTGTAAGAGTGTGTGGGGTTTATGTTGCAGGTTGTCTGTTCACTTCTCGCTTAGCTTCAAATCACCTTAGAGGAGTTTTGTCTGAAAGAAGACTAACATATAGCACTGTGTGTGTGTTTGTGTGTGTGCCATGCTCTCAGGAATGTTTCTAGGTGTTTCCAAAAGCTCCAGGAGGAGTATTCACATTAACACCGTGAGCAAAGTTGGAAGTTTTCAGTGTATTTAATGGGAGAATGCCAGGCTTCATAGAGAGTGAGATGCTGCCTTATTCACTTTTGTCTGATTTAAATGTCACCTTAAAGCTTTAGAGGTATTGTTGGTTATTTGGAAGGCAGTACTCTAACAATAAAGTCACTAGCTGGGAAGGCTATGCTCACCTCAACAACACAGAACATTTTTTTACACTCTACTTAAGCACATTTTGGTAATTGTAAGGTCACTCGATCTACGTTAATGCTCACATTTCTGATTCCCCTTTTTTTATATAAAACACAAAACATTGGTTATGTGAAACAGCGTGAGAGACAAAGGTATCATACACGTCAAGTTATTTTCCATAATGTCGCGCATACAGGGCTTCTCTTAATCGGATGTTTCATTTGAGAAAATAGTGATTATTCTATTACCCCTAATCATGAGGACAGTGGTCATTTTACATTATTCGTCTCATATGGGATTTTGCTGGAGATCAGATGTACAATTATTGCATCATGCATGGCCACAAACAGTGTGAAATTAAATTAATGGTCACCCACTGAGAAAGATCTAAAGCCATTTCAGATGTCGCAGGTCACGTATTACATTCATTTTTGCGCAGGTGACCACCGTTTTAAAGGTATAGTTGGTACTTTTTTTTGATTAATTCATTTTTACAGGTCATTCTATTCCATGGCACGCTAATGTAAAACAATTTTTTTCTTTTGTTTTTTTTACAAATTCATTTTCTTACAACACCAATAAAGCTACAACATGAACAATGTAAAAAATAACTGGCTTATAAAAAAATTTGGAGAGAGGTTAGATAATTATTGATCATTCAGTCTAGACAGGGGTCAAGTGTGAGGAGTAATGAAAGCAAAACAGAGAAAGCTTCAAAACAGACAGTGCAGACACTGCAGTGCTTCTCATAGTTGAAAGTCCAGATTCTAAACAAATTAAAGACTGTGCTGTATGCATTCAGTACATTAAATCCTCCCTGTGTACTTGTACATCTTACACACATGCACTTGCGTGGGGGGGGGGGGTAAAAACATCATGACCAGAAGTTATTGCCTATCTGCTCTAGCGACGCTGTAGAGGATTGCTTGTACTGTGCTGTGCTGTGCTGTACATGGTCGATTCTTTGGTGGGAGGAGCGAAAAAAATTCAAAGAGCGTGACGATACTAATCCCCATGCTGACAAGAGTGGGGACAGGACAGCAGTGTAGCATGGGTTAACGCCAGATTCCCTCAAACAGTGGAATGTTTCAGTAGTCTGCCTCATAACAGAGGAGCCAAAAGATTTCTATGGAAAATCATCTCCCTTATGTGTGTGTGCTTAGGCCCCAGTGACCTAGAGGAAATTAAGTAGATCAAATAAAATAAAAAGACAACAACAGAACAGAGAAGAATGATGTAACCAGCAATGTACTATGTAATCACATCTTTTAAGTGCCCGGACCCAGGGCTTGCATGCTGGAGCTGACGGGGAGTGGAGAGTGGAGTTTTTGGGGAAACAAGTACCAGGATGAGAGACCACTCTGGGGTGCAGCACCCTCGAGCCAAGAATGTAATCTATAAGGGCCCCATTGGATTATCATCATCAACTCAACACTTACTATCATCAGCAGTGTTGCAACACTTTACACAGGTGCACCCACTTCCACGGAATACTAAATATTACTGTACATCAACCCCCAGGTTACAAAATAGAAATGAGCCTGACATATAATAAAAACACGCACACACACTCTGATAAAACATCCACGAGAATTATTGCAACAATCTCTAAAAATAAACACAACATGTACTACAGCCATGTCAAAAAAGTTCAAGATAATGTTAAGTTAAAAAAAAAAAAATCACTTCAAATGCAAGTACTATGGCATACCATGAAGGGGAGGGGGAAGGCTTTCACTAAAACCACCAGCAGTTCTGATGTGCCCACATTCAGGGGGACAAATGAACAGAGGAGATTATTTGTATCATTGGCTACGAGAATAAATGAAGTCTGTTAAATCAAGCAGCAAACACACAAAGCGACAGCCCTATTGGTTCTCTAAGTGTTCACGTATCCCATCTGGCTGGCGTGGCAATGTCTGTGGTGTAGTATCTGGTTCGAAGACAAATGGACAGTGGCGACAAATTGTCCACAAGGTGCCCTTCCAGGTGTACGCTGCGGCATTTCCCTTCTGTTCTGCTCTGCTCTTGCAGCTCTGCGATGCTACCCAAACCTCAAACGCAACAAGTAACTTCCAATTATCTCTGCTGGAGAAACAAACAGCGACAGCGAAAATAATAAAGAGACAACAAAAGGATTCATGTCAGAATTCTAAGTGTGCATTCAGGTAAAGGTAGTGCCCCCCCCCGCGCGGCTCCTACCAACCACCCGGGCTCAGTGTTACTATCAACCTGCTCAGTGCCAACTTGCTATCATTTTAGTCCCACTTAAGATAGAGAGTTTCACCCTGCCCTCCACAGTTCCCTACCTAAACTGACCCTATGCTTTCAACCGGCCCCCTCACTCGTGCCTACACAGTATCTCTCTCGAACAACCCTCGATACTCTGTCTCTTGGCTGCAGCCAGGCTATCTCTAGCCCTCACAGAATCACCCTCATGGCAACAATCACTTTCTGTCAGGCCCTTCTTTCAAACTAGCTTTTAACCTTAAAAAACAAAAACAAAAAACAAAATGACCTCTACTGTGTCACAAACATTGTACTGTAACTCATTCCCTGTACATGAAAACTGAGCTAGTATCTCTGCTCTGTATTCACGCTGCATGAATTCCCTTGTGTTATTAAAAAAACAAAAACAAATAAACAAATAGATTCCAAACTAAAGCCACATTTTGGGTGCCACTTGTGATAGAGGTTTACAGCTACAGCTATACTGTACATTTTCTTATTTACATTAATATCCAGAGCAAATGTAACAAGAGTTTATCTATGACTTTGGTAAGTACCCCAGGCAAGTTATCTCATGCACACATCATAAAATAGCTCAGCGTGATACCAACTCTGACATTAATCTTCATCTATAGTAAGCCGTCATCAAGGACAAGAAACAGCAAGGGCTGAGCCTACACCTGGAAGAGAGCTAGAACTGCCCCGACTAGGATGTCAAACCAGGGAAACATGTCTCTCTAAGTATAGCTATAGTCTCTTGTGGCTTTCAGGATCCAAGCCAAGTAAACTGTGTCGTTATATCTGTAAGGCACTACGAGGGAACAATGGTCAAAACCTAAAGACTGAAGAGGGTTTTGAGGAGGTGGACTACACACGCATGGCTGACAGTAGCACACACAGACAATCACGTTGTACATGCCTATGTTATTATAACCACTTTGTGCAATCACATTGAAAAAAGAGGAACAAATAAATCTATTGGTATCAGGAAAAAACTCTTAAAACAAACAGGTGCAGACTGCTACATTCTAAGAACGGGGCCCAGCTAAGACACCTAGCTAAAACTGAAGTATCGTCATAAAGGTGAAACAAAAAGGGAAAAAAATATCTATAAATACACTAAAAAGTTTGTTGTCTTCTGTTGGTTATATTTCCAGAAGCCTCCTCGACCGGAGAAGGTTGGAGTGGGGGAAGTTGCCTCTCTTTTCTCCCCACGCCATGAATGATTTGGAAATATTAAGACAGTTCAAGGCCATCAATATTTTTTTCTTTGAAGAGCAGCAGGTTTCCGTATTTCACCTTCTCCCAAGTCTCTTGGGATTCCAAACTTCCAGTCAGTAACCCCTGTTCAACAGTCACTTCCCAAATTTAAGAGGGGGAAAAAATAAAAGAAAACAAACCAGAAAACCTCCACTGTCCCAAAAGGCCTATTTCAAAACCTCACTGTAAAACTAATGAGACATTACCTTCCTCATAAAGTAAAGCGAACAATTGACAAAATAAAAGCAAAAACTGGCCCTTTCAGGAAGAAAAAAAAACTGAAAGAAATTATCTTGAAGTGTACCCCTCTGAAATTCAACCCCCAACTTTCCCTTCTAGAGAGGCTGTGAATCTTTTTTTTTTCTTTTTCTCTCTGTCGTTATATCTTCAAGTTATACGTGACAGTTTCATGAGGATTGCATGTTCCTCTGTCTCTGTTTATGTCTGAGGTTGAGGAGACGATGTTTAAGGGTGTCGACGGGGCTCAGGGCGGGTGGGTTCAAGGTGGGGGAGCAGCAGTGCTGGGTCAGGCTCTCCAGTGTCAGTCAGTGTCTTCTCTAGAGGTAAGGGTACTGGTTGACCTTGGTGGGGCTCAGCGGGTATCCAGTGTAGACAGTGGAGGCGGGCGAGGCGCTGATGTAGGCCTGGTGGGCAAACTGGGCCTGGTACTGACTGTGGTGCAGGGTGGGTGAGGGCAGCACGCGGTGGCCCATGCTGACTGGGACCTGGTGGACGATGCTCTGCGGGTAGCTTCCGTGCTGGACCGCATGGCGCGCGGAGCCTTGTGACGCCACCAGGTGGGCCACGGTGCCGGTGGAGCCCAGAGCGGCAGGGGTTGTGTAGGTGTAGAGGTGGGGCTGGCTAGGCAGGTGCGTGGCTGCCAAGTGTGGGTGGACGTTGCCCGTGTGAGAGGGGCTGTTGTGATGGAAGGAGTATGGGGCCTGAGTGGCGATGGTGGGGGTGATGTAGGCCTGCTGGCGCCGGTGACCTCCGTTTCGCTCGGCTACCATGTGCTGCTGGGCCTGGAAGAGGAGATGACAGAGATTTAGAGGTGCTGGTAGCTGGACTTTGTTACCTTTGGACAGAGCCAGGCTAGCTGTTTCCCCCTGTTTCCAGTCTTTTCTGCCAAGCTCAGCTAAACAACATTAGCAGTGGCTTCACATTTACCGTGCAGCCATGAGAATGATATCAGTCAACTATTCCTGTAAAACATGTTCCTAAAAAGCTGAAGAGCTTTCTTACACTCATATTCACACACTCTCCATACCTGGCTGAGATTGAGAGGCTGCTGCTGGAGGGGGTGTGGCCCTGAGCGCTGCTGTCGGTAGGACCCACCTCCAGGAACGCCCCCTGGTATGTGATTATTGCCAGACACCACTCCATTGGAGGATTTGAACTTGTAAGCTGAATTCTGATGGTTCATTGCATCTGCATGAGGAGAGGTTACAAGTTTGAGTTAACTTAAATAGCTAACAATATAACAATAACAAGCTACTAGGTCAGTTTTAGGTCAGGAAGGAGTCAGAGTCTTTTACCTGGCATCAGGCGCTCACACTCATTCGGGACCTCACTGTTCTGGGTTTTAAGAGGGGGGATGATGATGGTGCGGGGATTCCCGTTGTTGTAATTGTCCAGTATGGTGGTCTTTGTGTCGTAGCTGTTGTTGTTGGGGGGTCGGGACTCCACAGTGTAGGGGCTGTTGTTGCTGGAACAGTCAGAGTCGGGGGAATCATGGACCGTCACGCAACTGATGACATTCTTCCTCTGCTTTGAAGATGAGCTGGAGGAAACAGGACACGGGGACGAGAAGGAGGAAAGTTACTGAGAATGCCAAATCAATTCCAGTTACTAGGAAAATATGTAATTCTAACATTTCAAAACTGTCTGTCTGTACATATATCCTACAGCCAAGTATTGATGCTGTAACTTAATACATGACTCTAATGTGAATACTTATGCATGATTTGTTTTGTTATAAAAGTGTTGTTACCATTGCTAGTTGCCTTTCAGTTACTACCACTCATGATCACTTGCTCTGTTGTTATTGTTGTTCAATATACCATATCACACCAGTAGGATGTTGTCACTGCCATATCATCTTGTTTGTTGTCAAATGGCTCTGTAGCTATAAAGCTGATTTTACTGTCTGTCACAAAACACTAACACCCCAGAGATTACCACTGACCCTGAGAAGCCCAGAAACATAAGGATGTGTCACTGAGTGCCTGTACTATGTTATACACTACTTTGAAACCCAAAATGAAAGATCACAGAACAAATAAGATGACAGAAAGTTGGCTTCTTAGTTTTGCTGGCGATGGTGGGAACATATCTCTATCCTGCAAATTCAAAGCGGATGTATGACATGTTTTTGAAAAGGCTTTGAAAAAGGCTATCTTGGCTGATCTATGTCTGTAGCCCTTTGTGATGTGTTTATTGTGGAAACTCATATTTCAATGACAAGCTTGCAGATCTCTTACATCAGTAGCAATTCATAGTAAAATGACAAGCACTGATGACCCCAATGATAAACAAATTTCTTGGCGTGTATGAACTGAACTGAAAAGAGCCACATTAATCACCAAAAAAAACCCAGAACTGACCTGTTGTTTTGTTTGTGGTCATCTTCCTCATCTGTGTCGCTGCTGATGGTGATGATGCTGACCGCTGGACTGGGCGTGTCAGGGATGATGATGGTCTGTCTGGGGACGTGGTGCTGGTGCTGATGGTCGCGGGTCGTGCTTGAAGCCTGCTCTGCCTCTCCGCCCCCCCACCCGCTGCCCCCGCATGGCTGTGGGGGCGGACAGTTGGAGTCCGAGCCGTTCTGTAGGACGGCACAACGCGGGGGCGTGTTCTCTTTCACCCTCTTGGAGCGCTGCGGGGACAGCACCGCCTGGGAGGATGACACCTCGTAGGCTGACATGTTCCTGGTAGAAAGAGAGAGAATGAGATGAGTGTCTTATTGAGGGCAGAAGGCACAGATGCTGAGGATCAAAAGCTGAGAGACATCATGATCTTACTGTGATGATCTTTAGCTGCCAGGACGATGATTTACAGTAGGTCTAGAGCTACCTGAGTGTTAAAGCGTACCTGGCAGACATCTGGTGCTGTTTGTTCTTTTTGGAAGAGGAGCTGTTATTGGTTGAGTGCTGCCTCATAACATGTGCCACTCCCACATTGAGCGTCTGGTTGGATGGGAGCGTGACGTGGCCGGCCAACAAGGCTGGCTGCTGCATGATGGGATTATAATGGCTGCCATGAGGGTGGGAATTCCTGTAATGTAGCACAGTTAAAAGTCACCACAACAATTAGACACATGTAAGTGAGGTATCAGTGCATGAAATACTGAAATATACAGTAATATATCAGGATAATCAAATCCAACATTGGTAGAGACTAGGATAAAGATGGGTAAGTATTTCCCATAAAGGCCAGTGGGTGGCAGCAGCCAACTTTTCTAAAGAAGACCAAAGGAGGAAAGGGAGAGAGCAAAGAGGGAGGGCAGAGGAGCTGACACCAGCAGCTGTGGAGCGATAGCTCTGCAGAGGAAGTGCGACACTTTCCCAATCGTCTCTCAGAGGACAACAGAGCTGCCACTGGCCAGGGAGGGGAGGGAGAGACAGGGAGGGTGGTGTCTGGTCACAGATGGACAGCTCTGAATGAATCTGAGCATACATGGCCCCGACAGCCCCTCCACACACAAACAAACACACACACACACACACACACGTTATATACCTGCATCCTCTTTATCTCCCTGCAGATTGCCCTCTCCCATCTATCCATCCATTCATTAAGTCATTGCAGTGACAGGTTATACTCGACATGATGTCTCTACGTGTACGTATATCCCATCTCCCTGAGGTAAATCTGCTCTTATAAAAGCACTAGTGTTCACATGGGGACTGTGATTCATTGAAGATAAAGGACAAGCTGTCAGGGACGCACAGACTCCTCGGTCAATCAGCCCTATGCCGTACCATCTTCTTATAGCACATTTTGACCTATAAAGGCCATAAAACCACTGCTGGCCTTTGGAATCAATTTATCTGACCTGAACTACAGACTTACCCCTGTTATGTGTATAAACTTGATTTCACAAAGT
This sequence comes from Lates calcarifer, assembly GCF_001640805.2. Taxonomy (NCBI): domain Eukaryota; kingdom Metazoa; phylum Chordata; class Actinopteri; family Centropomidae; genus Lates; species Lates calcarifer. The sequence goes on along the minus strand of NC_066842.1, from coordinate 19,319,540 downwards.
GCTTTGATTCTGAAGCTTTAAAATGACATGCGTCAACCTATTGGAATTATTTATCCGGCTAAATCTTGCATGAAGAAGCATGAGCTCGAAAACTGCCAGCCACAATATTCAGACATCAAAGTAAATCAGTGAAGGTTAAAACTGGCTGGGAGCAGTTAAATGTAAGAAAGCAGCATCGTTCACCTCCAGTTGGCGAGAGGCTGTGTGCTGCCCATGGAGTCGGGGATGACGGCTGCGTGCTGGACTGAGGTGTGGGTGAGCTGCTGCCAGGCTGGAGGCAGCAGGATCTGCTGGGTGCCGCTGGGCCAGGCCTGCTGAGGTAGGAGAGCACAGAGCAGGGGAGGGGGGTAAACACAGAGGGGGGGAAGACAAGGACATAAAGAGGAGACACAGAAAAACAGTCAGCTACCATATAACAAAACATTTGTTTTATGAAGTCAGTCATGGGACTGCAAAGTTCCCCATGATTCATTTTTTCCCAAGCATTATAAATGCATGAACAAAGGAAACTCATTGAACTTGTCTGATTAGTTTGAGGGTGTTGTGATAAATTACTGTATCTTTCCAAAAGTGCATAACAGCTGGTTTAAACTAGCTACTGGGCATGCAAAATGAACTCCGCCAGCTTCAAGGAGACATCCATCGACAAAAGAGATAAGACCAGGACTTAATAAAGATGTAGAGCAGCTCCTTTCTTTGTGTGCTTGTGTATGAGTGACTGAGCCTACGCGTGTGTGTGCGCGTACGTGCGTGTGTCTGTGAGCTAGTGTGATTATGTGTTTGACTTGAGTCAAATCAACCTATGTCTCTAATTAAATTCATAGGCCTATTCAAGCTGCTGTGAAAGAGGCTACTTTGTATTTCTGATGCAGAGCAGGAGGAGTATCAGGCATAATATGCCCCAAGATGTGCCAAGATGAGTGTGTGTGCATGCATGCCAGAGCGCCTTTGTGTGTTACTGTGTGTGTAACCCTAATAGTTTAATGCAGTTCTATTGATTAGCACTTTAATGTCAGGGCTAATGAATTGTTCCTTTAATACCATTTGCACATCTGTTTACAACAGCATTAGTATGTGCTGCAGCGTGCACACGTTTAAATAGAAGGAGAGAAAGACAGAGAGAGCGGGAAGAGAGAGAGAGAGAGAGAGAGAGAGAGGCAGCATACAAAATGCAAAGCAGGTAATCTGTGCCTATAGTATGGTAACTTTATTTTTACCTTATGTTTTGTCTGTACCTTTATCTCAACCTTTATCTTTATTTTTATATATTTGCTTTGCTCTGCCTGTTCCCATTATATTCTGAAAGATAGTGGCTGTTCTCTTCTGTATTCTGGCTGCAGGGTTGTGGAAGTTTAACTGCCCAAACCAAACCAGCCTGCAGTTGAAGTGCTGCAGGGGGGCATCTGCAGGCCAGCAGAGTTGCCTTGTCTGTCCCCCGATGACTGACATCTCTAATGGAACATTCTGGAGCTGGAGATGGTCTTTACATCTAAGACCACATCCAAGGCCTTTTATCAACATGCCATTAAGAGACACTAATACATCCATCCATCTCCTGCTCCGCCTCCTCCAGCTCGCTCTATCTCCATTCCTGGCACTCTACATGCCTCTCTCACCAGGCGTCTGCGTTGTGTAACCAGCCTGTCTGCCCTGAAATGGTAACCCAGTTAGGAGGCCGTTTTCTTTCTTCTCAGAGCCTACCATCACTATCAGCGGCCCACTGCCTCCCACCTCGACCTACACTCCCCGGGTGAAAACCCTTTGTCACCTCGGGGCTTTGAAAGCACCAGCTCTCACTCCTCAATTGTTTCCACATTTTCTGCATTCCTGCTCCAGATAAAGGTCCTGCTGGTTTCCCTGCCTCCCTGCTTGGAGCCTCCTTCACTTTGCCCCCCCAACCCCCAACCCCCAACCCCCAACCCCCCCACGCCCCACACCTCTCTCTGCACACCCAAGGAGCTCAAGGGGTAAACTCGCATGGGTATGAGGTAAGGCGAAGGGTGCGGGAGGGGTGACAGTGAGGTAGTGAGTGGGCGAAGGCACAGGTGGGGAGAATGCAACCAAGAGGCAAACTGCACCTCAGCCAAGCCTGTGAGACCTCCCACAGTAAAGGAATCAACACTGAGAAACACACACACACCACACACCCAGTTATTAGGTGTGCTGTTTGCTGGCCTATATAAACCATCTGCTTACCTTAACTATTGCCTGTCTTTGTTTAACATGTGCAGACAGAGGTTACAATGAACACCTGCAGAGCATAGCAGAAATATGTGATCCACACTTGATACATTAATTAATATAATTTGTGTTTTTCAAACAAAGACATATATGTTTTTGTTTTCTTTGATATCCATGAATCTGGTGATGATGTGAGTTCTCTGGTCATGCAGAGCCTCATCCAAGCTTCCCCTGACCTTCCAGGATCCTCTGAGGCCTGTAATTTGGAGCGCCTGACTTGGAACCAACCCTGGAGCTAATCACCATTTGGTATCTGACAGATTAACCCACCATAGAAATACAGGGCGCGCACACACACACACACACACACACACACAGCTCGCTGCATGCCTGCCTGCCTACTGCATGATTAACTGGAGATAAGGGAGTGCTTCAAACTCCCAGGATTCTCAGGGATATTTAAAGCCTTCATGGAAATTTCCATAGGGAAAGAGGTGGTGTGGCAATGGAAGTGGTCTACAGAGTGTGTGTGTGTGTGTGTGTGTGTGCATGGAGAGTGATGCACAGTCACTCTCTGTTACTTCCAACAACTGTATATTAGCAGCTAAAGCTCTGGCTCTACTGTGCAGGCTCCAGTGAAGGCCTTCTCTGTATGAAAGGTTCCTGCCTTTGTGTGCATCAGACCGTGGCAGCCTCAGCCTCCAGGAGAGCCGGGCAGAGGAGGGAGAGAGCAAGAGGGAGAGAGAGAGGCAGGGAGCAATGCACAGAAGAGTGCTCAGGAAAAAACAGCTGCCAGCAGGAGCAGGGTCACGAACATTGAGTGATTTCCAGCCTCCATCGATAGATACTATTCTTAGTGAAGGCTTATGAAAAAACGCATGCAGAGAGCTTTGTTTGAATGTGAGCAGTTCCAGGTCTCATAGGCACTGTTATTGTTGAGACCCACAAAACTCTATTTGTTTTCTCTCTGTGATAACTAGAAAATGGTCCTACCTGTGTAAGCAGGCCAGGTTGGATCTGCAGAGGCTGGGCACCAGGGGCCTGCGTCACTATGGGAACAGCATTCTCCATCCGCACAGAGTAACTGGTGTGCTTGGAAGGGGACGCCTGCAGCCCTGTGCACAAATAAAGCATATGCATAGAGAGGATGCCAACAAATAAGTACAGCAGCATCCCCACATCTGTCACTTATAAACAACATCACACTATCTGCAAAATTAAGAGCGAGAGATCAGATAATGGGTTATATGTGCAAGCTGATTTATCTGCATTCAACAGATGTCAAAACCAACCCTTCTGCAATGTTCAAATATAGCAATGCTACTGAGAAAACAAAAACAGTAGTCATGGCAATAGTATAAAACAGTTACTAATAATGGATTTTTTAAAAATTTTTTTATCATCCATTCCACAGAAAGAATAAATAAACAAATAAAATAATGCCTTGGAGCTCTTCTGTCCTCCCAGAGCAAACACAGAGGAGACAAAAGGGGCATGTGTAGGCATTACACAAAGATATTAAATTTCCTTTCAAATGATTAATTGCCTCATCAAGTTATCATTGAATCACTGTTTGTTTTAGGGTGATTGACACCACCTGTGGGGTGCTAGGCTATAGCTGTAGAAAGTGAACTGAAATGTCTAGGCACAGAGACAAAACTAAAACTGACATCAGTATTGTATTTCTGCTTATAGCAAATGCTGGTCTTAGGCTTTAAACTATTTTACTGTTGTACTATTGTATTTTATCCTCATATCGCAGCCTGTTCTATTGCAGGTGCTCATGGCTATAATTTTATGTTTTCCACAGATCACCACACATCTCATTCTATCCAGCCGTGCTAATGCACACTGACTGGTCAGACTTCCTTACCTTGGAAGCCAGGTGGGCAGACGATGAGCGCCTGCTGGAAGGGGTCAGGCCGGGCAGCGCAGAGCTGAGGTGCCCCCGGCTGCAGGGGCATGCTCCTCTGGGCCACGGCTGCCATGGAGGCAGCTGAGGGCTGGTAGAGTGCAGATTGGTAGTTTAGTATGGAGACATCAGGACTTGCAAAGGAAAGGGTGGCATTGTTGGTGGAGGAGGGAGCCAGGTTGGTGGCCTAAAGGAATGATGGGACCAAAATAAAAATCATGAGAGTGGAGGCACTGATGGGAATGACAGGGAAGTGGAAGTGCTCCAAGGAAAGGCTAAATAGCAGGCATGGTAAAAAAATAAAAATAAAAAAAATAAGAGAACAGAATAACAGTACCTGAAAATGTAAAACAACGAACAGATCAAGAGAAGATGGATAGCGGGGCATCCATCATTGATGAAAGCCGATGGAAGAATGAGGAAATTGAACAACTGATTTGAACGTGTCTTAAAATATGCGCATTGTTGATTTGATTATTTAGAGGGAGAGGAGTAGAGGAGAGATGCAATCAATGCTATAATTCTAAAAATAATCAACCATCAATGAACAAAACGACACCAGAGCAAATTCAGAGTGAGAATTTGATTATTTCGTTTACAGTATTTACTAACCTTAAGTCTTTAAACTAGAATAATGCATCGATGGGCAGGAAATGCATACTGTCTATAGTGAGAATATACTGAATTGAACTGAACAAGCAACACAAATATTTGCCTTATTATCACACTTAAATGAGTGTGAAAGTCATGAGGAGATCATATTATAATATTATGTAAATGTTACAGAATGATAATGAGTCAATATAATGAGCTGCAGCAAAATCTGACATTTCATGTCACAGCTTCACTATCTAGCCTCCAAATCAATACGCCTGACAGGAGTAATATTTCACAGCCAACAGACATTCTATAATTATGTAAGCATAGGTAACTCCAGCATGTCTTGACCATTAATAAGACATGTGGAATACTAAGACCGCCTGGGAACATCCTAGAGACAAACAAATGCTTTTAAGAGACACCATTTGCTCAGCTCGTAAGTAGTATTTGCTCCACGAGACGCTGTCTAATTTTAGCCCTTTCATTAAGCGTACATAGGGGTGGAGGGAAATACAGAGACAGCGCTTTCATTTTTCATTTGCTCTCTTTAGCGTGTTCAATGAACACCAGGGGAGGGAACATAATCAATATGGCACTGTGGCATTCATCATAAACAAGCACGGAAGCAGCAAAATACAAGCCAGAGATGCATTCCAACCTCGCAAATGAATCGAGCTGAATAAATCACTAACTTAAGTCTGTCTATATGCCCTGAGAGTCAGGCGCAGAAAAGACAAGCTGAGGGAATGTTAATCCATTTAAATCACAGCAAGATGGGGTTTTTGTCGCATGCTACACAGTGTGAGTTGGCTTGATATAGTTGGTGATAAAGAACTGTGTTTACTAAAGAGAGCGGTGGGCGGTGGGGGGTGAGCGCAGGAGTTGTAACTAAGCACAATCTGGAAAACCTTGCAACCCAATGCTCGGTGATTCCGGCAGCAGCCGAAAAGTCAGCAGTTTCGATTCATAGACCGTACGAGAGCGAGGCGGTAAAGCACCATGGGCTCAACCCAGAGAAATGGGGAGGAAAGAAGAGAAGACAGAGCAGGACAGGAGGGAGAGGAGGGGAAAAGAGAGGAAGCCTGGTAAAGGGATTCTTAAGGCCTGAAAGCCCCAGAATGCAAGGCAAGCAGGAAGTAGGGCTTGTCATGTGTGTAATCAGCACTTTGTGACAATCCCACAGGACCTGGGGCACAGACAGAAATGCAGGCAGACAGATATACATGCACCAAGGCAGAAAGGCGGGCCAGTGAGCATGGAAATGTGCAGACAGACAGGAAGATGTGACGGGGAAAAAAATAGAACAAAGGGACAAACAGCTGCTCACAGGCTGCTAAGCTGTTCAACCACTGACATTTGGGTGTTTTGGGTTAAGACAACATTGGATTGGCTGCGCTTGCAAATACATCATTCATATTTTTTCTAAAGCGTTAGCTTGACTTTAATTTTTCCATTTTTATGTGTTCTACATTTTGTCAGAATGCTCTTATTTTGAAAGTTATGTACTTTTACTTTTTCAGCTGCATTTTTTTATATGTACAGTGCATGATTATCTCTATAATCATTTTATTGGATTCCACCATGGCAAATACAGTAAACCATATCTAAAATAATTTACATTCTTACATCTGATAATAAAGAAATTCAGTATGAGTGGTTGCCTTGTGTCACACTAATGAATGAGGATTTTGATTTTTTCAGTTTTACCTGGCTGTGCACAGTGTTCAGCTGGTTGTTGAAGGTCATGGTGAGGTTGGTGGAGGTGCTGGGGGCCACGTGGGTGATAAAGGGCGTCTTGCTCTGGTTGACGGTGTCGTACATGTTGACACGACGCTTGCAGATCTCCATGTTTTGGAAGCACGACTTCACGCTGCACGGACAGAGAGCGAGGGAGACGGAGAAGGAATGAGTGCTTATGACAGTGGCAGATGTTACTTCACTGTTCAAAATGATAATTATGTAAATAACAACAACGGGGCCCATCGAGCTCGTACTGTGTGCTGTGTGGGAAATCGAGGAGGTGTGACATGGTGACAAAGGGGTGGTTGAGCGTTTCGATGGGGGTGATCCTCTTGTCTGCATCGATGGTCAGCATCTTGGTTAACAAGTCGATGAACTCCCTCCTGTCAGCCTTTTCCGCCAGCATGTCGCTCCCCTCCAGATCTGATGTCATGTTCACCTGGATGCACGAAACAAACAAACACACACACACACACACACACACACACACACACACACACACACATGCCTCTTAGCAGTGCAAATATTTCTTCAATGGCTGATTGAGCATTCAAGGTCTCTAATGTTTCTGCAGACGACAGAGAAAAACCTCTCCTGCAGTTCATTCCCATAGAGAGAACTATTAATACTCACAAGGCCTCATCAGTTAGGGTGTCAGTTTGTGTGTGTCACAGAGCCCAGCGATAACCTTGCACCTTAGTGACATTATAAACATTTGCACTGGTATTCATAGCACCACTTGAAATATCTCCTGGCGCCTTCACTGAGATTTTTATCTATTCCTAAGATGTGAAAACAAACAAAAAACATGAACCCAATAAATGCTGCCATTGGCTGGTTGTTAAAGAGGCCTTTCACAAAGGACAACCTTTTCTGAGTGCCTCTAAAAAAGCTGGCATAAGACAACTTCACCTAAATATGTTCTGAGGCAGTTCTGGGAAGCTGCCTTGGAACATCATGTTGCTTCATCTGTATTAAACACTGCAGCTTAAGTTGTGGATAAATACTGGGGGAAAAGCCGCAGATTTGTACTTTAATGCAAATCTACATAACTGGCAGGGATTGATTTGGAAGGCAGGGGACTAATTCGGGAGTCTGGGTTTACTTTTAGGGGTTGTCATGTTGGATGAGGAATGAAGGAAACGGGACAAGGTCATGATATAGCTTGTCTGGGCTTAGGTGAACCAGCAGATTGTCAGGCAACGTGAGGACAGAGACAGGGACAGTGGCGACAAACAGGCAGCCTTGTTTATTGTGACTGCCATGCAGAGGTAGCAGGCCTGTTTTTCATAAGGACGCAGCGCTTATCTGTAGGCCTGCTCCAGGGGCTATCAGATGTGCTGCCAGTCAACACCGCAAATCTGATTCAATTCTCTTTCTCTATGCAGGTTATTCAGGCTCTGTAACCATTCCTCTCTGCTTGCCATCTCCGCTGGCTGTGATAAAGGAATAATCTGCAGAATGAGGTGAGAAATAATCACATTGTCCTCTGCTAGTGGAAGAGATGACTTTGGGAAATGTACACAGTTTGGTGGCACATGCGTAGCAGGTGGGAGCTGGCTGAGGAGTGCCACAATAATCAGGCTGGATAAGAAGAAGCCTGAAGAGGGAGAAGAAGTTTGCTATCATCAGTTTAATTACAGTATGTGAATTTGCCAGACAGAAAAGATCTTCTTTCTGTAATGGCAAGAGGAAGTGTTTGACATTTCCAAGTTTTGAATGAAAACGGTCAATGAAAAACACGGGGGCTTCAACTAATGCATTCATCCTTGCGTGCCTTGCACATCAACGGTTGTTTATGGGGCCACATCTGTGTCATGAGGAGCACTGACATGCTGCTCTGGAGTAAGGGCAGGGGCGGCAGATGTCGAGCAGTGGGACAGATCGGGCTACGCCTCGGGAGATGCGGGGCTACGGCATGCAGGATGCGGGGCCGTCCGCTACACAACACTACAACATGTGCACATTTAGCCAGGAACTTTTATTTCTCAGTGGGGGAAGAAGCAGAAGAAAGGAAGAGTGTATTTGTAAGTGCATGTAATAAAAGAAAGATAAGGTGAAGAACATGCTGCTCCTCCTGCCATGGCTTCACTCCTACCAACAGAGATATTGAAGGATTGCAGATCAAAGTGAATCCATTTTCAAGCTGTTCCGGCCTTACTTCCATCTACATCAGGCCTCTAGCGGGGTCCTGCATTTGCTCTAAGTTGGTCTCTGATTTACTCAAATTAGATATACTTGTGACTAAAGCCTCCCCACATTTCCCACGACTGAAAGGAGGTTCATTATCTCTTCCTGGCACCCAGCCCCTCTGTCTTGCAGGGCCTTCAGCTATATCATCCATTATACACGCAGAGACAGATGTCCACAAGGCTGACTTGTTTATATGGTCGGGATAGTGAGATGGGGGAAAAATAGGCTGTTTTCTCCCACATTAAGCTTGTGCAGCTCTGCTGTATCTCCTCTTGTGTTTTTGTAGTAAGCTGAGTCTGGCTGCAACAGTGAGAGGAAGATGGGCCACAGAGCTTGAAGCGTAGGAGACAGAGATGACCCAGGGGATATCATACCAGTGCAGGTTGGTTTCATTAAACACCATGCTGCATGTGTGTGTGTGTGTGTGTGTGTGGTAACTGTAAATTCAACAAACCCAGGCAGTGATAGTATCTTGTCCCGGCCGACAGCATGTTATTCCAGACAGGCCTGACAGCGGCCCAGGGCGCTACTGGACAACCATAATTGTCTCCATCACTTAAGTAGCTACATGTGTAACGTACCCACACGGATGGTTTCCCGTGGCTGCTGCTGGTCGTGCATCATATTCCAAAAGAAATAATTCACCTGCTTAACTCTTATCTCTTGGCTAGTCATTATCAGAGGCAGGATCGAGGAGCGTGACGACAAGAGAGTACTGTCAGAGATTTTCGAAGGGGACCTGGGGAAAACATTGTAATTTTCCATCACTGCTGCCATATCTGCCAGCAGAACCAGTATTTGGCTGAGCCAAGGTGAACAAAACAACGCTCGCTATCATGTCACTGTCAGGCACGTCCTATCAAAATGTCATGGCTACATGTGAACTTTCCCACCGTGGAGACATGAATTCAGTCTGAGTCACAGAGGAAAGTGACACTGGATGCAGCCATGCTCAGTGACAGTGCTTCTCCATATATAAGCCTGCTATATAAGTCACTTCCTGGGGTTATGTAAGATCTCCTAAGCAAACACATTCCCACAGGTGACATGCAGTGCTGCAGGGGGAGAGGGGCTAACCAGCTGAGTCATGCAGACATAACATGGTGTGGGTCCTGCTGAGCCGCTCTGAAAAACTGGTTTGGACCTTCTGGTATGTGTGCGTGTGTGTGTGTGTGTATCTCAGTGAAAGAGAGAGAGAGAGGGGAGAGAGAGAGAACAACACTTTCTATGCTTGCCCTCTACATGCTTACATGTGCCACAGATGTACAAAGTGAAGACGTAGCCACAACACTCATTCCAGCTTAAATAAGAAAGCAAACTGTACATATCAAACACGTTAACCAGCCTCACCACATGTTCAGCCCAAATGTCTGTCTGTAACTTATTAGATAGCGGTTAAGCAAAATGAAGAGCAGAGGCAGAGTTGAGGAGGGGTTTCAGTGAACAGCTGCTTTCATTTCACTCTGTAAAATTCTATATTGCAGCAGAGCTACAGCCCGAGCATCTGGAGATCAGGCCTTGGCAGGATAAATATTTTAAAGGACTTCAAATATTTGATAGATAATTCTCGGGATGTGATGGATCAAACTGGCCTGGGACCTGAGCAGCCCCATCGGGAAGGAGCTTCAAATGCGAGACAGGCGGATGTGATTGAGGCAAAAAGACAGAGCAAAAGCAAATAATACATCTGTTGTCCGATTCGTGGGGAAGGGAAGAGAAGGGTTGTGGTCTGCGATACTAGAAACAGCATACCTGCGCCATATCATCCAAGCAGTTGAAGATGTACTTGCGAGCCTCCTTGGACTTGATCCCCGTCTCGCCCTCATGGTCCTCTGGAGTCTGCGGGAGACAAGAAGCAGATGTTCGTGTTCAAATCCCATCACACTTCCCCTCTGGAAATGCACTATTTACATTTGGCTCATTACAGCCTCTTGTTGTTGATGTGCAGCAGGACTCGGCTTGCCCTCTGAGCAACCCTGGGGTAGTGCACAAACACTCATCTAACAGCCAGGGAAGATAGGGGGAGACTGCGTGTGGAGGCACACACTATATCACGTGAGCAATGAGATGATATATACAGAGTATTACAGATTCACATGGATGCACTTACATAAACTAAATGAAAATGCAAAAACAAGTTTAGTGCATTTGATCATCCTTGTTCAAAGGTTGAACATTTACACAAAACTATTCTGTGTTGACTATAGAAACCTCCTGACTGAACACATGATATTTTCGATTACAGTCAGCAAAGCAACGCAGCTGCTGCTACATGGAAACACATGGCAAGGTCAAATTGAAGCTGAGCAATCACTCTTGAGAGTGGAAAAAAGTGGTCAGGATGCCTTGATGTTTGACTTGCCACATACCAAAGACACTTGAAAATCATGATGAGTTACAGCGGCAGTGTCAAGTGCAAGCTAATAATCCATCTCTGTGTCTCTCTTACAATGCTGCTGTCAACTCTTATCTTGGGGAACTCAGAAACCCTGCTCTTTAAACTCACAACAGCGTGTTTTTAAAAAGGCCTGCTAAGCCCATGGGTCGTACAGTTTTTCAGTCGACTGAGAAATTCTCAAATTTGAGCAAACACATGAAAACGTTGTGTAACTGTTACCTGACAAGTGTTAAAAGCCCGTGGGCAGCTGACTTGAGCGTATGTACTCTATGTTACTGTATGTCTTCGTTTAAAGGCCAATCACCATCATCAGTTGTTGTCAGTGTGGTATGTTGAAGGGATTCGTAAGATACTGTACTGTACTCTTCGTAAGATACTGTACATCGCAATACCCTGCAGAGATGGATCAGTGTTTGCAATTTGATACAGTCAAGAACCCAGTGTGCAAATTCACCGTGTGACACACAGAAGTTCAAGTTAAGTTAATCAGGGCAAAAAAGAAAAGGGAAAAAGGGAGCGAACCTCCTCATTGAGTGGCCTGCATAGAGGGAGAGTGGAAGAGGGGGATTCACCAGGCTGGGATTCCATTTGCCAAATCCTCTAACACAGATCCATTTTGCTCTCATTACCTTCTTACTTTGTTTATAGCCAGAAATAGTCCTGTCATAGGCTCACATGGTGTAACCAGAGTTTCTGGAATATTAAAATCAGCTTTTGTTGGCAAAGATTTTTGCTTGTGAAACATGACCTGCTCCGAAAAGGATGTTCTCCGTGCTGCCAGCTGGGGATTTTTTGTGTGTACGTGGATGCATCTGTATCAGTGCACCTGTACCTTAAGTCTCCAGAGAGGATAGGTGGAGTCGGGGTCTCTGTTGAAGAACCTGGTGGTCTTTGTCCCTGCACTCAACAGATACTCTGCAGGTAGACCCTGCGTCTGTGAGATGTACCGGATCTACAAGACAGAAGATGAAAAACGTCAAATCACAGGCATGATTGAACCATAAGTTGAATTTAATTGGGGAGAGCTGCAAATCTTTTCCTGCTGATCACAAAAAACTTTAGGAAATCCAGTGCTGACATTAACTACTCTGAACTTATCTGGCTGAAATATGCATAGCACCCAAACATGACCTCAACTCAAGAGTCTAAGATTGATTTGAGACTTTTAAATGAGACACTTTGCTAAGTTTTCGGGCCTGTGAAAAATCAGGCAAGCTTGTTCAGTGATGGAGCACAACTTGTTCAAGGTTTTCCCACTGAGCCTCGTCTGACTGATAGAGAGAGGGGGAACGCAGCAATGTCTTGCTCTGGAGCACAGGGGCTGCGCTAATTGGACAAGTGGCTCTGTGGCATCTGTTCAGATAAACAGGGAGGCTGCGCAAGAATCATCAGGGGCTGTCAGGGGGATTAGAGAAGCATCCCACCCTCCCAAACACACTCACAAGTGCACGCTCGCAGAGAAAGAGAGAGAGAGAGAGAGAGAGAGAGAGAGAAAACACACACAAACGCATAATCATAATCGCACGGGAACACAGATTTGTAGGTATGCTTAGTGCCCCTGCACCCAAACACACGCAATCATGAGCTGCTCAGAGGTCAGGAGACAGTTGGAAGGTCCAAGCAATCATGTGTTACCTGATCGTACTCTGAGGCTCCGGGGTAGAGGGGCCATCCCAGGAAGAGCTCAGCTATCACGCAGCCCAGGGACCACATGTCTATGGCCTCACAGAATGGCAGGCCCAGGATGATCTCCGGAGCCCTGCAGACAGAAAAAAACACACAGTGTTGTCAGAACATTTATTTTCTCTTACAGTAAATCTATAAATTCAAAGTGATGCTATAATGGGATTCTGTTGTGACTGACAAAGGCATTTAAAATTGAGGCATGCAACATGACTACATTGTCACTTTCACTGTATAGTCATATCTGCAAGAACCTTGCAAGGAGCTTCTTTCACACCTCCTATGAGCCCATGGAGAGCAGCCCAGTGTAGTACACACAGGTCAGAAGAGGAAATAATCTATGCTGAATATGTAGGAGGGAGCTGGAGACTGTCCACAAATTTCAGTAACATTCCCAGAGCCAATACAATTTTAATTAGACAACATAAACACACAAATTAGGTGCCCTTTTTTGCACACAGACCACAGTTCCACAGCAAGACAGACGATTCAATTAATTTGTTTCTGAAGGCTGTTTCCACGGCGGCACCTTGCAGATAACTGAATGATAACCACGCAGGAGCACCAAATCACCGAGCCCCATCTCTGGTAGTCAAACGCGGGGGCCTGCGTAGACTTAGAAGGGTATGTTTACGGTGCTTTCACGGTCCACAGCCACAAAGCAATGTGGAAGCAATTACGCCGTGAAAAATAAAACCAACATAAATATTCTCTTGAGCATGCAATGAGCTTCATCCAGGCTTTTAGTAAGCTACATTTGAGTTAATAATGCCAGTGCTTAATTCCCACACACTGGATTTTCCCAGTCGTGCACACACACACACACACATACAGCTATACACCACTTCAGACCCTTTCAGAGGTAGAAGAGATAAATATCTATGATTTGATGAAAAAGAAGAAATATTGTTTGAGTTATTTGAGCAGCATTGCAGTCCCAAACAATTCCCAAATTTCATTCAACGTGTTTTATGTCCTGTCAGAGAGACTAATACAGAGTGAGCTCATGTCTCTGATGGGGCTTAAAATAACCAAGAACATAGGGACTCTGCTTGCTAACAATCCAAACCACTTTTAAAGAGGTTCTCAGCCTGTCATCACTATGGGGTAAGGGGGGTGGGGGGTGGGTGTTGGTCTAACATGTTACTGGTGAAATTGTCACTGTATTGTAGCTCCAAAAAAATAGGTCTCTCCACTAAGAGAAACAAGCAGAGCTCTTTTCCTATCTCTAACATCAATCTAGGCTGAACCACTAAAACTGAAATCCCTCTCTATCAATTAATAACATTTTAACAGCATGACACACAGATCACAGAAGCTTAAGGCCGATCTTGGAAAGTTTCTTGTTCATAGCTGGTTTCACAATGCTGATTGCTGTGACCATGGTAACTAGGCTAGCACCCCCCCCCCCCAAAAGCCTAGGCGGGCTCTGGAACGAGGGGGGCTGGCCACAGGCCTGCTGGAACTGTAGGTACCGGGGAAAAAGAGAATGTGGAAAACAGCATGGGGGGACGCTATAGGACTTTACAGGCCTGCAGGGGGGCCTATGGGTGAGCAGTGCTGAGGTGCAGCTGGAGGGTTTTTGAGCAGAATGAATAAACACACCTCACATATTTAAAAACAAATTTCTCACTGTGCCCCCCCCCCGTCCCCTATTCACTGCTCGCTGATGCTGGGTGAAATCAAAAGACGGCAGAGGCGAATCATCGTTACACTGAGACATGGCTGATGTATAGAGGCAGAAGACGCTGACAGGATAGACAATGAGAAAAACAACAACCGGAACAAGAGGAAGAGCGAGAGAGAGTTCAAGAGAGGCAGAGACAGAAATAAAGCAAATGAGGGGGAGCAGTGCTTTGCTCAGTGAAGAGCTCCTGTCACAGAAGGTGGTTATTGGGGTCTCAAGGGCAGCAGTGGAACAGACACCCAGACAACACTCTAGCAACAGTATCTTAGGGCACCATTACACACCAATACAAAGACACCTTCACACACAATGAGCTGAGACGTCTATCAAGGGGCTGCCAAAGAAGCATAAAAGAGCCTGCTAGGAGGCGATAGCAGACAGAACAGTGAGGTCTGCTGAAGGTACGGAAGGGAGGAGATGGACAACAGGGCCGGGGTCAGCATGATCCTCATTCTAACAGCCTGTTAGACCGGCTAGGGTTTCACTGCAGACATCAGGGAGAGGGACCAATAACAGCTGCCCCACACACAGGTACAGCACCACACAGTGAAGCAAGCACACTAAGAAAGTAAAGTCAAAACTTTTAAGTTTAAGTGCACCTTTCACCTCAGGAAGGAGATGCGCTCAGCCAAACTTGATGAGGAATCCATGCTCATGTGCAGACTTAATCATTCTAAGATCCAGCATTGCTTTGAAGTCTCGGTCAATTTAAAGTCTTCAGAAAGTGAAGTTAAATCACTTAAATGCTTTGTTTCATGAAAAACTCCCAGACAAACACAGAACAATGCGCAAAAGTTTTGTGAGGATTATGCTCTATTTATACGTTCAAACATCATTGTTTGTACTTCAACTCTTTGCCTATCATGCAGTCTGTGCAGAAGTTGATAATAGAAGCAGGCAGCACTGTGACACAGCGTCATCACAGCAATAGGTTTCTTTTTTTTACCTATGCAATATTTTTACGATATAATGAAACCAATATACTGTAGCAGCCCTGCAGTTCTGCCGTGCATTTGTCATCTAAATGGGATTCACACATTCCTACGCAAAAACACAAAATATATACCCCCTAATTTGCATGAGTATGAGTTCTCCAAAAACCTTATCTGACTTCAAGAGACCAAAAATATGTATGAGCAGTTGCAAGCTGCAAAAAGAGGAGTCTGTCCTCACAATATGAGGCAATTTTTTGACTGCAAGGAAATTCTCCCCCATCAAAACGCATTGTGGAAATGAAAGCCGCAGGAAACCCTTTCATCAGATGGTCCTCTAGATCACTGCAATTCCAGTGGACACATGCAGACCACAGGACCTTCAAGTCCCCCACCCCCCCTTTTTTTTACCCACACAACTTCCAACATCAATCACTATTATGGTATGTGATTCATACAAGCTCCCAAACAAGCAAAACTGAAGCAGAAGTGCAGATGTTATCAGACGTTATATGAAGGTGGCTTTTACAACAGCCAACTTCAACAGAACCCACTTTCATTGGAGTGCAATTAGTGCTAGGTGTGTAGCTTTAGTACAGCGTTTCTGTGCATGTGTATGTAGCCATGCAACACAACCACAAGGACTTTGCCCTTGTGTGTGATGGAGAGATTTGCTTGTGTTGATGTTATGCTTGGATCTATTTCAGCCTGAACCTTCCTGGGTTATGCTCCAGTGCTCTACTTTGGCTGTTCTCATGGCTCCTCTGCTTCTCACAGAAAAAGCTTCTCCGGTTCAGCGAAAGAAAGAGAGAGAGAGAGTGAGAGAGAGAAAGCGAGAGAGTGAGCGAGAGAGCGAAGGATAAGAGGAAGGAAGAGAGAGAAGGAGTAACATCGTTGCTCATGATATGAAACCACAAATGCAAATGTGCCCCTACCAGCGCGCCGCTGCCATTGCATGCAAAGCGCTCCACAGCTGCTGCTGATGCAGGCCTTTCACTGGCAGTGATAAACAGCACACACATCTGCGCAGCGCACAAACCTTGCTCCTTTCCTGTCCCCCTTTCCTTCCTAAAGCAGTAGAGCACAAGAGACTGACAATTCACGCAGATATGACATTAGTACTTCATCTCTATTGTGGGTAAAACTAGCACACAAGCTCCCAGACGTTCAGTTGGTTTCTGACTCATACAGTTCTGGAGCACTTTGACTTTGACTTTGACCAAAGCACTTAAAGATAAAAAGAGGGAAAAAGAAATGACTGTTTTGCCTGTCAGTGACAAGAAGACTATTCTCCTGTAACCTGGTAAGCTCCAGAATTGTGGTACTTGGATACCCCATCTGAGCGTGCAACATTCAGCACTGCCAGTTTATCACCCTTTAAGCTGCACCCCACCTAGCTCATCTCCAGGTGGCACGGCTACCGCAGACAGCGTCTCTCGGAGGGTGGAGGTGAGCCTCTCGTTGCACACCATAGCTGTCACATACCGTACATACGGTGTGCTGGCTAGCCAGAGGCTTCGTCTGAGTTTCAATGGGAACTCAACCGCATGAGAGGCCTCAGTGTTCGGGCTAGCGGCTCTGACAGCACTGGCCCTTGACAAAAGGAAGAGGGAGGGTGGGACGGAGAGAGAGACGGAGGGAGAGAGAGAGAGAGAGAGAGAGAGTCTGCATACTGACATCCTCCCAGCTGGCCTGGTCATTGATGAGCCCCGGTCCCCTTGGGAGCCAGAGATGGCACGACTCATGAATGGAGCCTTTCTTCTGCCACCCCAGCCCACCCTTACACCTCAACCCCTTCACCCACCCCCCTCTCTGCCAGCCGCGGCCAAACCCTACACCTCACCCTGCTTCACCATCCACCCCCTCCTTACAAACCCCCCTCTTGCCAGCAAAACCCCCTTTCAAACCCCTCAAACTAGGGCGCTGAGGCCAGGCTGGCGCTCCCCTCCCCTGCTCGCCTATCCGCCCTCTGCTCTGTTGAACCGTGCCTGCGCTTGGCTGGCCTGCCAGCCCACACACGCACATAAACACACATTCGGGCACGCTCCTGGAGACACACACGCAGCTGACATCACAGGCTGTGTGCATGTCAGGATGTATCCATCAGGCTGACCTTCCCTTAGCTTGGCTCCAGACGGGAGACTGATGGATCCCTGGAACCCCGCAGCATTTACACACACACACACACACACACAGGTCAGCCAGTCTGTGGTAATGGGTTTGATCCCTTTCCTTTCCATTTCAAAGACTTCATCATTGGCTCTTGTGTAACTATGTTTTATTCAGTAGGTAGGCACGCAGTTAAGGCAATAAAGAGCATGTATACTGGAGGTAAATAAGATCTTATACTGGCTATGTTGAAAGCACTGTTATGACATAGGGCTGGTTGGGGGGAGAGATAGCCATCCGGCGCTAACAGGAAAAAGCACTTCATGATAAAAGAGCCTGCCATTAACTTTTCTCCCCTCTATCTCCTTCTCTTCTTTCCCCTTTGCTTCCTTCTCCTTGCCTCTTCCCCTCTCTCCATCCCACGCTTTGCCCTTGCCTAATGTAAAAGGCTCGGGTTGGTGTTGTGAATGACTCCCTTCCTCCCCTGTGGTATTCATCTACATATTCATGCCCTCAAAGGTTCCTCCACAGCCTCTTTGAAGACACACCATAGAGAAACACTTTTCTAGATATATTGCATGGTGGTCGCTGACTGTGAAATCAATGTGCAGAGTTACATCCCCTGCCGTGCACCTGTGGCTCGCGAGAAACTGCCCCAACTCGAGACACACACACACACACACACACACACACATGCATACATATAGACAAATACACTATACCTCCTCAATAGCTCCACCTGCTCCCATCACATCAGAAATTGCTGCACGGTGCACAACCAGGCACAGGATGCAGCGATCATGTAAATGCACATTTATGTAAGCAGAGGCTGTAGATGGCATTTAAATTTGGAGCGCGGGTGTTCCAGGTGGTTGAGGGGGTGGGGGTGGGGTAATATCTGGACAAGGCAAACTTTTTCAGAGTCCTTGAGAGATGTTGCCTCACTCACTAAGCAGGAGCGACATTCCTAGTGTTCAAGGTCCTGAAAACAGGCCTCCCTCTCTCTCTCTCTCTCTCCCTTTTTCTTTCTCTCAGAGAAAGGCACAGCGAAAGCGCTGACGAGGCTGCCACTGTTTTACCAGTTAAAGTATTAGCATTCCCTGTGGGTATGGCAATGCATTAAAAAAGCCTATGGAAAAAAAGAAGTAGAAAGGATGTTTCATACAGAGGTAGGCATTGACATCGAAAGAATTAGTTAGTGAAAGGCTGGGGACTCCCATGATAATGGAAAAGCCAATAGGGAAACTCAGGGAAACGTATTAGTAACTCAGCTGTTCAATAGAAATTGTGATCACAGTAACTCAAATGCATCATAGCAGGCTAACATAAAATATGGGTGACAGCTGTGTGCATGCTCGTGCTGATTCAACACAACCTGAGGTGCAGTTCAGCTCAGCAACCTCAGAGGGAGACTAAACTGTAACTGAGAACTAACAGATAGCATTTGTACATTCAAGGGTTCTCCCTGTTCGCTCTCTCACATTTAACTCCTCCCTTCCTCTTCCAGGCATTTTATATAATTAAATATTCAGTGGGCAGAGAGCCACCCCTGTCACTGTTGCACACATGGCACATGGAGCCCTGTCGTCGCAGCGTGGCACGGTCAATATTAGCATACAGGATATGCCACATTCTCTCACATGGCATCACCCTATGTCATTCCACACGGGCTGTTTTTCAAATGACTGTGTTCATGGCAGCATTAGATAACATATCAGATTTACTGTTAGGTAACACAGAACATCAAACACATATTTTACTGCCCTGGCAATACATTTGCTGCTACAGAGACTTTCTCCCTCCCCCCTTTAGAGAAGCAGTTTAGTACCCTTCTCTGCCCGCCCTCTCTTTTTCTTCTCCCTCTGCTCCCAAAAGCTTCCATTAGCAATGCTAACATCTACAAAAACCAAACAATGAGCGCAGCTAAAGTGCAGCTCAGTTGTTCGTTTAGACATCTATGCAGCGCTTCATCGTTCCCGGTTGGTAATTACCTCTTTCCTGTGGTTATTATTATTCCCCAGCATGCGGCTGATCCTATCAGTGACACATCTCATTTCCACCTGCAACCAGCGGGCTTCTCCCTGACTCCCTGCAGTACCCTCTACGCCCCCAACCCCCCATCGCCTGGTGCAGGGGTCAAAGGGACAGACCTCCTTCAACGAGGGTGGAGGTGGCGGGAGAGGGAGAAACGCCAGAAAGGAGATGAGGGAAGGAGGGAGGGAGGGAAAAATGGAAAAGCTTGGGATGGGCACAACAATGGAGGATGGATGCCCTCTCACGCAACACCCACCCACCTACACAAACACGGACACATTCTGTGCTTTCTGCCTCTTTTCTCAAAGGGAAGAATGCCGGGAAGGATTTGTGATCGGTAAATGATGGGTATCTGTCATACAGTGATGCTGTCTGCACAGACAGCCTGGAGAGAAGATGTAGGGGATGCCAAGAGGGAGCCTCAAGTCTCTCCAGCCCTATTAGGATAGTGGACTGACAGTCAGACAGTATTAGGCCAATCTACCAGCCACTGGCCAGACTCTGACCCAACCCTGAGGCATGTGCTGCCCTGCTCTGTCAGACTTGAGTCCATGAAAATCTGACTTTAGAGGGATCTCTAAATAATAACTTGAAAATGGATAATTGATGTCCCATCCTGGCAGTAAAAAGTATATCTCACAAGAGAAAACAGAGACAAGTTTCTTGGAAAGTATTAAATCGCTGCTGCTGACCGTTCAGAATGATGCCATCGCACCCTCATACTGTGTTAGTCACTGCTCCACTCTCAACGAGCCCAGAGGAAATATGTGGGTCACACAGAGAGCTCTCGCTAGGAGTGGGTGAAGCCAAACTAAAGGCAGAAACGCCAGGCAGACGATAACACATTCTAACACGCAGTCACTCAGTCAACCAGCTTAACCAGCTGGCGAGCCTGTCACCATGGCTGAGACATTCACCAAAACAGACAGGAAAAGCAGCATAACGGGCAGCAGGGAGACACGCTGTGCAGACGGGTGCAGGCGGTCGGTCAGGCGGATGAGATTGCGTCTGCTCGTGGAAGAAGGGATGCTTAAACCCGAGCCCTTGATCACTTGGGCAAATTAGAGCGCACAAGGGATTCAGATTCAGTGAGCTACACTTAAACCCTTTTCACCAATCTGAGACTGACACACAATCAAAAGAAAAGCCAGACAGTTCGTCCAGCACAGTGCAAGACATGACAGGGCAGCCAAGATCCCAGGCCAAGACTGCAAAATATATATCATATTGTTATATTCTATCACAGCCTTTCAGGCGAAAAAGCTCAGCATGACTGTTATGTAAACTGCTGGCCAAACAAATCAAAATCTCATCTGCTTGCTTGACTGACTGACTGTCTGTCTGTCTGTCTGTCTCCTTCCTCCCCTTGTGGTTTGTCTGTATTTTCTCCTGTCTGGTTGATAGTCATTATTGTCGTTTTATTCTCCAGTTTCTTCCAGCAGTTGCTTTAATCCAAAACAGTTCAGAGCAAGAAACTGCAAGGCGCTGCATCGATACGTCCCATTCTGTTGATTTAAGGCGACTGAGACAAGAGATCAAGCGACAGGGGGGAGAGAAAGAGGGGGCACGGTCAGTGTGGTCAGCCAGAGGAGCCGTACATACTGGATATGTGGTAAAACAACAGACGCCAAAAATCCATTTGATAAGCAGCGCCTGAGAACATATAGCTAGGAGCCACGGGGGCGCCGTCCCTCCGTCGTAATGACATACGTCTGCTTGCCATTCAGCACACACAAACACACACACAAACCACACATGTACATACACAGTTTCAATCACACACACTGCTCTGGTTGACTAGTTCCTTATTTCTGGGGCAAGTGAAAGATCACATGGGGGAGACATTTGCTAGGCAAGGCTGAAAAATCCCCCATCCACCTTACCCCTCCACCTCCAGCGCGCGCTGACATACAGTACATGCGCTAGATTTCTCTACCTCCACATCCCCCCCCCACCCCACCCCCCACCCCCCACCCCCATGCCCCCCTCACTCCTCCCTCTCTCTATCACTATCCCTTGTTTGACTACCCTCTTCCTTCCTCCCACCCAGTCGGGCAGTAATACCATCTCCTGCCTAATCAAATTCTGCTGTGTGTGACATGAATTCTCGGTGCCCAAGGCTGCGCTGCCTCATGACAAGCTACAGGGCCGCGGAGAGCTGTAACTAAACCTCACACAGGACCTATAGAGAAGCTCCCCATCTCTCTTCTAAAATTTAACACAGGGAGAGACCTCCTGGAAATGATTCCCCAGGCTTCTCTCTGCCTGCTTCCCTGTTCACCTCAGTGTTTGTCTGTCTGTGTACAGTGCTCCTCTCTTCTCTGTGATGTACGTGTGCATTTCAGTGAGTCCCTGGAGTGCAGCAGGCTCATGGTTAATTAGAGAGTAGATAGGACAGACTGACAGAGGCTGATCCAGATTGTCACCTAGATGTGGTCAGATTTTAATCCAACACAACGACTGACACAACCCCACCCCCACCACCGCCCGTGCCCCTCTGTCACAATTAACATCATACGTGCATGACAGCTATCACGTGAAAATGCAAGAAAATCCACAAAGCCCCAAACACACACACACACACACACACACACGTCCGCCGTAGCGTCCTTCGGGAAAGGTGAAGCCTCCGCAGATCATGAGCCTTCACTCCTCAGACTCGTGTCCCTCTATCTGGCCCAGCGTGCTGCCTGCCTGCTGCGCCTTCAGACACTCTTATAACACCGTTTGTCACGCTGCATTCTTCCCTGACACGAATTAGAAATGTCATCACGTAGAGAAACAACAGCAGGATTATTAAGGCTTTATGGAAGAATTTGGACAAACAGGCCATTGCCTCATAGCCTCATCGGAGAGCTAGTCTCCTTTCTGAGACAAATGAAGGGAGACGGATAGTATTGTGTGTGTGGTGTTTTTTTTGTTTTTTTTTGACTTGTAAATGAGGGCTACAGTTTCTCATGTTGAGATCAGTCTTGCAAGATACAAAACCATGTCATAAAGGGGGACAGGTGTTTGCCTTTGTGTTCCTCAAAGATTAAGCCACTTAATACACATGGCTCAGGCTAAGAAGCTACTACTGGTAATTAAATGTTTTCACACAAATTCAAGGATACGTACATGCATGAATTTATAAAACAAGAGATGTTCATTCAGTATAAGCCACACTCCTCTCCCTCTAAGCAAATACAGCAAATACATTTATAATTTTCCCTAACACTAAAATAGCAAATCTCTACCTGAGCCACGTGTAAATCAGAAACAGGCAGACAACATGAATTTTTGCCTTTAATCATTGCTCATTTGTGTATATGTTGCCACTGAATGGGGAGATGCAGTGTGAACGCATTCCTTACAGCAGGCAATAATAATAAGAGATGTCTTCAAAAACAATCAGTCACAATGACAGGTAATTAATTTGGCCGAACAACAGTGGCCTGCAGTCATTTGTAAGTATAGTCACAGTTAATCACCTCTCAATGACAATACCCCTGTATTGTGTTTCCTTCCCTCTGTCGTATGGAGAGATAATTTTCTCCCATCCCCTACTATATGGTCTACCATGACAAACAATGAAGGCATGCTCGGCATTTAATATGCCATACATTGTCTATTGAGGGAAAACAATTACTGTGCAGCAACAATCAATACGGCATTATCCTTTTCATGTAGCCATACTTGAAGATTCAATTATTATGGACAAAATGACATTATTATTTCTGCTGCCGTAGCTTCACTCAGCAGACAGCGATGATTTAATCTAAATAGTAATTTGGACAAAAATCTAATCTATTCTGGCTATCACACTGTGATGTCCACCATGTAAGCGCAGTTGGGGAAGCTCAGATATGCTTATGTGTCTGATTAAAGAAAGGAGTGACATAAATGTATTATTGTAATTAGGCTTTGTCCTGTTAGTGTCACTGTGGTGGGAACACCGGGGGGAGGGGGAGGTAAGTGTAAGAAGGAGCATGTTGTGAGTTTGTCAAGACAGGTAACGGTGAGGAGGGTTGATATCCAAGAGGATGTAGATATTACCTCTGATCAAGGGAATAACACTAGAAATCAAGCAGCTTTGCTGATTCTGGGGTAAGCTGGCTAAGGATTAGGGCTGAATTAACAACTATTGTCATTATCAATTATGTTGATTTTTTTATTTATTGACCCATTGTTTAGTCTATATAATGTCAAAAAATAGTGAAATATAACCATTACAATTTCCAAATCTTTTCTTTTCTTCCCAAGTTTTTGTTGTCAGATGAACTGTCAATAACCCAAATAATTCTATGAATGTATTATAGCACCACAGCAGCAAGTGATTTGCATTTGTGCTTAATAAATCACTTAACTGATCAAGTAATTTGAAATATACAGCTGAAATAAAAAGATTACTTGATTGTTTGATGAGTCTGATGTAACACCCAGCCAAGAGCACAAGTAGAAACACTGCACATGAGACATAATAAATGGAGAACACCTTGTGTTTTTCTGGAGGCTTGGCTTGTCAGATTGCATTTAATCATGACAGTCTTTAGTTTCTATTTCCCCCTCAAGTTTAAAAAAAAACCCTATAAACACATGTAGAGACAGGGAGAAAGGTCATATCTACAAGCCAAATGATAAAATGTAAAAACTGATAGCACCACCTGAGATTGGAGACTGTTGCTCGTGGGAGTCTAATGACAGACAAGATTGTTCAGTTCTTTCATGGATGCAAGGAGATTGTTTTTTTTTCCATGACAAGATGTACCAGGGAATGGATGACAAATATGCTGTCATCATGGTTTGTGTGTGATAAAAACATTCCACACAGATATGCATGTCCTGTGACAGCTCCATAACTGATGGTTGCCTTCCTTAACCAGGTGTTTTCCTGTCTTAGCTTACCTTGCCCAGAGGGAAGACCGTCCCCTCTCTCACTGAACACACACACACTCTCACACTCACACACACAACAAAGGCATTTTGGCTCTGAACATTTCCTTTTGTTGTGGAGTCGAAGGCAACAGACAGTTTTACAGTACAAGCACAAACTGTAGAGCGGCACTGGAGGTGCCTGCTGGAGTCAATGTGAATTTTAAACCAGTGCTAAACATGACACATTTACGATTTCTCAGGCAAGAAATCATATCACACTGAAGGCTGTGTACAGAGGAATTCTCTCTTTCTCGTCTATTTGTCTCCCTCTTTCCTCCTTTTCTTCTCCTCTCTCACCCCCACCCTCCACCCTGTCTGTGTGAGCACTCTGAGGACGCTGCTGGAGGGAGTCCAAAAGGACACAGTGTGAAATGAACACAGCTCTGACCTCCCAGACACCCCCAACGCAGCCAATCAGATCACTTCTCCCCGACACACAGGGCACTATAATTGGTTGGTGGGTGGGAAATATGAGCGGTGGGGATTCGAGTGGCGCGAAAAAAAGGGAGCGAGTGAGGAGAAGAAGGTGGGGGGGGGCAAGGGAGTGGTGCTACAGTTCCTCTATGCACTTTAACCGACCCTTTGCCCAGCACAGGACAGGAAATCTCCAGAACAAAAGCTAGCTGTCATCTCCTCCTGACAGGCTCACTCTCCAAACATAGCTGTTCTCAGCTGACTGGCAAGCTCACCAATCCTTGAGGGAGGTAGCTTCTTGTGATCTGGTCCTGTCTCACATTCCAGACGTCTCTGGCAAGTGAGGGACGAAAGAGCGTGCCCTGAACCTTCAAACAGGAAATGAGTCCGAATGTTGCTCCTTTCCCTGGGATGGGGCCTCAGCTGCAGCCGACAGAGGATCGCAAACAACACTGCATGTATAAATACAAACATGCCCATGAGCTGACATACGTGCAGAGGCAAGAACATAGAAACACATCCGCAAACTCACTTTCTTTTCTTCTTTTAACGAGTAGGAATGGACATGCACACACTCTCCTCCCAGACATCACTGCTCACAGCTGCGTGCCCCGGGCCCTTGCTATCTCCAGCCCCCAAAAACCCAGACTCACATCAGCCACATTCCACAGCCTCCCCAAACCCCAGGGGCAGCTTCACAGCTGGGCACTGAGCTGGGCTGTTCGCTGCCTTCCCCTGCCTCGACTTTCACCCATCACCAGCCGTGCCTCCTCTCCCTCTGTCTGCTCAAACATCTTACACACCAGAAAACAGAACGTATCCTTCTTTCACCCCCTGCGTCAGAGATTGTCCTGCTCTTGCTTCCATCGGCTCACTCACAGTTTTACATGATGAGGTTAGACAGAGGTGGCTGAGGCCAAATACAAAAGTGGATCAAAATGACAAAGAGCTGCCGGAATGTTAATGAGTTTCTTTTCAAATTCTGCTGTTATTGAATATCATTTTATCCTCTCGTTGCAGCGGTTTTCTTTAAGGTGTGTCATGTTGACAGGGGTATAAAGACATGTCAGCAAACAGACTACATAATCTAATCACTTCATCTGTGACTGTGAGGCTATCTTGTTGCCAGTGATCAGCAACAGCAGTTGATATATAAAACCGAGCTCATAATGTAATAAATAAATGCATGAGACAAGTTGCGAAGCCCCACAGAAACAGGACCCTGGTTAGATCATAAGAGGGGATCATCAAAACACTTCTCTCTATCAGTTCCTCCTGTTTAGCCTCCAGCTCAGCAATGACATTAAGAGGGTGGGTGCTATCATTTACCAAACTAACAATCAGTGGTGAGAAAGATAGTTGAGTCAGGTCTTGATTAAATAACAGCACATCAGAACATACTTTGATATTCCAAAAGTTCCCACAGCAACTCTAAGATCCAGATGTACAGGGCAAAAAAGCACATTTCCCACAGCTTTAACCGCTGAGGAATGTGCAGCGCTGCATTTTGGAGAAAAAAAATCACGAAGAAGCCTCAGTGACATGTGTCCTTCCTGTCCATGAGGTTCTCACTGGCTCCACAACAGGCCAGTTGGACAGAAAAGCGGAATTCACACACCTGCCAAACACAAGTGAAATGCCAACGGGGTATATATTTCTGTGTCTCTGACTGTGAGTGTGTGTGTTTGCATGAGAGTGTGGGTATATTAGCGTTCATGCATGTGTGTGTCTGTAAATAGTTAAGGCCAGGCTCCGTTTCATCATTTCAGTAAATGCCACGCAGTATATCAGTCTAACTGCATACGTCTCGGGCCATTTCCATATTTGTAATAGAGAAAGCCCCTCTCCCATCAGAGCCGCTCCTCCACTGTGCTGAAAGAGAACCAACTAACACACGTGTCTGCGCAAACGTGTGCACACATACACACCGCATCTCTGATGAGCTGACACAGAAAACTAGATTTATTAAGGGGAGGGATAGAAGAGGAGATGCGGAATGTGCGTGGGGGTGTAATTTCGGGAATGGACACAGGTTGTTGTAGATGAATAAAAATGCACACACACACACACACACACACACACACACACACACACAAAAACAACCAAAAAAACATCCCCCTCCACAATCGTAGCCGTAAAGTGCATCACTCTCCTCTAAGAGACCTGTTTATTTCAGACCTGTGACACAAAAGCCACAGCGGCATGCAGGCTTATCTTTTCACATCCCTTGAAACGCAGCGCAGCCCCCAAAGAGCTCCCTGACGCTCCACATGCCACTTTCAATTAGTTCCACAAAGAGAGTCTTCCACTACCAAAAGGAAGATGGGAGCTCATTACTGAATTCCTCTCTACTCTCAGCTTTGAAATATAGATCAGGAGGCTATGTCTGACTGCTGGGGCCCTGGATGTGCCACTCGCCAGCCGTGCCACACCAGTCCAGAGCAGATGAGCGCAGAGTGCCGTCTCATGGATTAGCCACTCCTCAGGTTTAACAGCCCCCGCAGCTTACCCTCTATCTCACCATTAACTCTCTGCCTACCCCTCTTTCTCTCACTTCCTTTCTCCCTGCGCCCTCTTTCTAGCTCTCTCTCTCTCTCTCTCTCTCTATCCACTAAACAGGCTCCCTGAAGCCACAGCTCTTAGCGCTAAAACCCACAAATGGGAAAATACCAGTTCTAATAATCTGATGAGAGCATAAGAGAGAAGCAGTGGAGGAAATGTGGATATCATATCGCACAGTGGTACTATAATAGCAAGCGTAGACACAGAGACAGGTTGATAAGGCAAGGCAAATTCATTCAGGTATTCTAATGAAACTAAAGCTTGACAAAGCTGCACAGTGAGGCTTTTATGGAAATTAGCTGTTGTATAGGAGTTCATTAAGGTTAGGTTTAACACATTAGAACTCATTAATTCAGAAGTACTCAATGATAACAAATATGGCCAAACTGCTGATAAAGAAATTCATGCCAATCGTGAATTATTAGGACACACAGTAACAATTCTGTCATAAAACACGGCGTCTGAATTCAGACTGAGATTAAACAGTCATGGGGGGATCTATTTCTTATCTGGCCAGAGCAGAAAACACAATAGCTGCCATGATGCAGCAATGCTAGTTAATGGTTTCCCCTCAGGACCAAAAAAAACAGCACGTTCACCATCATCTAGCTGTTTACTTTGTGACTGATAATCTCATTAACTACACATTGGCCCCCATGTTGCTGCACCACACTGAAAACACTGAATGCAGTTGTGTGGCCAGTACGCACGTAACGGGTGTGACATCTTCATCTACGGATGGTACGTTCGTACTTTCAATTAACACCGTTCATTAGCGCCATCCTCAGCGGAATGCCACCAGCTAGGTTACAAACAGGCAGTTCATTAGAGGCTATTGGCTGAAAGTGGAGGGTGACCACTAGGGACTGTGCGGCGAAAAAACACGTGACCTGCTGACATGTACAATTTGGAAAAAAAAAAATTAAATCATTGTGTTGTACCCTCCAGTTAGCCAGCTCCGCCCCTGTCAATCAACCACAACGTACAGAGGTATCAGACACTGGGGCTTCAGTTTTGGTTGCTAGGCCACTGATGGAGATTTGGTGTAGCAGGGGGATAGAGGGAGGAGACGAAGGGAAAGAGGTAGGAAGGGAGGAGTGGGTGGTTGTAATGGCAGTGCGAGAAGAGGGGTATAGGGTCTTGATACTCTCTCTGATTCGCTCTCTATGCAAATCACAACAATCACAGGAAATGCCTGGGCCTTGGCTCCAGCTAATTGCCACGGCAATAACAAAGAAGGGCTTCCTTTGAGCGGAGAGGCAAATTAAACATTAGTTTAGAGTTTTCTTAGAGACCGAGGGATGTTATAATTACCCAGAAACCAACACATCAGCACTTTGCACGCCACGCGTCCCACTCTCAAAGCCTGGCGGAGGAAAACAAATGTATCTCATATTCTGGGAGTGAGGCGTTTGGGGGCTGGGTGGGTGGGTGTAGAGGAGGAGAACCAGGAGGGAGATGGAGCGGTTGGGGGTGGGGGGGTGTATAGAGGAGATACTGAAGGGCATGGGGAGGGATGAGAGGAGAAAGCTGGGGATGGGGGAGGACAGAGATGGAGAAAGACGTGGGGGGATAATGAGGGGAAAGGAGGTAGAGAATGATAGCCCATCTCTCCAAACCACTCCATGCTGATAGTGAGGCATCTAAATGTACACCCACTATTAGCATATTGACCCCACCCCTCTCCTCTGGCCTTTTTTTTCCCCTCATTATCATCAGGAATGGTACGTGGGACACGGGAAACACTAACCAAGCTCATTTCCCATCACATGCTAGCCTAAATGTCACCACAGCAATGAAATGGGAACATGGAACAAATGGCACGTCTGTGCCTTGCAAATGTGTGCTAGTTTGGTCCGTCTAGTTTTGGCCACCTAAGGGTTAAGTCTGCGAGCACTTCATTAATGTGGGTCGGTGCAGCGGAGCATGTTGCAGGCGAAACAAACAAGGCTGGATCTAGCTGAGATATGCAACCATGGAAACTTCAGGAGACGTCCTTGGATCTCCTCCCCTCCGGGGGGGGGCAGAGCCCCTGCCCCAGTCAGGAGGGCGACACTGGGCCTTGAGCAATGTGATGTGTCCTGGGTGGCTGATTCTATGTTTGATCTATGTCTGAGGGCAGCAGCAAAGCCTGACACATTCACCCAGTCTGTCTAACCTAAATGTTCATCCAAAGGGCCCGTATCTCCCTGCAGCCAGACCCTGCCCTGTATCTGTCTGTGGGTCTATCTGTCTACTTTTTACCAGTCTGCTAGTTTGCCATACTGTCTTCCTGTCTGTGTGCCTTCCTGCTTGTCTATCTAGATTTAGCGTCTTGCCTATACGTCTGCCTGACTGTTTGTAGGTCAGGTCTGATCGCCAGAAAAGCCTGCCTTCGCTCACACCCTATGGATACACCAAGTCATACGAGCCACTGGCCATGCCCTGGAAATCTAATCATCCAGCACAGTTGGATGTTTGTTTGTGCTTGTACACACAGATGTGCATACAGGAGTGCAAACAGCCAGCCATGTACACAAACAAAAGGAGTCCCACCCAACTATGATAGGAGCGTTTTTGTTTTTTTTTTTAGAGAACACAGTCCTGGCTGTTATGTGCTCTTGTTAGTATTTGTGCTCAAAAAGCACAGGTTGTGTGGTGTATTAGTCACACAAGGCTGACCCCCGTCTCACTCTATACACCCATTTGCACACACACGCACACAAACATATGCACACACAAATCCCTCCACGTCAGCAAGCCAAACTCATAAAACACTCACTCTCTAATTGGCATGTAGTAATTTTGCTAGCTCCTATAATAAAAGAAACTTTTTTTCTACCCCAATTACTTCTCCATGTTTATGTAATGGGGCTTGTTATTTTCTGACTTTTAATATCCCCCCTCATATAACTGTAAGCTATGTGAATAACAGCCTTAATAGACCATGGGTCCTCAAGGATTTGTTACTTTTAGGGAAATCAGGGCTGCAGTGATACAGTGTTTGCAAGCAATCCAGAGCGGTGACATCAGTTAATTACATAAATCAGAGCGGGATCAGGCCAGGCATGGGAGAGATTATGACACAAGGGCAGACTGCACGGCTAGAGGGACACAGCCCAGTGTTTCTGACACCAGCATTCGGGGAGAGAAGGAATTACATCACTGTGTTAGGGTTACGTAAAACACTAGACCTGCTGTAAGACTCAAACCCCCTCTGAGAAACACTTTTAGGAAGGAAACGACTCCTTAGGAGAGGGAGAGAGACGTGAAAAGACATGGTCTATCTGGCTTGACCAGAATATTTCTCTTTGTGTTCAGATGACAAGGCTATGGACATCAAGAAGAGTGATCAAGAAAAGCAGAGAGTGTGAACTTGCTTTATTTCTTCATGGGAATGAAGAAAACTGCAAACCTATACTTCTAAGAAAAAAAATACTGACACCCAGGCTAAAGATATGCTGTGTGGTAAAATAGAGAGACCTGCTGGCGAGTCGGCACTAGAGGGGGTGTGAGATCTCCACCTCCTCATCAGTACGCCTAAAGACTATCCCATAGACGCTCAGAAACCCAGAGGGAAGATCAAAGTCTGTGTGATCCAGTGGCTGTTATATCACCCCAAGCCTGCTCTCCCACCGCGGGGCCTCCTGTTAAGGTGCAGGCAACAGGGGAAGAGAGGAAATACAAAACACTGACCTGGCCCCGTCTATGCATGCAACCTTGCAGGATTTAATTTTCTTCTTCTGCAACTACATTTACATTCCACTTTGCATACCATTAATTTCCATTTGACCACACTTGCATGTTTCTTCTGGCGACATGAATAGTCATGAGCTGGAAGAAAAAAAAAGAAAAAAAGAAAAAGACAGCCTCAACAACACAAATGAGTTGAGTCTTTCAAATTTATGGCAAATAATTTTAGCCACTGCACTCGGATCCAATTTGATATTTGTATTCCAATTCAACATTTATTTCATAAGAAATAAATGAAAATAGCAGCTGTCTGGTTCCCACTGTCCCCACTCCATTGTTCACCTTGTTATAAACTCTGATTTAAAATCAGTGCTTTCTCTCTCCAACACCCCCCCTCCCCCCCTCCCTGCGTGCTACGGCAGACGAAGCGAGGAGACAGGCGCGATTGGAGCCTGTTTTCTTCCCTCAGTGGAAAGGCATCTCAACAGGGCCTGCTATTGACCACATCCACCAGGGGAGGGAGTGGGTCAATGTAACAGAGAGCAGGGGACCATTTTGGACCACTTAACTATAATCAGTAAATGCACCCCGGTCGCAATTAGCGCGGGGCCACCCTGAGAGTGTTCGTTTTGCTCACAGCTCTGTCTGCGTTTTATTCTGCTCCACGGGAACCTTGTAATGCAAATAGCGCTCCTCACACCCAGTTTAACAACAGGAAAGGAGGCGGGAGGTGTGCTGTAGCGTGTCGCTGTCCATACTTGGTGGTTGTTTGCGTGAACACAGTTACTTTCCTGTGTTTTGGGAAGGACTTATCTATGAATCCTTACATATTCTTATAGTACACTGGTCTTATTGAGTCAGCTTGCTGTAAAGAGAACCTTTTAAAATTGAGCTCATGTGGTGAGAGCAAACTGAGGGGCATCATCTGTTGTACACAGGCTCAACATTCGTGACCAATGATTCTGCTCTTGGTCCAGGGTCAGCCCCGCTTCAGCTGTCTGCAGTATATCTAAAAGGGCTGTTATGACTTGTCCTCAGATCCTTCAGCAGCCGGCTTTATGTAATTAGCCCCACAAAATGGCTTCTTTTCATAAATCAAGACTTAGGAGAGCTTGTGAGGGAGAGAGAGAGAGAGAGAGAGAGAGAAGAAGAAGAAGAAGAAGAGAGGCTTTTTTTAGGATGAAAACAAAGAGGAGACAGAAATGTGACAGGTAGCTGGTGCTATCACACTGAGCCCCTCCAATGCACCGACACACTCCTCAACTCATTTATGATTCAATGCACTTCCATTCCGCTCTCTACCTTTTTCCCCCTGCTCCCACAAAGAAAAAGGCAAAACAAAACTGACAGACACACGGACAGACAAACAAACAAACAGAGGGCCCTTTTAACTGATGCTGGCATTTCTGTAGAACAGGTGCTGTAGTTATGATTGATTTGAGCTGCGGAACGCGCTGACGATTCAAAGGGAAGAGTCGAGCACAAAGATGAGCACATGAGTTCAAGGAGTCTAGCTAAATTCTTTACTCCTGCGGTAACGCTCGCCTTTGACTGATTCGAGAGCAGCTGAGTTAACTCCATCAGCAGCATGGTGCTTGTGGGCACAGATATTTGACTGTAGGACACCTGTTAGAACACACACACACCCCCGCAAAGGAAGGCACTGTAAAGTATCTGACCTCCTTTTCCCTTTAAAACCTATTTAGTGTGCTAAAAGGAAAGAGCAATACCCATATTTTCACTACTCTGCGCAATATAACATCCACATATTCTGTATATGAGGCTGTCAAATGATTTCAGAGATATTTCTTTTTCTCTCCTTGAGATGCAATACATTATATATATACATATATATATATATATATATATATATATATATAGTGACTCTCTGACCTTGTGGCCAGCTGTGAGGGATGAGGCTTTGTGCTATCCTATATGGCTTCTGGGTGTGATGATTGAAATGCCAGGCAGATTTGCGTGAGGGACAGAGGTCGGGATAAAGGAAATGGGAGAGAGGAAGGGAGGGATGGAAGCAAGGGGACATGTGAGAGAGGGGAGGGAGGTGAAAGGAGGATGGAAAGATGTAAAAAAGAAGCAAAGAGGAGGGAAAGGAGACAAGGGGCAGGGATCACTAATGAATGTTCCCTGCTGTTTTCTCAGCTGTTCTTCTCAGTGCCCTCAGCAGTGCTGTATACAAGGCCAGAAACTCTGGGTATGCTAAATGGGCCATCTCTCCCTCTTCCTTACTCTCTCTCCCACTCTCTCTCTCTCACACACACACACAGTCTCAGTAGGAATAGCGAATGAACACACCTAAAAAGCCCATCTTTGTGTCTGACTTGAAGCTTCATTGTCACCATGGTGACACTGTGAATAACAGGGTTGGTTTGGGAGTTTGGGCCTTTGGGGGGCGGATTTGTGCTCCTCCTGCACATATGAGTGTTATGTCAAGAGCTTGGCACACATATTGACCTGGGATGGAAGTGGAGAATGGGATTCTGGATGCTTTATAACATCATCCTATTTTTGCATTTGAAACCTGCTTCAAAACCGGAAAGATGGTAGCATACGTAATAGCACTGCTAACAGCAAAGGCATGCCAAAGACTATAAGAAATTAGAAACCTACCCCAGAGTTGTAAGAGAAGCAAGCCTTTCTGCGAGGAGAGCTATGACTCAAAGCCAATAATAATAACATTGTCATGGGTAAAATCTATACTTTTTCTGTGCTTAGACGGAGCATAAACGCACAATGTACACAGCTGCTAACAGGCTGCAGATGAAAGCCAATTTGGGTTTCTTTGTGTAACCGAGAGCTTCAGTTGGACCACAGTTCCCTGTGGAACAAAGAGAGAAGCGAGAGAGAAAGAGGAAGAGATGGAGAGTGAGGGAGAGGGAATGAGATAGAGAAAGGGAGGAAAAGGCAAGCGAGAGTGGGGGGTGGGTGCGTGGAGAAAGCCAGGGCGTCCTGGCCCACCTGGGCAAACAATAGCAGCGAGATGAGAGTGTGGCTCAAGGGCCCTCCCTGTCCCTAAAGTACACAGCTGTCGGCTGGGGCCAGGCGGGCAGGATCAAAACAGCCCCGGTCTTGTTCAGGTGTTGCACCTTCAGAAGCAAAACGGACAATTTTGGAACAAGAGCCTTGGTTGCCATGGTGACGGACGCAACAGAGAGACTCTTTTTAGAACTCCTGTGAAGTGATGCGTGTTAATGTTCTTCATTCATTTCGACAAAAACACAGGATAAAGAAAAGGGTGGTAGAAAAGATTTGTATACACTCTTTAAACACACAAGGGCATTTTATTTATGTCACTGACGTTAAATGCATTTCCTTCTTAAATGAGGGTATTATACTGTAGTTGATTTGTGTGCTGAAAGCATCTTGTGCAGGATCCAGGGCTACACGTTAATGGATTTGTATAATATGTCTATTCTGAATGTGCTGAACCTTGATTTCTGCTTAAGGTGTCCAAGTCTTTAATGGAACATGTGCAGAAAAAATTCTGCATCTGCATTCACATGAGTTTCAGTTGCTCTTAATTAGCATGAGAAATGACAGTGGTTGGTGAATAACCTATAAAATTCCAGAGTTGGATAGCACGTATGCTGATGGCAGATAAAGTCTGTTTGAAGCCAGTGTGTGGCCATCATAAAAAAGAAGAGAGAGCGGGAAAAATACATGTAATTCCCTTTCGCTGGGTACAAGGACAACAGCACTGTCTTTGTTTAAAGAGAAGCCATCTGTTTGATGATATATAGATTCTGGCTGTAATGAAACACTGTGCAGTGGCGTTGCTGCCTCCCTGACGTCCCTGCTGTGTTTAAAGGGGTGATGTGAGTTATGTCCAGTTCATGCTGATAACACACACTGAGATGCCATGTTCTCTCAGCTCAGTGATAGCCGGTCGGGGCACACCTGGTGCCACGTTGTGTGCATTTGCTGGGAATGTGTGCTTATGCACAAAAACCTTCCCAATATGCTGTAAATCAGTTCATCCTGCAGGGGCCATTAGGTGGTTTGAGGATGTGAACATTGAACAGGTTTAGCGTGTAGTGGGACAGAACATAACCTCTGCGTTTAGTCAGGCAGTGCATACACACACACACACACACACACACAGCAAATTGCCTTGTATGGCTGAGCAGCGATTGTTCACATTTCTAGTGATTAATTTGCCTTTCGTTCTTTTGTTCATTTTTTTATTGTTGTATTTCTTCTTTTTCTTCTTTTTGTTATCTACAATCTCACCGGAACATGTTTTTTTTTGTTTCCTCTGTGGCCTGATATATAGCATCTTTATGCTCTTTGGTACCTCACAGCTTGTGCTCTCAATAACCAGCTGAACTCAACAGACAATCTGACGCTGCTCTCTCATAAAACACTGGGATTAGTCTTCAAAGCATGGTGGGCAAGCGCACGGGGAAAGTTCATTAGTTTGCATTGCTCTTCTTTTTGGAAAATGTAGCAATGCAGTTTGAATTAACCAATAAAATGCAGCTGTTTCCCTTCTTTGTGGCTGCCTATCTGCAGTAGTGATGTCTACAGCGACAGGGGTTTGCCCAGAAGTAGACCAAAACACCCTTTGATGCTGCTCCATTCCTAATGCTAACCCTTTTAATATTTAACCAGGATCCAATACAGGAGTAATTATTTTTCCAAACAAATTATGCCTCGGGCCAAAACCACCGCAATCTGATACACCACAGCGATACATTCTCTGTCACAAGGCGCTATTAGTCATTTTAAATTATTTATCAAGCTTGGATGAATTAGGATTTTCTTCAGACCAGTTTTATGACTTGCACACTGCTTCAACACAATCTTGAGTGTCCATTATATTCTAAAAAAAAAAAAAAAAAAAAAAAAAAGCAATTTTTATGAAAAGCTCCTCTGGCTCATCTTCAGAAGCCCCTAGAGACGTCCATATTGTATGTGTGGAGTTCACTGAGATACAAGGTCAATAAAGGAATGACGATGCTGATGTACATTCTGTGGAAACAGGCTTTTCTTTTGACATCTGAGCAAGACTGCTATGCAAGACTTCAACCCAGACTACTCCTCAGTGCCAACAGATGGCTTCATCAGATCCTCTGTTGCTGATAAACGTTATGTTATAAACTTCCCTTACCCCTTTGTTAACCCATGAACCCGCTTTAATGTTGGTGCAGAAACTTCCTGTAAATCATGACTGTGTCATGTATGGTCAAATCTGATATGATTTTCTTGCTGCTGTTCATTAGACTGTGGTTTAATTTTATTCCTTTTCCCTTGACTAAAGTGAAATATCTTTAGACCCAATCTGAAAATGACGACCATAAATGTGAGCAAAGCGTGACGTTACTAATTGGAATCTAAAAGTCACATGGCAATGTTGCTTTATGACTTTATGAGAGGTGCTGAAAATAGCCTGCGTGATAAGAACAGAGCCTCATTTAATTCTGCCATCTGCAATGAAAAATAGCAACATTTTTATAGAGCGACAACTGTCACCATGAATATGAGCTATGTTTAACTGGGCTGTCGAACATCTTCTATCAAAACGCCATGAATGTGTTTAAAAGGGAAGGGGGAGGCGGGACATAAAAGCAAGCAGATAAATTAGTTAAAATGGTATTTAGAGGAAAATCAACTTATTGTGTTGAGCTAGGGATGATACTAAATGAAGAGAGGGAGAGAGAGATGTGGTCCTGGTGGTGGAGTGGGGGGGGGGGGGGTCATCAAAGCCTCTTTTTCTCTCTATACAGGGGCCCCAGCTGGCTGGCTGAGCGATGGAGAGCTCTGCCCACTTGCCTGCTGCAAATTAGCCAAACTATTTACCCTTGTATATGCACATTAGCAAATTCCTCCAATTGAGAAAACAAATGCATCTGTTTTGTTCTGTTGAAAACTTCATGGGAGCCTGCATGGGCTTCTGCACACCAGGCATTCTCTGTCACAGTGGCAGTTAGTCCGAACACACACACACACACACACACACACACACACACACACACACAGCCAGCATGGAGCCAATTGCAGGTCCCTGACGGGCCTCCCCCAGTCCCCCCCAGTCCTCTCCCCAGCTGGACAGCTATAGCTTGGATCAGTCTCTCTCAGTGTCCCTCCTGCCCTCTCTCTGTCTCCCCCTCTGATTGTTGTTAACAGTCTCTGTTTTTCTGTGTCTTTATAACTCTCTCTCTCTCTCTCTCGCTCTCTCTCTCTCTCCCTCTAAGTCGACCTCTCTGAATTTCATCAACACTTCCATGACCTGCCTTAAATTAGGAAATTCAGGGTCCCAAAACGAACATTTCTTTTTTTTTCCCCTCTCTCTCTCTCTCTCTCTCTCTCTCTTGAGCAAGTCTTCACTGCCCTTGCTGCATATTTTCCATCCCGGTGTTAGCTTTTAAATATTCATGTAAGTGGATGGAAGAGGTTGGGGTGGGGGTGACGCTTAGGTGAGGGGAGGTGGGAAAGAGGAGAAAGGGAAGGAGGGCGGGAGGAAGCCGAGGAAGCCGAGGCAGCATGCGGCGGCGGCGGTAGTGGTGGTGGGGGCCACCCCCTTTTCTGGAGCTCCCAGAGGGAGGGATGGCAGGCATACAGGAATGGTGAAGAAGGGGCGGAGGGGGGGAATCAGCAGTAGGCCTCATGATTTATTTAGACCTGGGGGCACCTGTGCCAGTCAGCTGCTGATGGCAGCCATCACCCTGCCAACCCACTGGTGCTTGAATTCAGAAAAGAAAGACAAATCTGCGGCAAGCAGGAAAATTAATATGTGACTACTGCTGTGAGAAATTTCACCTGTGCAGTTAATGATTTTCAGA
The DNA here is from genome assembly GCF_001640805.2 of Lates calcarifer. Taxonomy (NCBI): domain Eukaryota; kingdom Metazoa; phylum Chordata; class Actinopteri; family Centropomidae; genus Lates; species Lates calcarifer. The sequence continues at coordinate 19,281,709 of NC_066842.1, read as the reverse complement.
TTTAAATGAGAAGAAAATTCCATTGTTCTGCGGTCGTAACCCTTCAGCCGAGCTTGGCCATTTTAATGACCTTCCACTTTATGATTTTTCAGTTAGCCTGCGGTGTTGTGCAGCAACTCTACAAACCTGAATGGTTGAGCAAGTTCTTACTAGTGTGGTGCCAATGTTTGTGAACCACCCCAAAAAAAGCTCGGGTGAGGAAAAATCCTATGTTTCAAATAAGCCAATCAATACAGAGCAGAGAGATTGCAGCCTTAGTGAGCATGAGTGGGCGGCTCGCTGCGTTTTATCAAGGCAGCTTAATTTCCGTCAGCTTAATATCCTGGGAAATGTATGGAAATTGAACTGTGAGGGAGAACAAAGACAAGTAGCCGGGATGAAACAATGTGGTGAAACTCAGAAAGCTCTGTCTTATCGCAGGATAGGCACACAGTCCCACACTAGCAGCACACACGCGTACACGCACCCTACACACATACCTATGCAGCCTGTCAGATTGTACTGATAGGTATATATCTATCAGCTAGATGGGAAAGTCCACATTTTTCCTTCAGAGTTAAATAATTCTTGTTCATTATTTGCCAAAATGACAGTGAGCGGTTGACTACTGTATACGTTTCAATGCATATGCTTGACTACCAGTAGTTAATTAGCTTAGCTGCTACATGTCTCCTGCTTGCCGGCTCCTCTGTGGAGACACATGGAAGAGCTGCCCAGAGGCAAATTATAAATGAGAAACAGGTTATTAGGATTCTGTCATGCATACTAAGATGTTATGACTGTCATAAAAAGCACAGTAGTGAATACAGGGAGAAGTAATTATCATCTTTGGGGTCTTTTTTTGTAAGCCAAGTCCTGATAATTTCAGCATCAACAACAGGATGGTTCTGGCCCCAGAGTGGCCACAAGCTGGAGATATAAAGCTTTATAAAAAACAAACCGACCAGAAAGTCAGCAAAAAAAAAAAAAAATGGAACAACGTGCCACAGCGACCACCCAGTCAGGCTGAACCTAATGAAAGCTCATCTGCATCAGTAATAATCTTCCACTGCTTGGGGGAAAGAGAGCACTGTTCCAGGTACTGGTGAGGAATGCAAAACAACGACCTTATACACCCCCTCCCCACCCGCCTCTGTCCTTCTACCTTCTTCTCCCCCATACTCCTTCCCGTTCACGATACTTTCCTTGAGAATCTTCCCATAAACAACACCTGCACTATTAACGCTGCCACTGAGCGAATCTGCTTTTCCGTCCTTTTTTCTAATTCATCTTTTTCCCTCTGTAGCAACCTGATCCTGGTGTTTACCTACCTCTCTCTCCCTCTCTGGCACATACACACATACACTTTAACGCACGCTTCACAGAACAGTAACTAATAGCAACCTCATTCATTAAGACACCCCTTGATGTTTCGCACGGAGGCAGGGTAAATGTGCTGGAACGCCTGCCCTGTCTGTCTGGTTGTGCGACGCTAACAACAGATAGAGAGACAGATAGACAGGTGGGGCAGAGGCTCGTCTTACACTCGTGCACCTCAGCCCGAGCACCCACCGCACCACCCCTGATGAAGACAGATACATATTTCATCAGTTATTAAGGTAACGACATAAGCCCGGGGGTGTCAGAGATCACACCGTAGCATCAGCTGCACCCATCTTTACTGCCAACGTGAATAAAGATATGGGCTCTAACAGTAGAATGAGATAATACAGTGAGTTCCATAATACAAGCTTTTTGTGAAGTTTCCATCTGGATGCATTAAGATCTCCTCTGCCACAGGCCTTTGGCTTCACACTGATAGTGCTAATAGTACACAGACTCTGGCCACTTCAGATTACTGGTGACATCAACAAGCCCATTCCTCCCTCTCAGACACCGCTGACTCATTGTCCTTTCACCCACAATATCTAACAGGCTGATTCCTCAGGCTCTACTACTGTAGAATATCTAAAGTCTTTGATGTACCATATACGTTGCTTATGCATGTGTAAGTATGGCGTCTGTGATGTGTGCATGTTAAATAAGAGGTAAGAGTTGGCAGGTGCTGACATGCGTTCAGTACAGCTTCAGGCCTCAGAGTTGTTAATATTAAGATATTTAATTACCAGAGGAAATAGCTCTCTCCCTGTCGCTATTGCTCCTTCTTGTGGCAATTGAGCAAGCCAGTGTAATATCCACATGTAAAGAGCCTTTCATGTGTACAGAAAGGGCGGGGTATGCTCAAAACCAACTATGGAAATGTAGGAAGGTAAAGGTGTTTATAGCTGCTCCAAACAGCTGCAGGTGGAGTGAAAAGAGAAGGGCGAAACATGTTAATTGACTATTTAAATACAGAGATAATGGCGCGCACTTTCAGACAGGCTCTTTGAGAAGGTGTCGATATTTTTACATCTAAAGAGTAAGAATGAAAAAAAGAGCTGAACGCTGCCTAATTTGTTGGATTTTGACAGTCGGACTGTTGGTTTCAGAGAGTTACAGAAATTCTTGGTCAGGGGGGAGTTCAACCACCTGACAAGCACTTCCACTGAAGTATACTGACCCCTCAAGAGTAGTGTAGTCTATATGCTGTGTTCAGGCACCTACTGCAAACTAACCAGACAGAGACTCAAAGTCGGGTCACCCACTTTTTTTTTGCTTCAAGTCATGCAGATAGTCTGGAGATTTTTTAGCTCAGGTTTTTAAATATTTATCCCTAAGTCTTCTGCCTCCATCCTCGTACAAAAGTTTGTTGGTGGCCCTTACAACCACCAAAAAGCATCCTGTAAAACTCAAGGGAAACAGTTTTCCTTGGAACTACTTGCTACCAAGGAAAGAAAAAAACTGTTAGCATGGTAAGTACCACAGACCAAATTCCATCAATTTCCATTGTATTGGCGTGGAGACAGAAATCTCTGACAGTGATAGCTAAACAACTTTTGAACCGACCAGGCCTTTGGATAGTTCGGCAGACGCTCATTTAGGGTGAGAGAGCATGTTCTCCTAACATCCCTGCCTCTGTCTGTACACTACACATCCCTTTCACTAGCAGCAGCCACAGCGAGGCCAGCTCCTGCCAGCTGCACTGCCTCAGGAAACTTTACATAAACTTAAATAATGTCTCGCTGCATTCCACCCATCTCATGGCCTTTACCCGATGAGATAAATAGGACAAATATGCCCAACTGGGACAAGACAATAATCCCTTTATCTGGCACAGGGTAAGCTTGACTAGCCGGCTTACCTGTTACGTCATTAGCTATAGGCAAGAGAGGAGAATGGGAGCAGGAGAGGAGAGGAACAGCGGATAAAAGAAGTAGGACCAGGAATAGGTCACAAGTTGATGTAATCAGGACGTAAACACCACAGAATAATTAAGAACAGGACAGAGAGATACTGTAGCAGGCTACAGAGAGCTTGAGGTAATAACACATTTAAATAATTGCAGGGAGACTGGCTGCGTTCAAGTACAGTCACACCAAGTGGAGAAGTGCTACAGACAGGCCTATTTGACAAGGACAGATGAGCTCAGCTACACAAGCCTGTATTCGCTCAGCACTGAAGCGAACAAAGTTGAAACTCTAAGCACCCAGAGAGCTGTTCTTGCAAATAGCACATCACTTGTTTACCTTGAATACTGGTGTTTTATTTGCATGAGTCAACCTTGTGGAAAATCCATAACTCATTTGCAAGGCTCTTACAGCACATACCACGTCAACAGCATATCTATGGTGTCCAAAATGCAAACAGCCATGTGTGAGGGGTATGAAATCCCCACCAAATGGATGGAAGCAAACGAATGTGATAAAGGCTTTGTAGGCATAATGTATGCAACGGGCTTGAAATTCAGTCTCATCTATATGAAGAGATTGGAACAGGAGGAAAAAAGGAGAGACAAACAGGTCGCTCTCAGGATTCCTCCTTGCCAGTAACTTCAGCTCATCAATCAAAAACAGCAGTTGTTGAGAAAAACGTAAGTGCACAAGACATAAATATTTTACTTAACAAGAATCAAAGAAGACGGGGGGGGGGGGGGTGTTTTGCTATTGTGGAGGATATAGAGTAACACAGAGACAGCCAGTCAGAGCTGGCAAATCACACCTGTATGTAATCTCTACCAGTGTAAAGGTAGCGTCAGCAACAGAAACTGTCCTTCTATCTTCTCATCTGAAATCATCAAAGATGGTTTGATGTTCTCCTCTAAGCTTTTGAACTCACCATGAACTGTGCCCGCAGCCAAAGTTTGTTTGCTGCCCAAACTGCATGCGATGTTAAGACACCCGTAGCGCTCATGTCCTATGAGCTCATTCTTTAGATTGAATTGTAAGACTTGCCTCATTCCTCACAGTGAATCTCGGTAAGGATGTGCACTTTTATTGTCACACTGTATGTGCGTGGCACTGCAGTAGAGAAAACCCTTTGACACACACAAACACACACACACACACACACACACACTCATATACACACACCACTCCCAATGCCTCAAACCAGGGTCACCAAGTCCCTGGTCTAGGTTTTGGTGGCTGGTGGGTAATTTTCTGGTCAATGTCAGCCTTTCTTTCCCCTCCTCCGCTGCCAAGAGGAAATGAAGGGATGATCTCTGCGCTCTCCTCCACTCGTCACTCCCCATGAAAACAAACAGGAACATTTTATGGCTTGCTTGTTGACCTACCGCCCAGGAGCAACAACAACAGGCTACTAGTGGTGTTTACTTCAGGATGAGCTACTTAAACCGATAAAACAGCACTGCCCTGTTGACATGTACAATCCAATTCCCATACAGGGATCTTTATATAGGGTTTGGAACCGGTCGGGGAGACGTGTAAAAAATACAGTTCAATAAACAGTGTAGCTCGAATAAAATAATACACTTGTCAGATGTGATAAAATGTTCTAATGCTGTGAATACAGCAGTGTGAATCATATTACTATTCAAAGTACTCTCTCCTGTAAGCCTTGCCACCTCCCTGTTTTAACAGCAAACAATGGTCTTCAGTGTGGAGTATTTTAAAAAGCTAACAATAAACTGTTACGATAACAAAACCAAACTCTTCTATCAACAGAATCCACTAAATGAGGACCATAAAATTCTCTTGACAGAATCTGCACTATGAGCAGTTGCAGAGCCACCACCTGGCATGTGCAAGTGGGTATACGTGCGTGGGTGTGTGTTTACATGTGTGGCAAACACACACACACACACACACACCTGTTCTTCCCTCAGCTCTGGCCCCCAGCACCAGGCCTGAGCCCCAAAACAAAGCTTCTCTCTGTACAGACATGGACACCGTTTGATTCCTCGCACCGTTCTTCCAACGCTGCCTCTGCTGAGACCTAAACACGCTGTTTGCTATGGGCGAAAAAGACTGTTTAAGAAGTTCCCCCAGAGAAGAAAGAAAGGCCTTCCCAGAGAGTCATCTGGTTCTAATGCAGGGCCCGCTGGTGTGGATTACAGGCACATATTACAGGAGAACTCAGGCTGACCCTTCATCTCTATCCCGGGGGAAATGGGAGCCAGCCATGGTGATGGGGGGCTGAGGGTCCGGGGGCCTGGGGAGCAGAAGGGTGAATAGAAGCCTGTGGGCAGGCTGCCACCCCTCATGATTGGTGCCCTTCTTCAGTGAGGGAGTTTCTCTGAGATCTTTTCAAAAACCCTCTATTGAAACCAGGAAAAAACACTTTCTTCCCCTGAGCCTCCCAATGATAGAAAAAAATGTCACTGCTTCAAATATTCGCTGTCGTCTGTGGCGCCTTTACCAGAGCTTCAGCATGTTGTGAGGTAACTAAACAGGCCTTCTATAATTATCAGAGTAACAGTAAAACATGCTTGTTTCATCATATTAAACACAATAAGCAGCTGGCTACTCAGCAAGCATTTGAGTTTTACTGCCCTCTCCCACATTGGAAGGGGGGTTAACTAGAGGAGGGGAGCAGGGGGTAAACAAGCTAACAGGAAAGGCAGAGTTGGAGTGAAGAGAGAGGACTTCAGCAGCAGCTCATAAGGTTGGCAGCAAATCTGGGTGTTTGGCCAAATAATCAGCTCAACTATGAAAACATTCCTATTAAAGCAGCGATAAATCAAACAAGATGCAGAGAGCACAATGACCATCCAAACACAACAAATAGGAACAAACAAAGGAACACGTCTCTTTTTTCTATGTGCCATTTCCAGCAGTGTTTCATGAAATACATTTTCTAACAAACTCATTAGTATTTCCAAGTTGCAGCTCTTACCTGTAGTATCTGGACTGTAGATAAGTGGAGCACACCGCTTTGGACACATGGCTGGCTGAGCCAAAGTCAATGACTTTGACCCTGTAGGGCTGTCGAGACGGGTCCACCAGCATGATGTTCTCTGGCTTCAGGTCAGCGTGTATCAGCCCCAGGCTCTTCAGTTTCATTAGCGCTGTGGCCACCTGCTGTAGCACGGGTCTGATGTATTTGAGCGGCAAAGGGCTGAACTTGTTCTGCTTGAGGAAGTCGTACAGGTTCTGCTCCAGCATCTCAAATACCAGGCACGTGTGGTTCTTGTGCTGGAAGCACTCGTACGCCCTCACAAAGTTGTAGTCATCTGCACTCTCCGTGCTGAGACGTGCCAGGATGCTGACTTCGATCTGACCCTGCCGTGCGTAAGACGGGTGGTTTTTCAAGATCTTGATCGCCACAATCTCGTTGGTGCCCCTCTTCCAGCACTTCACCACCTGTCCAAAGGTTCCTCTCCCTAAGAATTCCAGCACTTCGTAGGTGTTGGTCATGGAGCAGAGCACCTCATGTTGCACCAGCTGGTAGTCCCCTTCATTGTTGGAGCCACTGTTCTTGGATGTTGCCGTGGAGGTGGCAGTGGCCACCGTGGCCACCGTGGCTCCACTGGCTGCTCCGTTCTGGATCATCGGTGGACCGTGCTCCTCAATGATCTGCACACTGCTGTTGTTATCAAGCTCCTCACTCTTGCGTTTAAGCCCGCATCGCTGGTAGGTATCCAGGAGACTGACCGTGCTGCGGCGTGTCAGATTATGAACGCCAACCCCGCCACCCACACCACTGCCGCCGCCGCCACCTCCACCACCGCTGCTGTTGCTGCTGCTGCCTCCACCCCCGCCGCTACCCAGCAGAGACCCCACGGCCCCCGAAGTGCTGCTGGCTGAGGTGACCACGATGTGGCCCGCGCTGGCTGGGAAGATGAGCGCCTGCTCGTAGGGCAGGGTGGAGCTGGCAACCTGCAGGGAGCTGTTGATGCCTAGGGGGCCACTGGCGGCCGACACGTTCTTGCTGCTGTTGTGGCTGTAGACTTTGCTGTGTGTGCCGTACCCTGTCATATCCCAGTTACAACTCTGCTCCACCTTCAGTTTCTTCACGCTAAAGAAGGCACTTGACTGGAGAGTGTGAGGGGAGAACACTTGCACTTGCGAGGCCATACCTGTGAGAAGAGGGGAACAGAGGGGAGGAGCAAGGACAGGAGGGGAATGAAAGTGAGAGGTTAGGAATCTGAGAGTGTCTGAAACACGAGTGGTAGCAAGAAGCTTTAAATAAAGACAGCTTGGGTTAGAGGAGGTCATTAAAACACCAAGCCTATATGCTGATGTGTCAGCATGTTAACCTCTTGGACTCTTTAACATCATCATAAAGTAACAGGCATTAAATAACCTTAAAAATGTCTTTAAGCATTTGTTGCTTTGACATTAAATAGTTTCTGAGGAGTACTATCAAGCATTCTTGTACTAAAACATCAGATACTACATCACTGAAACTGCTGGGAACGGGACAGTTTCCTTAATACAGTGTAATGAAGTTTTTTTTTTATATTGTTATATAAGATAAATACAAGCCAGAGTGTTTATGAAAAAGATAAGCAGATTTAGATTGAGTAGTGCTTATGCAAACCACTGGTTCATGCAGAGGAAATGCCATTTCCCCACTGTTCCCATCTGCAGCAAAGTAAATAGGCTGAGTGAATACTAAAAGAATACCCTTTCATGGGACACTCCACAGAGACAGAGGAGCAACACAAAATCGTACACAAAAACAGGCTCACAAAAAAGTCTCAAGGAATGATTGCAATTTCCTTCCCCACTACACAACCCAGCCCTTGCATTTATTGGTACACAATTACTCACTTTAGGGAAGGTGGCGGAAGAAATTTCGCTCAAGTAACTATGAAAACAGGAGAGGGGCACTGAACTCCCTCTCAACCACAGATCCTGAAGACAACAAAACAAAAGCAAAACTGCAGCGAGGCTGTGCTCTGAACTCCTGGGAACAAGCTGCCTCAGAATAAGCAAAAGCTTCTCCAAGCAAACAACTGCCCAAAAATAGTCCCTTTCTTTATCTCTCTCTTTTACAAACAGGCTTGTTTGTAACATTGAAATGATTATTACAGCACAAGGCAGATTATATGAGACTTGTAGTAATGCTATGTTTAAACAGTTTCCAGTAAACCCAAAATTAGTTTACTGCTAACAAACTAAGAGCTTCCACCTGGCCATGCCAACGCCCACACACACACAATTAGGCCTCGCTGTTGATCAACTGATGCATGATTCAAAGAATGTTAGGGTCGCGGCGCACACACAAACACTAACAAAACCCATGCATGCAAACAGCCCTTAAACTTTGTTTGCTGCTGCTGCTGGAAAAATTGCTTCTTTTGTGTGTTTAATAGACATCTTGAAAGCTGGGAAGTTCTGCTCTGTTCAAAGATAATTAGAGGACCATTTCCCTCCAAGATGGGAGGACTTCCATAATTGTGGGCTCCATGCTGCAGACAGAAAGCAGAGAGGAGGGGACATGCCTGGTCACTTTGTCATTATTAGCCCTTTGAGTGGTGATGATGATTAATTCAGTAGAAAGCTGTCGAGTTGGCAGTGCACCAGTATACTTTGCTTCATTAGGTTTTTTTTTGTTTGTTTGTTTTTTTTAACTCTCCTGACCTCTCTTCCTTCTCCTTTCTTTTACTTGGACTTACTAGTTATCTGCGTGGTCATCTAGTCTTAGCCCTAATGCTGCAGGATTGGAGATATAGTGCGTATTAGGGGGCTCACTATAAGCTTGCCGGGTGTTGTACAGTAGCTGATATAGCATAGCACCTCCATGCTTCCTGCAGTTCTTATTTAAGCCTCATGATATCTGCACATATGCTTTGAAGGACCATTAGGATTTTTTTTTTCTTGTTACTTCAAGTGCCCATGCCTAGTCACTTCATGCCCAGTCCCATAGGTATGGCTGGTCCAGAGAGGTAATGAAGAACGTCCGCTAGGCTATTAGGGGCAAGGCTCTCTGCTAATCACATAAGCCCTGAAGGCCAGATGTCACTCCTTGGATTACCAATTCCTGTGCCTGGACTTTACGCTAAAAATAATTTGAATGATGGGTTGCGTCACAGAGCAGCGTCAACAGTGTGTGACTGAGAGCCTGACAGGATAATCACAGGCACAGACTGATGGACACAAAGATGGATGAACGGACACAGGGGCCGGCCTGTCCTCTTATGGAAAATTCCAGCATTACATATCTGCCAGCATCACTGTGGATAGCTCGGGGTTTTACAAGGCCAGATTGAGGCTAGCTGCTCTTTACATTAGCATCACATGAATTCCTCCTCAACCCCCCAGTCTTAGTCACTCATTGACTCTCTTGTCAGTTTTAACACTGTGGTCAAAGAGTTCACTTGACATTTCCTTCACGGTGCAATGAACTGAAGGACACAGATGCTCCCAAAAACTGGAAAAGGCTCTGAATTATAGGCGGCAGAAATCTTTAGAAATACATAGAATTTTAACTTTGACTTGTTAAGAAATGTTGCACAGCTGGTTTTACCACAAAACTACAAGCAGTACAAACAGCGCCACAGTTTAGAGCCCTGTGTGGAACACAGATAAGTAATTAAATGAACCAAAAGTAAGAGGTCAAATGGCTGGAATGTTATCTCATGACAACATACACAGGCAACAATGTGACCAATTATACTTCATTGGGAAAGCTGTTTCAGTCCTCATGAATCATTCTTCACCCAAACTGAAGTTCAAACATATTTATGATCTAGAATCTGAACAACCAAACCCTCTATACTGCTGTTAGAGAAACAACACATTGCAAAAGACCTTCCCTTGAAAATGTCCTCTTGAAGTTTATTTGAATTTCTGAACTCTATGCCAAGCGCAAAACTGTAAAGGTCCATTGTTGTACATTTACAATGTTGGAATGCCTTCAGTAGCCAAGGCTTTCCATTTAGCATACCTAAAGGAACATTGCGTGTCCCACACACTGCAATTAAGCATACCAGAGAGGCATTTTCCACTGTTTAGAGGCAGCATGTTGAAATGGTAATAGTCAATGTTTTCAGAGAGATTACTTCTCTGTCAGAGGTTTGTTAATCTTCTTTTTGGGAGGATCAGGGCCGTTCTGCATGCCATGTGAGGGTAAGAGACAGACTGAAAGGGAGGGAAGGAGAGCAGAGTGTGGAGAGCAGGGCTACAAGTGGCCCTCACATTCTAGCCTGTGACCTGCTTCTGTTTGCTCTCTTTTATTAAACCCGTCATTTATACTCTGCTGACAACATGACAGAGAGTATTGATGAGGATGCCTTTGGACACCATCAAACCTGGCAAGCCGTCTTTTGTAATTACAAATAGTCTTTTAATAAAAAAAAACCTGCTTGTCATTCAACTTACCAAAGCTCTGTATTTTATACAAATTCTAATTTAAAACAATTTGAGGGTGAGATAATTGGATCTTTTTGCACTGTGACGGCACGGATGCATAAAGTCAGGCTCACAAGTTTAAATATATATCAATCGATATCCAGAGAGCAACCGTTTCATGCTCAGTCTGCACCAAAAGGTCTGAGTGGATAGAAAGAGTACTGAGACCCCAGCCGTCACCTAGGAGACTATGCAGAGACAGCAGTCAGGTCTGTCTGGTCGATGTCCCCTGGCCTGGATATATTTGGATTACTTCCTGAGGCCTAATGGCTACCGACACAGATGGAGACACCCTGATGACCCTGTCTCTTTACTGGACATCCCAGTGTCTGCAGGACTGGACAGTGTGCGAGTGTGTGCGTGTGTGATGGGAGTGGGGGTGGTGGGGGCCAAATCGCTGGCTAATGAAATAACTTCTGACTGTCTAGACAAAGCATTATCTCACCCTTCGCTGCTGTTTGCATGTGTGTGCTGTGGGCATTGCTTCCCTCACTTCCACCCTTTTATCTGACACATACAGACCACAAAAATAATGTGTGTTGCTAACGTTTTAAGCCAGAACAGCTTCAATTCTCCAAGAAGTCTCTGGAAATCTACTACATACATGTCAGTCCAAAACTCTCCCATAGGTGTACAGTTAGGTTGAATGCAAGGTCCAGAGTAATGACTCACATTTATTTTGTACTCATCGGACCATTCAGTGAGCCCCTGAGCCCTGTATGGAATCATCTGCATTTGTTTCTCAACTCATTTGTCTGCATTTTCCTTTAATTTGTCATCTGGGCATGCTGTCATTTTTTGGAGTGATGTTATATGCACAAAAAAGTGAACTTTTCCACCAGTGGAGTCACTGTCATTGACTCCAGTCACTGACTCTGGTGTCAGTGGAGTCACTGCCACTGTCCCCACTTTGGGGTTAAACACAACAGCAAATGCATGACTGAGGAGGAACATATTGTTCATACAGAGCAGGCTAGCCTTGTGTTCCTGCCTCCTGCCTGAGTTCTGCCCTCAGTGGGGGAGCTGGAGCTTGACACTGAATAGTCTTTCTCTCTCTCTCACCCACAGCCACTATTGACCATCCTGTCTGCCTTTTTAGCTCTCTCATCTCAGCTTATTTATAGAATAATGCATCAGACGAGCTCGCAGGGAGATACTGTCATGTAGGCTGCTGCTCCATCGGCCTTTATGCTCATCCTGACCACAGTATTTGACCAGTTGGAACTGTCTTGCCATTTCTCTCCTCTCTTTTGCAAACACAGAAAAGAGGACAAATATCTATCGAGCATATGGACAGCCTAAAAAGCAAACATGAATGCTGTTTGACAGACATACACAAGACTTCTCAGCTCGTAAATCAGCAACATGCCTGCTGTAAATGTGACACTCCCTAAGCTCTCCCTTTCCTGGAAACAAACAGCCAAAGATACAGCGTGTTGTGTTAGCTGTGAGATAACATGTTTGGTCAGCACTTGTTCAAATGCACTTGCTTAGATGCATAAGCAAGAGCAGTCAAGCTATCTGGCATGAATGTCCACATGTGGGGCACAGACACAAAGAGGTGTGCAAAGCTACACATATTCATATCGACTGATGGGAAATGCAACAATGAATATATTGCTGACTTGTAGAGGTTTACCAAGACGGTGATAACTTGTACAGTTAAACTTTCAGTGCTAGCATTTCTAATCTAGAGTAAAGCTGAAAAACGTGGTTCCCCGGGGCAACTGTCAGTAGATAAGGAGGCTGCTATTCACATTGTAAGTGTGGTCATAAAACGGCTGGTGTGAGAAAAACATTTGCCTTGTTTATACTGCCAGGTCAGCCTAACCAGGCACTGAACCAAGGCACAGGGTGGAGGAGAGGAGCGGGAGATGAGGCGGAGGAGGAGGAGGAAGGGGTGACAGAGTGGCTCTGCATGAGCTGGATTTCTTATTAATCAAATCACGAGTGTAGCAAGTGTACAAAGCACAGCACCCAACTTCCTCCCCACCCGAGAGAGAGAGAAAGACAGAAAGAAAGAAAGAAAGAAAGAAAGAAATGCTGTAGCAAAAGTAAAACAATGGGTGTGGAACAGAAAAGAAGAAACTATTTGTTCTGTGCCGAAGGTGGTAACAAAAAATGAGAAGGAGGGAGTTGAAAACGTGCCCGACCATAAACCAGTGGCACCTGTTAACTCATGGCCCGACTGCGCTACCATTGACATCCACTGCATGCATCAAGCTGGCTGCTTTGACTACAGTTGCAAACACAGTGCAGGGCCACACAGGGACACACACCTGATAAGCAGCCACTCTCCAGAACCCTTATCATCTACACACAGTAAGAAACGCCCCACCACACCACACTTCCTCTTATGTCATTAGGATCAACAATGACAGCCGGACACAATGTACTATAATGAGATTAACATATGAGAACTGCAGACGAGAAACAGTAACCCAGTGTAGAGAACAACAGGGGAGAACATACAGATGAGTACAATGTGGGAGAAAACATTGTTCAGCAGTGAGAGGGGCCAGAGCAGTATGGATTTTGTTACATGCCCATTGTGTTGCACTATAAGCTAAAGACTCAACTATGAGGTTTTATAGTGTGAATGAGAATTGTGGCCTTGTTTGCTGCTGAGGTTCTGAAAGGCTACCACTTCAGTAAGTGAAGGAGAAAAGCCAATGATACACACACATACACACACACAAGGACACACATGCCTGCATACACAAATATGGAAAACCAGGTTCCCCTCAGCTACCTATCAACCTTTAGTCATTATTCTGCCTAATGTTCAGTTGACAAAAGGCCCAGAGCCGAATGAGGTTTATAAAGGAACCTTTCAGAGACGGAGACTTTAATTTCATTTCTAAAGGATCTAACCTCTTCCCTGACAAACAAATATGATTATGTTCTGAGACAAGAACGAGCAACTGACAGTAACAAAACAATAAAACAGAGGAATTTAAAAATGTTGACAAAAAAAAAAAATCTAAAATAATCCACCATGGTTTTAACTTTGTGTGATCCCTTGTTATTTATGCATGGGTTGTCTAATATATTCTGAACAGGTACTCACTTTGTGAGGTTCAGAATCGTATTAACCCCACTAATATGATTATCACATCCAAAGTGTTAAATGAGTCTTTACTCATTACTACGTTTCTGAAATATGAGCACTATTTGTATTTGGAAAACTATTGATTTTAACTATGCAAAGTAAAAAAAAAAATGAGAGTCAAACTGTGGGAGATGGACTGAGACAGTTACGGGGAGAAGATGTCAGCTGGAGGGAGTACTGCCTTGGACGATCTTTTGAGGAGATGGCATCATCGCTCCACCCTGCCACCCTGCCCTGTCCCATGGAACAGACTACTAAGCATTGGTTTTGGGTGTGTTCTTGAACTCAGGGGTCAAAGTCTGCTGCTGCATTAATATCCAACAGAGACAGCTGGAATAATGCCTGTCCTGCTCAACACGTTCACCTCGCCCGAGGATGCACGCACCGCACCGTGCACACGACTTCCCGCATGTGTGCAAAGTGTGTGTAGAAGGCGTGTACCCACAGACATGCATCTATGCATTTCTGAGACTGTATGTGTGTATGTGTGTTTACATGTGTAGAACTTTGTGACTACTGGTGCTTTGCGGGACTTCCTCAGCTATTTGTCAGAGCTCTAACATCTTAACAACATGCATGAAGCCACCAGACCAAAACACACACACACACACACCCAGAGGGATTAATCTGATGCTCCACCCCTTCAAAAACCAGCGATGAACCCCGACAAACAGAGGAACCAGTCCAACCTGACCAGGCACCTGGGGACCAATCACACTCAGGCAGGGCCATCACTTCCTGTATTTCCAAAACACAGCTGTATTCAAACAGCAAACTTTTTTTTTTTTTAAAGAGAGTATGAGTTGCTGGGAAATGTTAGGGACATATTTTTCTTTGTTTGTTTTATGCGCAACAGGTAAAATAAAACTACGAATGTCTCCCTGTTATTTTCACTTCCCATTTGCTTGCAAGTTGTCATCTTGAATTCAGGATGGCACAGGCTGTTTCTGAATTGCAAGTTGTGACATACAAGCCAGTCAGTGTGTTTGATAACGATAAGTGCTGATGCTGGTGCATGACGCCCACTTTTTACTGGCCCAGAGACGACAGATGGAGGAAAAAACGGGCAACTCCTATCTATCTCATATCAGAGCTCTTCCTAACCCCCCACATGCGGCTGGCCTTCTGCTCCCCCAGTGTACTCCACCTCCCTATGCTCTCCACTATCAAATACAAGCTTGGGATGGTGCACATGCCTCCCCAGGCGACGGGAGTGTGTGATATTTCAGTGGGGTGTGTGAAGCTGCTGCTCTGGGCCTATTAGGGCCATAGATCAGACTAATTTAAACCACAGATGCCTTTTTTTCCTCTCTCTAAAATGCCTCAAAATGCACTCCTGCCTTCATACTGCAGGTGACTCATCTATATGCATGTTTGATAAATTGTTTTAATCTCTTAATCTCTCTTCATCCTCTTCTTTTTTTAACCCTGTCTCCTTTTGTAGCTTCTCCTGTTCTGTCTGTTTTCTCTTTGACAAAGTGAGGAGGCTCACCACGCTATATATTCAAACAGCTTTTAAAAGATTATGGCAGACACACACACAAACATGTGCTCACATACAAATTTAGCAAGGCATATGTGTCCTTAATCCAACTGACAGTGTGTCGTAAACATGGCTGTTGAGTCCTTCTGGCCACAGAGCTGAGGTAATAAATATGGCTGGCCAACTCAGCCCTCTGCATCTGATTCAGCGTGAAAATCATGGCTTTAGCTGATTATATTTACAGTGTCCTCACAGTCACAAAGAGCAGCCAAAACCAGGCAGGAAATGGCTATTCTGACCATCAGTTTAACACCCACATACTAAGTGGCCGTGTATGAGAAGCACACATTTGAACTGGCTTGCATAAAAAGGTAAACATTTTCAAAAGGAGAATAAGAGTTGTTGGTTTTACAATTATACACATTATGGCTAAACTTTGTTTAGTAAATGACACGAAACCATTTACTCTAAGAATCTACCAGTTTGCTTCTGCTCTTGTGGTCTGTGATGTTTCTAAACTCCCAGTTCAGTAGTAGCTGAGAGTGCTTTTAACAGATGGAAAAGATGAGCTGTGGGAAGTCTGTAAATAATGATTCATCAAACTGTAATATGCTTTACTATGAATAAAGATAGAAATGCTAGTAGTCTGTTAGCCTAGCTGACGTATTTTTGTGTCCAGGCTATAAAAATGTAGGGTATGAATGAAGTCCATGTTATTCAAATGGATGCCACTTTCTTCCACGTTTATGTTCAAATGCCTTTAAGTTTAATGCATATGAGTGCAGAGCTGACATGTTGTTTCTGTCTCACAGAAGCCTAATGAGGTAAAAACAACTGGCCTGGCCCATACTGCTCTGGAGCAGTGAGGGAGAGAGAACAGGTCCTCATAGCTAAAGGTCAACTTTTGGCCTTTTTCTGGGCCAGCTTCTCTAAAAGTGATGGAGGGGTGGGAGCGTGTTTGTGTGAGATAGCAGCTGCTGGGCTCCATCAAGGGAGCCGAGGAGTCGGGCGCCCCGCCGGACAGCACTGATCCCAGATGTAAGAGGGAGACAGGTTAAAGGAGACGAGGGGTAAGATGTACCGCGACCCCCAACACAGCCACCACCACCACCACCACCTACGAAATCCCTCTCAGACCAGTGACCCCCACACAAAACTAACTGCCAAACACCCTCTGACCTCTGGTGGTGCCCCTGAGGCCCATGGGCCTCCAGAAGAAGGTATTCATCCCTCCACTCGGGCTCCACTGCCTCCCTCCCTCTCTTCTATTTCTGCTTTACTTTTTCAATCTCTGTCACTCCCTGTCTTACTGCCATTCTCCCTCTCCCTCTCTGTCTCTCAGGCTGAATGGAGGGGTCAGTTCAAAAGGCTGCCAGAGAGAGAAAGAGAGAGGGAGAGAGAGAGAGCTGCTGGCTAGCCATGATGTGCCTGAGGCTTTGAAGTGAGGAGTGGATCTAAAAGGTGTGCAGCCTGTTTTTTTATGCTGCAACACACTTGGGGCCAAGAAATATAAACAGGTACTGTTATTACTCTTCCTGAATTCTGTTTAATACATTTACCATGAATGAATACTGTATTTAAACTTCTTAACAATAAGCCATACTTAAATGAGGAGCATATGAGGAACATTTCCAGCAAGAAAATGTCACTGCTACTTCTGTTTTTTAGCACAAAAGTTCTCCAAAGCTAGGCAAACAGTGCATGCCTCTACTATAAATCTACTAAAATAAGATGGCTGAAAAAGCACTTTATTAGATCTTTCAGAATAAAATAATGGGAAAAGCAAATGTAATTTACACTTCTTCAAACCTTTCCGAAGATCTTAAAAATCTTTTTTTTTTTCAGATAAAAGGCTCACAGTGCCATTAAACAACCATAATCACTCACTTACGCTGCAAGTGAACGTAACTTAACATCTTCAGAGATGTTCGTGCAGCAGTATTGCAACTGTGAGGAAATATTTCTTCAAGTTGAGACATTCAGCGTTATTAGAGGAGCCACTGGATTGCCTAACTAAACCAATGACTTTTTAACATCTCTCTCTCATCTCACATTATCCCTTAAAAGCTCATAAAAGCTTGTTTTTTTTTCAGCCCTCAGCAGTATCCACAAAATCATCTCCTCCACATATGTGAATGTTAAATAGATACAGAGACCATTTTATTACATTTCATAGCTCTAGTTCTTCAAACCTCTAGGAGATTTCTATCTGCTCTGTTTGCTTCTAGCAGCACACTTCGTCACTTCCACCTCCTGCCTCCTTTTGATGTGTAACTTCTTGGTTTACTGAAACTGATTTTTCACAGGGGATACAGGATTCCTGAGAGAATCTCTGATCTGAAGCGAATTAAAAAGAAAAAGAAATCACTTGAGAGGGAGGGGTGACTTTCTGTAACAGTGACCGTCACATTTTATTTCAGTTTCTGGCTAAGCAAGGGGATGTGTCATCACAACTGCTTTCGCGGTAACAGAATAATGAGAAACACACACAATCAAGAAAAAAAGGATAAAAAATTGAATAAGATGATGAGAAGTGGAGAATGACTGTATGTGGGAGCAAATATTGCACACACACACAAAAAAAAAAAAAAACGAGAGGCGGAAAAAGGGAAGGACTCAAGCTGCTCATTTCCATGCCTGTTGACTCTTTTGACTACTCGAGTCCTTGTCTATTGCTGCCTCCTCTCTCTGTTCTGTGCCTTTTTGCCTCCTGGCTCTGGGCAGTAATGGGCTTGAGCGCTCGTCTGAGCTTTGAAGTCCTTGGTTATCAGCCAAGCGTAGAGCTGTACCTGCAGCCATCTGTGAAGGGGCCGCCAGCAGCCGCCCATCGCTCCACTTCCCTTCCATGACCGGAGAGGGGCCGGAGCCAGGAGTGGTGATGGGGCTGGCAGCGGCACTTAGCCCACATTGGCTGGCCGCACATTGTACAGCCAATAGCTGTGTCTGTGCATATACCCTAAAAACCTCAACCTCGGTGCCCTAATCTTACTGTGTAATTCAGTCCTTCTCTGCTCATTTTAATATCTGTCTATAAACACCCCCCTCCCCTCCCACCCTGTCTTTTTCCCCCAGAAGAGGAGGAAAAATGTGGAGGTTATGAAAGGCTTGATTAAAAACTGCAAGCCATTTTTCACTCTGCGCTTCATGTAATATGAAGAGACGGTTAGGATCTTTTGTTTAAATAAAGTGGCTGTGAGTGCGGTAGTTGCCCTCTCGCCATCCAGCTGTAGTACTTTACATCATCTGTTGTCTCTGCATCACATTCGAAGCTTTTGTCCAACTTTTTTTCTTTTTTTTTTTTTTTTTACGAGCTTCGCATGTGCACGTGCAATGTGACGTGTCAACTTGAAAGGCCAAATGAGCCGGTGATAAATACGGCCAGCTCTCTTCCAGAGAGTGCTATGACAAATGGACGGGTATGTAGGGGACATTATCACAAACAATAGGATTAAGACCTGGGACAATGTGCACTAAAACAAGCTGGTGGTTTGAGTTTGTGGGGGTTCGTGATGGGACGAGGCAATAAGACAAGCTGGGGGGGGGATTGGGTGAAGCAGGGGGCAATGGGGGAGTCTGAGAGGGTTTGGGTGGGGGTCATGATTAAGGAGAACAAAAAAGCTACAGTAGCCAGACCTTCTTCACAAACCAGCTTCCAATTACAGACACACACACACACACATACATACATGGGGGCTTCCAATCTGGCCATCAGGCTGTTGCTGGAGTGTCACATGGGCACCATGTGCGCTGGCCAATGGCCTCTCGGCTTATCAACAAACAGAGCGGGATGGAAGGACAGATAAGAGATAGATGTTAGGGGTGGGGGGGTGGGGACCGTGGGGGGATGGTGGGTGGAGGGCAGGGGCTGGGAATGGGTGGGGGTCACTGGCAGATGATGAGAGATTGCAAAGTGAGCATGCAATATATGGCATGCGAGCAAAATGCAAATCATGCTTGCGCTGCACTGTGCAATATTATTCACATATTAAAAAAAAAAAAAAAACAGGATTTGACACCCTCAGCATATAAAGTGCCCTTTATGCTCTAGGAATCCCTGTGTAATTATTGCTTAACAGGCCCAAGTTAACAAAAGGCCTTATTCACTCTGTGCTGTACTGAGAAGCAGTAAAATGTGAACCTTTGTTTGAACTGTGGCTCTCATAGCAGATCAAAGCAATGGATGTGTCATAAGGTACAGAGTTTCTCAGCATCATACTCTTTCACAGATGCTATTCTCACCCTTGCTGTAGAACGCTTACTGCATTACTTTTAGCAAGAGGAGGTTATTTAAATCTAAGGGGGACATTCATCTATTTTTTTCTCCCATGGTGATATGCCACCCCACTGAGAGTCAGAAAATAGCTTCCAAAGAGATACAAATCTATTTAGAAAACAAATTACATATTCAGTATTCAAAGCATTATAGATTGGGTGTGTTCAAGAAGGGGTTAGAGGTCAGGGGTTAGGGGTGAGGGTGTGATGTGTTTTGAGCCATCACATTAGAATGTGTTTCAAGTTTAAATGCAGATGTCTCATCTTTGCATACTATATTAAATACAGAACTAAACTCCAACTAAATCTTTCCTTACAGACCCTGGGCTCACTGCATGGCTAGTCCGAGCCAGAAGGCAGCTGTTCCACACAAGCTGACACCATACACAGTGTGAAACAACAGTGCAGGGGGGGAAAAAAGGGCCTTCACACATGCATGACAACCAACACGGAAATGCCTTATGTAAGCAGTCGACAGGGTTGAGGCTCCATCCCGGCCAGCCTCCCTCTTCCCCTACGATAAAAACTAACTAATGTCAGCAACTGATGTGGTCTCCCAGTTTCAAGGACCTCAGAGCCCCGGCTTTTAGAGTTGTTTCCGAGAGACAGAGGTCTGAAACATATGGCAGAAGCACTAAAAAACAACAGCAACAAAAAAAAAAAACAGGAGTCTTACTGACTGAGGGGAAAATGAGAGCTGCAAAGTCCCCTTCACATCTCAATTGAATTTCCTCCATGCACAAAAAAAAAGGAAAGAAAGAAAGAAAGAAAGCCAGAAGAATGATGTGCTGGAGTACTGGAGGCAGTTTTACTCCAGAGAAATTTGCTGAAAAAGAGTATATGAAAAGTTGAGCCTGTTGAAATAGCCAGAAGTGCTCTGCTTGTATTCAAGGCTGGGCCCTCTGTGTCAGACTGGCCTCTACTAACCTGTCATTTCAGTTCAGGCTGACGCTCCCCTCCCTCCCTCCCTTACCCCCCATCTGTTTCCAAAACCCTCAGATCACACCTGTGAACTATTTCAGCACATCAGAGGGCTCACATATTCCCGTCTTCAGTGGAGAATTACACACACACACACACACACAGACACACACACACCTCATCTCACATGAAACTCACATTCTATCTCCTCTCCAAAGCCTCAGCTTCTTCTACTAAATGCTTCAACAAATCAATAGCACAAAAGAATCCCCCCAACACTGGATTTCACTTTTCTTTTCAGATAGGAAGCTTTGAATAATGCAAAAGCGATACTTGTAAAGACAGCTTATCCATTTTCATAACCTTTTTCTGAGCAAAGCGCCTTTCCTAACAAGTCATAAGATGATGCATCAGGTCAACAAACAGATCAAAACTGACACTGAGTGAAAGTGAAAAACAAGAAATAAACATTCACAATAGCACCTACAAGGATTTGTGGAGTGATGGCTGTTCTTTCCTGCCAGCTATTTAACTATCACCTCATCTCTTAGCGACTGTTTAGCTATCCCTCCTCCCCAGGCCCTTCTCCCTCACCACTGCGGACAGTGAAGAGCTAAACACACCACCCTGCTTGTCATAACAGTCAGGAAGAAAGACCCTCCTCGGTTCCCCTGACTGTGCCACGGGGGTGTGGCCGTGCCATGGCCCCCAAAGGCCCCCAGGGTTCTTCCTGCAATTCTAATCAAAGTTTAAAAAGCTGCAACCTTGGACTCTAAGCCTGGGTCATGGCCTGGGAGGAAGATATCAATCAAACAGCTCCAAACAAGCATGAGAGGAAGAGGGAGGGAGACCAGGAGAGTTGAGGGCAGTTTCCGAGAAAGTCTCGCTCGCTTTCCGTCTGTCTGTCTTTTCCTCGACCCTCGGAGGAGTAACGTTCCCTCGACAAGGACGGGGTGCGTTCCCCGTACCTGGAAACTACAAGGTAATTCAAAGTAGCATTAACTCATAATGGCCGTGTGAATGGATAAAACATTAATCTGCCTGTGATGCTGCAGCGCCTGTCAGCACCACCACCACCACCACCACCATCATCATCATCATCATCATCATCTTCTGAGTCATACTCTGTCCATTTTTCCAGGCAGGAACGAATGAATCCTTTCTGGAATAGCACTGTTTGACCTGCGTGAGGCAGACCTGCGAATGAAGTTGCCTTCCTGCCCATTTCTGCAGCTGTCTA
Source organism: Lates calcarifer (assembly GCF_001640805.2). NCBI lineage: Eukaryota > Metazoa > Chordata > Actinopteri > Centropomidae > Lates > Lates calcarifer. The sequence goes on along the minus strand of NC_066842.1, from coordinate 19,260,005 downwards.
ATCCTCTCGCAGGCCTACCCTACAAATCGGGTGATGGCACATGTGTACGGGCTCATACGCACATAGAGACATCTGCACATGCATGCGTGAGCACACCACAACACCCATATCTAGCCGGGGGAAGAGGGCAGTTCAGGCAGGCAGGGGAAAGGGTTTGGCGTTGTCTGAATATTAGCTTTTCCACAGCTGGGGGCTGCTGGACCTGCTCCGTTCATCAGACATCCATCAAGGTGTCAGTTTGGGTTATGAGACCAGGCTCCCAGGGTGATCAGACTGCTGCCCTGCCTGCCAACAGGCCTGCCTGATGGCCTTCAGTCTGGGCCAAGAAGGACCAAAGGCAAACACACACACACACACAAAAAAAAAAAAGACGAGGGAGAAAAGAAAAAGGCAGAACCAACAGGAAAATGACACAAGCACACATAATTCTGAATAAATGATTATGAATGTAAACAAACATGTCAGCTGCAAACAGTTTTCCCTCAACAAACTCTGCTTTAAACTATCAAGGGAAGTAGTTAATCATATAGATTTAACTTATTAGTTGCCCCGTAGCCAAGGGTGAGTAATCACCATAATAGCCGGTGTTATTCTATGTGAAGCCCCCCACCACCCCCACCCCTACACACACACACACACACACACACACACACACACACAAACCTATTTTCCACCGGAGATGTTGGTCATTTCCATGACTGCTCTACATAACAGCCCTCTCCAACACTGAGGAGGACAGGCAAGGTAATTAATTCCCCCTGCCGCTTCTTTCTCTTCCCTTCTCCTCCTCTCCGTGGTGAAGGGAAAAGCCAGGGAATGTAATTTACACTAATTGCCTTTTGCATAGGAGTCTCATTTCAACTTTCTTTTTCATGTTGAGTCTTAAGCTATGCCTCTAAGCTTCAACACCCCCTAATGAAAAATCACTACAATATCCCTACAGGGACACAACAGCACTCAGTGAAGAGTTTGTTGCCACCTTATTGTACTTTATCATACAGTATCTGCTATAACAAGCTATTATATAACCTAAATATTCCAATTAGGCCCCACTTTCGCTGTTGACATTTCTATAATGTCACTTTAAAATGTGTTAAAGTGTTACTTTTCAGTGCTTCTTCCTTAATGGTAATTCTGAATAGAGAAGAAGGGGTCCCCTTTAATACCAGCAGAGGGACTATAGAGTAGAAAAGAGGATATTAAACAATACAAAATAAATATTGGAAACATCAAGGGTCATTATTTGCTATGTGCAACTATTCAGTTTGAATAAGCTTCAGATCTGCATGTAAACCTGTTTACTTTATGAATATAGTTAGAGCTTATCCGTCCTATTGTATGTCAAAAGAGCATCTCCACAGGCAACAGTACTTCTGAATGATACATTACTACAGCTGAATGAAATCCAAATATCACATACAATTGCAGAAAATCTATCACACTAACGTCACTGTTATACATCACACTATTTAACCTATTGGTATTATTGTGTGTAGTTGCAGTTGGACCATTTACAGACCTCGATCATGCACGGATTATAATGGGCCGCCTGCATTGTTTTACATTTAGAACCCACCTTGCAACGACAATGCAAAACAAAACACATCGTTTCTACGTGATTTAGTCTCTTAGAATAAATAAGAGCTATATGACAGCAGAATAATTTAGAGAAGCATGCGGGGTAGCATTCTCTCAACTGGATTAGTCACAGCCACAATGCTGCAGCGATAGCGAGTATGCTGTATTTTAGGCATGCCTTTCGTTTCCGGAAGAAAAAATAAAACATATAGGAATCAATGCACCGAAGCAGTGAGACATGTAAAGTCAGTCAGTTTTTGGACTGATGAGAAATCATAGGAGACGGAAGAATGAGAGTGAATACAGAGCCGAGACTCGACCGATCGGTCTCCGACCTTCTTTCATTCCCTCTCCTTCCTCCAAGCAGAGCTGTGATCATTTCAAGCAGTAACAAGCGTGTGAGGACAAAAACACAACATTTCCAAGTGCCTGTGCACATGAAGACTACTGTATGTTTAACACGGGCTCGTCTTTGACCTTATTCAGGAGGGTTTGCAGTTTTATCAGCGCTATTTTGACGGACACCGCTCAGACTGGCACCACAATCTTAACTGAGCTATTTACTAATATTCTTTAACTGCAACCAAAAGCAGTAAGGCACAAAGCTGCAGGGGATCTGACCGCCTATTTGTGGTGGATAGAGAAAATATCGTGTTAATATATGTTGTAGGATTTTTGACAGAAAGAGGAGAGGGTGCAACGCATCTCTTCCCTCCGTATCAGCCGCAATTCAATTGTATCACAATTGGTACAGTAGGCTCAGTGACTGAGCTCCGCACAGGGAAGAGAAAAAACAGCACATTCTCAAAACCGTCTTACCTTCGTATACAGGGGCCATCGGTGCAAGGATTTCTGTTATACATGGCAAAAAATAAAGCGAGATTTCTGTTCAAAACTCAATAAAAATCTGCCATCTTGAAACACTGATGAGAGAGTCGCCGTGGTCTCCTGCATTACTGGCCCAGTTCATTAGTGAGGAAAATGCTCATAATTCATATCCAGGCGTTTTCAAACGTAGGGTCCGATGCGAGGAAGGCGACAGAGGAGAGGCTGTGCAATTCAAATCCCACCGGCGGCGTATTTCTGGAGGCTCAGATGATGAGCCACGATGACAGGTTTACTTCAGCTATTGTGCGACATGTCTGTGGAGTGAGGAGTCTCTGCAAAAGTTGCAGTGGTCAGAGCGCAGCGAGTTTGGTGTAAAGTGAGAGAGTCGACCGTCGATCGAGTCGATGGAGGCAACGAGGAGACGCATCAGTCTGGAGCCAAAACAAATACTAGATCTCCAACAGGCTAAAACGGATAATAACATAATTTTCATCATTGTGCATGTACAACACGTAAACAAAACTAAGATTAATGAACAACAGTTCGTAGCCTTGAATAGAAATGAATAAAGAAAGAAATGTAGATCAGCAGGCAGGGCAGCTTATATGCATAGCAACTTTCAAATACAAAGACAGCTTTAATGAATCACATCAACATTTAAACCCATTAAAAAGGAAAATAACAGATTAAAATGGAATGAATTAGGTTAACGAGATAATTAAAGAGAAAAAATAAATAAAATATCAATCATTGTTTAAGATATGTATACATTGTGGGAAGTGGCAGGTAATATTTCTCCCTGTTTTACTGATTATAGAACAGATATTTCTTTCTTTTCTTTTTACACATTACTGTTTAAAACTGCTTCTCTTTTCTGTGGAATTTTGAAAGTGCAGAAAAGATAACTGAAAGAAAAATCATCAGTCTGATATAATATATAGTTATATATTATAATTCATTAAGAAAACTTGTGACTTATTATTATAAAATATCAACAGCAGCCACAGCAATATCAGTAGTTCAGAAAAATGCATAGTTTACAGCAGTCAGGCTGTTTAGTGACAGCAGAATGCAAACAGTCTTAATAGTCAGTGGACAAATGATCTAATAAAGTATGCTAATTAATGCTACCTGAAGTAATTAGTTGGACATGATGTGACTTGAGGCTGCCGTTAAACAGCTGTTGACATTCTTCGCAGCCTGTGCAAAGTGCATGTGGGTTGGATGGCTCCGCGTGCGTTTGGTCATGCCTGAGCGAGGCTGGAGCGCTCCTACTGTAGGCTATAGTATGACGACATGAGATTTGCACAGAATGAACTGGAGCGGAATCGGATTACATAGGCTCACACAAATGTGAGTAATATGTCATTTACCAGCGACCCTGAAATGCACTCGCAGCAACGTGCGCGCACCAACCTCTAAATTAAACATGTCGATTTACACATGTGGGCGTCTGTTAATATGGCAGAGCATTAGAGCGGAGCAGTTTCAACCTATAGCCTACCAAAGTACACTAATCTGAAAATAAATAAGAAAGCAGTGTAGAAATGTTTTGTTCTCACTGTCGCAGAGAAAAACATAAAGTCCTATTACATAACTGTATTTCTTCACAATGTTACATTGTATCTGTGAAAAAACAATCAGCGATGATCTATCTTCAGCAGTGCGTGCTTTAAGCCATACAGCTTTGCAGAGTTATGCAATTACTCATTCAGTTTAAGTATGTCACACGGCCTGCAGCCCGTACACACATCATATAGAATTGACCACTGCACTGTCTATGATGTGATGATGTAATTGCGGGACAGGCGCAAAATTAGGTCTGAGAGGCCCACGGGGTGTGCAGACTATTTGTTTTAGCGTTAAAACACCAAGAAATGCAATTCTCCCACAAATCATTGTTTATTCATGCCATTGCCTCAACACAAGCCACTAGAATGTTCCTAAAGGGACTTAATTGTATAATGTGCTGTGGTAAGATATCCAGTACTGAGAGTATAACACATAACAATATGTGGACTATACTGTGAATCCAGTGTAAAATACATCACAATAAGTATCCCCACAACAGGTTTAGGTCCTCAGTTATTTATAAACTGTCTAGTAGTGTGATACAGTGTGTATATGATTTTCTTCTAAATCGTTTATAGGATTATCAAAGTTTTTTTTCCGTGAGAGTTTTGTAAGAGGATGATTATACTCAGAAAATATCCACTGAATTCTGATCTTGCCTTTCACATAAGCATCATAAATTTATTTTTATTTTATTTATTTATTTATATTTGATAACCAAGTGCTCATTGAAAAAATAACATTTTTGTAGTTGTAGTTGAGGCTAAAGTACAAACAGAGGGATTAGGCAATAAGGAAAAATGGTAAACGCTAATAATGCTAATTTCTTTTTTATTGCTGGCTGTACAGTAGGGACCAAGCCGGTGCCGGTTTCTCTCGTAAGAGGAGCATGTGAGAGTGTGCATAGGGGCACTGAAACAGCAGGACAAACAGCAAGTCTGAAAAGAGAAATGATTCAAATCATTCACCTGTTTCCTGCTAATTTGACCAGAAACGTCTGATTTATTTTGTATGGCAAAATAAATGTTATAGCAGCTGTGCCTCCTCTAGGCCTTTCAGTCAAATTATAAAAATGGCAAAATGGGGCAGTGAGACATATCCCTCCCCCCTTCCTCTAAGTTTCCTAACAATCCAGTTAGGAATGGTCCAGTTCCTAATCATTATTGTAGCTTTACACAACCTGATCAATTTATTTAAACCTCTTCTTTGGAGGTTAAAAATGTGAACACAGTCAAAATGTTTATCACAGTATTCATTGTATTGCAAAACTGTGTTCACGCTTAGCTATGAAAGTACACACTGGGCCAAAGTTGAACCAGGATGTAGCTCTGCGAAAAGCATTTCCCAACAGTTTGGAAAATAATTTAAAAGTTCAATTTCACCTCTCACTTCCCTCCAAGTGTTTTATGTGAAACTGGGGACTTCTACAAAATCTCTCTGGCTGTTTATGCTTCTCTCCCAAATGGGCCACCTGTACCTGTGACATGTCACAGTTGCTGAGAGGAATAACTATAAGACACAAGCGTCAAAAACAAAACAAAACCCAGTGCTTTGTTGTTTATGAAAATTTGAAAGACTTTGTCAACAAGGTGTGTAACAGGTAATTAAACCATTGCTATAGCACCCCACTTAGGCCAATCAGTGTAATTTTCAAAATGTCCCGACAGACTGTGATCATGCCCTCAAGTTCTGTTAAAATCCAGTCAGGGGTTTCGAAGAAATGGTGTGTGACAGACGGACAGATGATGAAACAGACACACTGACAGACAGACAGACGGTCTGAGGCAATTACATTAAAATTAATGCACCCACCCATGGTTCATCATGGAGGACGGTTATAACTCACCAGCTAGAACTCCAGATCCCAGGTGGGTGTGATGCATGAGGATATATCCTACTTAATAACAAATCAGATAGACTAATGATTAATAAGACAGTGGAGGGTGACTGTCCAGGTTTGTGAGCTAGTTAGAATATTACTGAAGCTACTGAGTATTTTTCTAAAAGTAAAGTAACAGAAGTTACTATGTTTTTGTTTTATTTGATTAAAAAGGAGACAGCAGTGTTACTGTCAGCAGGGCAGTATGTGCAGCTGTATGCGCTTCAGGCCTCTACAGCCCCCAGGAGTACCACTTACCTATGCCACTTGTCTTTGCCGTGCATTTTACTCATGGATTTGAAGTGTATTTACATTTCTACATTGGTTATTCTTCTCTTATAGAGTTATACTCTGCTACATGGAAGTCCTTGGTGGATACTTGGAAACTGAAAAGAATAGAAACTGTGTGGTAGGGATGTACACAGAAGCACATATCACTACACATGAATTATTAAATATGTCTTTAAGCTTTTTAGATTTACTCATGTTACAGAAAACTCCCAGAATATTTTAACACTTTTATTACGTTGGGGTTTAATTGAGTAAACTGAACACAGATGAGTTTGATGGTTGAACATGTAATTGTATACAGTGTGTTCGCATCAAGCATCAAAGCAAGAGTAACAGTATAAAACTGTATGGATAATTAACCTGTACCTTGTTATTATCCTTTTTTTTTTTTTTTAACATTTTTCCGTTACTTTTTTTTTTTTTTTTTGCTAAAACATCCCAGGTCACTTGCAGCAACAGCCTCCCACTAAGATTTGTTTTCAGTCTCTGTTATATGATACCATATTTTCTGGCTGAGTAAAGACTATAAACTATTATTAAGCAGGAAAAGAACATACACAGCAGGTAGAATTAAAACCACTGTAATTATAGGAACTTACAACGTGTATTTACTCACTAGTGAGTTCTACTGAGTATTGATGCACCTGTCTGTGTTGACACAGGACAGAGCGCAGCCTGCAGAGTAGGAGGACACACGCACTTTATCACATGGCCTGAGTTAAACACAAGTTAAGTTCAAACACAATTGGAAAATAAATTACATGCATAATACATGAATAGTGCCAAATGAGAAAGAAATTAAATGGTATATACAGTACAAAGCCTATTTCAGCTCTATTATTATACAGCGATTGCCTATACTTGCACTTCATATCCTGTAGGCTACCACTCTTTCATTATCTTCTATTGCCTTGGCGTTGTTCAGGTATTTCTTATATGCATAAATGAGTTACGTAGGTGGTCCTATATGAATATACTTTCTCATCTTTTATTGTGTTCATTTATTCTGCATGTGCACTGATGTGAAAATGACTTTTAAGGCGAAGCCGAGGAGCCCAAACATTTCTCTTCTCTTTTCCCTCTGCCTCTCTCCTGTGTCAGTGGAAAACATGTTCAGTTGTTACTGACATCTAACCTCTTGTATGGCACAGAAATAGCCTGTGTGCTGATTCAGACCCCTAACTGCTGTACTTTGCTGTTTAGTCCCACAGGTCCAATTATTACTTCACACGTATTAGAATCAGGGTCCTTTTGTGGTTCACTGACATGGATGACATCATTGATTTTTAAAAAGGACATTTCCATGGGAAAATCACTTTTACCCAGCCCCGCTTTGAGGAAAAAAACATGCCTGAATAAGAGATTAGTGAATTCCTGTTTGGTACAGCAGCCCAGCCAGTCTGTTGTAATGCATAAATTTAAAAGATTGATGTGCATTTTTTTGGCCATGCAAAGTAGTATTTGTAAGTAAATGACAAAAGTCATAACAGGTCACAAAACAGCCTGAAACCACCACTTTATGAAACATTTATCGATGACTGCCTCTTATCTGTCTATGCAGCTCCAATAGTTGTATGAGTGGGATGAAGTGTTCACAAACATGTTTTAACTTTAGCATTACAAGCTTTGATTACCTTTATGAGCTTCGTCTCAATAACAATTGGACTTTATAATCAACTCAGTAAGAGGTAATCATTTATCTCAGAGCCACCTATTTGTCCTATAAACACCAGACAAACTCTTATGAGGAAAATATCTGTAAAAAGAGGAAATAAAAAGCATTGACCATGAAAACATGCTTATCTAAGCTGTTTATATGAATGACAGTTGTCCTAGACGAAAGCTGTGTTTTCCTTTGTGCAAAAAGACATTTTGTGGTTTTTGTTTGGTATGTACAAGTGTGATGTTTTTCCTGCCTGTGAGAAACGGTGGTTTACCAGGCATCTCTGCAGAGTAAACAGAATTTAAATTCGTCTGAAAATGATTTTGGCACTGACTACCTTTTTGATTGAGCTACGGTATTTCTTTAACAACAAACAAGCTGCATAAATTACAACCCAAAGCTGTAAATGATTATCCCACATGTTCCACACGCACCAATGCATGCAGTTCTGTTTTGAACAACCAAGCAATTTGCCGTGCCTTATAAAATCTAGAGCACACTGAATAGCTTCTTTCTCATTTTTCTTAAATGTATTTTTTGACTGTTCAGCAATATATTTCTCAAAATGTTCTTTTTGTGTTGCAATGTCCTGTCTCGTGTCTGCGTGTGCCTTTTTAGTGCTGCTTGTTCTTGCTCCTGCTCAACTCTTTGGATTTTCTCTGAGAGGTTTATCATTGACACCATGTTACTGAGGATGGGATGGACATGGCACCCTGGGTCACAGTGGAGGGGAAGGGTGAGAGCTCTACCAGGCTCCGGACAAAGCTGCTGGAACAAATAATTGACAGGTTGCCTAGGAAACCAACCAACTAATCTGCATGAGACAAATCAGCACAGTCCAAAGAGATGTAGCCTGTGCTTGAAGAAAGTAGCATGTACTGTGTTCATTTCAAGTAGCAAGAGGTTGCTTGTTGATATGAGATGACTAATAATCTTCAAATATAATAGCTGAGTCATCACATAATCATTACAGAGTCATCCTTGAAAATGTTGACACATCCAGTATAAACAGCTCTTTCTTGTTTAACTGTCATATGATCTTTTTGTGTTATAACCCGCTTTTTTTATCTAGACACCATCTGCCTGAAGTTACATGTGTCCCTGACATGTAGGCACTAACTTTGTTAGTTTTATTTTCTCCATCTTTCTATCAAACATGTGTGACTGAGGGTGGTTTCCTCCATCACAGAATACTTGTAATTGATTTCTAAATGTATTCCATTTCAAGGCCAGTGGGTTGTCTGTGTCAGTCAAACTCGTTCTCATTTTTCTGGCGCTTTCTGCTGGTGAGTAAATATGTTCATCCTTGGGCTCACTGACAAAACCAGCTGTGGTTACTGCTCTTTAGGTGGTTCAAGCAACATTTGTCCTGTTCTGGTGAACATAAACAAGGATGGTTAGAGTACAACCAGTGTACTGTAAACCGCTCTGAAAGGCTGAGAAAGCTTCATTATGATGAATATGATCATTTGGTGTTTGGTCAATTATTTGATGGGTCAACAGGTTGGCCAGCAACACAGCAGAACATGACTATCAATGACCATGACCATTCACATATTTTACAACCCAGCACAAAATGTTCTTGTAAACACAAACATTAAACATTGCAACATTAAAACTTCCGACACACACAGATCTGTTGTTAAAGACTCGTGTTTTCCTGCTGAGTCCACATTGCACAACATGAATAATGTTGTGGATGTTAGTGGAAGTCCCATTCAAACATCACAGCAGAAATCAGCTGTTACTCTCTGTCTGATCAACAGGAGGAATAGAGTAGTGTTAGAAGACATATTCCAAAAGTCAAAGCCTATAGAGCATCTAATAGACTATTAAGTGACTAGAAGGTTGCTTTCCATTGATTGAAATGGTGGCTGTCAAAATGAAAGAGATACTTCTCTGACTACAATAAAAGGTCAGATTATGCATCATGGAGGAAGTTTTATATATATATATGAAAAAATATCCTTCATGATATCATTAGAGTTACTAGTTTGAGTTAAAGTCAGAGCTGAGTCAGAGTTGGACATGAGACATTTCATGTGGAGTTAAAAGCTAGAGACTTTTATATGGCAGGGGTCTAATAAAACATGCTATTTGAGGTGCATTGTGGGGATTGTAGGATTAAGATTTTTTGAATCGTCATTCCTATGAGGGATAAAATCTGCCTATGACAGAGAATGACTGCATCTTGGGAGAACCGCCTTAAGCTATTAAATTTAAACAGTCCAAATTAGCCTTCTTGATTATGACATTCATTGTTTGAAGCTAGGTAGCTGTCACTTAATGGAAAGGCTTTTCTGTCAGAGGTGAGGCAGGATCCCACCACCTCAGTGTCCCATCACTGGCTCTGTCTGTCATGCAAAACACAAGCCAGTAGAAAGTGCAGACAAAACACACAGATATGCCATCTGTGCAGCTCATGAGTTTCTGTCTCACTGCACAACATATATTTAACTTACACACTTTGTCTAACTTTATTTTACAATGTTCTGGATTTGAACCTTGAAAATGAAATCAAACCTGCATGCCAGCAGGGGTTTCAAATGTCAGGCAGAGTCTTCAAGGGGAATTCGGGGCTTTAAGTCTTGCTTACTTAAGTCGACTTACTGCTGTAATGACTATGGACTGACCAAAACCAACACCTCTGCATCTGAATAACACTGAGAAGTCTATACAAAGTTAACTAGGTTTCAGCACACATTAGCCAGAATTTTCTCCCTGCCTTGCACGATTGATCGCACAACTGAAAGAAGCATATGCAGCCCCTCCTATACTCTTTCTTTCACTCTGAGAGCTGTTTAGTGTTACAACAAACCTTATTTGCAAGCCGAGTGCCTGCTGTGTATGGTGTACCTTAAAGAGACACACCAGGTTTCAGCTCCTCTGTTGTGGGATGAACATTAACCACCAAGATGTTGCACTTTTCTTAGGTTGGCAAGAAACTGTTTACAGTGCGAGCGCTTTTGATCCAACTTACTCTGCTATTGAAGGCAACATTTTTATGTTCTCCTTTTGTGCTGTTATTATGTGTGGCTACACGCATACACATTGGCATGTTTGCACACACACACACACACACACAGGCACACATGCATACACAGAGAAAGAGAGGATGAAAGAGAAACTGTGTCCAGAACATGTAAATTCATGTCTGTTTGTGAAGCTGCAGCTGCTGTGGAAGTTATGCAACCTGCTATCAACATAAATGAAGATTTACATACTATAGAACACTAGAAGATGTACATACGAGCTTACATTGCATGAAAACCACTGTGTATGAAAGCAGCTGTGCCCCCAAGATTAGAAATGACAGGGTTCAGGGAAGTCGAAGTCCAGAGACAAATAGAGAATTACGCCCACACTTTCAACTTCACTCCTCAGCAAAACAAACTAAAGGTTGTGTCCTTGAAACACAGCCTGTCAGTGGTTTCTCAAGTGCTGTAGGTCTACACACCACCATTTCTTTCCTGTCTAACATAGTGAATAGCACAAGCCATGCATGCCCTGGGAAATCAAAAAGCTTCCCTCTCTTTCGCAGAAAGAATGTTTTTCCTCTTCCATTTCCTTGAGATGATTGCTCTCACGGTCTTCACTTCATGCCATAGTCATCAAAGAGTGTTAATGATCGTTATCTGAAAATGGCTTAAATGCTCAGCTAATCCAGTTTAGCATACACACACACACACACACACACACACACACACATACAAACGCAGGGTTTGGGGCGTTTTTTTTTTTAGCAAGCAAGGAGAAAACATTTCCTCCCCCCTGGGGGCTTGGGTTCAGCAGTCCAGAGTGTGGCAGGCAGACTGGGTTTCACAGTCCTCTGCTAGGCAGGGTTGAACCTCTGGTGAACTCTTCTGTGGTGAAGGCAGAGGCAATGACTGAATGACTGATTGACTGACCCCACCTCTTGCAGTCCCACACAGTCCCAGCCAGGTTTAGTTAGTACTGGAGATCACAGGTTAGAGTGACACCTACTGGATTCTGCACAAAAATTACAGTATAACTTTTTTTTGACAGATGAAGTCTCACCATGCATTCAATGCTGAATAATGACATAGTAAACACACAGGGATTAAAACAATCATGTTTTTCTGTTACTGTTATTCATAGGAGAGTCCTGGGATACACAGAGAGAAAGCTGGCGTAGGACCCTGTTTGTTGTACTTGCTAGAAACTAGCCAGCCACCATGCCCCAGATAACCTTATATACAACTAGCTACATATCCTGTTTTACTGAGAGAGACAGGCATTTGCTGCTCTGAAAATAGAAAAGGGAGGTAAGCTGTTACAGCTCAGGTCAGTGTATGGTTTAGCCAGCAATGCCACATGTGTGTTCCCACACTGAGTCCTCATAATAAGGAAGCTGATAGCATGATGAATGTTGTCTGAAATACAATGCCCCGTAGCACAGTGACTACAACTGTAATCTCCTCTGCTCTCTTCTCCTCTCCTGTAAAATGCTCTAATGGTAGCTAATCACTTAAGCTCTCCAGTACACTGTGTAACTAAAGCAGGGTCCATTCGGGGTCCCAAGGTTGTGAGTGGAACTGATGACATATTCTCAGATGATCTCACAACAAGTGAGCTTTAAACCATTTTGCCAATCCAAATGGCTCCTCTCGCTCATGGACAGAGTGACTCATGTGGTCAGAAACAGAAAGATGATGCCGATCTTTATTTGTAAGGGAATGAGTTACATTAATTATCATTACAGAGTTATTGAAAAGTGGCAGTGAGATTCAGTGCAGGCACTGAGTTGTATTTTGGCAGAACAAACCACCAGAGTTTCCAGCTTTTGAATTAGATTTTATATTCCACTGCAAACTATACAATAAAGTATCTCCAAGTATATGATTAAGATAAAGTTACAAAACATGGCTTCACAGTAGCAATGTGCAAGAGGTCTTTTCCTGTTTTTCCAGAAGACAGATAGGATGCTTATCCCACTGGGAACTAGCAGCTGGATGCCTCTGCAGCCTAACTGCTGAGTCCTTGGTGGTGATAAAACGCTCAATGTCCTGTCCAGATTGTTCAGGAATGTTGGAGAGGATCTCGGTGATCCATATGTTCTTTTCCACATGGTGCAGCTATCTGGACTCTTCAGATCACATCCAAACCAATGTGTTTCATTAGAGCTGGCTGTCCACGCTGCCTGTGGGGGATTAAGTCTATAAATCACAGCTGAGTTACTTATTGAAATCAGCAGTGGGCTTGCGCGGAGATATTCCCCCGCAAATCTGAATCGACTGATTGCTGACGTGAGAAGTTACACGATTTTGTTGTCCACCAATCTGCAGGACTGTTTATTGATGCAGACAGTGGTTTGTTAGAGGATGTTTATTTATCCCACTTCACTCTCTGTCTGTATGTCTGTCTCAGTCATGTGTAAAATGGACACAGAGGGTCCAGAGGATATGGCGGTGCATCTTTTACAGAAATGCAAAGCAGATCACCCACTCTTAATTTAAAGCAATTCAACATTTGTTCACCAATGGCAATGAGGAAGTGTCACTCACCCACATTCTAACATCCACACATCATACCAGATACTGATCTTCATATATAAAGAAGTGGCAAATAAAGTAGAGCATAACATCAGTGGATAGTTGACAATTAAAAGCCACTAAGCTAACTATAACATCATGTAGTACATATAGTCTACTTAAATATGAGTAAATGCTAACAACTTTATTATACTGTAAATAAAAAGATGAGAAGCAAGAGTTGGTGAGAGCAGAACACAGCCAGAAGAAAGTGCTAAAGTAACTGGGCTACCTTTCAAAAGTTAGCTTGGTTTAGAGTTAGCTTGTTGTCAGACACAGTGCTAATGTCATTAGGGCTATTTAGCTTTCATCTATTCTGAATTCTTAACTTTGCTTTGCATTTTTCCTTGCAGTGTTCAAGATTGGAACAGCTGGGAGCAACATGTGATTCTGCACAGGCCAGATAGCCAAGCAAAACCAGGGCAAAATGTTAAAGTATCCTGTTTGATATTCACAGCACAGTGAAACTTGTGATTTGAATTGTTCTCTTCCAAATGTCTCCAAATGAATTAATGAATTAGCTTTATTACCTATGAATCAATAACACAACAGTGCAAAGGTTATTAAATGTGGCTATGAAAACTGCACAAAACACTTGAATGTTCCTTTTATATGGGTTCCCTGCATGGCAACAACAAAGTATGGTTAAAGCTAGTAACCAAAGCCACTTGTTTAAGCTTCAGATAAAATTCATGGTAAAATGATAAACATGTCAGACTAGATGGGTCTGCCACTGGCAACAACAACCTTCACTGTAGTTTCTGCATAGAAAGTTGCCGCTGAACAAAATCACCACTGCAGAGCAGGAGAAAGGGTTGCAAACATTCTCCTTTCTGACTGGCGTTATACAATCAGTGGACTGATGGTCAAGGAATAATAGGGAAACCTTGAGTATTTCCTGTAATTATTCCCATTACTTTGCATTTACCATATTGTTTTCCAGCACAGGAAGAGACAGAATATTTTTATCTCCTAGTGTAGTAGCATTTATTTTTATCATGTTTTAAGACACATTTGAACATCAAATTAATCACGATAATCATGTCAAATTGCTTTGAACAAAGTCTGTCCACCTCATGTCTAAAATAATACCTCCACCCCTGCATGCACATGTGAGTTCTTCTGTGCATCTGTTTGTGCAGTGAGTGTGCTAAAGAGGAGGAGCTGCTAGCCTTTATAGCCACTGTGATAATCAGGATTGCTCTTTGCTTGCAAAGGCTGAAGCCCTGACAAGGGAGTCAGCAGCTTCTGCTAAGGTGTCAAAAGACTGTGCATCATAAAGCAACCCACTGCTACCATGCTTTACACACACACATACACACAAAATCACCTGTGATAGTGGACAGTGGACATATCTGCTGACTTGGCAGCTCCATTGACCTTCCTCTCTCTACATGCAGTTTGACGTGTGTTGTCAGTGGCTGACCTGGTGAGTGCTTATTGTTTAATTGGGGCTCAGTGGACGGCTCACACTGTCAGATCACTGCACACGTCCTTCATGATTTGTTATATCCTTGATGAGCAAATAATATGATTAAAAATGGTCAGTAAATGCAGATGGCATGGATAATGTTGATCCCATTTATGCAGTAGTGTGACTTTGGAGCTTTGGGGAGTTTCATAGATAATATCTCACTCCACAGCTGATGTGCTAGCTTTTCATATTTAGCAGTACTTTTAAGGTGTTGTGGCCATAATGGTATCGATTGTAACTTTTATCAACAGGCACACTTTAAATGGGAGAAGGAACAATAGGTCCTGGTGAAGTGAACCTGTAAAGAACAATCTGACCTGACAGAGAACAGCTTATTATCAGCTCACTCCAGCTCATTCTATTTCGGTCTTTCTCCATCCCTCTTTCTAAATATTTCTCTTTTCTAACAACATCCACCCATCAAAAGATGAGACACTCAGAGCCTCCTAGCAACAGGAAGAGGGTCTGCCCCCCTCAGAGAGCCCCTGTTAATCTCTAGCCTCGTCTCTGCCTTTACGACCATGCTGACGTCAAAGGCCGGGCCTATGTTATTGTTTCTCGAGGATTGAAGTGCCTCAGATGTGGGGATTCACACCAGCGTCGCGCTTCCTGTTGAAGTCTAGAATAGCTGTCCCCTCTCCCTTGTTGAAGTTACCTACAGTACCGTATGCGCTGAGAGGGCCGGCTTCGTGACAACAAGCCCGGCCACCCGGGGAGGTTGGGGGAGGCCTGGCTGTAAATATCTCAGTTGTTGTTGCTGAGGTGGATGATGTGCTCTGTGGGGAAGGGATGCACAGTGCTATATCCATATGTGTCTGTGTGTGTGTGTTTGTTTGCGGACAAGAGCATCAGAGATGGCACAGGTAGGGGGGATCCATGTGATTCACAGCGAGTGGAAAGGATATGGATTAAGGGTCACATGCATCTGTTGTGTTGCTATAGAAAGGTAGAAATGCAGGTGGGGTGTGTCTTTCTATTTTCTGACTTGGCTGATAACACATTTGCCTCCTCGGTGCACGTGTCTATCATACGACTTAATAAATCACAAGGAAGATTTCTCCTAATTCTCCTTTTCTATTGTCTCTTTCACTGTCCACTCCTCCCTCTCTACTGTGCTTTGTCATCTGTCTTCTTTCTTTTAGAGGAAAAACATTCCCCCTTTTCTCCTGCCTCAGTGGTTCATTTCTGTCTTGTGTTGTTTGTGGAGGCTCAATGGAGCGTCACTTACTGGCCCCTCGACAGATTCCAGACTACACACACTGCAGCTGCGGCTATAGAATAGACGTTAGAGCTGGCACTGCGTTGCTCCAAATTACTCGCTCTGCTTTCAGTGTTTAAATAATGGTCTTAGCACAGAGTTAATGGCAATAGTGGGAGGCCAAGTGATGAACACACTGTTTTCGGTGCAAAGTGTTCCAGCTAGTGCAAGCTCAGGATGGCCCGGGTCCCCGGGTTAATAGGGACCAGGGAGTGATATGTTGTCTTAATGGAAATGAAGGCTGCTTGGGGGAGGACATTACTGTGATTCCACCATGTGTGATGTTTTGAAGGAGTGAATGTGGCCATTATTTTCTCCCATTGCTTTTCTCTTGTTGCATCTTTGGGGGATGGGAATTAGAGTGAATGGCTTACAGTCAACCTTTTGTTAACAGCGTTAGCTTACATGCAAAAAGACAAAAAGCAGCGCATTGATCAGAGTGCACATATGTTCCATTCTTTCCTTCAGTTTTTCCCTTTTCTTTCTCCATTGTGTGCTGGTCATTGTACTTGTACATATTTGAGAGACAGACAAAGACAAAGTACGGACATCCCTGTTGCCGTGCAGCCTCTTTCAGTTTTTTTTCTCTGACTTCTAGGCCAGTGTTGCGCTAAGAGATGGTTTCATTAGGGGAATATTCATGGATGGGGAGTGCAGGCTCAGTTATTGATGCAGCTCATTGGCTTTTTGTGAGGCACAATGGGTTCTCTTGATTGATTGTGCTAGACGGCCGATGATGTGACACAGAGGAATGCCAGACATGTAGAACTATGAGGTATAGTCTGAGATAAACCCCCACTGAGCACACATGCTCACACTCACACACTCATGCACATATAAGCATACTGTAAAGACAGTGTCTCTTTAATGAAGACAGCTCTGTGACAGTAATGAACAACATCTAGTCCTTTATGTTGAGGAGATTGGCCCTTGCTCAGATAAAACAATTAATATTCATGCTTGGCTGGCAATTGAATAATAGCTGAGATTCTCACTCGAGCCCCCAGTAGGTTTTGATGATAAAGGATTGGGAGCAGTGGAGGAGTTTTTGGGTGAGCTGATTTTGGCACTCAACTTTTGCAGGCTGGATATGCCAAGCTCATCTCATCTGATCTGGTTTCCCAAAAGCTTACCAGGACTAAAGTCATCTTCAATTTATGAGGAGCAAGATCAATGCTCTATTTAGTTTTTGTGGAATATTTTGGGGGGAATATTGCAGCCTGGAGCTAACCAGATTTGGTAAGAGCGGATTCTTTTGGCTTGTGACTCTGCAGTGCCATAGCTTATTAATCAGAGGAGTGTTCTGCTCTCTGTGATAAGCCTGTGTTTTGTGTCGTTGTGTGTATGACCACCAGCCAGGATGTGGAAACTGGGGCTGAGCTAATACAGACAGTGTTCCACAGTGCAAACACTGACACATGCACTCTCGCACACATTCGTTCACTTGTGACAAGAAGCTGTGTTTCAAAGTCGGCAACGTGTGGCATCCAGCAGCATGGGGGCACATCCCTCGTCCACTCCAACATCCCCACTATCCTCTCTCAGTCTCTACTTCCTCCTGCCCATCTGGACACATCCATTTATTCATCCTTGTGTCTCAGTAGGTTGGTGTGGGGGTCTCAGGCAGATCTGATGCTTGGCATCCTATTGTCCATGTGACTGCCTCTGCACACTCTTTTTTCTCTCCTCACACTGCGTGTGCATGTGTGTGTTTGTGTATGTGTGTGTGCGCACGTACGCTTGTGCATGATCTGGGGAGCTCACCCAGCCATGCACAAATCAATGGTCATGTATCGATGCTGTTTTTATGAGGCACTTAACAATAAAAAAGCAATAAGCTATGACATGGATAATCCGGTGGGGCATCACAGGCATTGCAAAGCAATTATAACGGCTCTGCTCCACTCCGTATGATTTACAGACATGCCTGCAGTCTTAGAAAGCTCTTTGATACCAACAACATTTCCAGGAAGTGAAAGGAGGATTTATAGAACTGTTTGCCTCGCTCATCTCACACTACCTCGTATCCTTTTTCAGGGTTTTAACTGATATTGAGCTAAAGTGATATCATTAATAAATGGAGTGACTTTGCTTCTCCCTGGAGCCTGAAGTGCATAACACTCTGCTGGTGGGTGCGTAGGTGTTTTTAAGTTGTCACATATCACTCTTCACAGTCCATCACAGCAGATATACTGTATGTTCACCACTAATATTATAAAACCCGGTGATTGCATGATTGCGTGTGGGCTGATGATATTGTTTGTGGATTTGCCTACAGCTTGCCTACCCACCAATTCTAATGCCGGATTATTCATGAAGTGAAACTGCAAAGAATTACTGTGACGAGAGAGTAATTATACAGCACCTCAAAATGGCCTTATGTGGGTGACTGAGATACAGAACTCACATGACAGCAACAGAACTCCATTTGATTAAAATGTTTGCTTGGAGAACGTTTCGTAGGTCATTCATTTTGATCTCACCATGCTGTCAATCTAAACTTTGTAGTATTCACTGTCTCATATATGTTGTTTTTGTGTGTGGGTGCATTTTTCATAAATGCACAGTTTATCATATTTAATTATCATTATCAACAAAATGATATTACATTTAAAGGTGCTGTACGTAGGTTTTGCTGTCACAAAGTTGCCAACATTAGCATTTATAGCTAAAGGAAATGTTACGAGTTCAGCATCAAACTTCTTCCTGTACTTGCCAGGAGCTGTCTCCAGCAGTGGAAAGCAACGCCATTGTTAAATTTTGTTATGCTTTTATTTCTGTCACTTGTTTTACTACTTATGTTCACTAAATACTGAGTGACTCAGCATCACAAGCAGTTAAATGCACCAATAATTTCTGTTGCTGTTTTTTCTTCATGTGTTAAAATGCGCTTCATGAACTGGCTGCAGCTCAACCACGCATCCCAGGAGGAAGTGTGTGATTTATGATTATGATGAAGCTGTGTACTCAGTGCTCAGTTAATTGACATTAGTGATCGAAATGTGATCCTAAATCACTGGCTAGCTGTTAGGATTAAAATACAGCGACATCCCAGAGCACTTGTTCACCCAGGGCTGCAAAGATCCTGATTTCCTCCACAGGTTCTATCAGGTCTCTCACATATCATATGCCATTTTAGAGTTTTGTGTAACTCTGTGCATGTGTGTCATAGATTCTGTGCTGAGAAATATTTATCTGGGCATGAAATGTAGTTTTTCTGTTTTTCTTTTGTTACCATTGGCAAGATGTTTTCTGTGATCCTGTGAAATGCTTCAATGATTTGCCTTAAACGTTGGTGACCAGGGAAGTCAACA
Organism: Lates calcarifer; assembly: GCF_001640805.2. Classification (NCBI taxonomy): domain Eukaryota; kingdom Metazoa; phylum Chordata; class Actinopteri; family Centropomidae; genus Lates; species Lates calcarifer. The sequence continues at coordinate 19,240,596 of NC_066842.1, read as the reverse complement.
AATATATGCAGAAACCTTCCTGGGTCCAGTAAATATAATATATTGCCTGACTCACTGTGGCTTTAATAACATTGCATGCCCTACAGTGAACAGTAAAACTGAGCTACAGTACTAAGTGTAACTCTCTGCCTACAGTTTGAGCAATAGCTTGATTCATTTGCAACATAAGACTCCAGTAAACTGCCAAGACACATTAGGTCTGCTAAACCTGAAGAGTCTGTGCCAATCTTATCTGTGAATAAGCAACCAATCTAATGTAATCTGAGCCCTTCACACAATCTGAGCTGCCTCATCAAGGGGACACTGCATGATTACTGCAATGTATATGTGCATATCAGTTTATATGCAAGCCCTTGATTTAATTTTATGTAATGTAATGATGATTATTGTGATTACTATTTAAACCTATCCAACTAAAAACATCTCAAACTTACATTAGGTTGAAAAATTAATGGTTGATCTTCATTCATTATTAAAGTGCAAAATTTTAAAAGGCTTTAATTTTCTGATTTAAAACATATCATTTGGTGATCCAAAGTTAGTGAACTTTAGTCTTGTGTGCATTTACTTTCAGTTTTTTTCCTAAAGTTGCTTCCCAAGACAGAATATCTCTACATCGACTCAGGCAAACATGTTGTGAGAGACCCCTTCTCATCAGGCTCCATTAGACAGTATTACCAACAGCTGGCATGTCTCTACTAGTTATGCATTACATAGTCCCTGTATACTGATCCCAGACTTATCAGACCTCAGCTGCAGTCTGATATAAAGAGACATTTATCAGCTTGCTTCATCATCTAAATCCCTGTCCACAAAACTAGCAGTGGTCAGTTCTCACACATATCTGCCCCTTTTACCTTTCCGCATCAGCTTTTTTCTAATATTTCTATAATCAGCCCATTTTTAGTTCAAGAGGTTTATACATGGTGTTCGTGTTTCCATGCATTAGGTAAAGTAGCTGTGATGTATTGATGTGTCTCAATGTGCGTAAGTGGAGGTGTGACATCTGTGGAGGAACCACCTGATATCACACAGCCCCTCATCACACAGTGTGCAACCATACCTCCTCATCTTTCTTTACTTCCCCCCTCAGCCAACCCTATCTATCCCTTGTTTCCTCTCTGTTATCCATTCTTCCCATTTGAAACCACTTGCTTTTGTCCTTTAGTGTGCGAGTCTGTAATACATCTTCTCTGATCTTTTTATCTCTTCACAGAACTCCCACTACCTCCCATTTGTTATCTTATACCTACTGTTCACTGGTGTAGTACACTCATTAAATGTGTCATAAAACCACTGTATTGTATGCATTTTGATCACCGAATTACAGACTTATGTGTACTACACCTGCCAGCAGGTATACTGGAGGGCTTAAACAACTGGTTTAATACGTTTGTTTGTATGGTTGTGCAAGTGGAGACGCTCTCCTCCAGCAGACACTGCCAATATCTACGCCAGCCCTTTGTGGACATGCAATTGTGCCTGAACTTTATTCCAGCTGCAAGCAGTTATACCAAGGTTCAAGTACTCGACACAACCTGAATCTGAAGGAGCATCATCTCGGGGCAATGAGGAGGACAAGGCCATCGCTGAAGTAGGGCTAATACAGTTGGTTTAATTTATCATTGTTTGTAAGATACTGCAGGGTGAGACACTCTCCTGCGGTGAACACTGCCAAGATCTGCCCCAGCCTTGAACTACATGGGCTGTGGAGTTTGACTCCACAACCCTTTGTGCTAAAACTATTCTTAGTAAATCATTTTGCACCTCATTAACAGCTGTTGAAGAGTCCCTTAGTTTAGGTACTACTGCAATAGATTGAAAACCTAATAATAATAATAATAATAATAATAATAATAAACTCTTGATGTATGAGTTTGATTATAAACTAGAATTAAATGATATTATATGCAGTGGGACATGATTATAAAAGGATATGACCAGGAGGAACATACAACTGTATCTAAAACCTATTTTAAAAAAAGTAATTAGCCAAAGTTTATATGGTCTTACATCCCAACAACATAACACCCCCCAGTCCAAGTGTATTGTGCTAAAGAAGTAGATGCAGCTCCCAGAGGCTTCCTCCCCATCCCTCCCTTAGTCCTTCCACCCCCACCTCCTCTGCTCCTGCTTTGTGCGAGTGGAAGAGATGCATCTCCCAGAGAGGTTTGTTGCTCATCTCTCTCTCTCCAATAAGACAGGAGTGTCTCTCTCTCACTCACTCCGTCTCTCTCTCTATCTCTCTGCGTCCCTCCCAATATTGCACAGTCTCTCCACCCCCACCCCTTGTTGCCTTGTTTTGAGGGAGAGAGAGGGTGCAAGAGAGAGAGAGAGAGAGAGAGAGAGAAAGAGATGCTGGCTCCCAGAGGCAGACTGCTCATCCCTCAATAACTCCAGCTGGCTCCCTGCGGTGCTGAGCCCTGTCCTCTACCACTCAATTACTCCCCTCCATAAAGACGTACAGATGGGCTGGGATGCATACGTGCACACACACAAACACATACACACACACTTGTAGTTCACACAGTCAGAAAAGCACACATCTGACTGTGCCTGTGTGAATCAATGCACACACAAACACGCACATCCTGATCAAGCAACAAAGCTCCTTCACAGGTTGTTCAGTGCCCTTCCTCCTCTCACAGCTCACAAATGGAGAGGGAGACAAACCTTTTCTCCTTTTCCTTATTTAAAGGATTTGCAGCTAAGATATACTTCTTTCTCTGTTTCTCTGTATTGTTTTTTTCTGTCCCCTGTCTTTTCTCTCGCTTTCTCCCTTTCTCCCCTTCTTTTTTCCCTCGCTCACTGTGCATCCACAGGCGGTTAATGAGAACACAGCACAGATTGGCTTACCTGCCTGCCTTCCTGCCTCTGTTCAGCAGAAAACAGCTCAGAGCCTGACAATGACTCACCCTCAGTACATCAAAATCACCAATAAAGGCTGTAAAATAAAGACTCCCCCACTTAAATACACCTGCACACACACACACACACACACACACACAGGTTAATACAGGGTCAGTAATAGTAATTTCCACATGTAATAATGGGACAATAGCCCAATTTTTAATATTCTGTCTTTCAATTCCATCCAAGGTTTTTTTTTTTCTTTTTCTTTTTTTTAAGAAAGCAGAGGTTGCATTTGTCTTGCATGAACTTGAATTAGTTATGTTTGTACTGAATCTGATTTCAAAATTTGAAATATTGAATAAGTTAATTCAAAATTAAAATTTTCAATTTACAAGTGTATGTCTAGAAATAAGAAGAAGCTCAATTTAGCTAGCAAATTAAGGCTAACGATGATATCGGAGCATGCTGTATGTCTCAGCTAATCTCAGCGGCAACAATATAGCTAAAAGTTAAATTCAATAATCAGAGGGCACGTAGCAGGGTATTGACCCTCACCAACACTATAATTTATTCTGTTTGTCTTGTCTTGTGTGTGAGTATGTGTTTATATATATCTTGAGAGTTTTTTTTTCCTCATGAAGACAGCGCATGAATCTAATTCTGTTTAGTAGCCAGCATAACGTCCTGTATGTCAGAACTGTGAAAACATTCATATCCCTGTCATATCTAACTCCAGCATAGCGACAATATCTGTACCTTGACAATTGTGAAATCATCAGTGGGATGAATTATTCTTGGATCTTGTCATTCAAAATCTAGCAGTCCTGGTCTCAGCCACATGCTGCACAGAGGTCTCCACTGAGACAGTCTTGACTACAACGCTACCATCTGCTCTGATCAGGCTGAGATGCAGCCAAGCACATACAAACATTACTGCACTACTATAGGACTTTCCATTGCCTCATGTCTGATGAATCTGTGTGTGAGCTGTTAATGTGAGTGTGTTCGTCACAGAGAGAACCATAATGTGTGTTTTGACCTAACTTGACTTAAACTAGCTGTGTTATTATGCATTAGATAGCGCGTTCCAGTGGATGAGCACTGCTTGTCTATCCATCGCTCTGTCTACAATTGATATTTTCATGTCACACACAAAATCATGTTTATTTGTTTTTTAACTGTAGCTGTTTGTTCGGCCTCACATTTGTTCATTTTCGCAAATCCAAGTCAAGCATGGCACATGCGTACTGTTGGAATCAAGAAAACAAAGCTTCTCTCTCTCTCTCTCACACACACACACACACACACTCTGCCTCTTCTCCTTTCTCTAACACACTTACACACACGCAGACCTCTCTGCCACGGCAACAAGGGAAACAAACATCGTTTCTCACCCAGTCTGCGGCGCTTACACTCACTTTAGACGCCAACCGCTGTGTCACTCAGAGCCACAGAATACAATCTATTGAACACAATAGCAGCTTAGTGTCAGACACAGAGCAACAGTAAACTGTGTATGCTATATTATATCTGGGGTTTTACAGCTTAATAATGAGCAGTCCTGCTGAGAGTACCCTACAACAAATACTGCTTATATCAACACCGCATTCTAGAAATGTTTTGTGGTTTTATTTTATATTATTCAGGCCATTTTGTTTGCTGTTTCCCACAGGTTCTGGGCTTATTTGTAGCACTGGGTAGCTTATGTATGTGAGAGATGCAGAACAACAAAAAATAAGCTGTTTCAGTGTGTGTGGTTTGTGATTTTTGCCATCAAGTCATGATGAGGGAAACACTGCTGCCGTTTGAATCAAATACCCAACAGCGTGCCAAACAGATGTAATCTGCTACCAATAGCATCTACATCACCCTCCTCTCCACTTGTTCTGACACAATGGCCCTTGTCTCGGTGCCAGTTAGCAGGTGAATAAGTCAGTTTGTCATATCCCGGGCTATTTATAATGCAGGCAGGTTGATTAAGGCCAAAGCCTATATTTAACATATGAAACAAGAAATAGAAGAAGACACAGTGGTGTATGGTGTGTGTGTGTGTGTGTGTGTGTGTGTGTGTGTGTGAGGGTGTGCATATGATGTATGCAGGGAGCCCTGTCTGTCAATTCTGACACATGCAGTTATAATTATCACACTGTCATTAAAATGACTCAGTGTGAGTGCCTGGCAGGCTGCTTTATTGCCGGGCTTAATCTATGACCGGTTCACATCTCATTATTAATATGGTAATGGATCTCCTTGAAGAGATTAAGGGATGGAGTGGTTGGTGGTGACAGTAAAAGCTATTTTAGATTTTAGAATCAGAGAGGGCTCGGGAGCGGGGTGGGGGGGTGGTGGTGGGTTGATGCTACTGGAGATGAGTACTGCCGTTTAATGTAGGATTTTTTTTCACGGTTACAGCACCCTTTTTGTGATTTTTTACTAAGTTGCGATATGTGAAAGTGCACTTGTATGAGACTTGTTGATAAATATAATCTGATGGAACATTTTTGCTGTTGCTGTGAGTGCCTTTTTTTATGTGTTCTTGTGTACAAGCTGGTGTCTGTGTCTTCGGTCTAACAGCTTTATTTGCTGTCTGTAAATGCCATCAACGCACTGTTCCTCCCAACACACAACGAGGAAACCCATCCAGTAATTGGCCTTTCATCGGTCAAGACATCTACCGCCGCTGCTGCTGCTGTTGCTGCTGTGCTCTACCACCAAGCATCCTCTGTCTTTTTTCTTTCTTTCTCTCTGTGGGATTCATAAGAAAGCTGCAGAGCAGACACCAGACAGACAAGGCATATTACATGACCGAGTAACGTCCTGCCACATCCCATAATGGCCCTCAAACAATGTCCTGTACAGAAGTCCTCAGTGCACGTCCAAGGACTTGCACATCAGCAAAATGTGTATATGAATAATGCATGGCAGAGGTTTTAGGAGTCTTGAGGGGATGGGAGTTTACATTCCCCTGAGCAAACAAATATATCAAGTGTCATGATGTTATGTGCTTATATGAGGAGATGCTCATGTTGTATATCCAGGAGATTAAATGCGTTAAGGCTGGTTGGAATTCTCCTTTTATTGACTTTTATGCATCACTCGTCAGAGAACGTCTGAACTCTTTCTTCTACATATCCAGTCTTCCCTCTTCCCAATCCTCTCGGAATCAAAAATCCCAAACCATCGCCTTTCTTTTGGCAACGCATCCATGTTCCGGCAGGTAGGATTAGACCGAGGAAGGTTTGATATAATCTCTAACATCTGTTCTATATTTCCATCTAACTTTTCCATCCAAGTTTTTCCTCTGGCTGTCTTTTCTTTTGTCTTTAGCAAAGCATTTCACCCATGTCAAAACCAGTTAAGTCCTTGAGTCCCCCCCCCCCTGCCACACACACACACACACACACACACACAACACACAGGCATATCACCCCCTAAGGTGAGAGAAATCTTGCTTCTAACATATTACTGCACTTCATTAGATTTGTTCATTAAAGAAGGCTCACGAGTAATGACTTTTTTGCACCATGTGACCGCCAAATAGATTACAGTATTGATAATTGCATTAGTTTTATGATGAATATGTAAAAAGTGGAAAAGGAGAGTGGGCGTGTTTAATATCACAGAATTAATAAGATTTGATTTCGTCTCAGCCTTGATTCCTCCACAGTGTCAAAGACAAAAAGATTTTTTTTAGCGGTGTGTCTTTTACTGAAAGGATTATCAGTTTGGATATAGAAAATATGTCTCCACTGGATGGATGAATAATATTCAGGCTGTTATCACAGCAGCTATGAGATAAGGCAATAACAGACAAAGATAAACAGATGAGAAGGATATAGACTCCAACATATATGCATGTATATTTTTTCATTATGTGCCACAGGATTTGATGGCATGTGGATGTGTCTCTGCAGAGCAAATCCTGATGGCATAAAGGGATCAATACTCACTGGGCCAGATAGAGCAGACACTGTTCCCCTGTAGCTCTGCTGCAGACATTTTAACCTGCTCGGTTATGACACCCATGAATCTCTCACCCTTGGTTTTTCACTCAGTCTGTCTATTTCAGTTTCAGTTTGCTTTACTTGCATGATATGTTGACTATAAATGAAAATTTTGCAAAGAAAAAGCAAACATTAAAGAAAAGCCTTATATTCTATATCTTGTGTAGTTTGTCTTCATATGTTAAGTTCATAGATGTATATCCAGTCTGATTGGACCAATACATTTAGGGTCAGAATATATGTATTATGTATGCAATATATGTTACACTTATTTTGATGGGTTCTGCCTATCTTCCCTTGTCATGCAGTTTAACAGAAACTTTTCAACTTTTTCTCATCAGGCTGGGTCATAAGAAGATCTGAAAAACCTTTGTTGAACGGACATATACAGAGAAAATGTATCTGTTTCAATGTCAAGGTGAAAGTGGTCAGACATACTGTACATTCTAATGTTGGTTTCAATAATTTACAGAGCAACCGCTTTTGATTTTGGCCACTCTCTCAATCAATGTATTTCTCTGTGATAAAATATTTGTAAGTTCGAGGTTCACTTTTGACCCTATCCCACTGTCTTCCTCAGCATATGGAACTTGGTCATTATGGTTGTCATTATGTGACCCAATACAGAACTTCAGTCATGTAATATCAAGTGCCCATATATATGGGTAAATTAATCTCCTGTTAAAAGTGAAACCTGATGTAACTATAACTATATACTGCAAATAAAGCAAAAACACAGCAGATTACTCCACTGGTGTCAAAAGAATGACACTGATTTGCATTTGTTTTAAATGTGCAGTATCAGTTTAGAGGTGTTCTGTTTGTGCTTGAAGAGCTTATTATGTGACAAGGAAAACAAATATAACACCAACTGATATTAGTCATTTTTCAAGTGAATTACAGGAAGTTAGGATCTCACAGTTCATAAGATGTATAATTTGAAACACAGATGTTCATATCAGTTTAGTGTTAACTTGGATGAAAAATTGACAGTTATTTGTTTTCTACACGATTAAGTAAACAATTTTTCAGTGACATTTTTTGCAACTCTTGACTGATAGTAGAGATGGACATAGGGAGAGAGATGGGTATGACATGCAACAAATGTTGTAAGCTGCAAATAAAAACCATCCATCTGTCCATGGGCAAGAAGGTGGCATACGCCCTGGACAGGTCATCAGTCCATCACAGGGTTGACATATAGACAAAGAACCATTCACGCAGGTGGAACATGGGTAGAACATGCAAACTTCACACAGAAAGAAACCCAGGACTCTTTTGCTGTGAGGTGACAGTGGTAACTACTGCGCTGACATGCTGCCCTGCAAAAACTAGAAGTTAATCTCTCTGTTCATGATTTCTTATCAATTTATATTTTCTGTGTTTGTCTGTAATGTCAACATTAGGGCAAGTATCAGTGTGATACAAAATTGCAATCTACTCGCTCAACACCAAAATATGCAGTAAAACATTCTTTTCATATTTGTGACAGTGATTGTCCTTGAAATCACTGTGTGTGTGTGTGTGTGTGTGTGTGTGTGTGTGTGGTTTTGTTTTTCTATATTTGTGGGGTCTGAAAATCAGGACCCCACTTTACTTGTGAGGTCCAATAGCTTAGTTTAAAATTGGGGTTTGAGGGTGAAGATTTGATTTTAGGGTTAGGGTTATAATTAGGTTTGGAGTAGGGTTTAGCATTTAGTAGTGATGGTTAGGGTTAGGGTAAGGGGCTAGGTAATGCAATATGTCAATGAGGGTCCCCACAAAGATAGGTGTACAAGGATGTGCGTGTGTGCATATGCATGAGAGCATAACACAAGGATGAAGACTGTTTCTTTCCTGGTGTTGCCTCGTTGTGCAGCTTGCCCTCGTCAGAAAGCTACAGACAAAAGTCAAAGCAAACTTTTGTCCTCCTGATATTGTGCCTGCTAATGATTTTCCATTCCAACTCTAATCCTGCATTTCTTAATATATGTTCAGTATCATAACCGGCGCCTTCACCCACATGGATGCTGTTTGCTTTTGTTTGCGCGACACACGCCAGGCGCATGCAAATAGAAAATCTAAATAAGAAGCTATGACCCAGAGTCCAGAACAAACTGAAGAAAAGGCAATGAATGGAGGAGTTGTGTTGGCAGTGGTTGTGGCAAAACACAGCAGTGGAGCTCTCTAGCTGTGTGATGGCAGGGAAAAGCTGTGGCTGTGACAGACTGAGAAGGTGTTGCTGCTGCTCCTCTACAATTTCTAAGTCTATCACTCAGAGAAAAAAATACAACCCATCCATCTGGCCTTTATGGAAGATGATTCAATTTGACCAATCTCTTGAAAAATACAGATCAAATGGTGCTTTAACAAAAGGGAGAGATTTTTGTATGAAGAACAAACAGCATTTTAACACAGAAATCCATCTCAGGCTGCCTCCCTGTAATTCTTTATGTTCATCAAACAAAATAGGGATGACAGGGGACAACAAAACACTCTCATTTGACTGAGGTTGTACTTTGCTTCAAATGCAAATCAAGTGATGTCATCTTTATACCACAGCAGGATATTGTTTCATGTAATTTCAAGCAAATCTGCATCAAAAAGAAGATGGAACTTTATTTAGCAGAATAATCATTACAGGACTAAATGACTTGTTGAGATGGACTTTTTTTTTTTTTTTTTTTTTTTTTTTTTTGGTAGTGTGGGTTCACTCAGCCTCTAACCCACTACCACCCCCCCTGTTCCCTGAATACCCAGCAGTACATTAGCTGGAGAGCTACTATTACAGCGTTCCAGTTCCACAGAGCAGCTATGGAAAGCTGAGTGTTACAGTAAGCCCCCACAGGTTTAATGGCGCGGACTTCTTTCACCACCTCGCCAGTTCATAGCCAGCTCTCCCCAGGAGCACCAAGGTCACATTAAAACAGAGGACACAGCAGCGTCCACGTGTATGTATGTGTATGTGTGTGTATGTGTGTGTATGTGCATTTGTGCCTGTGTGTGCCTCTGACTACAAAGGCAAAAGAGAGTCATTAGCAGGGAAACAGCAAAAAAGGGGTGAAGTTCTCCCTCTCTTTTTAGCGCTCTCCTGTTTTCTCTCACCCTAAATGTGGCTGAGAGCGAGGTCTTGCCATCCTCAAACAGGAATGGAAGTGTCTAATCCCCCTCGGTAAAGAAAATTCCAATAGGACAAACTTCAGATCATTCTGCGTTGCACAGAGTCAAGAGTGCTGTATTGATCTGCTCTGTCTGTGATGAATCCACAATTAGAGCCATGGCAGGCCGATGGGGAGTCTGTCCTCTATTTGATTGAGCCTGCCCTCTTTGCCTTCATGGCTACAGTATGTGGATGAAACATTAAGCAGGACGGAGAAAGCTGTAAATGTGTGTGTGTGTGTGTGTGTGTGTGTGTGTGTGTGTGTGTGTGTGTGTGTGTATGTGTGTGTGTGTGTGTGTCTGTGTCAGCTGTGGCAGGCAGGAGCTAGTTCTTGCTTGACAGCAGCAAAGAAAGAAAAGAGCAAATGAAGGAGAATAAATGAAGATAGAGGCTATAGATTGCCAGGATGCTCACTGATATTACAGACAAGGGAGGAGATGAACAACAAAGACGGACAAGGAGACTTTTTTTGGGCTGATGTAGTACAATTTAGGTGGTGGGTGCACATCTCCTGGGAATCAGGAAAAGACTTACAGGGGAAGATACTGAGAAAGTAAGGACTTAGATTATGTGGCACTACAATATGAAGCTATTTGGGACTGTGATTGTAGGTGCATACCCCTCATGAATTGTGGGTGAGGTGGTTGGGCTTGGGGAGTGGGGGGGGGGTTCAGCCTGAAGGAATGCCGCTCAGCAGTGCAGGGGAGAGGCAGGGGTATTGGGGGGGGGCATCCTGCCAACTGGGTTTGCAGCTTAATTAACTCTAAAGCAGGCGAGCTGCGGGCTGCCCCGTCGCCTTGCATATCAACGACCTGAGCGCTTTCTAAGCACCTTAGCAGACAAGCCCTCCTTTGTGAGCCAGAGCAGTCCATTCAGCAGGGGCCGCTGGAGCCCAAGGAGCTCCCCTCTTGTCTCTCCTCCGTCTGATGGGCATGCACTGGTTTCTTCACATAAACATTTGAATGGAGCTGTGGTTCTGGTCTGTGGAGAACTGAGACCTGACCGAGAAGCGGTAGCTGCCTGTTTTTCTGTGTCAAAATGCAGGATAGATATTAAGATGTCCTGCTTGTAGCAAAAATCTTGGAGAGACATATTAAGTTACACATGTGCATTTATAATAATGCAGTTTTTCTACTGGTTAACAAGGTAAAACTGTTTTATTAGATTTCTAAATGTAAACAGGACTACATAAAATTCAACCAGAATGTGAGTGTTTGCAGCCACAGTGGATGATCAGATCTGTTCTTATCACTGCAAGTGTCAAACCAGTGCCTTTCCACAGACACAGCCCTCTCTGTACTAAAGTGCAGCAGTCCTGCTCCCTTCACCACTAGCATCAGCTTAACTAGCCACTGACCTCTAGTGGCCTGGGATGGAACTAGTCACTGATCTAAAATTAATTAAGCCCTTTGTAATTAGGATGACTATGAAGGTGATGGTCAAGGGGACTCAAGTTTGCCATTCAGCAGACTTGGTAGTCATGCGCCATTATCATTAAATTCACACTAAAGGTGCACATAGCCCTGCATTTTCTATTATGTTTAATTACTATGAGAGAAAAAGCACAATACCAGTGCAGTAAATCGTGTTGTCTTTTCACAGTTTCTCCATAATGCATGTATTTGTTTGTATCTCAGGGATGCTACCTGATTATGTGATGCACATGCACACACATACATAATCACTCAGAAACACACACCTCTCCTAGAGCAGCAGTGCAGAGGTCAGGCTTGATATATTCTGCTGAGAGCTCACCACGATCTGTGATGAGAGCAAGTGGGATTATTAAATTTGGACCTGCTGGCTCCTTCAGGCTGGTTGACTGACTGACCTTGAGTTGCTGGCTGGCGGCTAGCACGACGACGGACTGGGTTTGCGCTGGTCAGCCAGTCAGCAGACTTATTGACTACATGCATGTCTGCAGGGAGGTCTGGCGGGCTGGCTGGCTGGCTGGCTGGCTGGCTGGCTGCCTTTTTGCTGCTACTTTTGCACTGACTGACTGGGAGGATGATTGATGAGCTGCTGGTTTGTTGGTAGTTGACTGACTGACTGACTGACTAGCCTGCTGGCTGGCTGGCTGGCTGCATAGATGGCTTTCTGCTGTATATTTCATTAGGCCATCACTTCCATCACTTGGCAGCTCTCTGGTTACACAGCCATGAACACTTTGCACACACCTGTTATCACCAACACACATATCCCATCTCTGCTCTGTGTTTCATTCAATCTGAATAATATCTACTGAATTTTAGTGATGAAAATCAAAGCAATAGTTCAGTGCATGTTTTAAACATCTTAATTGTGCTTTTTTGGTTTGATGAATTGTTTAGTGTTCACTTTCTACTTTCTGGTGTGCAATCTTTATCTATTTTTTCAAACAATTCATAAGAAATAATGAACTACATTAATTAATGTATTAATTAGTGACCTGCAGCCTCAGAGATTTAACTGATTTTGTATTTAACAGATCATGTGCAAAAGGAATAGGATGTTAGTTTGTTTAATCAAGCTCAGGCCTGAAACTCTTCTGTGCAGCAATTGCTTAACTTTAAGATCAAAGTCATTCATTATCACCAGACTGGAGTTTTTCTGTGTTTTTTTTTTTTTTTAAGTTTATTAATTTTTTAAAAGTTGTTTGAGACTGTGATGAGCAGGTGCGGTAGAAGAAAAGGAAACAGACGGTGCAGTTAGAAAGACACAATTCAGAAAATCATTACATTTTCACCTTGACAAAGCCCGAAAGACATACTGTATGTATAGAAGTACATATGCAGTAGACATACTCACACTAAAGGCCGGATTAACTTTGGTTGCTTAATATGGAGTGTGTGGATAAGTAAATGAGATCTTTCCATAATACCAATTTGTCAAACAGTTTTATAATAGCACTGTATTGATTTCCTGCCTGTCACAGTATGCAGTGAGAAGAAGATATGCCATGTGAGAAACTGTTGTGTGTCGATGGCACACACATTCATTTAATGAACACTTTCAGTTAAAGAAATAGTTAGACTTTTATTCCAAATCATGTCGGTTGAGAATCTCACTCTAACCTGATGAATAAGATGTGACTAAAATGTATGTTCATAGTCTTCTGTTTGCTCTCGGAATGCTTGTCAGGTATCAGAGTGTATCATGAGCAGCACCCCACCATGACAGCCCCCCAGTGGGGATGTTGGTATTAAAGTGCCACACTCTCCGATGCTTCGCCTGATCAGTCCCGGGCTGATAAGACGGGCTGCTTATGAAAGGCAGATTTCTTTCTTAAGAACACATCAAAGCAACCGGGCCCCGCTCACTTCCCTCCTTCCACACTCTGCCGGGGCTTGGAGAAAGAAAACAAGAACGAAAGCAAGGTTGGGAGGAATAAGCGCGGCAAATTGGGTTTGCCATGGTTGGTTTTGATGCCAAGACCGGACGAACTAAGTCAGAATTCAGGGATATATGCCAAAAGAAATTACTACAGCTTTCAGTGAGTGTAATCCACCACTTCAGTGCGTATTTCCTTTTCTTTTCACTGTGAGAGAAGCTCATGGCATCTTTATTGAACTTCTGCTATCTGTAAGCGTATACGGTATCAGCTGTCAAAGCATAAAGTACTCAGATTTTTTTTTTACCAACCCTTTCAAGAAAGTTTATTTTCTCTTTTTGAGGGATTTACAATTTGTAAAATTTGCTTTGATTTAAACATGATTGGTTTGTGCTGGCAGTCTCAACTGTTACAACTGAACAGACAGGGAGACAGAAAACTACTGAATGAGAAAATCCTGTCAGTCCAAGATAAAACAAAGTCTGCCCGAGATTTGTTCCTGCAATTCCAATGTATACAATCACAATTAGCTATTTAAACATAAGCTAAAGGAGGAGGACTGTAATACCTCTAATCATACACAGCGGTATACAGTTTTCATGGCATTTAATATAGACCCAGTTCCTCTTGGAAACTCATTATTGTCCTGTTCAAAAGCTGCTGACTCACATCTCACACAGTAAACTCAAGGCAGCTTTGTGTGCATCCTTTGCATTTTCTGTATCCACGAGACCTGGAAGAATAACCTGCAACTGCAATATGAACGTGGTGCTCTGAGAACTGTCAGTTCTTAGCAGACACAGAGCTTTTGATTCATAATTTGTGTGGGTGTGAGTGTATGTGGCCCACCAGCAGTTAGAGGGCAGTGGCTGCAGGGGGGCCTGTGGATGAGCATGGTTGTCTAAATCAGTACTGACAGCCTCGCTGCTCTTCTGTAAGTGTGAATACAAACCGTGTGCAGACAGCTGAAGATCGGCTTATAGCCTGTGAAGGCTTCTGCGATGTATCCATTTCTCAGTATCTCCTCACAATATTTTCTAAAATCTCTGGAGCAGTCGCTGAGTATCTTCACACCACAGCTATGAAAATTAAGCTTTTTAACACCATCATGCTCAATTAATTGTTACCCCAATTTGCGGAGATTTTATATCCAATTATCACTTCAGCAGTAAAAGGGTTTAAATTACCTACACTTTTTAGTTTTTTCTAACGTGCAACTCAATTTTCCACGTGAAATTGATTCTCATTTAAAAGACTCCTGAGAGGAAAAACAGTCTTGTGTTACCTTTTAACCTCCATTTTATACTTAATGCACTTGATACTGGAGCTTCTCCAGCAAAATGTAACAATATTCATTCTAGCTGTGCATTATCTCACACTTCCAACTATATTTTTATACTTTAATAGTGAATTATATTAATTAGAAACTGTGTACTTACACAGGGAGGTTCAGACTCATTTTGTGTGTGTGTGTGTGTGTGTGTGTGTGTGTGTGTGTTGTTCGTGTGCATGTGTAATACATACAAAATGATTTAACTGTCTCAAGCACCTCTCTCAGGAATGTCAGGATCCCTCATGTTTGAAATGTGGGTGTGCCATTATCAGATTGGCTATACTGAAACCATTGTATGATTCATTCATGTTTTACCTGCAGGTTTCTGTTATTTTTGAGAGCACAAAAAATCATGTCCATTCATGTGTTTCTGTTTTTCGTGTGTGAATATCAGTATATCAGAGGCAGAGATTTGGCTTTTTGGCTTTTCAAACATCATCATAATTGATCCATCTATTATATTATGTATGGAAGAATAAATATATTATTATGCAATAAATGTATTTATTAATTTTCTGCCTTACAAAGTGACTTGCCTTAAGATAATTTCAGATTCTTGGGTTTCTCTGAAAAATCTGCATACTCAGGTCAAAATGCTGCTTCAGAAACTTGTCACCACGACCAGAAGTGGTGAATACTTGAAATTTTTTGGTCATAAAAATTGTCAGTGCTACAGAAACACAATATCAGCACAAAATATCTGCTCTCAGCAGTTTCAGTAAAAAAGATTTCTTTAAAGGCACCACATAGGTCATTGTAGTGTGAGTTCCTAATCTATCCTCAGATTCCACTTTTTATATAATCAGTAGGTGACTATTCGGTCCACAGACCAACAGTGTTAAGGCACCAGTATACTTCATCAGAACTACTTGTGAGACAGTGGAATAGCTTGAAATCTGCTCTGCCCATGTCTCTCCATCGTCTGGTTGAAGGTATATCCAACAATTTCTGTAACTTCCTGGAACTGTCAATCCAACTTTCATACCCACTTCCCACAGTGATTGGCCAGACACGTGGAGGTGGGCAAGTCAGCTGCAGTGCTCTTTTTTTATTTGTTACACAACTATTTGTGGCATTTTTGTGTTGTTCAACCAATTGCAACACTGTGAAAGTCTCCCAGTAGAGACTGTCTAACAATGCACACCATTATCCCCATATTTAACAGCAAAGCATCCACCCCCTGTCTATGACAGCTGGCTTTTCACCCCGCCTTTGAGTGTAGCTGTTTGGTATGACTATAAAGTCTTCTGACTTCCAATGTGGTGAGACACTGTACACACTACTTCTTTTTCAAGCACAACATGACCTTTTAACCCCTAACATGCTCAGACAGGTGCTGGACTGGTGGTTCAGTTGCTTTCCTGTCAGATTAATTGTCACAGTGAAGCTAAATACTAACATCAGCATGCTAACAATGATGTTGCTAACATGTTGAAGTATGGTCAGCTGGTTGATAATTAGGAATAAACATGAACTACAGCTGAGGCTTATTGGAATGTCATTAGTTTTGCAGGTATTTCTCCATAAACCAAAAACCTCATAATGGCATTAGATGAAAAGTCACAAGATCAACAAAGTTATCACAATTCACCTTTGTGGTTTCTCTATTTTCATGGAGACATTTCACCAGAAACCAAAAAAGCCAACAACATTATGGTGCTAGATGAAATATCAGGTGATTATAATAGCAAATATAATCCTTTAGGGACCATTATTATCTGTACCAAATTTCATAGCAATCCATTTAAAAGTTGTTGAGAAACAGTCTGAACTAACATGGTAGACCAGCCATTATTTCCATCCCTAGAGCCTTGCGTGGCTAAAAATACAAACTAATGAAGTGGTAAAACTAAAAGAAAAACTAAAAGTCAACTGTTTAAATTAAATAGTGTCACTACAAGCCCGCTTAGTTTCTTGCAATATCTGGGTAGATTTTTACTGAGAGTCTTTAAATGATCCATGAAGAAATAGGTATATCATTTAACAGGGTCCTAAATTACATGAAGCCATCTGACTCAAAAGCTGCAAAAATCATTTCTCTCAAAAATGGATTTTACTCAAAAGCCCTGAAGCAAATAAGTATCACCGCTTTATTTTCTTGTACAATCCCAAATGAAACCCTCTCCAACTTTTTCTATCAAAGCCGGGGAGGGTTGGCCATGTGTGTGTGACCCTGTATTGTGAAAGGATGATGTGTGTTTTTTGTACAAGTTCACGCTCTGTGATTTCAGAACAGTCTTTGGGGCTTTGGTGTCCTCATCCTCAGATCCCACAGCTGAACCTAATACAGGGGAGCGGTGTACAGAAGGAAGGGGGCAGGGAACAGAGCGTGAAGGAGCAAAGCAGGGCAATGCAGGGTGGAGGAAAGCAGGATGGCAGAGAAGGAGAGTTTGAGGAAGCACAGCAGAAAAAAGTGAGACAGATAGAAACAATAGACAGACAAAAACTGAACAGAATACAGAGTGAGACAGTGTTGTATACTGTATATGCAACACAGAGGTGCAGAGAACACTCTAGAAAACACTTATGGGAGATGAAAATGTGGAATAGAGGAGATTCAGTCAGTTCAGAATAAAGATCAGGACAGATCAGTATCCCACAATACCATAGTCATAGCTAATGATACACTGAGACATGCATCAGACAGGGTTCAGAGGTCACAAGGCCACACCGGCTTTCATCATCCTGCATATTGGCTCTGGGCTGTACAGTGTCTGCGAAATGTCAAAGGGGGAGGGTGAAGCAGGCTGGAGGAAAAATCAATGCACTTTGGAAACACTGTTGCCTCCTGCGCTTTGTTTTCAGTGCACACAAGCACACACTCACACACAAAAGCACGATGACGCAGACCTGTTTTGACATTTTACCTGAAATGAATTGCTCTGAACTCTGCTTTTAGCTGGGTATTGTGAGAGGCATCTGCTTTAATTTGTTATGTCACTTCCCTGTAAATGAAACACTCCAGGACCTGGAGGCTGCAGAGGGTGAATTTTCTTGAATAGTGCAGCAAATTTGGGCCTCTCTCTGTGTGTGGAGTGAACCATTTAAATAAAGCATCAGGTTCATGTTAGATTGTATGTTGTGTATAGGACGTTTGATGTTTTTGTTGTGTGGCTGCTTTTTCTCCTGTGTCAGAATCAGACAGCAGCATTAAAATCTGCAGAATATCTAAAAATATTAAATTCTCCACGGGTTGGTGTGTACACAGGCACTCTGAGTCGGATAACATTGATTTAGTTAAGTCAAGTGAGTGTATTCACTGTACAGCAGAAATAAAATGTACCTTGTCTGTGCTTTACTTCTGCAGCTGTCAAATTCAACTTGAGTTACACAGACTGGGAATGTAGCAAACAAACAGCTTTATTTGATAGTGTACTGTTGATGGCCTCTCCTGTGTATTTATTCTATGTTTCTGAGGGAAGTTATTACAGAGCCTCATACTGTGATGGGTGTCATGCAGCTAGCAAGAGTGTACAGTAGGCAGTATGTACCCACAGTCATTTACTGTAGTAGTAAACACAGCTGAAGTCACAGACGTAAAGAACATTTCCATGCAGTGATCACACTGAGTGTGCTTGCATCTACATTAGTATCATAGTTTTGAGTCTTCTGCTGGACAAGATGATTGCATGGAGGTTAGGGAATTCCACTTTTCCCTATACCTTAACCCTGGTTAATCATTCTAATATTATCCAGGATTTTGATTGTCTGCCATTGCACAGACATGTCTTCAACTCCTCTACATGCAGCCATTCTGTCATTTCTGTGGCTTTGTTTTCTTTCCCATCTGTTCATCGACAAGGGACAAAAAGAGCAATGATACAATTTATCCGAGAAATTTCACCATGATTCCAGCATGAGGAAAATTCTTACATTGATTTGATGGATGGATGATTCTGCAAAACCTCACTGTACATTAAGTGATAATATTGGCTGTGCCAAAGATTAGGAACAAACAATTGTTATGGCAAATAATAAAAGGGTTAAAGGTGCTATATGAAAGTTTTTGATATTGCTACATATTCAGTGTTAGCATTAACAGCTGTTTGCTTACCAAGAGCAACCAGCCATCACTGTGTTCACAAGACCAGCTGTTTCTAGCTAGTTAGCGAGCCAACTTTAGAAAAAAGAAAAGAAAAGAAGAAGTGATACCCTTGCCCAGTAAAGGAATGAAGTTTTACCACATTTCTTCTGGATTTGTATGTAAACAGCTTGTAATGCTAATCTTGGCAACAGAGTGAAAAAAAACTTGGCTACTAGGGTATGATGCTAACATGCATAAATATGTAACTACTCAAAAAAAAAAAAAAAAAAACATTTTAAGAAACAGACACAGATCACAACCAGGATACCAGTGTGCATGTGAACACACATATGATTGTAATATTATATGAGGCCATGTTGAGGCCGTGTCGTTTGTATTCCTCCAGAGTTCTTCTCTCCTGTTGTATCTCTGTGTCTGCAGCCCAGAGATGGACGGATTGAAGATTTAGCAATGATGAGACTCACTGGACTGGACAGGAATAACACGACAGAACAGGCTCTCTGACTCCTCCATCTATTGACGAGATGATTTGACCGTCTGGGGTGCTGGAGCCGTGGAATGAAATAATGACCTGGGGAATTGCCAGTGGAGGATTGGGGGGTGACAGAGGGGGCAGCAGAGGTGTGATGGGTAGGCGGAGGTGTCGACAGGATGGCTGTTTTTCTATTTTGCAGGCATCTGATTCCCTCACGTAATGTGGACCCAATTAGGAAGAGGAAGAGCGTCCTGGAGCAGCTTTATCCCGTCCTTCAGGATGAAAGAGACAAGAGTGACTTCTGACTTCACCAGCCAGCAATGCTCCTTTTTCTTTACATCTCACCTTCACCTTTTCCTTTTCAAACCTCTCTCCACCAGTGTTCTTTCTTCTTATGTCCTTGCTCTCAGTCAAGCCTTTTATTTCTACCATTCTCTCTCTCTCTAGTCTCCTTTACTCTCTCTCTACATCCTCCATATTCATCTCTTTCATCTGCTTTGGCTCCATGACACCCGTAAATATTCACCTTCCTGCTATTTATTTTAATAATGTGAGTCTTATATGCATGCCCACGTTCACATGCTCATCATATGCTCATCTTTCATGTTCATTTACATCTACACTAGCTGTTTCTCTTCGCCATTCATGCTTTGTCCTACTTGATGTATTGCTTCTTGATTCTGAATTTTACATTTTTGCTGTGCAGGGGTCAACCCAGAAGTCTCTCACACCCCAGATCAGCATCTGCACTGCTGCTGCAAGACTTCTTTTAAAACAAGTAGAACAGTCTTGCAAACATCATATTCCCAGTGGGACTTGTGATCTTGACAATCCCCTTGTTCCATCTTGGAGCAAAAACTGAGGTTATAAACATGTCATATAAAATGATACCATGTTACTTTTTAGTTTGTCATGTAATTAATGTGTGTTTTTCAGTGCACACAATCCACAGAGCAAAGATTTATGTTGCCACTCTTTTGTGTTTCACTCTGTATCACTCTCACTCCCCACCTCTCTCCTTGACTGCTGCATGGGTTCTGACCATGACAGGCCATTTGACAAGGCTCCTTTTCAGCCTGGAACATTAACAGTGAGGGTCTATTGCTCTCTATGCTTTGTAGCACCCACAGCCTTCCCTCCTCACATCTTTTTTCTCTTCCTCTGGCCTACTGCGATTGAGTGATAAGCAGCGGGGACACGACACACCTTTGTAACTCAGCCTGCAGGTATAATACACTGCATCTAAGAGTTAATGTCTGTATAGCGAGATGTCATGTTAATAAACTGTAGCGTCTAAACATAGTACAGTTCTTTTTTTCAGCAGTCTTCTACTGCTGGCATGAGCAGTGGGGTTGTTTTCACGACCAGTTCACTGCACAAATGTGAGGCGCATATTGATTTTAATGCTGATGATGACACTGACTGGTACAGTAATGTAATGAAACAGCAAACAGCCTTTTAGCCTTGAAGAAAATAATTCTTTTGCCCCTATTGTTTCTGGACAGGATTATTGAGCTGTAACATAAAAAGAGGCCAACCACGGTGCTTGGGTGAGCCGAGCTGAAGTCTATAATTACCCAAGAGACACAGGGGGAGAGGAGAGAGAGGTGGTCATTTAGATGGGATGTTAATTGTAATTACCATTCTGGTGGGATGTCGCCATAGCAACCTTAGCCACCGTTGATCTCGGCCTGACCATGGAGGCTCTGTGTTCGTTTGGGTGAGTGTGTATGCGCAACAAGGGGCAGGGAGAGAGACTCAGATGTCCAAAAACTAACAGTAGAGCCACTCAGTGTCTCCTCTATACCCTGTTCCTCTCGTGCTTTTATCTTCTTTCTCTGTGCTGCTTCTTGCCTTTCATTCATGTGCCTCCTCCCATCCATTTCTTTCTTTTTTTTCCCTCCCATCGTCGCTCCCTCATGCACGCTGACCTAATGTTTTGCTTTCTGCTCCACTGCTTCCTCCTCTCATGTCAGTCGTTAATCATACTCAAGTAGTTCATGGACAGAGTGTACTTACTTGGTTTCTGTTTACATCATATCAACTAAAGGCTCTTCTATTCTCCACATTCAGCACGTAGCTGTGTGTGCGCACATGTGTACTGTATGAGGTCTAGGTATTACACACGTTGTAGGGACCTAAATCTGTTTACACAGTCACATTATGATCATTTGTCTTCCTTATGGGGACAAAAAGCAAGTCCTCATAATGTAAGTCATTAACTTTTAAAGTGAAGACATGTTTTAAGGTTAGGGTAAGGGTTAGGGTCAGGCAAGTAGTACTTGTGGTTAAGGTTAAGGCGTAAGTCTGCAGGAAATGAATGTAAGTCAATGTAATGTCCCCTAAAGTCATTGAGACAGGACTGTGTGTGTGTGTGTGTGTGTGTGTGTGTGTGTGTATTTTAGCTCCTGGGGAGGAGGACTTTGGTTGAAAACTGTACCTGTGATTTATGCCATGCAAAAATAACTCACAAAGGAAACAAGCTCTGGACGACATGAAGACTGTGGTCAGTTCACTAAGAGTTAATTACTATTTACTGATTTTGGTTTGCACTAGGGATATTGCATTTCTTCATTGCATAAACATGTTTTTCATAGGCTTGAGGTTAGTGGTCGGTGATGAGTGTGTGTTTGTGTTTGTAATGCTATGTTGTACGCAGGACAGCATTATCTTTGTACACTTCACACTCTGTCCAGCGGATTAATGAGACCACCAATTACAACTTGGTTCATGACATCAGACTCCGAGCCTGGGCTGATACATACTCACCATCTCACTCTCTCTCTCTCTCTTTCACACACAAATACATAAACTGGTCCAAGTTTTAACATGGGAGACTGATTTCAGTGGCAATGATCTGGTGTGGTTATAAAAAGCATCTTAAATGGACCTTACAGAACCTGCCAAACAAACATATTTGACTCTCACACGTTATCTCGTTGCCCAGTAGAGTTTCTGTTTACTGCTATAGGCCTGCTTTGCTGTGTTTGCGGTGTGAGATGGAGCGGCCAGTGGTTAGTGTTGTGTGGAGTTACAGTCCACATTCTGGTCGTTGAGATTTCCAGTGACAAACATATTAGCTTTGCTACTTGGCTCTAGCTAAATATTCTGTGTCTCTGTGCCAACGTGTTTGTACTATTAAGCAATGAGAAGTCAGATTTTCATACAGCTAACAGGCAAAAAAGCCAAATTGAAGATAAATGTTTTAGCATCACCCAGTCAATTCAAATGTAGGTCTATAGTTATCTGTATTAATATTACATCACACAATGGCCTAAAATGTAATATTACAATGACAAAACAGGACAGGCTAAGTTATAAACACAAATTAGAACCCTTTTTGAGTGAATAAAGGTAACTCCATGCTCAACCCCCAATCATTAGAGCAGATGGATAAATTAAGACAACCCCCGTGGTCTGCTGGGTAATACGAACTAGGAGATAAAAGCCTTCCTGACAGACCTGGTACAGTAAATGAGGGTTCGCTGCAATCTAAATGTGTGTTGATAAATGCAGGGCCAGCTAACAAACAGCTATCAGGACAGCTATTAAAGGAAAGGGCAACGACCTAAAACGATATTAGCTCATCTTATCCCGCAGCTGGAACTTATTGGTGAGTTCATCAGGCATATCAAGGTAGAAAAAGTGATTAAGTGAATGCACAGGACCAGAAAAGAGGCCAGCTTGTTAACACTTAGTGCTGTTCAATTAAGGCCAGTAAACGTTAGTTGGGGGATGAAGAGTAACCTCTATAATGATAAATAAAAAATGGCACAGTTTAACAATCAGCATAGTGAAACGTCTTCCACTACCAACTTGGTAAATTTTGTCACTATTATTACAGCTGAGATTTTTGTGCGCACAATATTGCAGAGTGACCGGTGGAATAAGAAAAGACAACCTGCGTTTGACTTCTTGAATCCAGATGAAAGAAACTGTGACAGCAGAGCCGATCCTAACTGAATATCATGAATATTACTCAGTGGAGAGATTAAATTTGCAAGGATGAGTTTGAAATGCTGAGAAAACCAAGATCTAGTTGTAGGATGAAAGCAGGATAAGATTGCTGAAAAGAGCAGAGGAAGAGATAACTCGTGGTCTGACCTCAAGATATTGAAACATGGACCTGGAGGGCCAAAACTGAGATTGGGTGCAAACAGCAACTACAGAGCATGCACAGAAAGGAGGGAGAGCCTGTGTAGTGATCAGGATGAAATATGATATCAGTACATCTCTGGGCAGATTCAAATTGCCAGAAAGAAATGTACTAAATCTAAAAGAGGTCAATGAAATTTTGGCAGCTACAATGCGCTACATTTTTAATATGAAAATAGTAAAATTTTAATTCAACTTAATAAAGCAGCCCATGTGCACACTATTCATTTTGTGAAGATAGAGGATGAATGCATTAGAGACTAGTACTGATGTCAAGAGCGTCAAAACATCATACCACACACTTAATCCACACCTGACATGTGAATGGAAAAC
This sequence comes from Lates calcarifer, assembly GCF_001640805.2. Taxonomy (NCBI): domain Eukaryota; kingdom Metazoa; phylum Chordata; class Actinopteri; family Centropomidae; genus Lates; species Lates calcarifer. The sequence goes on along the minus strand of NC_066842.1, from coordinate 19,216,949 downwards.
TACCACAAAAAACGAATGACTCCTTCAACAGAGCACAAAGCTTTTCCCAAAGGCTTTCCTCACACTGCTCTTTGACTGTACTGACATCTATCAACTTCAAGATTAGTGACATGATGTGTGTTGTGTTGTTTGTCTGGATTTTAAGCAATGATGGCTTCACTAGAAAGTCCCATGTCCATCTTAATGGTTGGGTATCTTAAAGGTGCTATATGTAAGTTTTTGTTATTGCTCCAGAGCCAATGTTAACATTAGCAGCAGTTTACTTATGAAGCCATCATTGTGCTTATGAAACAAGCGGTTGGAATGCATCCTCTAGGACAGGTCTTGCTGAGCAAAGGAATAGCATTTAATGCTGAACTTGCAACGTTTCTTCTAGAGTGGTAAGTAAACAGCTGTAAATGCTAACACTGGCTTGGTTTAGAATTTGTTTTAGTTTTTTTTGTTTGTTTGTTTTCTCTTGTCAGGTCTACCATTTTTGTTTGTGTATGCAAGTGGGCTATACCACCCATTGTCTGTACTAGCTATGTTGAACAAAACACTTTTTGCCCTGAACCAAGTCTCTCAGGCAACACTGCCCTCAGCTACCTCTTCCATAGGGTTAAGGGCATGGCCATAGTGGGATTATGGGTGAGAGTTAAAAACACCCACACACACATTTGATTTGTTTACATCTTGAGATTTGCCTTGCAAACAACACAGGGACTATGCATATTTTAAATCTATGAAACAACTTGATGTACTGTAAATGTAGTGTACATGTGTGGGCTTCACGTTGACCTAAACTACCACTATATGGTTCTTTAAACCTATAGCCACTATACATAATTGTGAGTATTTATCTCACTACATAAAAGTGCTCTAGCTGTTCTTATAGATCTTCACTTTGTCCACTTATTTCAATTACAGTCAATGGCCTTCTGTATAACAGAGATTCAAAAGTAATTTTGTTCCATGATCCACTGTGACAGTTCTGTAATCTGAATTTCCATCACTGAAGACAGAACAACACAGCACAACACAGAATCTCCAGACAAGAACTGAACTGAACATGCACAGTCTGAGCACTAAGTAGAATTCAGAGTCCCATCTTATGCCAAACAGGGACCACTGAGAGGGTTGAGTGGGAAAAGCTGTAAAAATATCTGACGCATCAGCTTGTGCTCTGACCTGCTTCTTTGATCTGATGAACTGTGTTGTCTACTGGTGAGCATCAGTGGAAAACAGAATCGGGGAGAATGAAACAAAGAGGTTTTTAAAGAAATAAAAAAAACCCACCTCCTTTTGTCTTTCGTGTGACTTTGCCAGCTAGACTACACAAGAAAGAGAATGGAGAAGACTCAAGTCAAACACCTTATATTGAGTTTTTTTTTCTTTTTCTCTGTCTCCTTGAAATTAAACTCAAGATGACGGTAAACCCAAACCCCAGAGTAACGTCAGTGGTTAGAGCTGTGATATCAACAGTAGATAGAAGAGGATAGCAACTGGAAGTGGCACAAATGGTAGCAGACAGGTGGACCTAAAGAAGAAGATCTATGGCATCCAGTGATCCTCATCATGATCATTATTAGCTATTAACCTTTCATCAGTGCAGTATACATGCAGTTCTATTTAGCTATGAATATCTGTGTTTATTTTCAGACTAATGCACATAAGTTAAGTGTTTACATGTTTATTTTTCAACCAGCAGGATTTCCTTGTTTTCTGTCTTTTGTGCTTTCTTCTATAAAATAGCCTTCTCTCTACTAATAATAATACTAATAATATCATAATCTGTTTACCTTCATGTATTGTGTATTCATGTCTGAGTGTGTGCATGTGTCTTAAGTGTAAGTGTGCACACATCCACCATGGTCCACCAACATTACGACTGACTGGTGGTCTCTTCCAGCCCATGAAGGTCTGCTGCCAGCGTCATGCCATATAGATTTTCATTTGGGACACTCGGCACTGGAGAGGAGGAGGACGCTGCTCCTGTCACGTCCAATCAGCTCGCTTGTTCCTCTTCCATCTAACCTCCCTCTCTGTCTGCCCCAGCGCCCGAACTGACATCCGCTCTACACCCAGCTGCACTTAAACCACTGCATCTCGACTTAACTTCGAGTCAAATCCTGCTTGATGTCAGGGAGTGTTATTGTTTTACATCACAGCGATGAACGTCACCTTGTTAAGGACATGGCTGTAACCTGCACAGACTCCTGAGCTTAACACAGTATTGCATCTTGCCCACTGATGTAAGCATCTCTTCTTTCATTTGATGCAACATGTATTGATTGCCAGGTAGTGTTGTGTGCCAAAGAGGAGAGGATAGGGGAGATAGGGAGAGACGGTGAGGGGAGACAGGGCTGTGAGGTGCAAATGTCTTCCAGTTTTTGTCTTCATTTCAAAACCTCAGGGCAAATGGGCAAAGCTACACATCTACAAACACAAACTGTCTCTTCTCCTCTTCCTTCCCCATCTTTTTGTCCCTGTTTTTCACTCTACCATTTATACATTCACTCCTGTCCTCCAGCCCCACATCTCCAGGCTGCGGAAGCAACATAGCATGTTTCTGTCATTTCCTTGGCCTCTGGTCCCCGAGCCATCTGAGAAGGGATCAATACACAACGCTAATGTCTGCTGCTCCCTAATCACAGCTCCACTGGTGGGAGATGAAGCAGAGAAACAGACTTTTTGCCTGCTTTCCTCTGTCTTACTCTCTCCCTTATTCTTACCCCTCATCTTTGTGATTCTTCTCGTTTCCCCTGCAACCAGACTGACACCTAGCGTGTGTATATGTGTGTGTGTGTGTGTGTAACCCAGCTGCAAGCAGCCGTCCTCTGTGGCGCCTGGAAGTGTCCATGTGTTTTAGTGTCCTTTGAAAAGCAGCCAATACCCTACACTGGCAATAAGTTGCCTTTGATGTTGTGTTCACGTTTCATATTCATATTTTCCGTCTCATGTCAAGTTTTGATGTTTCGGCAGAGACGCTGCACTTGATGTCTGACTCTCCATCTCTCTCTCTCTTTCTCCATGTTCATTTCATTGCACTAACCATGCTTGCATGAGAGCTGCGCATTAATGAATAAATGAATTAATTAGATCTTGTTTGATCCACCATCATCGTCAGGCGTCTCTCCCCCTTGGTAATGACCTCAATAATGGTGCTGACTTTAATGGGGTTTTAATTGATTTGGCTGCTTTATTTTTCTGGTGCGTATGCGTCCCACGCTCCTCTGACAGAGGTGAGCGAAGGAGCTGATCCGTAACTGCTCAAAACATTGACTGTCATGTCCTTTTTTTTCTCCAACACGAGGTTGTTACATTAAATCAAATCAAACTAAATCTACCTTTTTATCTAGCACCATTCAGGCAAAATTGCACCACAAAGTAATTGTGTTTAGACTGACTATCTAAATGTTAGGCTGAGAAGATATTTCATAAGGTTTTAGTTGAAATTGTTTTGATGCCCTCAGGTACTGTGGCAGGCTGCTCAAGAGGTAAGGACCAAAGAAATTAAACCTGTCTCTCTGTAGGTGTTATTACTGGCCAATGTAGCGGGACTGGGGGGGGTGTCATTAAATATGTATTCAGGCAGTAATCCACTGAACCTAAGTAAATTATTATATATTGCATTTATTATCAAGAGCTGATAATAGAACATGAAACTCCACTAAAATTTCTCTGAGCAAGTATAAAAGAGGTTAGCACAAACAGAAAATGTATTTATTTATTTGTATGAATAAATTTTACTTCTGTTATTCACATACCAATTTTACAGTAAATCAAAGAATTAAATAGTTCCTTCATACAGTTTGATTGAAAGCCTTTGGCAAAACAGCAGATTGCTACATTTTTCCACCATAAAATGAGCAACACTCAAATTTAATGTTGCAAAACTATCTGGCAAGACAGGTCAAGGACACATCCAGTGGTTGAAATATTTAAGCATTCAAACATTTACTGTTAAATTCTAGCTGTGGGAATTTCTGCTGATGTGCTGTAACACTAGAATAAGCTGTAAGTGTGGTTAAGCACTAAGATTCAACCTGGAGTGGAGAACCTGGTTCTTCATTATAGTGTCACTCTTTTCTTTATAATTGCCTGTGACAGTTTTGTGGCTGTTGTCCATGTGTCATTAATGTAGGCGCCTCTGCTGATAAGCCTCTGAGTGCAGATAGCCAGTAATGTTCCAGCGCCTGTCATAAATAAAGTACATTACCACTGCAGCTGCACTGTAATAACCTCCTCTCTGCTGTGCTCCCCTGCTCTCATCACCCTGCTGACCATGGAGGTGAAGTGGGTTATAGTGAGAGTGTGTGTATGTGTGTGCATCTTTGTGTGTATTTAATTTGTGCAGGCAGGAAGTTAAAAATGGAACATTAGTCTATTTCTTGGTGGTGTTATCGACTAGAATTCTCATTTTCAATCAGTCTCTCGTCCTTCAATTTGATGTTCAGATGACAAGATGATGGTAATTAAATGTCATATCTGCCACATGAAGTAGCTGAATATTTATTTGGAGATGGCTTGGAGCTGATACTGACTGTGTCTCACTGAAAAATACACATACCATTACTGCCCTTATATGTCTGACTGTGTGTTTCTGCATGTGTGTGTGTGTGTGTGTGTGTGCGCGCACGCCTTTAGGGATATGTTTGTAGCTTATGAAAGCCATTCTGTCCTCTCCTCCATGCTAATGCCCTGACCAAGGCCTTGGCTCTCTACGCTGTTCTCGGGCAGCCAGCCGACCGGAAGACAGGATCAAACGCAGGAGGAGGAGATCTCAGTGACTGGAGTCAGGCGCTCTTTCATCTCTTCTCTGCCATGCCAGCACACACTCTAATGCTTCATTTTCCCTACACACAGGGGAGGGAGTCTCCACAAAGAGAGCTTTCTGAGTGAACTCTCTCAGTGTCTGTCTCTCCTTTTCAATTCTGCTTTAACTGATTCATCCCTGATAGAAATACAGATCAAGATAAACTTATGCACTTTTCTATGCATCTCCTCTGCCTGATGTAGGGAAAAGTAAATATGTGTGTTTGTTTTGGCTTTTTCTCTCAAGAGATTTCTTGCAGACTGCAGCTGTGCAATGTAATGAATAGCTTTGTCTAAATAGACTATTCCCTATGTGAGGACATCAGGCTAGTAGTCATTTCTTGGTCTCCTTAAGAGCAATATTTACAACATATGGCTTCAGCAGCAGGATTTATGAGAGCGAAATGTCAACTGAAATGGAATGACATTAATTAGTTAATCCTTTTCTAAGAGAGTGAAGTCGTGCTTTTTACGTGCAAGTTGATTTTATGATTTATATTTGCTTTCAATGTCAGCTGAATGAGACCTGGTTTCTTGGTCTCAGCCTCTCTCTCTACCTGCCCCAGTAGTGTTTGCCGCCTGCTGCTTTCCATTTCACAGCCTTTCAGAGCTGAGAAAGAGGAAAAAATGTTTGCACACCTTCTACTTGTCTGAAGTCGTCTGAATGTCAGCTGGCATCTACAGTATATAGATGTATATGGTTGGTCCTGCCAGAAAGCTGCTAACTATTTCTGCACTTTGATGCCACTCACTGCGATGTGTACCATTCATTTATATCAAATGCATTCACCTCGGACTGCCGAGGCGAGTAAAGTCCTAGATATCAAATTGCCTTGAGTAAATTTAGTCTGAGCCCACTCTTTCAGATCTGCAGACATGCAGGATTTAATTATGCTGAATTAGCAGCCCAGAAGAAGATGTGTAAAATTTGAATGTTCTCATTAACAAGGAAATAGGAAAAGCCTCTTTCAGCAAGAGAAACTTGGCAAGAGAAATGAAAGAATAAATGATACAGTAGAGAGAAAGAGAGAGCGAGAGAACATATTTCTGAGACAACTGCACAGCTACATCTTACCTGTTCTGTTAAATTATGTATTCACATCTTGACAGGCTAGAGCAGAGGAGGCACTGGGGACTCTCACTGAAATCTCAATACAAATATGACACAACCCTTTTTCCTTAATGAAACTCAATAAGCCTCCAGTGAATCTGGCAGGATGTTAAGCACCTCTCTGCACTAGTCCTTCACCTCTGACCTGCACATGTAATGCTTCTTATAGTGTTTTCTTTTTCTCCTGTTCATCTCTAACACTGAACTGCCATTATGAGGCAATAAACTAGATATTCCCATGTATTGTTGTGTGATCCACAATCTATTGAAAATCAACATGTATTTGAGAGTTTTGTCCAGGACATAGATCCTGAATGTTTTCTGATACTCCTTCTAACAACGTGAATTTTTCTTCTATCATTTGATAATTCATTCATTCAGAATGAGATCTGAGCCAGCTGGCTGACTGGTTATCCTGTTGGATGGGCTGGCTACTCACAAGATGACTGATTTGTTGGCTTGACCAGCTGGTTGGTATGCTGGCATTGTCCATGTGGTCGCCTTACTGTGACTGTGTAATATGACTGTAGGCCTGTCATACTGTATATGAAAGAGTGCAGAGGGTAGGAGAGGAGAGAAATCCCTCAGGGTTTTCTTGCAGATATTAGTGAGAAGCTGAATTTGGACAGGAGGTGGAATAAGAGCAATACAGCCTCGAACTGTAATCCTCCAACAGTCCATTACCTTATAGCGCACAATAACCTTACAGTGATGGAGGAAGAAGACAGCGGGAGAGGGTGGAAAGCGTGATATAAAGAGAAAAATCTGAGGAAGAAGCAGATGGAGATGGAGAAAAAAAATATCAGTGTGTTAAGTGATTTTATAATAAGCCTCTTATCCTTCACAATTATTTTATAATTTGTTAGAATCATACACATTGCATGGAAAGATGACAAGCTTGTGTATCCCAAAACCCAATGTATTATTGTCAATAGCCTACAATGATAGAAAATGTACTTGCACGTGTGCGTGCGTGCATGCGTGCACACGCAGACGTGGCAAAAATATCTTTCCGCAGTCCCATCTCGTCCCAGCGAGTGGCCTCTCTTCCCCGCTCCCTGGTGTTCACAGATGCCTGTCACGTCACTGTGAAAAGACAAGAGAGAGGGAGAGCATGACAGAGATGCACCCCCCACCCCCACCCCCCATGACAGAGAGACAGGCGGATTGAGAGGTGTAGCTGATCCCTAAGAAGCACTGTAGGCTTAATATCCCCTCTATATCCTCTCTTCGTGCTGTCTGGTATCATGAGGCTCGGGGCCGGGCTGACGTCAGTGTTATTTCTGTCCATTTCTTGGTCAGGGAGGGGTCATCATCTCTAATGCATTATTCACACACTCTGCATCAACCTAGACAGATCTTATCTTGACACTATCACCCCTGGCTCGGTGGCTGAATAAACACGAAAAGCGTACAATAGCTCTGGCTTCACCCTTTTTGATTAATACTGCTGAATTGTCACCTGGCAACTTGTTTGTCCTAGCATGCTATTATTTTGAAAAATGCACCTGTATTCTGTTAAAATACATATTAATTTAATTTCTCTTCATGGCAACATTGATTATTTACCTCAGTTTTTTTTTTTCATTGTGGCCTAGTGAATACTTCACACAATCTCCAGTCAAATAATGAACAGAAATAAAGTTACCACAATGAATCTTTTGCTGGAAAGAATGCTGAGAGACGAGCAAAAACTTGTGGGAAAAACACACACAGGCTCTTTTATATGCCGGTCTTAAATGGCCCTGCACATAATGTCGAGTTATTCAGCAGTGGATTTCTGACTGATGTTTTGAATGTCAACAGCTGTCACGCGGCACACATTGTTAGATAAGCCTTCTTTTCTACAGTGAACCCCATGGGAAGTTGAACCACGCACAAACACACATATGCACACATATTGAATACAGAATAAAACATATTCTCTTTCTCTCTGTTGTTAAACACAATACACAGAGTAATAAAGGAAAGGGATCTCTCATTTTGTAGTGTATGTTTTTCCTCATGTGTAGATAATTGTAAAGTTCTTCTGTTATCCCTTTTCGTGGCAGTGATAATCAGGCTGTTCTCATCACCAAAGCTATCCAACAGCTTGTATAGACAAAGACCTAGCCCCAAAAAGCCTTTTGGATCAAGCTATGATTCACTTGTGTTGATGATTCATGTCATGTTGACGCATTCAGGACAGAAGCACAGGAACAATGGAATAATAATAATAATGTCAAATAAATGAAGGGAATATGGATATTGCTAATATAGAAAGTATGTGGTATGATGGGACACCATTTAAAGATATCCTTGATACAAATCTCACTGATGGGATCATATCTTTGAGCAACTGAGAAGTGTCACAAACTTAAATAGACACAATTTGCATTCCAGCTGGATTCTGAGTTGTGGGAGGAACTGGAGTGAAGACTGCTCTCCTCTCTCTCTCTCTGTCTTTCTCTCTCTCTCTCTCTCTTGCACTGTCAGATCCAGCTATTAAGAGTAAATGTTGCTCTTACTTCCCGAACACAGTGGAGATTACTTCTAGAGGTCCTCTGTGACCCTCACTGAGAGGGAGAGCTCTGTCATGTAGGTTAACTAAAAGTGGCTCATCTCACTTTTGCCTTTGAGGTAAAGTTTTAAGACATAGCAAGGCAAAACAGCAATAGTATGAAAGGTATAGTTTGGTGTGAGTTTCTTGACGCCCATGATTTGATTTGTTCTCCACTGAGGAAGCAATGAGTTTGACCCACCAGCTCAAAAAAGCATGGATTAGATTTTGTTTGCGATTCAAATTTGGTTTCATGATTTTATCCCGAATCATGGCAAAACATTGCTAAAGATAACTGTGTTTAATTCATGGTGATACACTTCTATTTGGTCTTTGATTCAGTGTACAGGGAATGACAACCCTCCAAAGTCCAGCCCCCCTAAACCCAAATACAGGTCAGGTGATGTGGATGGTTTTTTAAACATACATTTGCTCTGCTGTCACACCTTGATTATTTCTCCATGAAGCAGCTGCTCTAGCATAGCATGACTAACATTTTGATCCTTACCTGGTCGAGATCCCTGACATATTGTGATTTCATGGTGAGAAGATCCAGTTAATCTTATGATACCTCTAAATGGCCTGAGTTTTATGTCACATAGATGTCAAATATGGACAGTTTTCTGTCTATGAAATCGCTCAGAAAGTGATGAGACCCCAAAGGAAGGCTCTAGTTCCATCTATTTTCTGTCTCTCCCAGACAAAACTGATCTGGTAACGAGAAGGTCCAATTAATCTCACAAGAACAGAAAAGCATCATCACGAGCAACAGATTTTTCGCTGTGAGCTGAACAGTTGGAAGACAGACGTACAAAACATGTTTGCAGACAGTCCAGGCAGTAAGGCAAAAGTCAGCGTCTTGGCAGCTTCTCTGAGTGTCTGTTGTCTTCTCCTAAAGTATGGCAGACCAGATGAATCTTGGGTACATGGACACTATATTCTCACTAACATCACAAGACGTGACATAGACTCTACAGTGTGAACAGAATATGGACAAGCCAGGATTATGTGGGAATTCAAGTGGCCAGAATGCTCATCATTACCAAATCACTCTCAACTCCGTCAACGGAATCAATCACTTTATGGATGCTATTATAAGTAAACTTGATCTCAGACAAGATATGAAAAATGTGTTGATAGATTTTCAGGGAAAGAAGATGTAAACACAGATATCATATATCAAATCACATATATCACCCTCTAAAGCTCATAACAGTGTGCTAACAGTCACTTATTTACACATGGAGCTGACACAGAACAAAGTTAGCATTCATCTGGAGTTGTTTCTGGCCACCTGAGAAATCTAAGTGGAATATTCTCTTACTGTGTTGTTTTTTTCTCTCTACCAACTGCTGAGGGAAATAGCTGGCTCTTCAGCCGCTAAATGCTTCACTATGTTCACCAGCTAGTTACTAACTTTGTCAGCCTGCTGTTTATGAGCTGGGTGGATTGTGTACAGTGTCTTTTTAGAGCTCTTTAGCTAAAAACGTCTTCCTGCTGTGCCTGAAAATGACGCAGGCTATAAAACCAAACAAGAAGCTAAAAATGGTGACAGAAGCAATAACGCTACATTATGTGTAGCTTTATCTGTTATTAATATATACAAAATACATATAATCCTTCTTATAGCAGCTTTTAAAATGTGGCTTCTCTTTCCTCTTTCTTTTACATTTTAGCTGCATAATAGGTCTGTGGCTCTAAGTATGTTTTTTTTTTTTCATCCATGTTATAAACTACATCCTTGTTCAGGTGTTTAATGACTGTCCTCCTATCTGCATGTGTACTGCTCACTACAAGACCCCCTGCCAGTCTGGCAGAGCAACCCCATGGCTTCAGGGTTCCTACACTGTTTCATGTAACTCACAGTGGGAGTTTGTGATAGCCGCTAATAGATCAGGTTTTCTTTTTCACATCAGCTATTTCACATGTGTTTCTGTTGATGTAATGAAAACAATGCTTCCTGGTGACCTAATTCAACCGTCATCCATCAGTACCATACCATCACATACACTATATATGTATTTATTCAAACCACACCATTGATTTTTTTTTTTTTTTTTTTTTTTTTTTTTTTGAATAAATCCGTTTCTGGCTCTGTGCTTTTACGATTTTTTATTTATTTATTTATTTATTTTTACAATCTGAGTAGAACAGAGGTTTCTCTGTTTCAGCCTTCAGGTAATGGTTATTCATTATCCATGTCATTTCTGCCCCCATTCCTTCCCATGATCCCAGGTTTACTGTATATAAATGTGGGGTTGAGAAGAAAGGCAGCTGATGGGGATGTGTACCGCAGCCATCAGCTTCCTCCGCTAACACGGTAATTGAAATGGTAATTTTCTGATACAGGATGATGACCTGTGTACAGCCAGAAATCCCAGGCCTTATTGGATAATGAACAGGGAGAAAATCGCCCCATCAAAAACTCACTGGCGGACTTACAATGCAATCGTAGGAGTGAGCAGTCCGTTAGTGTGGTGTACGCGTGCAGACAATGTAAAGTGTGCATGTCCTTTCAGTCAGTGTGAATTTAGTTTTGCATCTTCCTCGTCTCCATGTCGCTCCTTTCCCATTCCACATCAGTAAAGCCTCGGCTCTGATATGCTAATATACTGTGAAAATTCTTTCCTTAGATTCAGTATGTACGCCTTCAACAGCTCTTCACTATTTTGCCTTCATGAGGACAATGTGTCTGGGTGAGTGTGGGTGTGCATGTGTAGCAGTGAATGTCCATGAATAAGTGTTTGCATAAATCAGTTTCACTGGAACCTTGTCTATCTTTTTTTTTTATTATTATTCATTTATACTCCCAGAGCAACTCTCATCCTCTGTTCTTTGTTTTCCTGTGTTTCTGTGTGGCATATGGCCTGATAGGCAAATGTGGTGTTATTTGTACTGTATGCCAGACAGGTAGTTTTGTGTTTTTGTCATTTAAATCATTATCTTAATTGCTTTGCATTGCTTTGATGGCTTAAGGGTGGCTGGCTAGTGAACCTGAACAACCAACTCACAGTGACCGGCTGTTTTTTTTTTTTTTTCTTTGCTTCGCTCTCTCTGGTCTCTTGCCAGACAATAATACAATAACCCCCCACCCACAGTCCCCAACACACACACAACTTTAGTAATTACTCGAACTAATTAACAATTTGGCCACTGGAATAATTACCCCCAGTAAAGCAGAGAGGCACACTCGAGTGTTAGTTCTATCCTTGTTTTGCTTTCATAATTGTGACTGTCTGGCCAAGTTAAATCAGTTTCTTTTAGTATTTGATCATAAAATGTAGCTTTACCCTCAACACTGCCGGAGCTCTGATTCCTCATTAAACCTGTAATAAAAGATTTTTTGGCCACTTAGAGGCAGTGCAAATAAGCTGGAAATACAACACTGACATATTAGCATGTTTTAAGTTGACATGGTGAGATTGTCAGAAAACATTTGCTCATTACACATTCAGCAGATACAGAAAGTCCAATATTTACTCTTCTTTTAGCTTTGTTTTTGGTCTCTACCAACTCCTTGGGGAAATATGTTTCGGAATTGCTAACTTTGGTGCTGGGCAAGCAGTGAAAACTGGGTGGGAGGGGTTTTTTTTTGCATGTCCACTCTACCTGGAAACAATATGACAGCAAGGAGACCTGCAATTACTCTGCTTTAATCTGCACTGTGTGGGACCAGGCTCTGCCTATGTCTCTCGTCATCTCTCAGTGGGCCTCATTCAAATAGGACGTAATATAATGTAAATAAGCCAGGATGAGACTGCAGCGGTGGCAGCCAGGGCCAGGAAGCTAAGCAGGCACTGAATGGAACGGGAGGCAGGACAAAGGAACATGGAGGCCCGAACACAAAGACAAATCAGGCATGAAAGGGAGGACCACCACAGCCGACATTATTTGCACAGTAATTGGTTGTTTTTGTCTCCATCAAATGGGGCCTTTTAATGAATGGATTGGAAATAAAATAGAAATAAGGACACCTAGGCTGGTGGAGGCAGACCACTGATAAGAGACCGCACTGCATCCCGGGTGTTTTTTTTTGTTTGTTTTTTTTGTTGTTGTTGTTGTTGTTGTTTTTAAAGAATGGCTTCATTACTTAACCTCATTTCACTGGAGGGAGGTTAATATAAGCACACAGAAGGTGTTTTGTGTTCCGGCCTGGCACTGCTGGAATGTCCCTTGAAGTTTTTGGGGTTCTCCTTTGAATATAGAAAAATCCACAGAATTTCTGTGAATTTTTAATGCAACATTACGTTTGTGGTTCAAGCTGTTAGACATTATTTGACACGTTGTCTGGTGGTTAATGCGTATTTTGAGGTAATTGCCTCTGAAGGCTGGGTGGTAGGGATTTCATTAGTTCCCTTGCCCCTGTCTCACAGCAAACATTTTACCTGGACTCATTAAGCATCAGACATGACACATCAGAGAGACTGTTCTGCCAGCGTTCAGCCTGTTACTATGCCAAGGTCTGCCCTCTCTGAATAACCTGCCAAAGCTGAGAGCTACTTTTCTCTCATGTCCTAAAAAAATTTCCTCTCCTTTTGGTGGTGCACATTTACTCTTTAAACTGAGTATTTAGTCCAGGCAAGAAATGTGGGGACAGTGCTGCTTATGCAGGACTGTGTAGCCAAAGTCAAAGGTTGTAAATGTATTTATCACTTGAGAACCTGAATTTCTTATGCGTCTCTTTAATAAAGATCTGAAGGGTTCAAACTGCCTAAAATCAGTTTTCCCTCTCTGCCCTGCTAGAAGGGAAATTCCACCTTAAAATAGATTTCAGATGTAACTCTTGTGGTGGTCTTGAACCAGCCAGCATAATGAACAGCTGCATGAGTATGCTAAAAACACACAAATAGCTCTGGGGCTAGTCCATTTCTGATGAATTATAAATTTGAACACTAATCATGTTTTATATGAGTTTGGACATACAAATTTTATAAAATTCACTTGAGTGCTTGAGTGCACAAATATTTTCTCTCATGTTTTGTAAAATGAAGAAATCCATGAGAATGTCTCGACTTCAGAGGTTATTTGGCAGCCTTGTTCAGAGGCAGCTTTGACACGCATTGTCTGAATTGCAAATTAACTAAACTTCTATTTGAATTTTAGTTGTTTTCACTTCATTTTTTTAAATAAATAAATTCAAGGACAGCCAATAAAAGAACAGAGTGATTTACCAACAACTATGATTCAGTGTGTTCTGGAAGCCCTCCTGCAGGTGTTTTATCCTTTTACACGATGTCCTACAGATTGTGCCCTGATGGAGTCTGCAAAGACTTTGAATGGTTTGAAAGGGTCTGAAGGTCTCTGAAAAGGTTCACATATTTTCAAGGAGTCTCGTAAAGTGATGCAAGTTGACACTTGCTGGAAAAAAAATTGCACTATGCCGGTATGCCTATATGCACCACTAACTGCATCTCTGTGATATTGCGTTCAGACCACATTCAGGCATTCGCCAAACTTTGACACCCAGTGGCTTTAGGCGGTCTGAGTGGTATGGATTGGCATGAGGAGGGGAGACGGATCTTCGTTGTGTTCCATTTCTGGCTCCCAGTGCCCTCTGGCGGTCCTCAGAGCAGACGATACCCAACCGACTTCTCATTTCTTCCTCAGCTAGTCTCTCCATTAATAGCTTAGTGCCGCTCCAGCTCCCATTGTTATTCCTGCCTGGCTGCATGCTGTGCAAAGGATGTCACATGTTTATCAGACCAGAAATATTGTGCATCTCTGCTTTGGGAGGATGAACTTTTGAAAGAAAGCCTCCACTGAATCCAGATGTCTTCCTCATGTGCTCTATAACTTTATTTATATTTGTCAATCTCTTTGACCTTTTTTCTGTCATCTCTCTAAAAAAGGTTCAATTGTTTAGACCAAAGGTAAAGAGTGGGCCTTCACTTATCTCACTCTCGGGCCAGAGCACTGCTCAGTGGACTGCACTGGTTCTGTTACATCTGAAATATGTATCTCAGTTGGAGCCATTGAAAAAAAGTGTTTATTCATTTGTCGGTTAAACAGCTGGTGCGCACAATTCAGAACACAAATCTGATGAACCTTTGCACATCCTCTATCCTGCAACATGCCTCTATATGCAGAAACATGTTAACTGATTACACACATGTCACATGCACACACGTACATAAACACTGTGAACTTGTAGACTCAGCTTTGTTTAACACCTCAAAGGATTTGGATAAGTAACTGTCATTGAGTCTGCATAATTAGGACATGGTGTCATCTGAATTCAAATGGCCCATGTGCCCTAATGATCTGTCACTTTTTCTGGAAGTCAGACTCGTGAGAATAGCCACTCTGCACGTCAGCATTTTGTTGAATAGCATTACTTGCTGACTTTATTTTGCATTAAAAATACTTTTTTTTCCCTTCACATGTGAAAAAAGCTCAGCTGAAGATGGATGACATACACTGAGCTGTTCCTCAGTGAATATTGCATTATTCTACGCTGTGAACACTAATGGAGTAGTTTAGCATTTTCTCAGTGACAGTCTTTTCATCTACTGTAAGAGGCTGAGCAGGGAGTCATAGAAGCAAGAAACCATTTATTCTTTGTCACAATGACTCCAGTGACATGAGCAGGGGTAGGATTTTTTTTTTCTGAATAAAACTGAAATAAATGACAAATACCATGAAATATCACAGGGGTTAACAATACTGTCAACTAAAATGATGACGTAAATTAAAGCAATTTGTCCAGTAAATTGAAAAAAGGGGTGTGGTGAGTTGCTTATGTGCAAAATATCTTAAACTTGAGCCACATGCAGTTCCTGCCATTTGGTTGAAATCTGTCAGAAACTACAAAGTGTCAGGTTAAATAGATGATGATGGGTTACAGGTACTGTTTTTTTTTTTGTTTTTTTGTTTTTTTTTTTTTGTTTTGACTGTTCAGGAGATTTTAAAGGATAGCAGCAGTAATTTTCACTTAGGTATTATTATTCAGATTAAGCTCTGATCTTAGATGGAAATAAACAGCGCCTTGTAAAAAATATTTCTGAAGCTGCATGTGGCAGCGTTATTGTTACCTGTGTTTGAAGACTGAGAGAGTATCAGAATATAGATAATATGGTGTATGGGTGCTCTCTACAGGCACTTTGAGGAATTGCAACAGGGAGTTATATGGGTTTATGGAACCACAATCATTTTTCTTTCTTGAGGTGACATTTAGGTCTTTTCCACTGCATGCATGATCCATTACTTGAAATGTAGCTTACCACAAATTAAAAGAGAAGGTGGTCATTCAGAGTTCAGATATGTTGTACATTTTTCATGTATGTTTGTTCATATATAGAACATTTAGAACATGTCTTGCATGTTTTGCCTATTGGTGATTGGAACAAGGCACAGAGTCTGCCATAAAAAAAGAGCACATGAGCAATATAATACTTCTAGTGTTCCCCGTGTGAGTGGGAGACCACCAGGACAAACAAAAGACAAATAACTTCTCTGCTTCTCTGTAAAACAACAATGGTTTTATATTTTATTTAAACTTTCATTCTCTGTATAATTATCTGTCTGTAACTGTGACAATGTGTACTGTGATTTACAGAATATTAAATGTGGTAGCTGTATGTCAAAGATACTCATGTATTAGAAATGATATGTATATGTGTACATCTATCTATCTACCTGTATTGTGCTTCCTCTGCCCCTTAGCAGTAACTTGCTGGAATTGGCTCTGCAGAGCTTCTCTTTCTCTCAAATCTCTCTCACAAAATCTCCTTGGCCTCTGAGTACTTACCTGCTCCCAGTCCTCTTCTCTGCTCCTTTTTGTGGAGAAATTGAGGCCGGAGGTTGAGGGAACTGATGCTTCAGAGCTATTTCCCTCCATGACGTTTTTCACTCCTCTTCTGAGGTCCTGAGGGCGCTGTCAGCAAGCTGTCATCACCACAAAGACATAATCCTCTCAATTTATCTTGAAGTTGGTCCTGATGCTGCCACACAAGCTGCTGACGCCAAACAAGTACTTGCAGAAGTCTGACAGTCCACTGCTGAGGAACAGCAACTGGACCAATAACATGAGCGGTGACAGGACACACTTGTCACCTGCCATGCCAAAAGTGCTCCTCTGAGAAGTGCAGGATGAAAGGGGAGTAAGGTCTGACATCGTCGTCATCACCACCGTCAAACTCCTCTTCATCCTCATCACACTTGGTGTCATATAATACTGATGAATTCATCACTCAGTATCTTCATCCTCCTCCTTCTCATTCTCCCTGTTTTGATGAGCATTATCCTCAAACTCACCCTCTTCATCAGTGGAGAGTCATTCACAAAAATAATGTCATGTTGACTCCTTCTTCAGTATAGTTAATTACCTACCTATCACTGATGGATTTGACAGAGACAAGTCCACAGTGTACCACAGTAAGTTCCTGTTGGAAGACATGGCATATATGATTTTTTTTTTTTTTTTTTAAATTTTACCCTACTTTATTCTATGTTAAATTGTCCATCTTTCATTTTCCCCCTTGCATGACTTTTGGCACACCGGTGAAGTCGTGCTGGATGTTATACCCTCCGGCACAGTAGGTGGCAGTATGCAGCTCAGGTTTTTATTGAGTCAGGAGCAAATTAAAAAAAAGAGGAAGCCTTTATAATAATATTTCAGCGAGATGTTGTCAAGAATAAGGTAAGCATACGCAGATATATTTGTGTCAATTTATGAACATAACAATACACACCTTCTCCAGATATGGGACTGGCGCTAACATGGTGCATGAAAATCTTACATGACGTGCAGAAAAGACACGAATGAGTTGTTAGTTAGCTAGTAGCCTAGCATGTCAAATGACCTGTGACGTCGGGGTTTTATAACGCAGAATTTCTACATAAATAATAAAAGGCTTTGTGGTAAGCTGTTTGTGAGTTCCAGCTTTGACTGTGGTGTGTTGTCCCAATGCTGCATATGTGGGTGTCAAACATAGGTGAGTGAATTTGTAAAGCAACAACTCTGGACAATTGTGGTAAAAATGCAGGGGAAAGGTGAGCGCCGATAAGGCTTCAGCTGAAAGCTGCTGAAACTAATCATTGACAAACTGTCTTGGAAACCAACAAACTAATCTACAGGAAACAAATCAGCCTGAGACCACAGTTCACGTCACGTGCCTTCTTCTCCTGTAGAAACACGGTAGAGTCATGATTCAGTGCAATACTCGTCTGTCTTCTCCTTTCTTTCCAGGGGCGTCGATCTAATGCTGTTGGTGAAGAGCTGAGAGGTGTTTTTCCATCATGGAGGCTGTGGTTGACATCCTAAATGTATTCCACATTGAGACAAGTGGATTGTCTGTGACTCTCAGCCTCTTCCTCATCTTTCTAGGTCTTCTTTATTGGTGAGTAATAATCTGTCTGTCTATAATTTTGCAGCTGTTGTGGAAATGAAGTCAGTTATGCAATCTGCTGGTAACATACAGCAGGTATTTTTAGGAAGTTAGACACAGTTAGACACAGGAGAAGCTCACATTTTAAGGAAACACTACTTGTTTGCTCCAAGGAAAGTAACCAATCAACTAACACATGCACACATCAGTTAAGTTTAAGTTAGTTAAGGGCAAAAGACATGAATCAAGAATCAATTGAAATATTTAAGAAAACGTTTATTTATATTTTACACTATATTTGCTTGTATTCTTCATTCATTTATTACCTACCAACACAACTCTGTGCTCTATCCTCCAGGTATTCAGTTTACCCATTTTCAGTCCTTTCAAGATGTGGCATCAAACATCCAAAGCCGATACCTTTCTTTGGCAACATATTCCTGTTTCGCCAGGTGAGATATCGCAGCAATTTGTGTGGATTATGAGATATTTTATCAGATTACTCAAAAGACGACTGAGAAGCAGCAGCACTTAACATACTGCGACTTAGCAAATTCTCCCTTACCAACACTGGCTTGACTATCCAGTGACCTCTACTGGTTTGACAGGGTTTTGATTAACTTTCCCTCCTCAGCAACACTGTGGTGGACTCCAAAGTCATAATTGTCCTTAACTGTATAGCACAGCTTTCTTCTTTGAGTTGAATTAATTATGGTAACGAGCCTATACTGAAAGAAAATTTAATTGCAGATTTATTTGGTAATTCATCTGATGCCTTAATTTTAAAACACTTAATCTTGTTCTCAGAGACTTTTGCTGAAATGGAAGGGAGACTTCATCATCATCATCTTCACTCTAGTTTTTCAGGTTAAAGTTGAGATTCTTGAAGGCCTTAGATAAACAAGTTGGCTTTTCATTCGAGTTGGCCAAAGCTCATTTGTCTTGCATGTCAACAGCACGTTGAGCCGAAAATATTTTTCCTGCTTTTCACTTTTTCCTTTGATGCTTCCCACAATACATGTTTACACACATAAAAATTAACAAACCCACGCACATGGTTTCCTAAATGTGCTTCATCATGAAGGCTTCATGTAAGAACACAGTGCACACAGTCATACACACACACACACACACACATACATACATACATACATACACACAGACTCTTCCTTAATTTGTTTCATTCCTCTTTCTGTGGCTTTTAGTTTTGTTCCTCTGCAGTTGTTATAGAGTCATGTAAAAGCATCATGAGGCTGATAAGCTGCCATACTGTTATCTTTTCTGCAGGTGAAACTAAGGTAATGTTGTGCTTTAATGTTCCTTGCAGGGTTTTTTCAACCCCATCACTGACCTCATAAGGACACATGGCAGAGTTTGTGGGTAAATAAAAAAAAAACTCTGTACATCAGTGATGAAATGATAGTCTGAACATATTACTGATTTTAATTATTCCATATTGTGAAATTAGATGGATACTTGCTAGGTAAAACTCTTATGCATGTTAGCAGTGTAAAGATGATTTGATTTGTGTGCTTGCTGTATGTTAGGTATTATTTGGGGCGCAGACCGGTGGTGGTTGTAGCAGACCCTGACATGCTGAGACAAGTGATGGTCAGAGACTTCAGCAGTTTCCCGAACAGAATGGTGAGCAAAACATTACGTTATGTTCTTCAGTGGTGTAATGATAACAGACATTTGTACCCATACTCTTTTCCTCCTCTACACAGACTATTCGCTTTGCAACAAAGCCCATGAGTGACTGTTTGCTCATGTTGAGGAATGAACGCTGGAAGAGAGTGCGGAGCATCCTGACCCCGTCCTTCAGTGCTGCCAAGATGAAAGAGGTGAGATAAGAACGCTCGGATTGATTGGGCCCCAAGTAGAATGAACCGATTTGTTACCAAGACTTTTTTTTTTTTTTTTTCAGTTGTCTTCAAATTAGTGAAGCAGGTTGTAAATGGGTGCATGAGACACCTCACAAATATCTGGGAAAAACATGTTTGTCTGATAAGTTACTGTCTGTCACAGATTTAGAGGAAGTGTGAAGTTGGAAGACAGATAGAGAAGAGTGGAAAAGTTAACATCCTAGCTCTTAAGATTTTGTATAAACTGCATTCTAACTGTATCTGTTATATATTCCTTTTTTTGTTAAATTTCAACTTAGAGAATGTATAAAATTATGATAATGAAATAAAAGTTTCTAAGACTAAACTACATCAAAAGTTAAGGTGTAACTATTGAGGAGTATTTCTTTCAACCATATTTGTTGGGGCATTTATATGCCTTTATTACATAGTACAGGGAAGAGACAGGAAATGTGAAGAAAGAACCTAGAGGAATGACATGCAGCAAATTTGGGTGCATCTACAGCTTTGGTTCGCCCCATGGCAGCTGCTTTTAACTTTAGTAAATATATCGGGTGTGTAACATTTTGGAGACAGATTCACCGACTTGATTCACCACTGTGCAGCATATGCACATCTTTTATCTATTGAGGTCTCTCTCAGCTGTGTGGTGTGACTGTGCTTGTTGTTTTTCCTAGGACCACATAGACAGTTTCACAATTTTTGTGGTGTTTGTGGAGTAATATTTCCCTAAAGCGATACTGACAAGGCAGGTTCATGTGTGTCTTTCCATTTCCAGAGGTCTCAGTAGTTATGACAAGTGTCTTTTCTTTTCTCTTGTAGATGGTTCCACTCATCAACACAGCCACTGATGCCCTGATGAACAACCTGAATGTGTACGCTGAGTCGGGAGAGGCCTTTGACATCCACAGGTAATCACTAAACACAACAGACAAAGGCATTGTGACAAAAGAATTATGGTGGTTTTTATGTCCTGCCTCATATTTTTGTTTGTGTGTCTATTTTGCCAGGTGTTTTGGCTGCTTCACCATGGATGTTATCGCCAGTGTGGGCATTTGCAACTCAGGTGGACTCTCAGAACAACCCAGATGACCTGTTTGTTCGCCATGCTCAGATGTTCTTCTCCTTTTCTTTCTTCAGGCCCATCATGCTGTTTTTTCAGTCAGTTGTATTATTATTTATATCCTGTATATATTAATTATAACACTGGGGACATTTATAAAGAAATACAGTGAAGGCAAATGAGTAATATGTATTCAAAAGCACTGGAAGGTTTACTGTCCTGTTACATACCTTAACTCCACTGAACACTGAGTCATGTGCAAGTGTGTACAATTGTCATTTCAGCTTAGGTTACACCAACAAATCTGATTTGTTTGTCCAGTTGCTTTTCCTTTTATTGCGGCTCCTCTGGTGAGACTCATCCCCAACAGAAGACGAGACCAGATGAATCAATTCTTCATAAACAGCATCCAGAAGATCATCAAGCAGAGAGAGGAGCAGCCTCCTGAACAGGTGAATCTCACAGTCATTTAATTATCTTTAAATGCAACTTGTGTGTTTAGTGTTCTCCAGAGGGAAACATTTTTTTTCCTTAGATTTATCATCTGCAATTTTCTTCATGGGTACAATTTCATATATTTTGCTTGTAGAGGCGACGAGACTTTCTTCAGCTGATGTTGGATGCTCGAACCAGTAAAGAGTCTGTGTCTTTGGAGCACTTTGACGCCATGAACCACGCTGATGAATTCAACCACAGGAACCAGCAAACTCAGCCGTCGACCTCGGATCAGGACAATAGCTGTCTTCACCCGCAGGAGCCACACACTCGGCGTCCTCAGAAAAAGATGATGACCGAAGATGAGATCGTGGGGCAAGCGTTTGTCTTCCTCCTGGCCGGCTACGAAACCAGCAGCAACACGCTGGCCTTCACCTGCTACCTCCTGGCCATCCACCCCGAATGTCAATGCAAAGTACAGGAGGAAGTGGATGAGTTCTTTACCAGATATGTGAGTGTATCTTATTTGCTTCATCTGGTTACGACATGACAGTTGTGGACTGTTGTGGGTTAATTGTGTGCCACCTGTTGTTGTAGGAGTCACCAAATTACACAAATGTCCAGGAGCTGAAATATTTGGACATGGTTATATGTGAAGCATTGCGCCTCTACCCTCCTGGATTCAGGTAAAGGA
Organism: Lates calcarifer; assembly: GCF_001640805.2. Lineage (NCBI taxonomy): Eukaryota > Metazoa > Chordata > Actinopteri > Centropomidae > Lates > Lates calcarifer. Next base: position 19,195,122 of record NC_066842.1, on the reverse strand, counting down.
AGATATTAAATGAGGATAAAGTTCAGTTGTAAAATTTCTAAGTACAGTACTGATCAGGATCACAGTAATCAAGTGGACTAAAGAACATGCAGGGTCATTCTTTTCCATGGCATTTTGTCTCACCAAGGTTTGCACGAGACATTGACTGTGACTGTGTGGTGAATGGCCAGTTCCTCCCCAAAGGAGCAACACTGGAGATCCCAGCAGGCTTCCTCCATTACGATCCAGAGTACTGGCCAGAGCCTGAGAGGTTCATCCCTGAGAGGTAGGAGGCTGCTCTCCATTGTAGTCACTCAAAGAGTTCATGTAACAAGAGCTGTTAAACTCATTTCCTTCTTCATTAGGCCATAGACTCCTCAACAATGTTGCCCTCATAATTCATTCAAAAATGTAACTTGTTGTTCTCTAGATTCACACCAGAGGCCAGGGCTAGTCGACATCCATTTGTATACCTGCCGTTTGGGGCTGGTCCCCGTAACTGTGTGGGGATGAGGCTTGCTCAGCTGGAGATCAAAATGGCTTTAGTTTGCATGTTTCACAAGTACAGCGTTGTGGCCTGCTCTGAGACAAAGGTGGGTTGGACAATTTAAACACTTAAGACAACAATCTAATAAACATTTTAGAGTAGTAGAAAGGATTCAAAGTCACAAAGGAACAAAGGGAACTATCTTCACACACTGATACATATCTATCACGAAGAGGAGAATATCAAAGCATACCTTCTCAGGGATCATGGAGTCAAAGTGCATCTACAATAGCAGCAACAAAGAGGTCATGGTTTTAAATAAATCACAGTTTTTATGTCCACTTATGGGTCATAGTTGTTTACAGGTTTTACCAACATATGACAATCCAAAAAGACTATCTGTCTATAAAAACAGTGTTTTTGTGCATGTTTCTTCTCTCTCACACCTGTCAAGGACTTTGCTGATTGCTGTAATACACTGTGCCACAGTGAACTAATATAACCTGTCAACTATTTACAGTACATATTTAGTTATGAACACAACGCTGAATCTGAAAAACATGAGTCTGTAAGGAAAACGTTTGTTCACATATGTACATTTTTTTCTTTTTGCAGGTTCCTCTTGAGTTGAAGTCATCAAGCACTTTAGGACCTAAAAATGGCATATTTGTGAAAATCTCAAGAAGGAACTTGGGAGGAGGTCAAATGAATTCTCCATCAGATGATTAGAAACTCATCGTTCATCTTCTTGGAAAGGTAGAAATATTCTATGAAAAGTTACAAACCATCCTGTAGGTTCATGTTGTGACAGTGACACACAGTGTGTCAGCAATTTTCTCCTTCTGTAATTACCTTTAAATCATAATATTTCCATAGACTACCTTAACATTAAATAAGAGTGCACTGCATACCTCCATTACTGAGCTCATCTAGTGCCTTTTTTCTTGAGGAGTGAGCTGGAAAGTTGACAGGATCATTATTGCTATGGTGTAATGATAAATGATGTAGTGTGGCTGGTCCAATCAGGCAGTGTGGACAACACCGTTGAGGTCCCTCTGATCTCCCTACTGATACCATCATCAGTTATTATGGTGATGAAAAAATAAGGGTGACAGAGAGAGCTTGGAGAAATGTGAATGAAGATATGAGCAAACAAAGGAGGAGTATTATGCTCTACTGAAGGAGAGCAGCTCTCAACCTCTTACCTCATTGTATAGCAATACTGAATATTTTTTAAAATCAATTTGTAAATAGAAATGTTTCCTCAAACATGTTGCTTGCAGGGAGCAGGTTACATTTTTATTAACATATTTCTGTATCATTTAAGCTACACAAAGCTGAAAGCTGCTATTTTAGAGTGAAACAGTGCATATTAGGTTTTAAAGTTTCACTTTTCTGGTTGAATTTTAACCAGTGCTTGAGAGTGGTTCTGAGTTTATTCATTCTAAATGCAACCCTGAATTTATTTTGGTCTTGAGTGTATGCAATAAGAAATTTACTGATGATGAATTCAGATGTTTCTGTGAAACATATCCCTGAATTGTGTACACTAAAATGGATTAGATACCACTAATGTGTAACTAAATATTCTCACATAATCATGATAAATAAAAACAAACTATTTAACTGGCATTTTGAAATGTTTTTATTACATAACAATCATTTCAATCTTTTTGAATTTGAACACCAGATAATTTTGTTGCCCATAGCATCCTTCCTAGCACAGCAAAAGAGCCACCAACAATCATGAGTATTTCTTGGCACATTACATATACATCAATACATCTGCAATGATCACACAAAAAAATCTCATTGAGTAATTTAAAACCTTTTGTGAGGCTGGAACAGTCTGCCTGTGGACCTGAGCGGAGCTGGAAGTGTTGAAATCTTCAAATCCTATCATATCTTATTTTGTCTTTGAAGCAGTACTGCACTGACTTGTATGAAAGATGTTACTCATATAAAGTCTGACTGATTAATTTTTGTTTTCTCCTACTTTACACTTATACTCTTGAATCTTACTCCACTCCATTTCAGAGCGAAATATTGTAAATATCAGTTTATAAAATATAATGCTTTGCTATAGATCAGACCACCGAACAGTATAAAGTAGCTAAAATTAGCTCCACCTTAATATAGAGTCATTGCACTGCTTTTACTTTTGAAAGCATATTTTGTTGATGAAATTGATGATTTTACTAAAGTAAGAGTATGAATGCAGAATCTTAGTGTTTCCACCAATGTAAAACTCCACAAACCTTTAACAAAGCCACTAGCTGCTACTAACCAAGGATAAGCAGTTCATCCCTGACCAAAAATCGTCAGAGAAGGAAACAACAGCATTATGACTTACGAGTACTTGATGAGATATTCTGGATAAATCTGTTGCTTTTCAAACACAACAAAGATGCTGGGGTTGCTCTGGCTGTCGACACAACTGTCGTAGAGGGTTCTGTTGTTATCTTTTGATGGGGGTCGGACAAAGCTGCTGCTTCCTCTGGTGTACTCCCCCACCAGGACAAGAGCAACAAACATGATCTTGGTTAGGCTTCCTTTGGCTCTGGCATATCTGTCTGAGTAGGACGCATCTCTGGCAAAGTAGCTCCCTGACAAATAAACAAGTGTTAGTACTGACACGGCATAAAGGAAAAAAATTGATGGATTCTTTTCTACTGCTACTTTTTTCAGTTCTGAGATCCTGATAAACTTAGAATTCCAGTTTCCTGCTATGTACCAAAACACAACACGGCACAGTAATTTTGAGGAAAAGATATTTTCTTTTATGGCTTGTCAGTATTGTATGCTGTATACTGTATAGTTGTCGTGTTACTGGAATGGCTGCTGAGGCTGCTTTACTGTACCTTTGCCGTAGGCCGTACCATGGACACCACACATCCTCCAGTCAAAGTTTTGCTCACAAATGGCCTCAATCAGGGACTCATCTGTCCCATGGAACAAGTACCGCTCATCCACAAGTTTCCCTCCATTCCTCTTCTTCATCTGCTCTCTCTGCCTGAACACACAATATAAAAAAAAATTAATGATGCGTTTTAGGGGGAAACATGCTCATTAGCTTTCTTGCAATTGACTCTCATGTCTGGATGGTTGAATATGAAGCTATAGCCAAATGCTGTTTAGCTTAGCTTAGCATAGAGACCGGAAGTAGGGGGAAGCAGCAAGTCTGCCTCTGACCTCACACACATTACCCCTGGGAAACTCAAATTCATTGCAAGAAAGTAAAAAAGCGATTTTGGCAAGAAATGTTGACCTTCATTTCTTTCTTTAATAAAGCCAAAAAAACAAATAAATCAATAAAAACAAAAGAGTGATTTACCATTGAAAGACTTTCCACAGTGAGGGGTTCTGGATCCTCTGGATGCTGTTAATTTTACTCTGAGGCATAGTGCGCCTAAACAACTTCTTGATCATACTAAAGTCTGTCACAGATTTGGAGAGAGGTACTAGCTGAAAGATAAGAGTATAGTGCAGATAAACAAGTCATTACTGAGGGATATAGAGACAGATCAACGACAAATTAAAGGAAAAACCAACATAAAGTGTCTTAATTAGGTGTGGGGCCACCATGTGCAGCCACAACAGTTTCTACAACAAGAAGTCTCTGGGACTCTGCTAGACAGATGGAACACCAGAATGTGGTGAAGGATGAGTCATCTGACTATCACTTTTTTCCCACATCTCTGTAGAGAAAACCAGTGCCTATGGTTTTTGTACCAGTAAACGCTCAAATGTGCATTCATCTTTGTAATGAGAGGTTTATGCACTGGAACCACTGTTTGCTGAAGGATTGTTCTTGTCGACATCCTGCAATGTCATTCTCATCACCTGAGAAGAGTTGCTCCTCTGTTTTTCCACATATATTGTACTAATGCACAATCATCATGGTCATCAAATGTGTGCTGTCAACCACAATTTCTGACCCTATTTATAGATGTTTTTCCCACAGATGCAGATGTCACTTTAGTTACTGTGCATATTGAAACTCTAGCCAGTTGAACAGTCTTTGTGACTGAAGTTCCTGCCATCTGTGCCCAGACAATGAGCCCTCTTTCAAAGTCACTTAAATCTTTTCCTCTTGCCATCTGGATGCAAAATCAGAATCAGCGGCCCTGCTCAACTTTTTTTATACATGCCACAGAGCATTACTGGATTTTATCCACTCAATTGTACCATGCAGTGCATCTGTGTGAAAGCATCTGCATTCAGTATGTTTTTTCACTCATTTTATCAGGTTTTTCCTTTAATTTGTCACCTGTCTGTATATATTCAGCCTTTGTAAAGGAACAAAAACATTGTAAAAAATAAAGCAAAATAGTATATGCTGTAAATATACCTTGTATCCAAAATCAGGTAGGGCATTCTTGTCCCAGTGGGGTGGGACACTTTCAGCTGTGGAGGAGCTGGAGCTCTGTGATGGTGCACTACAGAGGAGACATACAGTAAGACCTCTGACTGGTGAAGTCACTTGAGGAAATGATATTTCCAAAACAGCAGTGTCAGAATAGCAAGGAACAATGTAAAATCTATGTCTATAACAGAAAATTAAATACCTCTCCGTCTTCACGTCATGAGCGGACACAAAGCGAGGCCTCCGTCTGACCTCTCTTTGAGTTTTGTATTTTAAGTTCTCTTGATACATCTGCTGGGTTCCTGGCTGGCCTTTGAAGCGGAGCACATATTGCTGTTTGCCAGCACTAAAAGGAATGTCTGTATCTCTGTCTGCCAGGTATACATTCTCCAGAGTTTCAGAAGTGATAGAGGCTGGTGTGTCACCCTGAAGAAAAAAAGAGAATAGTCCAGCAAAGTTTAGATTTTAAATAGTTCAAATGTGGTAAAATTAAGTTAATGAAGACTGAAAATCTAAATCTGCTTGTTCCCTCAAATAGGTACTATGCAGGATCACAGGCTCTTAAAACTGACTTTTCATCAAATCATCCCTGAATAAAGGCACTTAGCTGTATTATTAGTCTGACTGACCTGTCCAAACTCTACCCATTTCTCATTTTCATCCTTCCAGTACCAAAGCCACTGTGTTGTGAGAATGTAGTGGGGGGGCTTTGAGACAGAGGAGGCGGTGGACAGGCGACGAACTGGAAATCCTCTATATTTCATTGTTGTGAAGTCAACTGCCTCCATGTCGAGGGATACAGAGCTGAAAGCAAGCAATGTAAGTACAGTAAATCAGCAAATTCCTACAAGGGGTGTAGATATTTATATGTATCTGAAATAAGTCAAAATTCATTTGTTTCTCTGCAATATATTTATAACCTAGAAGCATCTGTGTAATTCACGCACCTTTGGAAACCCAAGAAACTGAGAAACCCTGAGGTGGGCGATGGCTGAGTCATGCTGTTTGTGTCACGTCCTGGGTCACAATATGCCTTCTCAATGTCCTCCATATCAAGCAAATCCTTCCAGGTCACACCATCGCTGTCTAAAACCTGCCATCTGTAAGGTAGGTGCCAATGGACACGTACACACTTCTCTGGGAAAAAACCACAAGGATACAAAGACACTCATTCAGGCAGTGGTACACATGTACAGTGCATTCAGAAAGTATTCAGACCATTTCACTTTAAAAAAAAAAACATTTTGTTATGCTGCAGCCTTATTCAGAAGTTTGGAACAACCAGGACTCTTCCTATACTGGATACTTATAGAAATGTGATATTTCAGTTTTATCTTTTTTATAAATTTGCAAAAAATCTAGAAATTCAGTTTTTGCTTTGTCATTTTGGAATATTAAGTGTGGATTGATGAGGGAAAAAATTAATCAAATGATGTTAGCATAAGCCTGCAACATAACAAAATGTGAAAAAAAGTGAGGGGGTCTGAATACTTTCTGAATGAACTGTTTTTTCACACGTGTTGAGGAGTTATTGTACTGTAAATGTGACTTGTCAGTTCTACAAGCAATATTGTTACCTTTGAAGCTGCAGTGCCTCCGAATGAAGTAGAGGCAGATTTCATTCCTGTCAGCATCACTCATGGGTTTAGGTGGACAAGCAGAACTGGTGGGAGATCCGGGGTTGCTGTGGGAAGGATGCTTGCGAGCCTGGTGGGAAGGCTTTTGGGAAGCCTGCTGGGAAGGCTGCTGAGGTGGGATTCTGACCTCTAGCGGCGCTGTTAAAGACACATGCACATACATACGTGTGTTGAATATCACTGTTATAAGATGAAAAAATTCAAAATGTAATATTTCTATAAAGGTAATTCTTTACCAGGAACAGCAATAGCTCGTTGACCTGTGATGATGAGTTTATTTCTGTAGGTCACATGAAGGTTTCTAATATTCTCCTGACTGAATCCACGGAAATTCTTCATTCCTTGTGCATCAATGTTATGGGGTCTCTTACATGAGGGACCAAATTTACAGTCACCCTGGAAATAGTGCTGGCAGACATGAAGCTTGGTGCACTTGGTGGTGAAAACGCAAGAACCATACTCGCCGTTGCCCTTGTTGTAATGTGTGCATATCTAGAGGGTGTATAGAGACAAGTGAACATTTCACAACTATATATTACAGTTCACTCAGAAATGTACAATATTTTGCATGCAATAGCAAGAGACAAAACCTACCTCAGGAAGAAGATATGGATCATTCTGCAGTAACAGCTGGAACAGCTGTTTTTCTGTCAAGTCGTGAAGACTGTATCTCTTTAAAATCATTGCATTGTACGGAGAAGCCAGACTATGTGGATTTTTACACTTCTGTCTAAAAATGACAAAAGAAACAAAAATACTATCTCAGGTAGGGGTTTTAGTTTTACATAATGAATATACTGAAATGTGGTCTATCTAGTTTCTGTGGATTTTCAGGTTTCTGGATTTAAAAATATATGGTCATGTATTACTACAACTCAGGCAGGTGGCTGATAGCCAGAACCTACATTGACATACATACTCACAGCTGAGATTAAGTTTATGATGATCATGTGTAGGTTAAAATAAAAGAATAAAGCATTACAAAATTTACTCCATAAATATCTCTTACAAATGTACATGAATAATTTTGGTCATAACGTCCTTATGTCCACAGAAGGCATCAACAACACTTTCAATATGCACAACAGCACTTTTTATTGATAGAAAATCATGATCAAGGTCACTTAACAGCATTTTGACATGTCATAGCAGGAAGAGCACAGGTGTTATTAGTAGCATTAATTACAGCCGCGTTCCATTTAGCCTTTCCAGCCTGGTACTGTGCCTGCTGATAAAAATGTGTTTCACCTGTGTATTTCCTGCTATGACGAGTCAAGATGTCAGCCGATGACATGGTCTGTTATTGCCATCTACTGGACAAATACAGGACTTATAATTGACGTAGCCCACAGTGACCCAAATATACTGGCAGCAAAATGCTTCATCCATACAGACTAACATCTTCTGTTTATATTGGCATCTCTCCTCTAAAGTGCTGTGTATTAAGCACGGTTATGTATACAGATTCAGTTCTGATGTCCTCTGTTCATAAAGTGCTCTACAGTATCAATGTCTCAGCACGTTATTCAATAAAATGTGTGGTTATAATTGTCTCTAACTGTAGGAGTATTAAACTTCACGGAAGTACCGGTACTAAACTAGCAGACACAAGCAGCATAAGTGAAAACACCTGTGTGGGTGTGAAGGGCTTTAAAGTTTAAAACACCTCAAACTCGCTTTGTTTGCTGATTGTATAGACAACAGGCCTAAACAAACTGAGCGTTTACCCTTGAATATTTACCGACCAGTTTTTGTGATACGTTTTACCATAGCATTAATTGTGGGTACTGATTGATATAAAACTTCACAAACCCTCCCAACTGTCGCACCGCAGTAGGAAGCCTACTTACCCGAAAGTGCAGTCTCCGCAAACATAAAACTTGCACAGGTGTAGGCCGTCGCACTGCTGACATTCTCCGGCTTTTTTCTGACATATCCGCAGATTGGTTTTAGCCACCACCAGACTGTCCGGGCTGAGTATTTGACCGCCGGTCACCCTCTCTCTGCCTGCATGAATGGCTATTTTACCGTCGTCGAAGAGGACACTTCGCAGGACTGGTTCCGCAACCGTGAAACTCTGTGCGATTGTCTCATCCAGGCGCTTGAAGTCCAAACATCCCTGGTGGTCGCACAGGGTCTTGATAATTGATTTAGAGATGAGTGAAGTCATGGTGAAATAGGTTTCACCCTTTTTAGCCAAGTAACATTTAGCTACTGTGGTGAGAGCGGGGCTGACCTAATCCTACATTGGAGTGATTCGTGTTTACGCAGAAATGAAACTGAAACAGAGAAAGAAGAGGAAAAAAAACAGGGCATGTCCCTATATGACTTACCATTTTTAAAATAAGAAACATTTAGTGAAACTGCGGAGTGAAGTTTTCTATAGTTTCTGGCGGATAACACCAATGCTTCATTTGTAATGTTAAATTTACATCTAACAATCACAAATATAGTCCTGAAATTAATAAAAGTCGACGCAATGTGATACTTTGAATTACGCTGTGGTTTTCTGTCGTCATTCGTGGCAAAGTTGACAGATTAAAGATGTTAAAACATAGACTGTAGGGGTTCAAGCCTGTTTATATACAGTCTATGGTTTAAGCCTGGTACTTGAAGGCAACACTTGCCCTTAGCAACCAATGCAGGCGCTCAGTGTACCATAGCAACCATGGAGGGCGAGCTTTCGGTGATGGAGGAAAAAGGCAAAGAGGTCACACAAAAAGAAGAAAAAGAACTCCTTTACAGCCGTGTCGAAGAACTAAAGTAATTTAAATACATTTTCAAGAATACTCTATGGGTAAAAACAGCTCAACCAGGAAGTTTGTTAACCTAAAGCTATCTCTATTAACTTACCTATTTTGTGCAACATGCTAACGTTGACAGCTAAGGCTAGTTCTGTTGTTGAACAATATGGTTATACAGTAGCTAAGTATTACTAAAATATAACCACATCCTAGAACCATTACTTAAAAATAGAGGGTCGGAAATACGCTACATTCTTCAACCTGGGTGAGGTCCCATTGTGACTTACAGTAAAGTTAAAATAGTTTGAGAAGACTTTGAACCCTCTTTGTTAATATGTAGGTGTAGGTTCTCAGTTTAAACAATCAAATTCCTGGGTTCAAGCATTTTCCCGAGCTGACTGAAGTTGTTGTTTCTCACCTCCACTCAGGTGTTCCATTGCAGCTCTCCTGGCAGAGAATAACATGTTTGAACGGTTCATCAGTCGCCTGGATCCACAGGACCTGGTTTCCCAGGCTGGGGGAGAAGGTGCAGGGGCAGCAGGGGCCTCCCATCTGGAGGGTGGGGTAGGTGACACTCAATGACAAGACATACAGCATATGCTACTCATACAAAAGTGGTTTGTAGTTTTATCACAAGTTTCTCACTGGAAATGAACACAGGGAGTACAGGCTTTGTTTATTGTGCACACACACAGAAACATAGAGGCCTAGACTTTGTTTAGAATTACAGCATTATTCTTTCTCAAGGTCACAAAACAGGATTGAGAATTCAAAGCAAAGCCAGAGAGTAAAAACCATATTGCTGCACATCAGCAGCCATTTATATAGTTTCCTGCCCTCAGTCTCAGCATGGCTTAAAATTTACCAGCAAAAATTATGGTTATGATAATGTGTTAAACATATTGGTTTAGATAGGCCAAAGTAATGTTGTTAGTTATTAAAATCCCTTGTAATTACTAGTATGCATTCCTTTCATGCCAATAAAAAAATGAAATGTCAAAAAAACACCTTTGTGCACTGATAGGCCCGCGTGATTTTGTTTATGCTTGTCAGAGCCGTGGGCGGAGGCGGAAGTCACGTTCCTACATATCAGATCGACTCCAGCAGCTGACCTTAGAACAGAAACTTTATGTGGCACAGAGGGAAGTAACAGAGACACAACAAGACCAGGAAAAGCTCAAACAGAGATATGAGAGAATCCAGGACAACTACAAGGTTAGTTTATAGCACACCCTTGCACAAAAAGAAAAAAAAAAGGACACTCACAGTACATTTCTCCTTAGTGATTCTGCTTTTCTTTCCAGGCCTCTCTGGAAGAGGCAGAATTACGTCTTGCAGAGATCAGGAAGGCCAAGAAAGAGTTTGAACGCAGACTGCTCAAACCTATGAAGGAAAACAGATTGGAAATAAAGGAGTCAGAGAAGGTGCTCCAGTACATCCAAGACAAGTTTAAGGTAAAAATCAGTTTCAGGCTGATAACATCACCCTGTGTGAAGCAGTATTTGATTTTTTTTTAACCCAAATATGTTATGTAGTTTTTATAAAATAACTTGTTCCTACATTAGCCTCTCACCCCTAAAATGCTATGTTTAGCATCATTAGCATTCTTTACTTGAACCATTAGCCTGTACAGCCTCTGAGCACTCAGAGATAAATGTCAGGGATTCTAACATGATGTTTCTCTGACTATCTTGTATTTGAATACATCAGCTGTTTCTTCATGCTGGAGCAAATGAGCAAAATAACACATATTATTCATATCCTTTTAATGGGAAGGACAAAGGACTGGGATATTGAGTAACTATTACTATTACTTGCTTTTTTGATTATATCTGCTTCCTGCAGTGCATCATTTTCCTCCCTTTGTCCACATTATCTGCTCTGTTCACAAACACACACACACACACACACACACACACACAATTCAAACAGGTCGCCCAGTTGGAAAAATTAAATCTGAAGAACCAGGCACTAAAGGTCCAGGAGAAGAAGCTCCAGCAGCAGCTTCAACAGAAAAAAGAGACGGGAAAAGCCGAGTACGAGGTAGAGAATGAAACCAAGAATATATACAGACAGGCTAAGAAAGTAGAAAGAAATTCCAGTTCAATTCATTATGTCTCAATAGATTATCAGTTGATTGTGTAGTTTGTGAGTTAAAATGAAAACAAGGGTTGAAAACAAGGGTTAGTTAATTAATTACTTAAAAAATTGACCTGTTAAATGTGGATTTTTATTTGCTTTATTTTTTCTAATTAATAAATGTAACAAAGCATGGTGCTGTGTATCTAGGAATTTTTCCAGGAGTACAGTGAGCAGAGAATCGACAAAAATCTGGATGAACTTCAAGTCAACAGTTTGAAAGTACAACGTGTCCTCAGTTCACACAAGGTGACTCCTTTTAAAGTTGTTTGAGAGAGACAGACAATGTTTCCAGTCTAACTAATTTCAATTCAATTTACAAAATGTGTCGCACATTTTCAGTAAAATTAATCCTCTTCATCTTATCTGTGTGTGTGTGTGTGTGTGTGTGTGTAAAAAGGAGAAGCTACAGAGTGTGACATGGGAGTCTAAAGAGTTGAGCGATGACATCAACAACAGAAAGCAGATGCTGGCAAAAATTGAGGAGGAGATACAGCATGCTGAGGAGGTTTGTGTCTAGTCCAAAAATTTGTCAATGTTAAGAACCTAAGTGAGAGAGATCAATGTGGCCACACACATCAAATTCAGTGACTGATACATGGTTTGGTTACCCAAAAGTAGCAAAAATAATTATCATTAAATTATTGTAGGACAGACTAAAACAATGCAATGAGTTAATATTTCCTTTATTTCTTCTATGAATTGTACTTTGTGTGTTTCCTGCCCTTTAAACTAATTCCCCCTGTGTGTTCTGTCCTCTCTTCCTAACTGTTTCTCTTTTCAGGAACGTTTAAAGGCAGAGGCCCTAAACCAGCACCTGCGCCGCCAGATGTCAGATTATCAGGCTCCTGATATCACTGAGTACATGCACGTCAAGGACAAATACAAGAAGCTGCAGCAGAGCATCCACACTTGGGAGAGGAAGGTTGGGATTGCTGAGGTAAACCAATAGTTTTATCGTCTTTCCCCAAATACAATAAACTCTGTCACCTCCGTTGAAATGGGATGAGATTTTGAAGTGCAATATCTTGTTTTCCACTTTATCATACCACAGCATGTCTCAGTCCAGCTGGGGAGTTGTGTGTGTGTGTGTGTGTGTGTGACAATATCCAGAACAATGAGCTCCCTCTTTTCTGTTTTCACCAGATGGCCTTGAAGACCCACTCTAAAGCCTGGAGCAAACAGAGAGCCACTCTTACTCCTGCAAACAGTGCTGCAGCTGGAGTGAGGTCTGGGGAAGACCAAATCCCAGTAAAGCTCCCATACATAGCAGAACACAACATATAGAGAAGCAGAGAATTGAAAGGCCTGCAGGATTCATTAAAGGATGAATGGTCTGAATGGAATGAATGGGATGAATGGGTGAAGGATGGAAACTTTGCTACAGCTGCAAATGCCTTGTTTCATAATATTACAGTTAGTCAACATTTGATGAGTTGTCATAACAACTTTGATTCTTTCTTGTAATGTTTGTTGGGGAATGTAGAGAGAAAACAATGTGCTGTTGGCTTAGAGGTTCCTCATCCTGTTCATTTTTTTCAGTCATACTTATTATGTATCATTGAATGCCTTTTACCATGCATCATTACAAAGAATGAATTGTGCTGATGTTCTTTAAGTAACAGCCCAAATACAATAAATAATAAAAATAACCTTATACTACAAAGATAGTATACCATGGTTACAGTGTATTCAATCCAATACATACAAGTACCCATACTTCATATGTTTAATGTCTAATATATGTTTCTTTATATATTTAAAATGTGCAGATTTCTGAGCTGAGGTTGAAGTTACTCAATATAAAAAGTGGGGAAAAAATCCACCTCAGACTCGACAAACTATTTTCTTTATTAGAAAGAAATCCTTGGAGGTATAAGCCCTCAAAGAACTCTAAATGTTATGATGTTACATGCCATATATACAGTTATATACATAAAAGTGCAATGTCACAATGGGTAAGCTGTTTATTTATTATTAATTCTGTCATATAACTGTTTGGAAAATGGCATCATTACTTATTCATGTGTCTTCTTCCTGCACTGCATTTCTCAAAAACACAGCATCTGACATGAAAATGCAACAGGACAGGATGTCTGCAGTTCTTCTAAAACATTTTCAAAGGCACTTTCACAAGTACATACTACAGATGTACATAACACCACAGAGTAGCTTAACGCCTACAGATGGCATAACTGAGTCCTACTGTTGATGATGTTACATAGTGACAAAAGCACACATTTTATACAACTGGCTTCATACTGTAGGTGGGACACCTGCATCTCTGGATATTTATTCTACATCACTTGTTCTAAATTGAAGTCATTTCAACCCAGAAACACAACGAATATAACAACAAAGATTATAAAAATAATGAAAGTTAGTAATTCAGAAATCAATTAACTTTTGATTATTATACACACAATATCTGTCAAGTCAAAGATAGTGTAAACCTGCTGTTAGAGAGCATTGCTAATTCATTGCAAACCAAATCTCTTCTAAGTGTTATTATGCTAGTCAAACATCCCCAGGACATGCACCCAATTCTGTTATTTCTACAGTACAGAGGTTACTTTAAAAAGACACATACATAGGGGGTGCAGTCACACAGTTGGAACTCACTGGCACATACAGTTTTATGGGGCTATTGCATTTTGAAATAATCACTTGACCTGGACACATTTGAGCTGACTGACACGGGCTGGTCATTGCTGACTGTGTGAGACTTCCTCCTGTTCCACATGTGCCGTTTTCCCTGTTGCCGCTGACATCAGCCATTTAAAGTGTCATCTTCCACAAATGCAGCAAGTCTGAAGAGGAAGCCTCAGCATCAGTCAGAGAGCGACACAAAAACACACTGTTGGCATTCTCACCTGAACAAAAACAGACTAGAGGGACTAGAAGCAAACTGCTGTTTTGAGACTTTGACAAAGACAAGCAAAGGAAGCAGGGGGAACATGTTAGGAGGCTTTTACACTAACAGTCATTAGGTCCATGGCTACCGGCAGAACTCCCACAGGGCGCTACCTTGAGTCTATACACATCAGTCAATAAAAAGAATGCCTACATCATATATGGAGGATCAACATCCATGCTTTACACTTATACAGCCATGTCTTTGGGTAGATAAAGCCAAGCAAGGCATAAAAAAAAGCTATGGCATGTGGTTCACACTGTATAATGGCCTATGTATTGTATATACTGTAGGTAGGAGATGATTTGTCTTTTCACACTGCTCCCCATAGGTTATACAGATGTAAAGGCATAATTTATTAGGCATATTTTATCCCTTCATCATGAGTTATTGATGCAGGAATTCAAGAATACATTGAAATGTTCAAAGTTTATATAATGAAGTAGTGGTTTTATCCAATAGTCATATCTTGTTCCAGGCAATATGTTCAAATAATTTTGAGCAAATCCAGCAAAGAGGTGATCTTTGTACATATCTGACACACAACTGACAATGGTATGCCTTGCCAAGGAAAGTTGCAGTTTACACGCTAGTGAATCAGTACTACTTATGTATTAACAGAGTACCGTTAGTTACTAAGGGCTCACCAGGCCTGTTATCAGTCCAATCCTCAAACCACGTCTGTCCAGGTAGTCACAGCACCTTTATAATATTCAACAGTTAAAATTAGTTACATCGGAAAAGTCAGTAAGGCCTTTGAAGCAGTTCACAACACCTTCAGGGGGCCTCCTAAGTCCTTCTCATCAAGCTCTGTTTCAGGTTCAGTGGTAAACAGAGGAGCTACATGCACCATGGTTTGTTCAGAGTTACACAGTTCATGACAGTCTGTAAACTACACTAACTAGCATACATTTTCTAAAACCTTGAAGGAAGCCTTTGTGATTTGTTGTTTGAATTTATTTTAGAAAAAGACATATGTTAGATAATATTAACCTAAGCATATTAACACCTAATTGTGCAAGGTTATTGACAGACTGACAAATCTGCCTACATTGTAACTCCTACACCAGCCTGTCAAATCCTGCTAGAGTCCCCTTCAGGATCTCACTTCAGCTTCAAATCACCACAAAGAAATCCAGGTCCAGGTCCATGTATGTTACAAGCTCTTAGATATTATTTGCAGTATATCTATGTAGTCTAGACAATGTTAGCACTTTCCATCCCCCTGGAAGTTGATTTTGTTTTACATCTCTGGTTCCTGTCCTAGAAGTTACATGGTGCAGGACTTGTCCAGAGGATCCTGAGAAGATGCAGCTGGAGGCTGTGGGGCCTGGCTAGACTTGGGGAGAACCATGGGCTTAGGCCTCAAGGCGGGAGGTTTGAGCTGCACCCCCATGCGAGGCGCTACCACGGGCTTGAAGGTGCTCATAGTGTCGCTGGAGGAGCTGGTGCTGCGGCGGATGGGCGGCTCTGTGTTGGCTGTGGACCTCAGCATGACGCCGTGGATGGGGCTGAGGGACTCGCTGGAGCTGGCCGGCGTGGGACCCCCGCCGCTGCTGCCGGAGGTCTGCCGCTGCTCCAGGGTGTCCAGCACCACGTCGGGGGCGTGCTTGGCTGAGCTCTGCCGCTCCAGCTCGCGCAGCTCATTTAGAGCCGTGTTCATGGTTTCTTCTATGTCCTGAAGGAGACAAAGAGAGTGTGAGTAAGAGAGGAGAGAGGATATGGAATGATGATAATGACATAGATGAGTGGAAAATAGGAAGGTTGGAGTTAAAAATTAGAAAAAATTAACAGACAACAAGGAAAAAAAACAAGATGAAAATAAACAGAGAGGACACGAAAGAGAGGAGAAGGTAGAGTTAGGTACATAGGAAACATAAAAAACTATGTTAACAGAAGACCACAGTGACAGTTTTTCAAGAAAACACCAAGCATGCATTATACATGCAGAGAGTTAGTAGAGTATTACTTGGCACTAGTACCTCTCCCTCTGCATGCTAATGACTTTGGATAGCAAAGGAGATGCAGAGATGACAAGATGTGTTCATCTGAGCATGCTCCCAGAAGGCAGACAGACAGCCCAGCACAGTTTAAAGTGCTCTCTGTGACCTCTGCTTTCTAACTGAGGCTCTATACAAGCATCAATTATGGCTCTGCTATTCAAATCAAATTAGAGCCACCACCTTCCTATCAGCAGCGATGCAAGAAATGGATGTGTGTTTCAGCACAAATTATTACCAGTCAGAACTGATATATTCTGCAGGAGCTTTCCATTATCTGACAGAATTTGTATGCTCACAATCAAATCTACAGCAAATATATAGTGATGAGTCCCAGTCTCAGACTATGCTCCCTGCTGTCTGCCTGTGAAGCCAGTCTTTTGCGTGTATTTAGCACTCGGACACAGTTGCAGCCAGAGGAAGCAGAAGACAGGGACTGACTATGTTTTTACAGGGCGGGGCAGGGCTTTGATGGTGGAGGGAGCTGCGGTCGGGTCGCCGCTCGTCCCGCGCTGACCTGTGCGATGCTCTCCGGATCCAGGGGCTTGCCGCCGTGGTGGTGGTGGTGGTGGGCATCACTAAAGCCTGTGTACTGGCCCGAGGAGGTGGAGCGACGGATCGGGGGGCTCTCCATCTTCTTCAGCGACTCGTGGCGGCTAATGTTGGTCAGGCTGCCGTGGCCGGTGCGGCGCCGCCGTTCGGGGCTGTCCATGGGCATGTGGTTGCGACTCCGCAGCATGTCCCGTGGGCTGAAATGGCCTAGGACTGGGGAGCCCATCTCTGGGGTGCCGCCATGTCCGCCATGACCCTGCTGGGAGGCATGCACCATGCAGTGGACATCACTGGGGCGGGCAGGGGGCCGTCGAGACGGTGGCTCTGATCTTTTCCTGTGCCTACTGGGATAGATGAGCGGGATGGAGAGGAGACATCAAATGGAAATATTTATTCATAGCATTACAGCTTTCAACAGAAAAAGGCATCTTCTAACACTTTTAACACATGCTTCACACCCAATCACTGCACTTTTCCTTTTTTAAGTACTGTTATTTTGCCACCTTCTCCACTTCCCAAATGTAGACTTTTTAGCAACTAAGAAAAACAGCCTTGTTTTTGGATTACCTGCTATGTATTCAACAATTTCAGCCCTTGATTGAATATACTCAATATATTTAAGAGCTTCATTTAAAACATAAATTAGATGTGCATGGGTTAATATTACAATACGTAGGCAAGCTGCATTATCTGTTGCCTATAGTGAATCCTCATAAAACTTTTGTCACTCTGGGGGAAAAACAAACAAATATCAGTATTGTTAGAGGAACCCTGATGTCAGTGCCTCTGATAAACTTATTTGGAGAGCAGGTAGAGTGGATCTGGCTGTCAGCCAGAGGAGGGAGGCCTGTGGTTCTTCAGAGCACCAAAACAGGCTCCCTGGGAGAAGCTACAGCTGCTTCAGCAGAGTGGCTTGTCCTCTGTCTGAACCTGGACCAGCACAGGGCCATACACACCTAAATTAACACACACATTTGAAACACAGAGTGAAAGAGCTGAGCATGCATGTACACGTGTCTGATTAGACACACACGCTTGCTGAGTTGTACATGATGTTGCTCCACAGTTAACATCTACTCCCTCAAAGTAGGTGTATTGCTCCATAAAAGGCCAATAGAGCAGCACATCCTCCTCAGTATGGCTCCAATAGGCTCTGCATATTTATGAGTAATAGCTCTAGTCAGAACTTTAATGTTATATCAAAGCAGTCATCATCACTATCAGCACTTGCAGTGTAGCAGCAGGATGACTGAAAGATATTTGGGCATGACTGTTTAATTATGTTTTAATTCCAATCTTTAGAATTTGATAATACTGTTACGTGATATTTATTACATCTCAGACAACCAGATGAAATTATGGTTAAAAAGAGACTATTTTATTATTATGTATTCACTTTTTTCATTTATAAAATGTTTTGCTAAATGGCAAAAACTTGAAATATTAAATCAATAACATCTGAAAGCTGATACATGTCAGATTAACTATTTTAATTGGTCTTCCGTCTGCATTATTGGTTCTTTGTGATGATGAACAATCAGTGAATTACTCATCCTTTAATCACTTCCCAGAAACAAATGGTCTCATTTGAGAGTCTACGTCTGCCTAACAAACGCTGTCTCAGCCGTTATCTTTAAGATTTACAGGCAGCTTCATCACTGTGCTAAGTAAAAAGCAATAACGAGTATGGATATGAAGGACCGGGAGACTCTTGGAGAATGTAATTGCAGATTTTCCCGCATAGCCACTCTGCTGCGGTATCTCCTCAAACCCATCATTTCATCACAGGAAACTACTCATCTACATTAGTCAGAAAGTCAATTCAGACTTATGTAACACTCTGCAAACCCAAACCTGCTCACACACTGCAAAAACACTCTGGGTATGGATGCCGAAAAAATGTAAAAATATGAATTAATGAGCAAAGAAAACTTCCTGACAGCATTAATGGCTGTTAATGACAGGTAAGACACTGAAAAATAAATTCTCAGTGGTTGAGCGGTGCAGGCTCAGTGCCTGATGGGTGAAAAAATATATATTTTTTTCTGACTGCAGTGAGAAATCTGGAATAGTAAACAAGTGCAGGAACCACTGATAACCTGCAGGGGGCACAGTCTACATTCAAAACATAAACCCCCTCTGGGACAGAGTGCACAACAGGCAGTGCAACTTTACTCTGCAAGCTGTCACCACACTGACAGCTCACCCTTTGTTTATTATGGCCTCGGCTACTAATAATGTAAATCGTACGACATTCCATGAGTTCCTCTTCATCAAAACAGAAAGCCGACCAACTGTAGTACTTGTCACTAAAAAAGACATTACTGTTTTGTTTACCGACCTGATATTTTTGTGATGCCTAACTCAACAAGAGGTCTGTCTGGTGAGGGTGTCGGTGATTGAGAACACCAGGAGAGGAAAGAATCTAAATAAAGCTCAGGGTATAAATGATTCAACACTTCTGAGGATTGTCTGAATGGAAGAACAGAAAAGTGAGTGGGAGGGTAGACAGGAGAAAAAGAGAGAGGTGGGGATCACCTGGGAGCTGGTGACAAGTAGAGAGGTATTGTAGGGATTTAGAGGAGGTTCATTAAGGCTGATGTGAAAAAAAGATGATTCATTCAGATATGTTCTTCATCGGCATACAAATACCTGTAAATATAAATATTGCCTCTAGTATGAATCATCAACATTTCAACAGTAAAGTAGGGGGAGTGAGTATGGCTCTGAATAAAATAGCATTTGTTCATGTGTTTGGCAAGAGCCAGTAACAGACGTTTCAAGGTCGCTAACTCCACCAGCAGAACTGCGGCAATGAAGAGAGGAGCAGGAGACAAAATACTGGCTCACTACCAGCAGACGCTGCCAAAGAGACTGAGGTGTGATTGGATATGTGTGTGTCCCCTCTGTGTGTGTGTGTGTGTGTGTGTGTGCCATTTCTCCATGTATGTGTGTATGTGTGTGTGTGTGTGTGTGTGTGTATTCTAGTATGATCTGCTGATGACTAAGCACCAATGTGAAATGGGTATTTAAGACTCATGCTTTACTATGGGAACTGTCTGGTTGCTGGGAATAAAATAGAGTGGGAGAAGTTTATTCCTCCACTGGCAATTAGGCTCAGAGAGGTGGGCTGAGGATATAGACTGACAGGAGGAGGCAGCATATGTAACACTGAAGATTTGGTGTATACTGTGCAACTCTTTCCTGCTTCCCTCAGGAAGACAATCATATAACAGACAAACCAGAGAGATGCCATCAAACTGTTCTTTTTATGAGTTTGCGATGAAGTACAAAGCCGAAGCTAAGCATTATTTTCAGCAACATATAATCTGTATGTATTTACAGTATATAAATCTCTCTAAAAAAAAGTCTGTCCAAGTATCTGAATGAGTGTGATTAACTTGGTCATTTTCTGTCATGCATTGTGACATATTTTCCTTTAGATATTTAGGTCATTAAGTTAAAACTTTCTGTAGACAGAGCTATTCAGCAGTAGTGTGTGTAGTGTGTATCTTTCCTTTCCAAACAGCTCACTGCTGCTGTACAATACAGCCAGACACAAAACCCATATAATCAAGGATTTTTCCTGGAAAAACCCACCAGGAGTATAAAACAGCAGCAATAGTCAAAATTTTGTATCTATATAGATGCCCTAAAAAAAAAAAAAAAAAAAGGAAATTAAATAAAATGTAACTTTAAGCCCCAGTTAGGCCCCACATAGATAGGGTAAGAGAGAGACTTCAATATTGTAGCCTAATATACCACAGTTATCGAGCAGTTTGAAAACCAACCTGCTGATGTAGGCCTCAGAGATCCTGGTGTCAGTGGGTGAGCTGATGTCTTTTCCTGAGCATTTATCCTCCCCAGCGTGGCCGCTGCTGGCCTCGCTGTCAGCCTTCTGACTCAGAGTGTCTGAGAAGTTGTCATCTCTGTGACACAGAGAGAGAGTGACATTGAGACATAGAAAGAGCAAGAGGAAGTGACAGGCAAACCAGCATAAAAAAAATAAAAAATAGAAATCAGCAAATCAGTCGATCTTTCACATTTGCGCTGTTCTTTGATGACAGGATTTGATATCAGTTTCCTGTGTGTCAGCATGTCTCACTCTCTTCCCCAAGGTCCAGAGAGTCAGATGAGTCATATTCCTGGGCCTCTCAGTATTCTGGTGATGCACTGTGGTGGTGACACGCACACACCCACCCACACACAGGCCAGCTGTATGGCTTTCAGTGAGGTGTGTGACTGGATACTGGGTACAGTTGGTGCCTGTCAGGTGGCAGCAATCAGAGGTACTGAGCTGCACTGCTGCCTCTGACGATGTGTTTTAGCAGATATAAAACACTGTGGATGCACTTATTTAGTGTATCCACATGAATGCACACAGAGACAGAGCAAGGACAAGTGCTTCTCTAAAGCAGAGGCAGTGGTAAACAAAATTTACAGACAGACATGAAAAAGTTCAAACACCCCAACAGTAGAGTCTTGAGAAGAGACATCCTGTGCTGAAGTGCTCTCTTAGACATCTCTCTACATGTTTTATTCTGGGCTCTTTTATGGTACAAGAGAAGATCGTAACCCTGTATGCTCTTACACTCCTTACACGCCTGCTCTGCTAAAGTAGAGAGCAGGATGTTACTACACTTGGGGACAACCCGTACAGCTGTAAATTCCCTTGTTCTTTCATTAACTGAGAAGCCACCCCATCAGCAGTGTCCCTCCTGGTGAATTATTGATAGAGGCACACTGATGGGACAGCAACAAGGGAAAGAAGGGAAGAAGAAAGAGGGGAAGGCATTCTAAATGGCCATTTTGTTGGCCAGCTACTAAGTGTGATTGGAGTGATTTTGTTACTGTCCTAACGAGACAGTGAATCCAGTCCATTAAGTACCAACAGTCATCATGGCAGAGTGCATGCTTGTTAGTGCTGAGAGTCAGAGACAGTGACAGAAGGGCTGGTTAAGGACCCTGGAGAGGGTAGGACGCGCCATAGCTGAGTGGGGACGACGGTGGCGGGCAGGACAAACAAGGCTGAAGGTCCTCTATGCATGACCCTACAGTCAACTGATGGCCCGTGGCCTCTTATACAGCAAAGTCAACAAGGACAAGTGTGCTGTTTAACCAAAAGGGATATCATGAGGGAGAAGTGGAGGATTATTATTTAAACCACAGCTCTAACACTGACTGGAGCTGGCACTAGTTTAGCAGCCTGAGGATAAAATAATCAAGATTGTAGAAAGTAAGTGCACCATGAATTTTTTGCTTTAGAGCATTCTCAAAACTTGCACTTGGTAAACCTTAAAGGAATAGTCTGACATTTTGGGAAATGCGTGGATACTCTAGCTTTCTCACTGGTTGCCCGGCCACTGCTCCCAGCCAAGAAACAGCCTGGAACGTAGCTAAAAGCAAAACAGCGATTTGTTGTTTTTACATTTTTTTTACACGGTTTTTGTCTAAATTAAAAAAGAAATAACATGTTAATTTGTGAGCTTAAAAATTAGGGTAGGCAGATGTTGTTACATTTGGACAGAACCAGGTTTCCAGTCTTTGTGCAAAGCTAAGCTAACCGGCTGTAGCATCATATCTAGCATACAGATAGTGGTATTTAATCTTCTAATCAAACTCTCAGCAAGCCAATGAATAAATGTTGAACTATTCCTTTAAAAAACAGCCTGCGGTAATAATTTAGGTCATTAGAGGTGATCTGACTGGTTAGTATTCACTGTGCATACAAACTGCATGATGCAGTTTTTCTGCTTTCATTTAAAACAAGAAAAGACACATCCCATGTGCAATATAAGAGTGTGATGTTTATGATAAGAGTGTAACATGTCTTTACAGTGTTCTCTTCAGTTCTAACATAAGTCTGAATTCAATATACTATCAGTCAGCCTTAATTCATACTCCAATCAGATTGACGTTTAACAGATATGTCTGCATGGTGATACAGTGAATACATATAAAAACACTCACATGTCTTGGACCACTATATACTGGTGTGGCACCAGGCCATCGATTCCATTGTGCCGTCCCTCCCACCAGTCCTCAGATGCCCGCTGATACAGCAGCAGGGAGGCGCCCTTCTTGAAGGACAACTCTCGGGAAGATCGCCCGACATAGTCAAACTTGGCAATGGCTTCAATGGGCTCGCCCTCTGTCAACGGAGAGAGGATTAGACAGGTCAGGTATGTCAGACAGGGCAAAGACATCAAGAAGAGGTGGCTACTATCGCGTGTGCAGACATTTTAATGATTGGTACAAGTGATGCAGTATTATGAAATAAATATCTCAGTCTAGATAGACAATACAGTACATGCACTTCAATACATATCGGCTCTGATGCGAGACAGTCTAATGCTGGCATGTTTATACACGTGGATGCTCACTTAGTGCACATGGTGTTCAAAGTGTGCTGAGCCAGTTTGTTATTTTAGTTGTAGTCAATAGTAACCCAGCTCTACAAGACCAGGCCAGGGCCACAACAAGCCCAGAGGAGCTTTAGCAGGATATTTATAGAAACTGGTGAGAGGAGATCTATATGACTCAGGGGCATGTCAGTCACTGTATGGATCATTAGATTGGGCTGATAACTACTCAATAGCTGTACAAATAGAGCCCTGGATCAGTGACAATGTTTAAACATGAGAAAGACCAGAAAAAGTTATTATAGACAATACTAATAAGTGGTAAATTGAGCAGTTACTATTACACCTTATCACAAGTTTCTTTTTACTGGATTGCACTCTCCCTGTCCACTATTCTCTTAAACCACTGAAAATCAGTCTCATGTTGTTGTTTATCCTGAAGAAGTCGTTTCAACAACAGCTACAGTCGACTCTCCTGCTCAAAAAGGTACATGTCTCCAAACCAATATGCATGCACTACAGCAACACAGGTCTAAAAATAGCTTCTTTATTCCTCCCTCACTCCTACCTCTGCCCTCCTCCCATCTCACTTTCTCACTTTAAGTCAGACAGGGGGTCCCTGGACAGACGTAGCCTCACCCTAACACAGTCTCTCTATATATACACCGGTAGGTAAGGGAACAGAGTAAATGGTTGAAGCTTGTATCGGCCATGAAAAGCCATCATGATATATCTTTCACAGGAGCTTGAAAGTAATTCCCAAATGAGCAGAGAGGCCACGTGAGAGAGGAAATACAGCCATGATCCTGAGCAGAAAGGGGGTTTCTTCATCTCTCTCAGTGTCCTTTTCAACCTCATCTATTTTTATTCTGTTTTTTTCCCCCAACCTTAACTTGCCACCTTTCTTGCATCACTGGGTTGTCAGGATTGACAGGGTGGATGTAATGTGCCTCCAATGAAATGTGACAAGCAGGAATTTACTGTCTGAATTAATTGGGCTGCACTGCAGTGGACAAGGTTGTTAATAAAGTTGACAGCACCCTTATCAGTCTAGGGGATTTCTCTTCATCTCTTTATTTTCTCCATCTCCATCTCTCTCACTTCAACCTATCCATCCATCCTCCTCTAGGTCTATAAATGTTTGTCCAACATCTCTGCCAAAGGCAGACACACACACGAGCGTTGCAGTGACGTGGCTGAAAGCAGCAGGCTAAAAACTCAAATCTCAGTGAGGTAAAGGATCCCCTCTGTCATGTTGTGCAATTATAACTGAGAATCGCTTCAGACTCAACCACCTGAGGTTTGCACACGCGCACACACTCTCTCACACTGCGACTGGAGTTAAAGAAACGTTGAACTGTGAGAGCTGGAGGCCTGTGGTGTAAGAGATACGAACTGTCAGATGTCTTACACACGCCAGTGGAGCGGAGTCGCAGTGGATGTTGCTCTACATCCATGTTCATACATAGAAATAGGGGAGAATAAGCCTGGTATGAGATATGGTTAGGATCAATACAAGAGATTTCTTTTCTTTCTTTTTCTCTTCTATCCACACTTTTCTCTGAAGATAAATATTAATCTAAAGGAGCAGGAGACTCTGTGCTATACTTGGGAGTGGGGAAAACAGTAACTCTCCCTGTACAGTATAACAGCCTGCCCTTTAACATGTGTAAACCAATATATACAGTATGCCTGCTGGGGCACTTGACAACAAGGACATCCTGCTGTACTCTTACAAAGTGATATATAATCAATGTGCCAGTTAGTTCACCTCTGACCTTGTAGCGAATTTACCAGAAGATAGGACATCAATGTATTGATGGTGTGCGAGAAATGCCACTCTGAAAACAGACACTTTATCTCCCTGCATGACAGCCACGGTCCATGAGACTGTCATGTGCATCTGCCCTGAGCAGATATACACTGACACTGGGACAATGTATGGCTCAATACAGCCCCCGTTTGTGCCTTTCAGTTAGTAATATTATTATTGCTTTAATCAGGTGTGAAGAATAGAGGTGGAGGATCAATTGTGTAGGATGACTTATAAGACACATGGTAGATGGTGTAGCGTTAGATGTTTTCTAAAGCCTAGCCACAGCTAGTGCGTCTTGGGTATTCTGATTCTGATTTTCTGTAAATTTTACACCTGGTGAAATCAGAAGGTCGTTTAATAGCACTTGTTCTGAAGGAATGTCCAGAATCCAAGAAGAGTCTTTTAACCCTCAGTCTGCTGCATTAAGAAATTTTTTTTAACCTGGTTCTCAAGTTACGATTGTATTTCCTAATCCAGGAAGCCAGAAATGCCAGAAAAGCCCATGAGTATGTACTAATAAAACAGATAATATTTTTCAGTTTGGTTCACCTTCACCTTCATATTGTGCAACTATCTTTGTTTAGAAAAAAAAGGCGCAAACTAGGAATTGAAAAGTGGTTTCATTGTGGAATATTTTTTCATCCAGAGGGTTAGAAAAGTCTTTGTATTCTGAAAATACATTCTTTGTAAGTGTTGTTAAATGACTTGTGTTTCGTTTTTCAAAGTTTGTTGAGTATATATTTTTCTGGGTGGTTAGCTCTGTGACTCAAATGTAACGAAAATGAGGCACAAACTGAGCATAGGCTTTATAAAAAGATCTAGCATGATGTCATTGACACATATGCCCTCCTCTTCATTTTGTCCTCCAACATCAGAGTCACACTGCTTTACTTTGTGTGTGTGCTGTGTATGTAAATCTGACCGGAGTGCTAACACACTCCAAGGAGGTTGCATCGCTGAGACAAGATTTCCGGACAGTGACTTAGACCAACGTGGAATGACTTTTTATCCTCTCTCTTTGTCTGTCTGCCTCCAGCCTACTTACTTTGAAGACAGAGAGGGGAAACACACTCAGAGCTTTGAGAAGAGAATAAAAATATATCCCTCAGTCTGCAGAGTCGAGTGCTGGTAACTGAACAGGAAAAGAAGTTTGCTTTTGTGTCTGAAATCCAAATGAGGTCATGAGGATTTAAAAATAACTGATGACAATAACTTGACCACAGTTCAAGACTCCACAGGGAGGGACTCTGCGGACATCCTCCCAGTCCGCTAAGAAAAGCTTTTGGAACAAAACCATGGTAGCGAGGGATTTCTGGAAAACATAATCTTCCGTTAATTACTCAAAGAGTTGATCGCTGCCATCTGTGTTTTACAGTGGGAATCCTCACATGTATAAGTTTCCCTTTCTAATCAGACGTCCTCTTTAGTTATAGAGGACGTCCAGATGATGACTTTAATTTGGAAGCGGCAGTGATTAACAGCTGACGTTATGAGGAGATATTAAGCATATTTCCAAACTCTGTCTATGGAGACAGATGATGAATGATGACGGCGAGCCCCTAAAAATTGTCTCTAGGGTGTGAAAAGGAGACAGGATTGGGGCAGTGGTTGTCACCATGGAAACAGGTTTAGGGAAGTCTGTTACCAAGGTAAGATATGAAGACTTAGCTCAACTATAGGTTGATTCTTTTTTGCTCACATTGTCTACATCTGGTCAGCTCTCTGTCAGGGATATTTATCACTTTTTAATGAGCTGAACTTTTATTGTCTTTTTCTGCTTTTTCTCTGAAAGTTAAACACCAATGCCTGATCCTGTCTGATATTTTGGTTTCATGTAACTCAGTCATTGTTTGATTTGGACCAGACCTACTGGTATCCATTCCACTCAAACAAAGGACCACATGTTTGATCACACTACTTGAGTGTATCCCACCCTGGTCTGAAAGACGTCTATCATTTCCTCCAATGTCTACATGAGCCTGGTGTTTTTGTTTTTTTTAAATTTAATTTCTTCATATTTCTCTTGGACACATGGAAATGTAGTTAAATGTAGAGAAAACACAGACCATATAATTTTTGAAAAGCTATTAAAACCTGACACTCTTGACATACTCCATACATGTGCTATTCTTGTACAAATTACTATAACACAGATTTTTCACAGAGTAATGAGAAAAAAAAAATCAAGGGAATTGAAGATTTTAACCCGAGGCTGTAACCCTTCAAAAACAAAATTTCTCTCCCAAGGGGTCCAGTGGGTGAAGACCACCATGGAATTTGCAAATGGGGGATGTGGAGATGTCCCAAAGCCCCAAGGGAAAAGCAGCATTAGAATATGAATGGTTGTCCGTCACTGAGAGCCCAGTTCCCTGGCTCTTCAAGGTTACTGCATTTAACAGGCTGAAAGGCAGGATTAGCTGCAGAGAGCTGGGTTTAACCATCGCAACACCACGGACACGAGGGAGAGCTTGAATCTGGATGAAGTATATGGACGGGACAGCGTGGCATTTTACTTTACACGTGTGTGTAAATGTGACAAGTTCCCGTGCATAGCTTAACAGTTATTTGTGTGATTGTGTATGCAGACATGTTTGTATAGGCACTCACCATCCTCGCTGGTGTGAGTCTCTGTCCCTCCTTCGTTGTCTACCTCCTCGAGGGCTCCATGCTCACTGTAGGGGCTCTCACTGTGGAGACACAATGCAAACCATCAGGGTCACAGCCATGACGGGGGTGAAAGGTCAGAGGTTAAGGGACAGTTTTAAAAACAGGCAAAAACACTGAATTTTTCCCTGTTGTGTGGTTTCACTCCTTTTTCTTTTATTTCCTGAAAAAAAAAAATACTTGTCTACTTGGAATAAACTCCTAATTCTGTTAATAAAAAAAAGGTTACTCCTCAAATCTCAACAGCCAAATATCATTCCAGTGAAGATGAAGAGGAGAATTACAACTAATACGACCTAGAGGAAGTTCAAACAGCGGTCATTGTCAGTATTCTGTGAGAGGCTTAGATTCTCTATCTGTGGTTGGGCCTCTTTCTAAATGGTCTTCTTCTGGCGTCGTGCTGAGGGAGCTGGCAGTAATGCCCAGCACACACACACACACATCTCCACAGATTACCCTTGCCAGGAAGTGAGTGTCTCCTCCCATGCTAACATATCACTAGCCACCTCCTCTTCTGCAAGAAAGGGAGGCAGCCAAGACAACAAATCTCCCCAGGGATTCATGAGCCTCCCTGGTGGGACAAGGTCGTGTGCTGAGATAGGTGATTAGCTCTAGCCAGGGATAAGTCCCTGTCAGGCTGTGGTGATGTGGGGGCATAGAAAAGGAGAAACAGGGACAAATAAAGAGTGGAAGAAACAATTGGTAAGTCCTGCTTGCAGATGTGAAGCTGGCAAAGAGCCTTAAGGTTTGATCTGTTTGACTCCAGTGTGTGCCCTAATCATCCCCTCCCTGTCAGGTGACCTCTTTCTGTTCCCTCCTGCTGTGATGATGGTAATTACAGTGATTGTTTCAGCCTGTCTCACCTAGAAAGCAGTCCACCATGTAAAGCCAGCACTGAAACATGCTCTACCTTGTCAGGTTCCTAAACCACAGACACCTAATTGGTGAGTGTAATTACTCATATCAACTACACTGACATACTACTGACACAGCTGTGGTGCAGAGAGTGCACGCATACCTGCATGTTGAGTGAGTCCCTAATGAAGAGGGTTTGGCTGCGTGCCTTTGTTCCATTCACAGTAAAAAAAAAAAAAAAAAAAAAAAATGGAATGAGGAAACCATTGGCGTCTGTCTGACTCTAAAACCTACATCTCAGTTAGAAAAGCTGTGCAGCTGGATGAAGTGACCTCATCAGAATGCTTTCTTTCTTTTTTTAAAATCCAGGATAACCTACGACTTGACCCTCAGACACCAGTAACAGAGCAGCCCAGTGGCTCCACAGTGTTCTATGTAAGTGAGAGATCACAGGTTGAAAGTTGTGTGTCCTCTTCTGAGCAAGAAACAACCATAAAAATACAACTTTGTGTATTTTCTCATTCCTCACCAATAGTCTCCACCAGCCATGCACTTCTCATAAATGGGCCCATCCAGTTCTTTGGCATCAGGGAAGATGGTCTCATGGTGGATGATGATAGTCTTTATGATCTCATTGACGTGGGCCTGGCAGGACACCTGGTCCTGGCTGTCTGGCGTGGGCATGAGCGTGGGGCCAAAGCATATGGCCAGGTTGTATGGATCCATCATGTTCTCGTCACTGTACTGGGACAAACTGGAGAGGGAAGGAAGGACGGAGAGAGGTAGGAAAAGAGAAAGAAATAGCCAAATGAGAAACATAGCAGTGGATGTTTATAAGCCTTATAAGATATATTTATTGGTTAACATCCATAAACTTACTGGTTGAGGAAGGCGAAGAGGTAGCGCATGACGATGAGGACTGATCTGGGAATGGTCAGGAGGATCTTACGGATGTACAGTGCTCTCTCGTACAGGTTGTCTATTCCTAAAGCAGCCAAAACATGACAGAGGGTATGATGGTAAGAAGAAGACGCTGTAATACAAGAAAAATACTACATTAAATAAGTCAGTTCTGCGGTAGTATGACATCTGGGGTCCATTTTGGTCCGTTCACTTCTCAGATCAAATGCACCTCCTTGCAAATCTATATATGAAAACCATGTATCTATCTGATGGTGTCCACGTGTTGATTATCATCACACAAGTCCCAGGAGATAAATACAAGAGCATATCGAAGCTAAGCCAATTACTGTGTGCCTCTGAGGGACCAGCAAAGAGCAGTGATATGTTAAGTGTGTGTGTGTGTGTGTGTGTATATATAGAGGCCACAGGAAATACATTAACTTTCTGGTAGTGACCTTTACCTCAGCCTGTGTTCCTCTGCTGACACCACAGAGGAAGAGAAAGAAGGAAGTCAGCGTTCTTCATTAGCACCTGACAACAAGGACGACAAGTAATCTTTCCTGTTTTGTTTTGTCTAAATTTCTATTTTTCCTCAATCTTTCACTCCTTTTTCCCTGCCTTGCAGAATTGAGCATGTTACTGACAAGAGAGTGGCTTTTTCACAATAAACTTAACAACAGGATCATTGTTGTAACTTTATACGGAGGCAAAACATTCTAAATCTTTCTCATATTGTGATTTATTAAAATACTGGAGGATGCCAACCTTTATGTCTTTCATTACAATCTCATTTGTTCCACTGTGGCACTTGAGGCAGCCTATTCTATTTGGCTGAGCTGGGGCTGTGCTGGCTGCTAAAAATAGTCCTGTCACCCTCCAGCCACTCTGTACCATCTGGGATTTGGGCTTCTGGGATACTTATGATGTATTTCATTTTTCATGAATACCTAACTAGGATTTCTGGGATGCTCCAGAGCACTTCAGAAGACAGCGTTTAAAGATTTACTCCAGTGAACGCCTCTACATCATCTACAAACAGTTGTGTAAGCACACCTGTGCAAAACATCCCAACTGCAAATTACAAAATAAAAGATATCGGGAGCTCCAGTACGCTGCTGTGATGAAAAAAACACACAGTCAACTGAGAGTGGTTAAAGGGAAAACTGATCTCTTAGCTGGTCTGAGCTGCTCCATATGGAATAAGCAGAGGGGTTTTTTTTAATATGGAGACTGCTGGGCGTTCAGCCCACACTGCAATCACTGGCATGTTGAGCTGGGGAATGTAAACAGGGAATCCCCATCACTCATCTTGTACAAATGTGTAAAAGTACACCCAGGAAACACACACAGACACACTTCACACACTCACAAGCACAGAAAAGCCTGCGTGAATGGTAAAACACACAAGTACACATGGCACACACGCACACACATACAAAGCTGCAGAAGGCATCAGAGCACACATTGCGTCCGTGTGACTCTGTGCACGTTCAATTGTTCTTTAACAGAGTTAAAAATCCCCCCCCCTCGTCATGTCTTAAAAGATCAGAAAAAGCCACACAAAGAGCTTATTGACATGTGAACTGACTCAGTAAAATGACAATGTGACTATTCTTGTGAGGACTTCAGTGCTGCTCAGTTCTGTGGATATTTAACATTCCACCATCATCCTGTAAGCATGACCAGCTTGGTGCCACATATGACAGATAATAACCCACTCAGTACCCAACAAAATACCACAGACTAGCATTCAGACACAGTGTCAAAACAAGAAGCCAGAGCCATTCTGTTGATGAAAGAGCTGTACGATGAGTTTAATTTGATGGATGTTTTTTTAGTTTTATGTTTAAAAAAAAAAAAAAAGATCAGACAAAGTTTGGGGAAATGTATTTTCACAAGTGCTGTTAGCTGTGAGTTAATTTGACAGCATAAAAAATAGTGAGGATTCACATTCCATCTGAGTGAGATGAACTGCTCTGACATTGACAACATTAAATGATTTAAACTAGAGAATTACACAGAAAGACTGTGTGTTATTATGTCATACTCAACAATGCACAAAAATGTGTGTGCTCTTACTGATGCAGGAGAGCAGATCATTGAACCTCTCTTTGGGGAAAAGAGGGTTCTCCAGACCACGGAAATAAAGTTTGAGAACGCCGGCCACTGAGTTGATGTCATGATTGTTCTCATCATCTGTCAGTGGGTCATTTCCTGAGATACAGACAAGGCAGCAGGTCAGATGGACATCCTTTTCCATTTCACACAAACATGACTTGACACAAACATGTGAAATATACCTAATTAGCAACAACTCAAAAAGCATACTGATTCAATACGGTTTAACGAAACGTCATGTTAGATCCTGGTTATAATGCGCAGCATCTTGTACCTCTCTCAAATGAGTTCTTGATGTCATTGACTTCCAGCTGGGATCCAGATACGCGGAATATTCCTTGATGTTGGAGGCCTACACAGACAGTCACAGAGAGAGGGTAAAGAATATGGAGAAAAAGAAGGTGAGGAAAAGCTTCTTTAGTTGGACCTAAAAGGCACATGTTGTTCTTTAAGCCCCTCCACTTTTCTAATTAAGGATAATTAATGAGTCAGGGAGACCGCAATCAAGCTTCACTAAAGTGTCTTCCATCTGGGATTAGGACTTACTAAGGGGTGAGGTCAAGGGTCAGGAGGAACATAATTAGTCTGCTGTTTGCCTCCTTTTAAATTTCTCTGCACATCATCAGTTGGCTATTTGATAAGATGCAGCAAACAACCCTGCAAACACTGAGAGCTCAGTACTGCCACTGCACATCTTTAATGCTTAGACTTTACATTCTTTCAGAGTATCATTTTTGATGTGGTTTAAAACCAACATTCTAACTCATCACTTGTGCCAGGCTAAGATAGCTGTCTGCCTCATGGTACATTATGTCTGGGAAGTGGGGTGGAAAAGGCTGTACCACTGTAAACAGGATGGAATCTGTATTTTCCCATGACTGCGATTGAAGTGGAACCAACTGAAACCCCAAAGTGAAAAAATGGCACACGCCCCAAACAATCAACGCCTGAAAATCACCAAAGTGTCATTTTAAAGTTAGACCCAAAAATGAAGCAGGTTGAGGTTGGTTTATGAGAGGAATTCATCACATCGCATATAACTACAGCAAAAATACATCATTGCTCAACTGAGGTGACAAAATGTCTGTACAATGTATAATAACAACTAACTCACCATACAAATTAATGTAACGAATGCAGCTTTCAACCACACGAGGGATAGCTTGTCCAGAGTCCTTTGAAGGCAGAGTAAACAAAAACATCCAAATGTCAGATCATGTATAGTTTGCCCTTTTGTTACATGCACAAGACCTCGAGCCCGACCCATTCTGGATTTCTGACAACAATGTACAGTGAAGATCAATAACTGAGAATAACAAAAATATGATATTATAGATTTGCTGATATTTCTTTTTACACAAAAAAGTGCAATGTTAACTGTGATGAAGATATTTTTTGGGAGACATTTTAGTTGCTCAAACTTTTTAAGACATTTCTAATAAAAGTAGGAAACAAAACTAGAGTATATTCAACTTGAATTGAAAAAATATATACATAAGAATTGTATTACTGCACTTTACTGCTCCACAATTTCTTTCTGCATCTCTGCAATCATACACACCAAGGCCATTATATATGTTATGACCCATGTGTGTGCTGATTATACAGGCCTGCAAATGTGTTGGTCGGGCTCTAATAGCAACTGGTCAATGTGATGTTAGAGGAGTATAAACATGCACAGGCAGTGTAAGTGAAGTTTGCAGGGATAAGATTCAAGGTGAGGGTTATTTTGTTGAGATCTGACTAAGACAGACTGAGTTGCCTTCTCTGGCTATTTAACTGTTCATGCCCAGTCTACTACAATGATTATGAAATAACACAAAGTATACAAAAAGCACTCAGCATGTACAAACATGTTGTCCAACACATTTCAATTGGCCTCCAGTGCTGCTAAATATACTTTTGTCTTGTTACGCTAGCAATCAAGTGCACCCTGTGTTTAAATCAACGAGCCCTTATCTAAAGAGCCACACACTTGATACAGAGTTCAGTGCAGAATGAAATGAGGTGTGTGGAGATGAGAGGGAGCAGTGCTGTCTGCTTCAGAGAAAACACATTCCTCTCACGTATGTAGACGTGGGCTGTGCTCTTGTTTTGCCTCTGTGCCAGCTGCTCCTGCGGCTCAGTGCTGGACAGTGACTCAGTACATGCCTTTAATGATACAGTGGATCTGTTTACATCCCTCAGGGGTACACGCACGGGTCCAAACACAGCCACCATGCCAAAATCGACTATCTATCAGAAGAGTGAGGGTTGAGGCACAGGGTGTGCGGCAGGATTATGTAATGCTATCTCTTTGAATACGTGAGACTGGGGATGATTGCTTTCTATCAGACAAACTCAATACCAATTTTACTGTTAGAAGTTTTAATGTTCACGCAGCTAAGAATCAATCTTAGCTGAGAATTTACAAACACAATTCAAACTAAATATACAATTTCCTGCAAAATTTTTAAGGACTCTTGATTGACCAGATTTTCTTCAGTTCAGTCTGTCTGAGTCTACTCACATCATTAAGCTGATGATTATGAGATAAAGACAAACACAACATGGAGTGAAAATGTTGTTAAGACAGGACAGATACAGGAAATGAGCGCAGGCAAGCAGCATGGGCCCCCCAAGATGCTTCAAGATGTCTACCTGATGTCGAGCGTGTGAGTTCCGTCGTCCGCGGCTAATGTTGCAAGAGCCAGAGATGACAGAGAGAGAGAGAGAGAGAGAGAGAGACAGAAAGAGAGAGAAAAGCAAGACCCAGATTAGGACCACAGCAGCTGCCCACCAAAGCCTTTACTAAGAGCGCACCCTCATTCCACTCTGTGCTGGCATCAAACCCAAAAGAAAACAAGTGAGAACTGGACAGGACCAGGCAGGACTGGATGCGGCCACCAGTGAGAGGCAGTGAAGATGCTGGAGGAGGGAGGCAGCACACCTTGTCAGTCTGGCATCCTGCTCCCTGACTGCCAT
The DNA here is from genome assembly GCF_001640805.2 of Lates calcarifer. NCBI lineage: Eukaryota > Metazoa > Chordata > Actinopteri > Centropomidae > Lates > Lates calcarifer. Next base: position 19,160,622 of record NC_066842.1, on the reverse strand, counting down.
TTATTCTGCTGCTTTCACTGGCCTCTGCTCTCGCTCTGGCGGAGGAGGAGAGAATATCTCTGCCAGGGCAGCTCAGTGCTGCCAGGTCAGCAGTGAGTCAGGGGAGCTGACGGAGACAAACATTTATCCCTCCAACTGCCATTTCTCTCCTCCTGCAGCCCTCCAAATTTATCAGTGCCACCCCTACGTCTCAGACGCAGACTGCCAGAGCTCACTGACTCATGAGGAAGGTTTCCAGAATCCATCTTAGCACAAATATGTTGTTGTTTTTTTGTTGGTGAAAGATAAATCAATGCTAAGATGCTTTGGGGGAACCCACCAAAATGGCCAGAAAGCCAGAGCAAGAAAGAAAATAGAAAGGAGGAGGAGCGATGTCGAGCGGGCAGACTCATAATCAGTACCTTGATAAATGACTCCAAATTGCCATTAAATAACCTAACATTAAAAACAGAGCGGGGTCTAGCCCGCCGGGTGCCAGTGTGGGTTTTGAGCGGACCATTGGGATGTCTAGAATACAAACAATGCATTAGAATAAGTCAACAATTCAGTTTTACTTTCAGAATGGTTTATGGTTTATCTCTGCGAACTTATTCTCCAATAACCCCTATGTCCTTCAAAAACTTGAGCTGAAGTTGAGCAGGTGAATGAATGAATGATGAATGAATATTTCCAGTCACTGCCGAATTAAACTTTTTCTTTATAATCCTGTCTTTTCTTTCTGGACAAGATATCACAGGCCAGTAAAATACCAGACCCCGCTGGGAGCAGCGTATGTATCAGCGCCCACCTCATGACAGGCCCTGCGGGAGACTGCCTCTCTTAGTTTGTGTGAATGTGTGTGAGACTTAAATACAATCTGGCTTCTTGTGACCTGTAGAACTGTGATGAAAAGAGTCCAGGACTTGGGTCTCTTCTGCTGCTCAGTTATAATCACAAAACTATTCAGTTGGAGAGGCCTGAGGATGTTTTAAACATCTGATCATGCCAACAAAAAAGGTTTTTGTGTTTAGCAATATGAATAAAACTGTGTCATTATGCACAGTATAACCACAGTGAGAAGTCAGTGAATGTCCTACTAATGTAAAAACAATGTTAATGCACTCTACTAACATTTTTTGATAATATTGGCATTAATCTCTTATCAATAGCAGGACTGCATCAAACAGTTAATTTCATCACTGATTAATCTGCCAATAACTGTTTTTTAATCTATAAAATATTGGACAATAGTGAGAAATATCCATCAAAGTTTAGTTTTTTGTTGTTTTTTTTTTTCCCAGTAATGTGAGTTAAGTCTGTAAGTTAGTTTTCCACTTGAACATGAATGATGATGTGTTTTTAAAGATGCAAAACTTAGACTTCACGATTCAACTGACACATCTGTTCCTAGTCGCTCCTCATTTGTTGCACTTTAAACCTGACACTAAAACATTAAAATTTCATGCAAATGTTTTTCTCTTCTCCTCTCTCACTTCCTGGTTAGTTTCTTAGGGTTAAACATTCACCACTTTACAGCGTCTGATTACGTTTAAAGACAAACATTACTGTTGGGACTGTGAAGTACACCAACCCACGCCACACAATACCAAATTGGACTTAAAAACATGGAGGCCAGAACATCTGCTCAGTGCTCTCCAGGGGCGTTGTTTTCAGAGTCTAACTATGGACTCCTCTGCTGTCATGGTCATAGAGGACTTCACATGAGAACTTCCTGAGGCAAAGTGTCCTCGCCTTGATGAGCCGCAACATGTCACACAAGTTCCTGCGGCTGATGCACGAAAAGTAAACTGGGTGCAAATCTTAAATACGCACAGGTCCTGAAGTGTGAATCTGCGAGAGTGTGTACTTTACCTTGTGGTCATGTAGTCAGCTCTGTGGCCTGTGGGTGAAGAGAGAAAAGAGAAGGGATGTGAGGGGAAGTTAAATGTGTGGACATGCCAGGACCTGTCTCTGAGGTCCCTGCGGTGCATTGTGCATACACCCAGTGAAGCATTTGAAGCCTGCCATCTGTCCACAACCGCTGGCCTCTTGAGCAGCCCAAACAAGACCCATACACACATACACACACAGGCAACTTCAGCTTCATTACAATTACAGTACAAACAAACATCCAGCAGGTACACAGTTGTACAGTTTACAACTGACGAAGGCACACAGACACACTAATCATTATAGTAATACACAGAGCTACAAGTTTGGACAAGCAAAGTAAGATTGAGTAAAAAAAAGCTTCCAAATGGTTTTGGAGAACAGGAGTATTTTTCGTTTATGTGACCATCTGTTCCAATGAACAGGATCTGACCTGTCTGTGTGTGTCTGTGTGACTCACACTGTACTTCAGCTCACTGACAACAATATGATTAAGGAGCATGTGGGAGAAGCAGCAGAGTTTTCTCTTCCTCATTAGCACAAGGCTCCATAACTCATTGTGTGGACAGTTTGACGGAGACCACCGGGGCTGCTGGTTAGAGCAATGACTGACAGATTCTCTTTGGGTTGACGGTAGATTAGCCGATGCCTCGAGGAGATCCCACCAGTGTAGAACAAGGAGAGACCCTCATAATGACCGCCACCCCCTCTAATACATGGCAGTCCATTAAGTTGGGAGTAAATCAGTCACTAAGACGGATAATAGAGGTTCACAATCCCCCTCAGCTCTGGCTTGGTTGGGTAAAACCCAGATTACTATCTAGGAGCTTTGACTAGTGGAAAAAGCAGGCAAATCAATGGGAAATTTACCACAGGAAGGAGCTGAAATGGTTCAAGCAAGACTGAGAAAGATAAAAATTCATTTATTTTTTTTATGATGTTGGCGGTTTGGACACTGATTAGGATTAATATGTCCTCGTTTTTGCTGATGGAGGACTGGTGGAAGTGAATGTGACCTTTTGAGGATCAAGTGCAAGCACTCGACATGGTGTGAGAGCAAGAACTGCGGGAGCTATAAGAGGCGGATGAGTGAAGGGATCGTGACTGTACCTTCGCCGAGGGTCTTCTTTAACAAGTCGTGTTTGGCCTGCAGTTTGGAGATGAGATTACTGCCCTCCAGAAACTCCCGGAATTTCTGTGGAGAATTGAGAGTAATTACACGGCGGCCCCGAGTGCCAGCTACAGCGCCCGCTCTTAAGACAGCAATCTACGATAAGGCAGCCAAGGGCAAAGGACACGCTGAGAGTCTTTTTAAAACCTTTATCAGAGCATGTCCATCTTCAGACTGGAACAGGATAGTGGTTAGCCTTACAAAATGGAAATATTTTGGGAACACTACCCGACTTCCACTGATCAAAGATTTCAAAGGGGTTTGGTGCATGAGAATCAAGAGTTTTAAGTCCAGCAGAATTTATATGCACAGATTAAGCACATTAAAGTCCAGACAAAAGCTTTGAGTTCATACTCTCAGATTTGCCTTAATCATTTTTTTTGGTAACTATTAAACAGGGAAAACAGGCATATACTTTTTTAAACATCTAAGTTTAGAAAGCAAACTGAAACATCAAAGATAAGAGAGTCTATAAGAGATTTATTCCTATTTTTGTAAAGAAATAAAAGAGATCTCTGAAGTCTTTTCCCCTTAGATTTGCTTACTTGTATCATCTTCTCTTTTTAATCCACACATCTCCACTCACCATGAAGTAGAACTGCTCCGTCTCCTGCTGGTTGGCCCTCCTCTTAGCAATGCTAGGTTTACTGAGGTACGTCTCGGACACAGTGGACTTGACCGACTCGGTGGACCGGCTGTGGTGGAAACACTCGGACACGTCATAGTCTTCAATGGTCACCATGTCCTGGATGGTAGTCAGGGTGGCCTCTGATGTCTTTTTGATCTGGGGAGACAAGGAAAGGTGTGAACATGAGGAAGAGTTTGTCAGAGCAAAGAGCTCTCTGCTTAAAAGCTGGATGTCATCTCTTCACTATCATGATGTTACCATCACAGCGAACTCAGCAGCTTGTGTCACCACTCTCCCTAAAAACCCCTCTTTCTATCCCATGACACTCTGACAAATTCTGGTGTTTTCTGACAAGACGTACACTGCTAAAAATGCACCAGCCGCTGAACACGATTCCAAGCCAAAGCAATCCATTTGCATCCACTCAGAGGAACCAGAGGTGAACGGTGTCAGCTGGAGACGGTATATTCAGTTGCAGGCTTTTAATATTTATTTCCATAACCCCCCTTTCCCTGTCAACAGGAGTGCTTCTCTTAGATCTTATAAATATCAGGAATTGGCTGAACATGGCCTACCACTTGGAGAGAAAGATGTTCAGCCAGTGTGAGCTGCAGGCCAAGACTGTGTCTACTATATGATGACACAAGAAGACGGATGATGTGACAAACAAATGGGAGAGCAAATGAATTTGTAACAGTTCCATAAAAGTTAAAAGAGACTAAAACAGATACAGACTGATTGTGTAGAATATTAAGAACTGCAGAATACAGAAGCAATGGTAAAATGTAATAGGTCCACTGCTGTGTGAGATCTCATGGAAAAAAAAAAAAAAACAACTGATGTTATGAGAAAAAAGTTGATAAAGAATAATATTTGAAAAATATTTCACTTTGGCACTGCAGTGCTTTGAGCTAAATGCATGTCATAGAACATGAATGTCTACACCACATCTCATGGCAATCCATTGAATAGCTATTGAGATATTTTAATCTGGACCAAAGTTGTGGACTGACCAACTGACACTGCTATCTATACAGCCAACCTGATAGCTGGGCCAAAAAAAATGTAAATACTTCATGAATTACACTGTAATGTGTTGAGAAAACAAGTCATTTGATGGTGAGCAACATAAAGAGTATTTAAAAGGTCCAGTTGTGAGGATCACAAATTACTTTTATTTACTATAATTACAGGTTTGACCAGTGATGTTGAATGTAGACATTAATACAAGTGTGGGACCAGTCAGGGGTCAACAGTGATCATTCTGCCTGATGTTTAATCATTTGAATTTAGTTTGCTAAAATGATATTCAAAAAGGAACATCTCGATTGAGGCCGTTTGCAGTGTATGGAAAAACAGGAAATAGAAAGAGCAACAAAAAGATAGAGGAGACAAACAGACAAGGGAGAAGAGCTTAGCGACTGTAAAGTGTGAGCATGAGTCACTGATGTGAACAATCTGCAGAGGGGAAGAGGCCCAGCTGATGCAGAAACACCAACAACCACCTCTCAAATCAGGCAAAACGCTCCTCTGCATTCAGCAGAGACACTCTAGGGGAAGAGAGAACTGCTGTGATGATCGCAGCTCGATTGAGTGTGCTTTAAAAATAAAAAATAAAAATGGGGGCCCCATTGGTTGATGGGGCCCTGAGTGAGACGCAGCTGGAATTCCTCCTAATTGTTGGGAGGACCCCTGCTCAAAGAAAGTGATCCCCATTTCTTAGTTATTAAGTGACGCTGACCTCAGCGATAATGAAAGAACAAGGTGGATTCCTGGTTTAACTGTTAAACACACCAGAACAACAATGTATTATAGGTTGCTAATTCAATTCAGACTGCATGACATGTGACTCATCTGGCCTTCAAGAAAGAACACAACCCACCTGAAAAACAAGGTGGACTTCATCTCTTTCATGTTTTGCTGTGATGGATTACAGCGCTGACGCACATGCTTGGTGGGGACGCAATGTGGATATAGTTACGGTGTCAACCATCCCATGAAGTAAAAACACATTGCAGGTTTGAACACGGCTAATAACAGTGTAGAAAAGGAAATGGGGGATTCTGTGACTTCACAAAATACGGCCCGTCTTGTAACAACAGTCAGTGATTGTCATTTAGTGATTAAAAGGGGTGATTTCCTGTAGTGGAGTGAAGAATGACCTGCCGGCCTTAATAGACAGAGAAAAGGTCCCCTACACCATCACTTTACTTATATGCACTATAGTTTTATCCACAGCACGTCCCTAAAATAGATAACTTACTTAGACGTACAGTCATCAGTATCATGTTTTTAATGTATCTGGGCTCCCTCTCCCTGTGTCCCAGACAGCCTCATCCCAGGTGGCCCCTGTGGAGGCAAAAGGGCCCAGCTGTCATCATGAAGAGAGGACCCATGCATGCGAGAGAATCGCTCCCAGTGAAAAAGCTGTTGAGTTTATCCATTATTCAGCAGACAAATAGTTACCAGTGTTCACTGCTGGGCTCAATTACAACGGGGCTTTTAGAGAAACTCGGTGGACATGCCCATTAGTCCCTGCAGCTGCATGACAGACCTGAAGAAAGTCCCTGGGATTGAGTAAAGTTTTTTGTTTATTTTTAATAAAGAACCACGACTCAGGTATTTTCTGGAGACCTACGTTGACAGTGCACTAATATGCGGAGCTCAGTCAGCTAAGTCTGGCTTACCTGCAGTTGTAATTCACTGACTTGACTGAAAATAGGTTTTGTACTATCAAAATCCAAAATAATTCCACTCGACACAATTCAAAATCAATGTTATTCTGCAGGGCGGCAGTACAACATCACCCACAGTTATCTCAACATCTGTCATCACATCTCAAAAGGCAGACTGCTATACATAGCTTTCAACAGACCCTGTAGTAAGTGTGTAATCTGCTGATCATCCTGCTATGAGCGCGTGCACACACACACAGGTTTTGATGTGCCTCCCTGAGATTTATCTGAGGAAAAACAAACACTCCCTGTGAAGGAGATGGTATTAGATTGCCAGAGTTTAGTGTGAAATGTCTTGAGAACAACCGTTAAGTGAGTTCGAATGTCTGGTGAGAAGACAAAAGGCAGCAGAGGAGGAAAATCAGTCTGTGTGAGCTCTAGTTCATACAGAGGCAAATGAGATTTAAATGGCCAGATTATCAAATCTGAAAAAGAGATGAACCACGCTGACTGACTGCGGAGCTAAAATGAACAACGTCCTTGGTGTTAAGACTTTTTAATGAAAAAAATTTCAATTGTAATTTCTGCCGCAGAGGCACCCAGCAGAGCTATGTCAACCCAAACAACTTAGTATAAGTAAGATCCTGAGTCTTTCTCCCCACACTGCAAACCACCCACCACTGATTCAGAGTAAATTATTCAGCAATGTTTTCTTTCACCATTTCACAGGAGTCAAAGAGGTTTGAGGAAACAGCTGCACTTCTATTAAGCACTGCCCTGCAGCTTTTCCTGGCCGGATGAAGACAGACCCTTTTTCTCTGTTGTACATTTGACAGTTGTGCTTGTAGGTCGTCACTGTGCTTTGAAAGTTCATTTTTCAAGGATGTATCTGGCACGCTGTGCCCAGCAAGTGAGGCCATCTGGTGATCATAACACAAGGCAGCAGCGCCCTCCGATTCTGACCCACCAGGACATCCGCTTCAGAAAAGCAGGCAGACAAGGACATGAAGCAACCACGGCCTGTCATCATATCCACACACACACACACACACACACACACACACACACACACACACACACACACACACACACACACACACACACACACACAAGTACGAGCACAGTTGCAGAATTACCTTACATGCTACAAGCAGTGTGAGGTGTGATGACACCAGCAGGACCCAGACTGGTCTGCATACATAGCGTGTGAAACAACACACTGGGTCACAATAATAATTAGTAGGACTGCAACTAATCATTATTTTATTGATTAATTGATAATTTTTCTGTTAACCTATAAACTGTCAAAGAAATAGTTTAGTTGCCACCAGTTCTGAGTGTCCAAGGTGACATTTTTAAGTGACTTGTTTTGTACCACACACAGTCCAAAACCAAAGGGTATTCACATTCAGACTAAAATGATAAAACCAAATATTTTCTCTTGATTAAAACTATAATCCTTAGCATTCAACAGATTTTGATATCATTTATAGTCTGCATTATTTCACTAATAGCCATTCCATGTATTAACATTCTGTAATTACCACTCAATATAGTAATTTAATTCTTCATAATGGAGTCTGCTATTCCCATGATGGATTACAATTCTCTTCTTGCGCACAAGGGATTAACAGGAAGTGATACATCCATGTAATCCAGTGTTAGTGTTGGTAACTTTATCTTGTTGCTATCAGCCTCACTGTGAACTGTTTACTCTCTTAACACTGTATCCCAAGTCTATTAAGTAAGTGCTAATGCTAACCCAAGTGGAGTGCTGCGTGTTTAAAACTACTCGCACCATGTCCACTTGTGGTTGCTCATGGCATTATGGAAAAAGTAGCCAATTATTATATTATGACATCTTCTTCATTAACCCAATTTGAGTTTGTTTGGCTAAGCTGTAAACACACACCAGTTACTCCTCCTGTGTTTCTGGGACCTGTAGTATTAAATCACATTTGCTGTTACCAACAGTTATTACCAGTGTCCCAGATCAATCAGGACTGACATGTTATAGGACATAAAACAAAACTTAAACAAAACACTAAATTATCACAATTTCAGCAGAATAGTTTATCAGTTTGTAGTAGCACACTCAAATGAACTCAAAAATACTGTTATCCTATCCAGCATAGTTCATTCCAATAGATATATTTCAGTCATTTCACAATATTTAACAATATGATCAAAAGGAATCTGAAGTCGCAGTGGATGTAAGAGAAGTTGAGTGACATGCTCTTGCGTGTCTCTGTAGAGGAATAAAAGAAAGAAAATGCACTGATGTGGATGGATAAAGAGAGGCGGCAGTGAGAGCTCATAGAGGGGAAGCAGGTCAGACGTGATATAAAGCCAGCCTGATGGACGTGACTGCACTCTGTGAATCAGCAGCAGTCACTGCCTTTCTTCCCTATTGGCCTTTGTTTTATACAAAAAAAAGTCACGTTACTCAAGCATGCTGTAGACAAATTAAAACAATACAGCCTGAGAAGCAGTGGTGCACCTCCAATGTCAAAACAGTGCAGCGCAGGACAGGTTTGTGCAAATAAAAGCGAGACAGCGAATTCTACCAGTGGGAGCAAAAATGGAGGCTTCACAGATAGGGTTTGATGGCTACCTGCAGGGTATGAGAGAGGAAAATACAGAGTGTGTATGTGTGTGGTGTGTATATGCAACAAAAACTTTGATCTCTGCAGAGATCATCAGCAACTATTCTGTCTCACCTTGGATGACTTCTGGCTGAAGTTAACTTTCTTTAGCAGCTTCAATACTCTGCAACTGTGAGCATCTTTTAACCAATAAATAGCAGCATACGCAACTCCTGCATCTCTGGCAGACAACATCACTGGAGCAGCAGAGAATAGCTTTGACATGTCTGATATAATGACCTGTATAGTGAGCTGAATTTGCTTTTGCATTATTCTACCTCTTCGTTTTCGATCTTCAGAGTAGTGAGGCGAGACTGCAGCTGCTGGAACCTCAGGATGAGCTCTCCATTCACTGGAGGCTGCACTGAGATCTGACACACCTGAAAAAAAGGAGAGAAAATAAACAGTCAGTGATCTGGAATCTGAAACTACAACCTACTAAAGGAACAAAGTCACGTAACCTCTGGTTTCAAGGACACAAACAGGAATCTAAATTCTTCTTCAATTGCAGAGCAAACCACAGTGACTTCTGCCAAATGAATGCAGACAGCCAAGCAACAGCAGCTAGTAAACAGACATGATATCAGCATTGGTGGTGCCAGCCAAACAGTAAAACTCTTAGCACATGTTGGGCTACATGGCTGCAGGGGGAGGAATTACACATGATTTGTCAATTTCAATGCCCCATAAAACCTGATCTGGCAGCCCACATGTAGTAAAACGCTGCACTTAAGCCACTGAAAATCAGACCTCATTAAGTCAGAGACTTTTTTAATCAACTTACATGTTGTTCTGTGTATTTGTAATGCAACGCATAAGAGCTAAATATGGTTCTGGCGATTGTCAATGTCAATGCAATTTAACAATCAAACTAATTTAATTCTAAAGAACTGTATTATAATATTAATAATATTATCATCATCATAATTACTATTGTTGACCAAACTACATACCTCGTCTCCCATGTGAGACTGGAACTCGAATTTAGCCGGTGGGCAGAAGGCCGTGGGGTACATCTCCATGAACCTCTGACGATCACTTCGCGGGTCCAGACTGTCCACAGCATTTTCGATAATGTCAAGACCCTCATGGCGTGACGTCTCGAGGTTGTATTCGGCTGACAGGTAAGTCCGTAGGGCTCGATTCAGACTGGCGTGGTACCCCAAATCACAGCACTAGATGGGAAGAGGAGTGTCACTGTCAAATACAACTTATGGATGACAGAGAATCAAAACTTAAAGGCAGAATCTGTGATCCACAAGTAAACAAAAAGGTTGCCACCAAAACTAAAAACACTGGGCAGGAAACCTACTATGACAGGACAGGTCTTATAATGTACAAACTAACACGAGGCTATGGCTGCAACTAGTGAGCATTTTTTGATTATGTGAAAAATGCTCAGCATTTCCTATAGCCCAAGCTGGGAGCTTGTTTAAAGCCAACAAAATATCTAGTTACTATCAGATCAGAAAGAAAAACAGCAAATCCTCACATGTGAGAAGATGAATCTAGAAAGCGTTAAGCTGTATTTAAAAAAAAAAACAAACTGTATTTGATTTATTTTCTTTTTTAATCGACTCATTGTTTCAACTCTATACTAGAAAACAGCTAAATCCTAGTTACTGATGTTTTCTGATGCTGTTGAAGGTTTCCTTTACATTAGTAACGTTTATTTGAAACCGTGGTTTCATATGATCAATTCAAAAACTTAAAAAAAATTACTTCTTAGAATTAAGAGAAAATCTTAAATTATACCTACATGAACCTGTTATTGACTGATATATGGTGGAAAATAACAGATTGACATTTGAATAAGAGAAATTTCTTTCGTAAACAGTCCAACACTTTCTGAACCTGCAGTGTTGCCTCTGTGTTGCACAACCTGAATGTTACCTCCAGGATCTGATGCTGATTTTTAATAACTAGAGCCTTGGCCAAGGTTTCTCCTGGGAAGACACACTTGCCCCAGGCATCCACAAATACAGACGAACACACACTCACACAGAAACCCGACATGGCCCGAGTAACAAGCAAACACGATATCACTACCAGCCAGCTTGTACACTTTGTTTTCAACTAGAAAAAGTCTCCTTCATCAATAACCAAACGTGTGAGGCTGCAAATACAGCTCATGCAGACTGCATCCTACACACAACTGCGCGTGCACACACACACACACACACACCCTGTTGAGATGTGAAGGCTTGTGAGCAAAGCAGGGAGAGGGGTAATTTCAGCGCACAGCATGCTGCTGAATAGAGGTTGGATTTCTTTTCTCTATCAGTCCTGTCTGGAATATAAAACCCCAAAACGCTTGCTAAAAACTCAGCCTTATCCCGTTTCCTTAGAAACGCCAAAGAAAATGGTGCATTAAGTTCAGTTTCTCTAACAAAATAATACCAACCCAGGTGAGCCATATTATAAATAAGTTATGTTTATCGGTATAGGAGCAAAAAGGTCAAAATAAGCAATCTACTTGCAAGGCAGAGTGGAGAGACATGAGTGCTAAAGTGAATGGAGTGATGACCCACAGCCATAAATGAAAAAAGAAAAAACAGTATGTTTCAGGGTCAGGGCCACTCCCTCTCTCCATTCAGACAGTTCGAAAGATGTGGAATATCTGGGATTTCAATAATGACACAGACAGGGGAAGGAGAAAAGAATAGTTTTTCATCATCACAAAAGTTAATAAGTTGCTTTAATATTGTCCTACACTGTAATTTCCATCCCACAGTCTGGTGTCCTACCATCTCCTTTATATCAAGCCCAGCTGCTCAAGTCATCAGTCTCTCCTCTGATTATGATTTTAAATCTCTTCTAAAGTTCGATGTAAATCCCCCTGAATGGTAATGGGTCTCCACATGAGGAGCATAAAGAAACATAATAAAATCTATCTTAAAAAACCCATAGAAAGATGGCTGCAGAGTGTGTGTTTTGTTTATGTAAAACCATCCTCAGCAAAAACTTTCTCAGTCTCACTGGAGACAAACAAGCCTGTGCTGAAGATGAAGTCATCTCAGAACATTGCTAACAGAAGGATGTGGGTTTTATACTTACATCAATTAAGTCAGACAAGTCATGGATGTAGTATTTGAAAACGGAGGAGTTTGTCGCTTCCAGTGTCAGTAGGTACTCGTTCCGCGCTTTGATCGACTTCAGCTTGTTCTCAGAGTACTTGGCTTGACGCTGATGAGAGAATTAGAGGCAGGAATGAGAAGCAGACAACAGCAGAGCAAGCGAGAGAGGATGAATTTAATGAGTTGAGAATTGCCTTTTTGACAAGTGATTGTGCTTTTATGTCTCTGCACGCACTGCACGTCACAGAGCTGAGATTGGATTACTGGCAAAACAACAACTTCAGTACACATTAGAGGAGAAATAACTTTAATTCTGTTAAAAATAGCAAAAAGGGAACAAGAACGGAAAAAGAAAAGCCTTAACTAAAAGCAGCCTGTGTCCTTCGTTTCAACTAGGATACCTCAGTCTAAGCCATCTGTCTTTAGCCTACACTTCCTCTCTACCAGACAAACAGAAGGCTGTTAGTCACCATCCACTGACCAATGGGCCCTGACTCATATACTTCCATATCATCCATATTTTAACACTTTCCAAATGCATTCCAAGAGGAGTCATGTAAAAAAAAACAACAAAAAAAAAAAAACATTCCCCCAGACTTTAATCGTTTGTCCCACAGATTTAACTGAAAACAGGCCTGATCCAAGAATACAAAGCCTGCTCGTTTGGCTGGGACAATGCTTATAATGTGTTTTTCTTTACTCAGGTCAGAGGGATCTCTGAGGAAACGCCCTGCTGTAATCCCAAACCACACAGGTTTTCTGTGGCTGTATCTAATATCAAAGACGTATGAACATGACAGTGCTTAAAATGCTGAACAGACGTTTTGTCGTCTTGAAACTACTCAAAGATGCCTAATGCCTGATGGAAAAGTTAATGGTGTAACAACTGAACCAAGTTTAAGTTTATATACATCTGTTATAAATTGGGTTAAAATGACTGAGGATTGTGAACTCCTGGCAGTCTACCTTTTCTTTCATCTTCTCGATCTTCTTCACAGAGCTGCGCCTTGGGTTCTTGTCCTCCATTCTGATGCTGAAAACTGGATCACCCCTGCCGATCTGCTTCTCCTCTTGCTTCTCAGCCTCCTTCAGCTTGCTCTCGGCGCTGATGCTTTCTGAGTGGTACATGTGGTAGGTCTTCATCACCTGGAAACACGCAAAAGTGACAATAAGCTGAAAAGTAAAGAATCTTTTAGAAGAATTTAGAAGACCAGTAAAGGTGCAACATCCTTAAACCACTGTTGAGTTTTAGGTGGTTAGCTAGGTTTAGCTGCTGTGAGGTCAAAGGTCACAGTAATCCATCTTCATAGTCGAGACTGACCTTTTATAACCCACAACTAAAGCTTCAATCCTTTGACCCGCTCATTCATCACAAATCGATTCAACTCATCTCACAGCAGGCCTTTACGTCTCTCTCTAAACCACAAACCAAAGACAGATTCTCTCCAGCCTTTTTATATGAGGCGCTCATGTGACCACAACAACCACAAGTCACTGTAGCTAAATCTAACATGCTGCCTTCATTGCTCTGTCTGAAAAAAATAAAAATAAAAAAGACTCAGGAAGTATATTTTTTCTGAAATGATGATGAAGAGGGGAGTTGACTGCTCCTTTTTAGGCCTCAACTGACAATGAATCTCTTGTTTTTGAAGTCAATACAAGTCAATGATAAGACAGTTTAAAGACAGTTTATTCAGATGCCATTAAAGTTTGGCTTCTTTTTTGAGAGCAAACACCACATAGAGATAAGGGGTCCAAGCCACATGAAAGACTGGGAACTGAGGGCTAACATTTCATATGCTTTTTTGTTCAATGTGTAGTAAAAGCCAAACTAAAATAGCAATATTTCTTTATCTGAAGGCTATAACAGAAAATAAGTTGAACCCTTCCATCCCTTGTGTCATCACACTGCAGCCATTTAGTTAGGAAAGCGCACAACCTTGATAGTGCCCTGTTGATTAGCGCTACTTCCTAAGGTCTGAGTCATCCTCATCAGAAGAGTGCGAGTATTACTCATGCATACTCCCTGGGTCCACTAAGCAGTGACTCAATCGCTAAGTAGCAGGTAAACCACGAAACACAAACAGTGAGTTCTTCAGTGAAAGAGAGATTACAAAAGTCTTATTAACAGTGGTTCAGAGTGTACGTCGTCAAACATGGAGGACAAACCGACATCTGAAGACTCTTAGAATGAATCACTGGCTGTGGGAAATACTGAGGCAAGTCCATGATGCTAACATGGAGTCATAGGTAAGAGAACTCACCAACTTCCACACATACATTGTTATTAACATTTTCAGAAATCAACCCAATGTGAAAAAAATATTTGAAAAAAGTTTTTCTTTGCATGTTTGTTTGGAAATCTTTGCTTTTTTGGCACTAAGTTATTAAAAAAAATGTTGTGTGAATCTCTAATTCTAATTACATTTAATCAGACTTGATCCCCTGTAAATCAAACTTGATCCAATGTAAAGCTAAATGAGGCTTAATTTATGGCAGGCAGCCAAATATACTGTACTGTACAGAAAATAACGCCCAGGAGAAAGTTGCAGTAGCACCAGTGGTTTAACCTGGAATGAACCAACTCCAGCAAATTACAGCTCCACAACCTGTGTATGCAACACACTTGTCTACACAAAACCTCAACTTCAGTACAAATAGAGACTCACCCATCTCAAAATCTAAACATCTTTAACCCAACTGAGTTATTTCTGTACAAGTGGAACAACAGAGAAAAGTCTAGAGCCCTTTCCCTTTGGTGGGGTTTGGCCTAACTGGAACCAGTTCAGAGATGGGTGACTGACCTTGGGCCCTGTACTCCTCACTTACTGGTCTGGAGTCTGCCGCTGGAGTGTTTACTTTGGTGCTTCTTTTAGAGGGACATATTTAGAGATGGAGCAGACCTGTTATTTCATTGGCAGAGGTCTACATCGGGTCTGTGGCTGTCTGATGCAATAGCTACACAGTGTGTGCGAATACACGTGCATGCGTGTGTGTGTGTGCAAGTGTCCTCCCACAGGGGCTAAACCAGGTCAAATCTGGAGTGTGGACTGTGGTGAGTGTGACACACACATTTGGGTTTGGAGTTACACATTGTTGTGTTTGGAGCAGCTCAGCCATCGACTGGAGGTGTAACCACTGTAGTCGTCTATAGTGAGTAACTGGAGACTCTATAAGCAAACTGAACAGCTTTTCACTAGATCTCTTGGGAAGGAACGACAACTATCTCAGCCTGTATTGCCATCTGTGTGCATCCCAGGTTACCATGACAATCAATGAAGAGGCCTACACAATTGCCATTGAATGTTGGTGAAGAATGACATTACTGACAACACAAAACACACTGATCAACAGCATGGCTGAATTATGTTTTACCGGCTTGTAATTGATGACTGTGAGTGACCTAAAGCAGCTCATATGTAACTATAAACCCATAGCAATCATATATAAACAACATGACATGTGAGTTTCATCCAGCCATACTATCTGAGAACATACTGGCATGTACTGTTATTGTCCTACAACATCTGTGAGGCATTAAACTAACAGGATTACCAAGGCTGATTGTGGCAGTGGGATTAGCTATTGATTCATGATTTATGCACCTTGCTCCACCAAGATCAGAGCTACACAAAATGGCCTTCACAGAAAGTAGACTGCAGATGTGCAGCTTGTTTGATGCAGAAGTTTGATGGTCTGGTGAAATGTTACTAAGGCCCAGAGAAAATTTAACCTCTGGGTTCAGAGGTCTGCAGCCATGGCTTCATCTTCTTACATTTGGTGTTTCGCATGAATTTGTTTTGAAGAGTAAAAAAAACATAGCTGATAAGAGCCATTAAAAACAGAGAGTATGCACTCCAATGAGTCAAGCAAACATAAAGTTAATACTTCACAGTTTGAATAGTCAGTTCATGAGGGTAAAAGGGATTGTGTTTCATGCACAGTGCTGTAAAAGAAATCAGACTTCCCCCACAGTTTGAGGGATCACTTTGGTCTATTTGCTTAAATGCTTAATATAGGTTCCCTCAGACATCTCTGAGCTGCAGGGTTAAAGATGGGAAGCTGTTACAGTGAGAAGTTAGTTAGCTTGGTATAAACCAGTCTCAACCACAGCAAAGTCTAATGTGCATTAGAGAAAAAATGAAGGAGTCATTACTACTTACTGTGTAAAGCTCATTTAGGACCTTCATTAAGTCCTCCTGGAGTTGAAAGGCTATTTCCTTGCTCTGAAAGAGAAATACAGGACCAATGAGACCAACACACAAATCACAAATGTGATACAATGAAATATAGATTAAGATTTTTCCCAAACAAATATCATAGTTTATTCCTCTGTCAAAACAATACACAATTTTGTCAGAACTGTTTAAGCTCTATTATAAACACTTCAGTAACCAATTTTAGCAAATGCACACTGTTTATTGTATATAGATTTCATATGACTGTGGACAGTGACCAGATGTCAGCCTGTGATGACTCTCTGGTTTGACTGGTACAAACACAAAACAGAACAGTGCATTTATCATCCTGTGTCAAATGCAGGGTTTCTGTGTGAAAGTGGTATCAACGTCCCGACAGCTTTTCCACTCAAATCGCGGAACACAGCTCGAGTTTCACTGTGCACATGCTTAACACATTATCCGACTCCTATGGTTGATTGTGAAAGATTTTTTTCCAAGTATGTTAACTCAATCAGCTGTGCCACAAGGCTGACTCGGTAATACTATCACACACACGCCCACATATAATGCATCTCAAGGTTGTGGGATACAGTTTAACGCTGATACCGTGATGGATTTTGTGGAGCTTTTACTATTAATTTAACTGTGCAGCTCCCATATTTCCTTCACACTGACTCATATACTATATCACATGTTTATGAGATTATGAGTCATGACAATGAATTTTTGATCTCTCCCCTACAGTCGATACCACGCGCTGCTACCTGGATGATGTTACAGCGTTGGCCCGTACTCCAGGTCTTTCTCTAACCCAATTATCCTCAGACAAATCTCATTCTGGGAGCCGCTCACAGCAAAAGGCTGTGAGAGAGTTCTGAGAGGGCATCGAACCACCTAATGCAGCGTGATAAAACTAGTGATTTACTTCTGATCAAGAAATGGAGTGCAACTGTAGATTTTTGAAGGGCCGTAAAGGTAAAAAATAAACCAAAGTTACATAAACAGTTGCAACCAGTCTCAGTGGCAAATGTGGATATAAGCAATACAGGATTTTAAATGTTAAAAAATTTGCTAAGCAAACATCAGACCTAAAAAGCTCATTACATTTAGGGGAGAAATAATGAAGGTAAATATAATGTTTATTTGTTTCCAAAAAAAAAAACTTCACAGGGCTTTAAGAGATGTTTAAGAGATGTTGTTGTACAAGTGAAAAATGGATAATAGTGGGGCAAAGTACAAAAGAAAACTTTTTTAACAAGTAGGTTTTGAGGCTGCTTGTTGATTATTGAACAGCATTAGCTTTACAAAATATGAATTAAACAGGATTTATTTAAGAATTTCCTGGATCGAAAGTCATGTTTTATAATGGAATGGTTGTAATTCATGGGAAACAGATACTGTGAGCGGTTTATCTGCAGGTGTTATCTGCAGGATCCAGTGCATACGTAGAGGTAAGCTGAGGTGAACCAGCTGATACCAAGGCTGAATAATCACAAACCAAACACGTTTGTTACATCGCATGCATCTGTTGTTGTTTTCAAAAAATATACAGGTACAAAATTCCATTCAGACAAATCACTGAACAATATATGGGGTTTCCTAACACGTGATTAGATGAGTCACACATACTCTGCTGCTTTGCACGCATTTCGTCTCAGAAGCAATGTTGTGAAAACTTGAGTACAAAAACACACTCTCTCTCTCTCTCTGGTTCTTCACAAGCCTCTCACAGGTGAAGCCGCATGATGTCCAAGCATGTGGATAGACAGCAAAGAGGATTAAACTCTCAGTCAACGGCTGCCAGGATGGTGTCTGAAATTAGAGTGCCGTACTGGGTGACCTGGCCGATCGGCAACATCTTTCTAACCACCTCCTGGTCTGACAGTTCCCTGATTTGTAGCGCTTACCTAATCAGAGAGCTAACAGTCTGTAAGCCTGGATAACCAGAGCTTTAAAAGCACCAAACTTGGCAAGTGGCACCCTCAGGCATGTGTGAGAATGGAGTGTAGATAAGGGAGGTACGAAAAGGTCTTGAGTTTTCAGTAAATTATAGGATGATCTGGTCCTTGAGTTCATGGCAGACCTCTAATTATATCTCACAAAAGATGACAGCACCATATTATAAGTAAACTGCCTATTAATTGTGAATTCTTGCATATCATAAAGATCATAAAGACACAGGCCCTCTCCTGTGGGAAAATCCATTAGCAACTGTCAGATCAGAGGACAAAACCTTTGACTGTCTGTCAGATCTAACACTTGTCAGCTCTTCCCCATTGAGAAAGGCTGGGAAGTGATCCAGAGCTCAATGAAAAGCCTTCTCAGGGGTCACATGAGCAGTGGGAGAGTGCGTGTGAGAGGTAAAGACAGAGATGAAAGTAAATAGGCATTACATTCAAGACATGTTTAAAGTGCTTTCACCAGAAAAGCTCTGTGAAATACCAGAAAAGAACTCCTGCTTTTCAAACTGTCGCTAATCGTAACACATGCATACCTCAAATTACAAGCAATGACGGTTGTTTACTAAATGCTGTCCTGGATAAACGATGTCAATGATTTCATTTGCACAACATACCCCCTTTCATTTTAAAGGAATCCAAGCTGAGGGGGGTTTCCAATACGGTCTAATTCATTAAAAGGATCCTACAAATGGGTTTTCCCTTTTAAGCTCATACCATCTGTATTCCAACCACATTAGAAAGATGAAACAACCCTGGAGAGGAGAAACCAAGTCAGCCTTTGGGGAGTGGTGGGTTTCATATTGCCACTGACATTAATCATGGTATAGAAATGGCAGTTGTACAGCCTGTGGGCCTGTGTGTGTGTGTGTGTGTGGTGCTCAGCATACAGTAGATCTGAGTGTCTTTTCACTGTAACACAGACACACAGTTACGATGTAAAAATAAGCTTTGACCAAATGACATAGATATGTAACCTCCTGTATAAATATCAAAAGAATAGCTTAAAATTTTAGGAAATACAATTACTTATTTAATATAAGAGAGTAAGACGAGCAGATTGATATTAGTCTCATTTCTAATGTCAGGTTTCTAGTTATGGTTGGTGAGCACAGGTTTTAGTTTCAACAAAAAGGTACATTAAAAATGGAAACCGCACTTTGGTGAAGACTTTGGCTGTGCACACTCAGTATATCCCACTGCTCCTTGCAAAGAAACCAATTCCATAAAAAAACTTCCTCTAATATCACAGACTAACATTTTCACATTTCTGTTAATGCACAGGTGAAACAAAGAAGTTAATTCATGTGTGTAAGAGCCATTAGTAGACATTGTCACTGTTTACAGGGCTAGATCTTTATGCTAAGCTAGGCTGCACACATCTGGACTACAACTATGTAGGCTACTTAACAAAGAGAGGAGACTGATACTGATTGTCTCATCTCACTTTCAGAAATTAAACAAGTATTTTTCAAAATGTCCAACTATTCCTTTAAGATACACTGTATCACCATGTGTAATCTTCAGTTCATTAAATGCAAAGATCAAACACCTGGTATAAATGCACAACAGAAATTTTACACAGACATTAGGAACTGTCACAGCAGAAAAAGCACAGGTGTTACTTAGAACATTAATAATGGTTCTGTTCTATTCAAGTGGCCCAGTAAGCCATGACAGTGTTGACAGTAAGCCACCATGAACAATACCAGGACCCTGAAACTAAAGCGGCTAAACGTAATTTAGTCATCATTCACTTTATTTACACCTATGTTTTTCTGACATGTCAAAATGTTGAAAAGACTGTGTGTAAAATAAACTGTATCTAGCTCATGTTTTGCCTACGGAAAGGTTCAAAACTGCCTCAAGCTTTGGGAAATCCACCTTGTAGCTGCAGCCACAGAACGTGGCTTCCATAAATAAAACACTGCAGAGTAAAACAAAGAGCCAGTTGTATGAATAATGAAAAATGTGATAAGATCTGTCCAAGCATAAAGAGAGAAAGAGAGGTCCAGTATTTGACTCTTGTATTCAAACAAACCAAAAAGAAACAAAAAGCCAAAATAGTATGTTTTCAAAGGAATTTGTGGCTCTAGTTGCTTTAAAAAGTGACCACAATACAGCACTGAAGAAATAAATATACATGCCAAATGGGAAACAGGTCAACCAGAGGATGTTGATGAAGACACCAGTGCTCTTTTGGGGTCCTCCTCTGCTGTTCCACCTCACAGTATGAGACCAGAACATACAAGGAAATAAAAACACAGGTCTTTGATGTGCTGGAAGGATGACAACAGTACAGCTGTCTCCTCGAAGCTGTGAGGGAGCCCACGTAACATGGGGGACTCCTCTGTTGTTTGTGCTTCGTTACTGAAGCTCTGCTGAGATCAAAGGCTCACGGCGGCTTTAATTACAGGGCGGGTGGTGTCTCGGGTCTCCTATGAACCGGGACCTCCCACCAGGCTGCTGTTTGTCTGCACAATGTCACCTGAATCCCCTAAGAAACTGCATTACAAACTTTAAACAACTATTACAAAATGGGGTTGAATATTGCAGATTCCACGGCAATAATGATGCAGGTGAAGAAATGATAAGACTAGTGTGACGACAAAGTGTCTTCAGAGTTACACTTAAAATGTAAATCAACATTAGAAGTAGTCTACCATTATGATCACTGAAGTGTGTTGAGCCAGGGGGAGCAATGCAAGTAACATCTGCAAAATGACTCACTGTTTCACATCTGGCCTCATTAATAAAACTGTAAGTCTTTAAGCACTATCAAAAGGAAGTGACTGCTGCAGCCTCCTGTTTGTGTGATAGGGATTTGGGTGAGTATTTAAACACCACGCCCCCATACAATCAGATGAAACCACAACCATCAAGAGACGACTTTGAAAATGAATGAAAAATGCCTCACTTTTACTCTTTGAATCTGGAGGTTAAATGTTAAGGGCAAGAAGGCAAGAAAGGGAGGAGAAACTCAGATAGAAAAAGTCGCACAAGCTAAACTGACACAAAGGCACTCCTCTGAAGAAACGCCACTTTGTAATTTAGGCCTGTGGTGAGTTCATGTGACTCCTGCAGCATAGGAGCTCATAATCTGCTAGGGAGTAGTCGTCTTTGTGGTGGAAAAGGCAAGCAGAGGCCCGGTTTCGGTCATGAAGCCACAGTTCAGATGGAAGAGTGCAGGCATACTGATCTGAAACTGCGGTGACTAAGGTTTCTTTACATTACTCTAATTCACAAAACTAAACCACAGGAGCCCAGCAGAGCTCCATACCATCAAACAAAAAGCTGAATATATACTGTATATACCCTGCATATCTTTGCAACTAAATATACTTCATTGTCAAATGAATGGGTTAATTGAAAGTGAAAGACTGTTTATATAACATGAGTGACTGGAGACACTGCTGCCCGATCTGACCGCTATGAAAAATCTGGATTGATTTAGTGGTGAGTTTTAACTTCTGGTTTGTTGATCAAAGAAAAGACACATCTGACCTCTCCTAGTAGAGGTTAAACATCAGTACAGTGGGAAGTAACGCAAAGTCAAAAAAAGACTTGAGGGATGTGAAAGGGCAAAACTGAGAAATAAATAACAGTGTGTGTTTGGAAACTGTATTTGTGAATGAAAGTGAATTTGTGTTAAACATAATACAGATTAGAATGAGAGTGAAATTAGTACACTGTTTCAATTGGTATACAGAATTAAACATAGCAGTGTTTAATTTCAGCCCAAAGAAAGTGTTTACCTTCACATTCCCTGTATGTTAATATCCAACATTTCCCCTGACTTCCTGTGCAAAGAAGGCATCGTCAGCGATTCTATTTAGAATATTGTCTGATTTCTTTTCAGTCTGTTCAGTTCCTTTTGGATTCTCTTCTCAACCCAAACACCAAGAGCCTTTTTTCCCTCAAACCACAAAGCACCTCTATTCTTGACTAAATTGGAAAATAACCTAAAGAACTCCACATCATACCTAGTGTGACATTACAAGTTGTCCTTTGTAGTTCTGGTGGTCATAGCAGAAATCAAAATGACCAAAATGTGGGTAGGTGTGTGTCTGTCTTTAGAGGTTCCCTGACAACTGTGTTTAGATTAAGTCTGATCATGGCTATTGTATGTCCACCCTCACCTTCTTGAGTAGCCGTGTAGAGTCCTCGCTGATCTGCATGAACCTCATGATGACGTTGTTGAGGTAGATGTCGCTCAGTGTGGCGTGGTCCTTACTCTCCCTCCTCACCTGGTTCAGCAGCAGATACCAGCAATTGACAGGTGACAGCAGGTTCTGGTCTTTCCTAAATTGACCGGAAAAAACAGTCGGGTGTCACATCAGTTGCAAAGACCCATGCGGAAAATAAGAATTAGAAGGAGGAAGGATTAGTGAATTTAGAGAAGTGGTTATGCAGGACCTTTTAATGACTAAACTTTTCTTACAAATCTTCTCTATTAAGTTACATTGTCAGGGATTAAAACCCAGTTCATAGTTTAACAGTATTCCAGAGAAGAGCTAGCAGGCATTTATAAATACCTGTATGTGTTTATGGTTTGCTTGAGCATATTTGAAAAGTTTGCTGTGTGTCAGGAGCCATGTCAATGTCTCAGACCTAATTTCTTTAGACAATGTTTGTCATTTTCAGAAGGAGATTGTGACACTTCCTTGACAAGCAGGAGTTCTAGAAATACCTCCTGAGCACCAGGGCCTGTTACTAAAGTGGAAGAGGGATGTGTCATAGGCCTCCCTTGGTGTTAAATGCCCCATATACTGCTGGTTCTGGGCCTAGAAAACTCCCCATATATTACAAGGACTACACAGTTAAGTTGGAAATACTTTGTATCACTGACATTTCTGGGGCAGAACTCCTGCAATGCTCTGAGCCAAGCTGACTTCCTACAACCAAGGAACAGTGTGCCACAGGCTTTAAATACACTTAGTGGAATGACGCTGGAGAAGCCATAGATGTATTTTGAGTTAAGCTGAAAAGCAGAATTATGTATGAACTGTGACAGCAGAAGACAGACAAGGAAGGGGAGCAGAAGTCACAGTAAAGGGGAAAGATAGAGATCTGTGTGCAAAAGAGCTAAAGAGTAAAAAAAAAAAAAAAAAACAGGAGCCTGAGAGCTGTTTCCTGTGCTGCGTGCTGGCTGCTTCCAAGCTAACTGTAGGACATTGTCCAGGCCAGAGCGAGCTAGGGCCCTGTATTAACACTGGCCTGCAGGCTGACTTCCTCTGGGTTAATCTATAACATTCCTCCTGCCTGCTAAAAAAGCAGAATAGAATAGGCGTGTGTGTGTGTCTGTTTATGAGTGTGTGTTTGGGAGAGGTTTAAGGTTGGGTCTGGGGTCAAGTCTTGCAGGAACCATATGGAGACTCGCCTCTGCTCTCGCCTCACAAAGTTAGTTTGCATAGACAAGCAGCACTTGTCAACACAACAGGTGAAACTCTGCACTTGGCAATTGACCTGGCCCTGAACTACCCTCCTGCACTGGCACCACATCTGCTGCAGGAGCAAAAACGAAGCATTTCTCAGAATGAATAACTGATACAAACATTCCAACCGGTTCAAATGTTCCCCGAGACTCTATAAAAACAGGAAGCAACCTACACTTGATAAAGGCAGAGCCAAGCACGCTGACATGAAAAACATCCAGGAGTCGTTTTTCAAAGACACCAGGAACACAGTGAATGAAAAAAACTGATTTAGCTCAAAACTGAGTGATGTACTGGTGCCACATGCCCAGGCTGCAGGACACGTGCAAAGGAAGAGAAAGCTAGAAAAGAGTAAAAAAAAGTGAAGTGGTCCCAGAGCTACAGCAGCAGGACTGCTGGACAGCATCACACACACACTCTGTCAAAGAGCAATTACCATAAATCCTTTCTGCATTATGTATCAGCAGCGGAGTGCAATACTTCCATCCTATGGCACTAAAACCTAGATATGTAAAGGCAGCATGTGTGTCCGCATGTGTATGTTTTATTAATTCATGCTCACTTTTGCATGTGCAGATGCATAATATCAGGTGGCAGTGACATGAAGCTGGACAGAGCACATGATGGGTCTCTGTAAAGGTGTATAAAATAACCAATATTTCAATAAATACAGACCATTTTGTTCAAGGTATCAAGGCTAATTTTATTGGCGATGCAAAACAGCTCATGTGACAGAGAATCTTCAGTCACCACTTGAATTCCATGAACTATCCTCTTTGCTTCAGCTCACCTTACTGCTCAAAGCAGAGCAGGGGCTCATCACTATGAAAAGTCTGACCTAATTTAACAGCAGAACTAACACATACAGTACATGCACACGCGTTATAAAATTCTGTATGTCACGCAATGGACTGTCAACAAAAGTGGCACCACTCTTTCACATGAAATCCACCAGAATGACCCAGAAGAGTCAAAGAATGAAAGCAAAAGTGCTTTACACAGCAGTTGGTAAAATGATAAAACTTGGGTTTAGAGAAACTCTGGGTGAAATCGCAGACGTATTAAGCGTTCCCACGGATACATCAACACCTCTTTAAGCACCTTGTACGTTTGTTAATGGGCTGACCTACAAAATCAAACTGGAAGCCTGCAGTGAAAAGAGGACAGACCGAGAAAACAAGTGGGGGGCTGACACAGGCCATGACGACAAAATAACCTCTGGGAGTTGCTTACCCCACATAATGGCAGGAAAATCTCTCAATGTCATAATTTCCCCCTCAGCCAGGGCAGGAACTGGGTCAGACAGACTCACGGACAGATAGACGGGCCCCCAAGGGGCTCAAACACAGGTAAGAAAGGGGAAGCTAATGTCCAGGAGAGGCACGGAGGGAGAATGAAAACAGAGAACTCATAAGCAACTTAGTGCTTCCTTTCAATGTGTGTATACTGCATGTGTGTTTTCTGTCCATTCATGCGGTCTAAATCCAGGAGTCACTGGGTCAGTGCCAACATACATACTTGCTCTCTCATACAGTAGCAGAATGCTGACACTGAAGGATAATTACCACTTCAGTATGCAGGGTATTGAAACAGGAGCCCTTATCAGCAGCAGAGGCACACTGGAAAAGTCCTCTAGTGCCTTACTGATTACATATTTCATTAATGAATGGTGGTGGCAGCTTTTATAGCTGCAGCACAGTGACTGACATTCATCTGCAATGTAGTCGTGCAGCTGCTACCAAAGCATAATGATCTCCGCAAGTCCTAATTGGACCAATCCTATGATGTAAAGGAAGGTTAAAGTTTGAGTTTTAAAAGAGTGCCAAAGCCTACTAATAATTCTAGTTTCAACCCATTATTATGTTCAAACACAAACAGGATTAAACTTTAGTCAAATTCTCAATGTACTTCTGATAGTAATGTCTGGAAATATGTACAGTATGCAGTTGCGGCATGTTCTACACCTTTTTATCCTCACAGACAAAGAGAGGAAGTCCTTTCACCAGACACTTAATTCTGGATAAAAGCAGCCTATTTCAGACGATCCCAGCAGTAGCTTTGGCAAAATAAATTATTCAGTGATTCCTTTGCTCACCATATCCATGTCCCTCCTTGAACAAACTTTGCATAATACAGTATATATATGGTTGTGTGTGTGCTTGTGTGTGTGTGTGTGTGTTTAAGAAAAAATGGGAGAGACCGAGACTGTTTGCCCATATTTGTTCATTTGTGTGTGTGTGTGTGTGTGTGTGTGTGTGTGTGTGTGTGTGTGTGTGTGTGTGTGTGTGTGTGTGTGTGTTTGTTCTGCAAACAGCCACTGAACAAATGAACAAGGCAGACAGGACTGAATGGCTCTCCCACAGACTGCTGCTGTGGCCTGGACACTGTTGGACACTCTGCTGTTTTGTTTTCTCACAGGAAGGGACAGAGAATAAAGATACTGGTGGAATTAAACAGCTCAGAGAGACATGTTAGTGCTTTGACCAATATAGACAGGTTGAACAGCATGTCTACTGTAGAATTTCATTACTTTATAAGGAAAAAAAAACTTTCAGCAGAAACAAACAAGTGTTTCTTCATATTTAACTGTGGAACAAAGCAGCAATATTTGATCTAAGTGCAACTGCAGTCATTGCAGCCTTATATGCAGTCACACCAGTGAAAAATGTGGGCCATTATATGTTACTTAAAAGGAAGGCGTGTGTTTGTCAAAGAAGCAAAATGTGTTTGCAGCTGCTTTAAGTGTGGACACAGATTCTCAGCAGATAAAGCAAACCTCCACAGACAGCAAGGACTTCTGAAATGACAGCACTGTGTTTAGCCTGTTAATAGGCAAAAATGGCAATAAGAAAAGAAGTAAACCTGCTGCACTGTGACTTTTTATGTAATAAATATCCTTGTATAAGAATCTTTCCAATCATAAAAACCAGGTAGAGCTACACTCACCATTCAGAAACAAGAACTATTATAATTTTTTTTAAAAAAGGACATTTATTTCCCAATTGGCTGATTTTAAAAAGTGGCAAAAATATCTACTGTTGTATGAAAAAGACCTGCATTGTTGCCCTAATCCAATGCCTATATGTGTTTAAAAATATCCATCTTTACTGTCATCCATCTTCCACTGCTGTCACCGCTGCACCAGTTTTGTCAGAATCAGAAAGAGGAGAACTGCAGCACACAGGGCATTTCCCCTGAAGCAAGATGGATTCCTCTCCAGCAGTGAGCTGGCACAATACTCCCACAGGTGGTACAGAGTCTGTGCTTTCTGACAAACACAAACTTCATTTCACTCCAGAGGAGGATTATGGACTGAATTCCTACTGTGTCACAACTTTTTCCAGCTTGAAGGAATGTGTGAGAGAGAGAGGTAGATATAGACCTGCATAAAATAAGTATTGGTAATGCAAGGGCAAAATACTTGCTCACCACCAGCAGAGACCTGAGTTCAGTCAGGCACTGCTATTGCCAGTAGCAGTACCTTCAGCTATGGTTATACATAGCAACTGACAGCCAGTGTGGGATTATGTCTTTGTACATTTAAAAGGAACATGATCTGTATAGAGAGGGGTGGGACACAAAGGATAGCATCAACCTCCACCTGTGTTTCACCCTATTGTTAAAGATTCTTAATGGCAGCTGAAACTAATACTCCGTGTGTATTGAGAGGAGGCATGTGGCTGTCTACAGGGAAACTGGGCATATTTTAAATTGGGAAAAAGGAAAAAACTGTCTTCTAAACAAACATTCTCTACGTATTGCAAATGAATACAGTTTTAACTGAAAGAATGACATCTTGTCAACACATCTCTACATCAGTTGTGTAAACTGGATTTGAAACTGCAGCTCCAATGACAACCACAGCAGGGGTCCCCTTTTGAATGCAGCTTGTCTTGACTAATTACCCAAAAATGTAGCTGCTCATGTTAATGCTACTTTAGCATTTGGTGCTCCACCAGGCTGACCTGTCATGTGAAAGCTGGCTAAAGACTACAGGCAGAATGGAAACGCACTTTTTCACACCACAGACAAGTTTGTCCAATGAAAACAACTTAGAGAATATGGAGAACACAGAAGTCTTACTGTACGTCTGTTGTTTATGTGAATACAAAAATATGGGCCACATGATTTAAAACCCGCAGGAGGGTTTTTTAATGTTATTCAGACGTCTTGTATTTACTTAAGAAATATACTCCAAGGCACTTGCCAAATGTTTACCCTGTGAATGAAGTGACCAGACTGTACATCACGCGATGAAAACCACAGAGCTCCATACCAGAGTCCCCTCACCAGTTGCACACATGGGCACACACAGCTGCTAGAGCCATTGGAACTTCAGACAGAGAGCAGGAGCTATTTGCAGACAGCAAGGACAAATATACATCTTATTTTTGTTCTCACCACAAGTTCAAACAATATGCAAATGTCTGCTTTTTACATGAGCAGACTCCTACAGTGTAATAAGGCCAAAAACTACAGCACTTAACTGTGTCAAGATTCTCAAAAAAGGCCCTGAGAAACTGCGATGCACAGTGAAAATAGAGAGAGGGGTGAGGGAGGGAGAAAGAAGCGACAGATAGAGAAAGAAAGACTAAAAGGATCTGATTGCCTTTTTTCACATTCATATGTCCACAGCCAGGTTTACTGTATCTCTGTGAGACAAATTAAATTCATGGATTGGATTTCTCTTAAACTTTTTTTCTAATGACAGAGTCACACTTAGCATGTTTGTGTGGTTGGCATCAAACTCTTAAACTTGTTCACTTATTTTTCAATCAGATATTTCTCCTATATCAGCTTTGCTCATTTAGATGGCAATTTTGTATTTTTTTGTATGAAAATTTGGTATCAAATTAGCACATTTATCAAACTTGGCATACAGTACAATCATACAATACTAGGTAATAGCCACTAGACTAGACTAAACTTGTGATTTTTAATATGTGCCCTAATATTGACATGCCATACATTTAGCAATTGTCCTTGTTATTCATGCCTGTGTGCAAGTTTCAGTGGATTGCATACCATACAGAGAACTGCACTGTACACCACTGTATAATACAGTACTCAATTGTGGCACATAATACAAAATGAAAAGATGGATTAATTATAAAGCACCCAGCTATGTTAGTGTGACATAATGGACTAAACCCCTCAGTTGTTAATGTATACTTTGTATACATGTGAAACAGAGACACATTGTACAAAGCAGATAGTTAAATCAGGTGCAATTAGTTGCACATAATTCTCTATTTTCAGAGAATTATAGAAATGGTTGAGAGAAGACTAAGACAAGGAGAGCAGTCTGGCACTAGAATTTCAGAGGGCATCATAATAATAAATAAATAATAAAGGCATGAAAATAATGAATGACAAATCAAAGAGACAAAGGCAAATCATCACCCCTGAGCTTCTTTTCTGTCTTTGTTTGACTGACCTTGAATATGAAAAACGATTTATATAGCTCATCAGCACAATAGTCCCATTAGAACTTACAGATATTGAAGTTCCATCTGGCTGCCACACTCAAATGACATTTATTTAAGAAATAAATTTAACCAGCAGGAAAGAAACCAAGAAGGAAAATTCTCATTCTGATTCTCGAATATTTCTCAGGCTCGTGAATGAACCCATATGAGACCATAAACAAAATGAGCACAGACAGACAGCATGTCTCCTCACTTGTACTGCTGGTGATCCTTGGTGCTGCGAGTCTTTGCCATGAAGCGTTCGGCCAGTTTCTCCAGGTTTCTGGAGTATTCCATCTCAATCTCTGCCTTCTTCCTGAAGAAGTCCTGGAGGTCCTGCAGCAACTGGACCCTCATCTCTGTCTGCTGGTCCAGACATTTCTGCTGCTCCACTAACTGGGCCCGGATCTCTGAATAAAGGCAAAGAGACAAACACACGCACACAGATCAGAATGAAGTCCGAAGGTTAAAGGTGAAAATGAGGTTTGTACATCCAGTCATGTAGGAGATCAAATCTCTACAAACTGTTGCTATTGTAGGTTTAAATGGTATAAATAATGTGTCATTTTGGGTGTGAGGACCCTCTATCTTTGCAGATTTATAGTGGCATTTCTTTCTCAAGGAATACATCTTTTACTGAGCATACTGTAGATTGCAAAGACAACAACATGCAGAAAGCACCCTAACTGGACAAAAAGAGTTTCATCATGTCACAGTTTGGCCAACTCACAGATACTACCAAATTACAAATTAAAAAGTGATAAATCATTAAATCAAATCACCATTTATCATTTGTCACTCAAACTCTATTGATCGGTATAAATAGTATTGAGGATCAGCATAACGAGCAGTTACAGTTGTGCACACGTACACATCAGCACAGCAAAGCAGTCAAATGCAGCTTATTATGTCTTAGTTATGGGTCTTCTGAATGCCTGTGGATATGTGAGGTTGACAACACTGGTCTCAGGTGTGTCATTAAGGCTGAAAATAACTCCAAGATGAATGGAACCTGATTCCAATCACAGCCAGTGTTACAGCACAGAGCAAGGCACATGTGTGCATGCACACACACACACGCACACACACACAGCCTCATCAGTGCCTGAGATTGAAAACCCATGCCACTTACGAAAACAGAGGGGTGACATCGGGTCTCACTTAAACAAGTTACATGTGCAGGTAAATTACACTCTGAGGTCTTTTCTGAGGAATCACGCCTGTCAGAGTGCCCCTCATTTACATTTACATCCTCAACAGGATCAACTGGGACACACACACACACACACACACACACACGAACACACACTGGCACACAAATTGTTTCCTCTGTGTGTCCTGTCTGGCTAGGGCCATGTATAATGGATTTCTCCTAATGGAAGGTAGCCTGGGCCAAGCGTCTTCAGCAGAGGAAACAGATTAATGAGGTGATTTAGAGCCACACAGACACCAATAGAGAGGGGCACAGAGTGATCCCTCATATTAAAGGCAGAAAACAGTAAAGCTGCAACATATATTCACAAATTATTTGCACAACTCACTGGACTAGGTGTCATTATAAAGGTAGCATCTTGTAAAGTCTTACTGCCCATTTCTTGGCACACTGACAAAATACGGAAAGTAACTGTCACTGAACAGGAAGAGAGTTGTATTTCCCCCACTTACAGTTGATGAAGTAATGATAATGCAAACACCAATCTATAAGGCTCAAGTACTTAACAGCTGGTATAGGCCACCCTTTGAGAACAGCTTCAAGCCTCATTAAAACTGATCTGAATTATGTGTAGTGGGTAGGATGAAGACAGTGTAAAGTGTATATGTAGTATTGTTTAAGAAAGAAAATCTTCACTTCTGATCTAGTTAAGTTAGATATGACCTGATTCCTCAGGTCATAAAAAGGCAGTAGATATTTTGCTCAGAAAGTCACTCATAATTTCCTTTTCTAATTTGATAGAAGGAATTGCCATTAAACGCAGCATGTTTCACTGGCACAAATTAATTGAGGGCTCATATGAAATTCAACATCACTCAAAGAATGTTTTGTCTAACAGCGTATAGTGTTCTCTGGCCTGAGACAGTGCGGGTTCAAGACATTGTTTGACTCTCTGCTATTAAATCCATTTGTATAATAGAAAAAAAGTAGATTCTGCACTCTGTGACACAGAGATAGTGTATACTGTAGACCTGATTAATTATATATCTGTTTCAGTCTGATCTAAGCTGTCTACATCACGAGTTGATCAGCTACCGTGATCTCTCTCATGAAACATGCAGCACTGTCAGGTCTCTTTACTCGCAAGTTTAAGTCAACAATTTTCAGTTTGTTTTGTTTTCTTTACAAATGCAGGAAACTCATGGTGAGCTGAGCACTACACATTTTGTCTCTGCCACTGGAATACTCGTGCTGCTAGTTGAGCATGGTTCTCTTATTCTCATGGTTCTCTGCACTTCAAATTCAATAGTAATATGAATTTGGCCCATATGAACAATATGAGTCTAAAAATAAGCCACCTTATTATGTTGTATATATTTATATGTATATATTTGCTCCTTACAGCAAGTCATGCAGTTCTCCCCACTTTAAATGTAGGCCAGTCCTGAATAGCAGCTCTGCCACAATTACTGGCTTTCTGGATGTCACAGTGTATCGGTTTTGCTTTTATCCTGGTGAGTGTCTGTCAGTCCCTGGCAGGAGGGTTCGAGTTGTGACTTTGCCACATAAAATACTTTGACTGTTTTTGTTGCTAATAGACTGTAATTTAGGCACTGACTATTTTCTTCTTTTGATGACTAGAAGATCTGTGTCACCGCTGACACATGCTGCTTCCAACTTACACTTTCCAACTTACTGCACGTAGTTTGCTTGTGGAGCAGTCTCTGAAACTTGTGATTTACTGTAGTTATCGCAACATTAGAAAATCCCTTTTCATGTGTGGTTGCTCCAATAGTTGTCTACCTCTCTGTTTGTGGCAATAGCACTCACTCTGACCACTTAATGAGCTGTAAAGAAAAATGCCCCCCGTTTATTTCCATGAGAATCTGAGCGTTTGTAGTCAACATCACTTGAACTAAAGACTAAACTAACCCAGAGCTAACAACAACAGAGACAGCACACGCTTGGCTAAGAGTTTCAATCCGGCCAACCTGCTGCTTAATAAATACATTAATATAGATGGAAAGTGGACTGAAACAAAGGTAAGTATTTGATAAGATAATCAGACAGTGACATATGCATTTGCAAAAAAGCCAAAAGATCCCTGGGAGCTTTTGAGGGAGACCATTAATAGTTGAGTGCGTAGAGCCTCTTAATGGCCAATCAACTGCTGACTCGATTAGAAAAGCTTCCAGTCAAAGAGGGCTGATGTGCTGTGTGAGTGAGCATGGACATGTATCTTTAATGCAGTAATCAAATTACCAAAAGGCTCCAATCCATTCATCAGCATTAATCTTCTCACAATCTTGATAAATTTGTGGTTTACATCAGGTCTATTAGAAACTGCAGATTTTTTGCTTTTCCAAGTAGTAGCTCTTTCTTTCTGGCACTCATAAAGAAATAAACCACTTAGAGACAGATGGGACTCAAGGGAGGCGTTTCTACAATGCTAAATCTGAATGAAAGCTTATCACAGCAGTTAAACTCTCAACCACAGCATACCACGAACATCATTAACGTGGAAGATGGGGTTTCAACAACAAAGTGGAGGGCTTCACTGCAATAAAGAACTCAAAACTCCAACATTAAGAACACCAGGCCACTGACAAACTGGGAGACCACCAATGAGCAATAAGGAAGAGGTGGGTTTTAAATGCTACTGCATTAAAGTCCACTAGGCCTTTTTGATGAATGGGCAAACCCTGCAATTGCTTCCATCTCCAGAGGATCTGGGGATTAAAACAAAGCTACCATGGCACTGACACAAAGGAGCGTGCTGGATCATTTAACACAATTACATTCATGACTGCACACGGAAACTCATTAAATCATTCATTTTCCAAGTTAAACATTGGCCATTGAAGCTGCAGCACCAAGTTGAAGTATGAGGGAATTAATGCTAAAAGGCAACCACCTGTCAGAGGAAATTACAGGTCTGGCACTTTCTGAAACTAGGACGCGCTTTGAAAACTCATGTTTTAGTTCAAGAAAATTCAGCCGTGAAACAAAGTCAAACCAGAGCAATGACCACAGCAAGGCGGATAATTTTGAAAATGCATCTTTTTCTCATTTTGGCCTTCCTCCCACGCTAAGCTGGTGTTTTCTGACTCAAAAGCAACTCTTTTCATAACTGCTATCCATATGCCTGCACCTGCATTGTACCCAGGAGAAGCATGTAACTGAAGCCTGTCAATCTCACCTCTTAACAGGTGAAAATTAGAATGCACAATATTGGTATTTTGCCAACCAAAAGAAAGCTAAGGAAAAAAAAGCTTTTTTTTCTTTTTCTGACATTTCAGTGTCCTAGAATATTTACATTACACTTTTTTTTTCCTATGGACTATGACCTCTGATTATGATCTGACAATTGTGTAAAAGAGTGAGAGAAAGTTATTTAATCCCAAAGGCAAGTACTTTGAATGAATGAATAACTAAGTTACTTTAGTGTTTGAGGACAGCCAAACAGCTCCCTTTGATCGTACTGATGCTTTATCTGAATCCCCTGCTGCAGCCAACATCAGCTGTCTGACTGGTTTCTTACAAAACTAATACATCCAACAGAGATTGACACTTGAGACCTTGCACATTATTTATAAATTGACCCACTGTAATCCAAAGTTTTTCTCAAGTTGGATCCATATCGCTGTCATATCCAGTGTTCCTCTACTATTACATGGTGCATTCCTGCTGTTCTGAGGTCATCTGTATTGTAAACACGTGTGAAGGCTTCTATACCGAGGGATTTGGGTGTGGGGAGAGCGTGTGGGGGGGGAATCAAAGCCCTCTGTGATCCCTTTCAAACTGGGGAACGAAGGGGAGATGAGAGCACCTGTGAACTGTGTTGAGAAATGACGCTACACAAAGAAACAACAGTGTAACGCTGCAGAAAAATAATAACAGGCCGTCACTCCATTTCTCTCTTTATCTACTGAACAGTCTTTTATAACCTTATTCAGGTGCATGTCAACACATGCTGATAGTGGCTTGCAAAATTAAAACAGGGTCTATAAAGCTGTCAGCAACAAATCCAGCTGACTGATGGACATCCAGTCAATGTGGCTCAGAATGCACATGATGTCAATATAAACAATGAGAGGGTGCTGTTTGGTCTTTGTGGTGATCAGTTTGGGCCAAAGCCCCTTTGTTTCTGAACTGGATGTTATCCAATTTCTCTTTTGGAGGCCACATCACATACTTCCCATTACCCCATTCATGGTGACAAATATGTCCAAAGTTGCAGAATGGCTTCTGATTTGCCAGATAGGCCTGTTCTATTGTCAAAGAAACTGCCGTGTAAGCAGGATGGGTACTGACCCACAAAGATGACCTCCAGCAAGAGAAACTGGGCTTCAGTAAAAACAACTCACCCACTGTCAGAGGGCCAGAGAGATAAGTTTTTGTTTCTCTTGAACTCAACAATATGTTCTCCCCTGATGCTCTCAATTAACCTTGCTATGAATCAATCTGTCTAAAAAGCATCTGTTACTTTTGCTGAGTGCAGCAGTGGGTATCTCTCTATGGGTACCATAAAAGATCACAAACTCTCTGAGAGTTTCTACAGTTTCTCCTAGTTGATTACAGTCTCCACCAACAGCTATCTGGGACATGCCGTACCACATCAGTCCCAGGGCTGCATTTCCACATGCAGAGTGGCTCATCAGCAGCACCTGAAATAGCAGCTGAGGCCTGCGGAGGGACGATACAGGAGGGTGCCCAGCCCCACCATCTGCTTCAGATCTAGGGTCTGGGACTGGGGGGAGTTGTCTGTGCCTCTTCTGGAGGCTGGATACAAGACAGGATAAATACCATCAAAGGTAATTACGAAATGGCCGATCAGTTTTTAACGGAGCACAAGCTTTCAATTACACATGGAGGGGATCACATGCCAGAAAGAGCTGAGTATCTACAGTGCATTTTCTTCTGATATTTCTTTGAGTATTCTGATAATCCAACATGGCCCTACTGCCATACTTAATTATATTGGGTCTATCAGTCATGTTACTGCCTCTTTGATTAAAGCATTCTGTATGGTAAAAATTATACAAAAAGTAGTTTCATCCAAGCAGTTAGATTGGTAAAAGATGTGCCCACCGCATTGCTAATTTCCAGTGAGCGTGACTCATGATGCACTGGGTTGGTTTTTATGTAGAGTCTTGTGGTAACCACAGATCTGTTGTTTGATCTGGTTTACCTTCTAACGTCTGCACACATTTTGTTAGAAGCTTTTTAAACAATAGACTGTCGACTCATTTACATTCCTGTCTGTGAAGAATGCCCTCTTGTTGTTAATACATTAATGTGCCAGTGCAACATAAGCTCTTGAATAATCAATGCAACCATGTTTGGTTTAGATAAAGAGAAGAGGGATGCAGGAAAGATTGTAGATAGGAATGTGGAAGATATAAAGTGGGACTCATGCCTACAGCAACACATGGCACACACCTGTGCCAATGAA
Organism: Lates calcarifer; assembly: GCF_001640805.2. Taxonomy (NCBI): domain Eukaryota; kingdom Metazoa; phylum Chordata; class Actinopteri; family Centropomidae; genus Lates; species Lates calcarifer. The sequence continues at coordinate 19,124,907 of NC_066842.1, read as the reverse complement.
GCCACTAGCACAATCTGCACATTTAATGTTCAACAGACTCCCAGGGCTCTCTTAGTTGTTCAAACCCAGATGTAAAATTCTGTACTGTAAGCATTCTGAACCTCGTCATCCACCTATCCGCTCTCCCCACCTGAAGTTTCGGTGATAAAACGCTTTATGACAGCCTGGTGTACTGGTGTGCTAGGCCCTGGACCAGATGGGGAGACACTAAAAGGACTGCTATGCCAAGCACTGACAAGCGTCATGTGACTGATGGAGGTAGATGGTGGCTTTTATGTCAGCTCCCTATACTGCAAAAGTTTTAAAAAGCAAAACAATCAGAGGAGGAGGCAACACAACTGCTCTTGAAAGATGAAAATGAATGCAAATGTAACACACCAGAAATGTACTAACTAGCACACCGCGCTGTGTCAACAAATGGCTGACAAGGTGAAGGCCAAGGCAGGCATAGTGCTACTGTAAAACGACAACACAAATAATTTTTCAATCATTATTCTCAACAGAAATATTTTACTACTTTCTATATAAACTCATAAAATAACACCCATTTCAAACCCATTTTCAGCAATGACATGTAGTAGCAGTATAATGGAAGTTTGCTAATGCTAGTGCTTGGCTAGCTTACGCCCACTGCTCACTAGATGTACATTACGCTCACTAAACCCTCAAGAGTCTCCCAGATAGGAAGTTTCTCCATTTGGCATCCTGACTCATTATGGCCAATAAGTCATTCCCGAGGGAGTAACACACAATACACTTGTGAAAAACACTGACTAAAGCTGAAGAGGTCACATGGCATTCTTGTGAAGGAGGACTTGCGTAATGACTTCATTACGTTGGTGGGACGAGTAAGAAATTCATCATGTGCTTGGTATGTCAAACATTGCTGGACCCTGCCACCCCCTCTGCCTTATATCTGGGCAGGACTACAGGAGTGTGTCACTGATTACTGTACTCGTTATCTCTGATTACCTCACAGCTGATATTACACGACTGGTATGCAGAGCTACTATTTACTAACATGTGTCATCTCACTCTGTATGTGAAACAGCATATAAGGTACAGAAACGGTGAAAAATCTGATTTTTGGTTGAAATAAAGTTGTTAAGGACACAGTTACAACTTGAAGAACAATCGAGTCTGTCAGAGCTAATACAGACCTGCCAACGAGGCTGAGCAGATTCTCTCCGATCACATTAAGCACAGCCAAACTACACAAAACATACTGCCAGCTTTGGTAAAGCATTTTATCTCAAAATATTACAGAACTGGCAAAGTGGGCCCCATTACAACATCTGACCGACATGTTAGCAGCTTCCAAAACCACAGAGGGGCTTCCAATGGAAGTACTGCAGGCTACTGTGATCCAGAGAATGAGTGTAAATTCAGAGTGGAAAAGAGGCTGGCCCATAATCCTCTGCTTCTTTCAAACACTGTGAGCTGAACCAACGTCCTTTGGGATATTTTATGATCCAATAGTATGGCTTTCCTCGTATGAACAGACTTACAAGAGGTATGTTTCACAGCAGCTTATCTGTGGTGGCAGCTTTGTTTGTTGGTCACTGGTGCCACATCCATACTGCTGAGGAGAGGGAGACTATGGGCTGCTCTTAGCTCATATAAATAAATAAATAAAGCTCATATAAATGATGATTTCCTCTGACACACACGTAAAAGGAACACACCGACCAAACACCTCACCCCCACCGCTCACACAACTTAACAGACAGAGGTGAAAACAACAAAAATAAGAATAAACACACTCCCGCTACTTCTCTCAACAACTCACACACACACAGGAAATGCAGTAGTTGCTGTGATTTGGGTTCTTGTGTTTTCTCTTGGGCTCAGGAGTATTGTGGGCGGCAGACCCAAAGAGCTCAGGTTCCTTCCTGCATTCTGGTTTTTATAGTCTGATTCAGAGACAGCTCAGCCATGGTGGCTAACTGCGCTTACTGTTCAAACACAATACACTCCAGCAGTCCAAAAAACAGATGTGAGATGTGGGATGATTCTAACAAAGCAAAATAAACACTTAAATCTGTGTCAGCTCCATTCAACAAGGTAATATTTAAATGTGTAATTTCAATAACTGTAATGTAATAATCTCTGCCAATTAGATTCAGTGCCAAATGGCATATGAGCCAAAAAGCCATGGTTGCTAAGGTGACGCCCCCACAAACGAGAAGCCTACAGCGAGCAGGAGAGAGATCAATCACCGCTGACATTGTGGTGGCCTGTAAGGACCATCATTTTGATCCAAACAAAATAAGAGAGTAAGGAGCTGAATGCTGGGACAAGTAAGCACACTTTAGAGGCCAGGCTGTTTGTTCAGCTGCTGGTTAACATCTAGACATTCTGTTTGATCTGGACACCAGTTTGGTGTGTTTGGTCCGGCCTAGATTTGTGTGACTGGATGTGTGCTTGCGTGTGTCAGTTTGAGTATGTGTAGGTTTGCTTCTATGTATTAGTGAGTTGATAGACGCATGGATCTTTTCTCTTTTGGGTGTCAGATATTCATCTCTGCAGACTTGGAAGGTGCCTCTAATAAGTTTGTAGCTTGCTCGTTTGCGGTGGACAGCAGATGTGGTTAAACTTGGATTCACAGCAATGATGGCAGGTTTCAACTGTGACCCAGAGTTACACCAAAGAATGGGACAAAGCACATCAAAATGTCCACAGAAACTTCTCAAACCACTCTTGTGGTACGATCCACCTCTCCTTTGCTGATCTGTATGTTCAGTATGTTCTTAACACTCTCCAAAACATACCCCAAAACAGTATTGACATGTTGTGCTCATCACCTCCTCATAGCTCCAAAGCTCAGCAAGCAGTAGTGTATGTAATCATTTATTGGCAATGCAAGGATTATTTAAAACATACTGAGCATGTGGAATCCAAATAAAACTTGAGCAGATTTACTTTGTCCCCTCGAGTGAATCCATTGACCACAGCAAGTCTAAAGAAATGAACTGATTTTGCTACTACATTTTAGTTTTTAATGTTGAAACGAGAAGGCCTTTATGCTGCAGAAGCTGTTTGAAAAGTTTTTGCTGTAACTCTGGGTCACTGTAGGAATCCCTTTGTAACTGCTGTGAATCAAGCAGCCCACAGCTGACATCCTCTGCAAAGAAACTAACTGCAAACTTTTCAAAGACGCCTTTAAAGCCTGCAGGGGGTGAAAATCTGACACTCAAAAATTAGATTTTCAGCAGAGTAACTCTTACAGAACTAGGGACAAAATGATGGACTCTGCTTTAATGCTTCATGCCAAGGACGGTAAGAATGTGGAGAAGTAATGCTAAGGACAGGAAGTGGTTACATCTGTGTGGCTCAGCATCAGAGAAAAGCGAATCTCTGAAAAATACATTGATCTCTTTCAGCCTCTTGGCCAGACCTCACCCACTTTTCTCATTCATCTCCAGACCATACCCAGCTGCTCTGTCTGTTGCCCTAAAGGGACCAGTGTGGGTGTTTGTGTGTGAAGGACAGAAAGAGAGATGTAGATTATCTGTATACTGAAAACCAGTCCAGGCAAAGGCCCTCAGCTTGTTTGAATTTAAAGGCAAGATGTGCTAACTATTTCCATTTTTCCAGTTGAAAAATGACACCTCGCCTTGCATCTGGTCCGACTTTATGTTTTTGTTTGGGGATATTAGTGATGGGAGAGATAAAGGAGCTAAAGCTCATATGTCAAAGCAGCCAGTCACCTTCTCATTCTCAACAAAGCTAACCTCAGGCTAAAGGCTTGACGGGGCAGGCCTATAGTTCTTACAGTTGGGATGTTTGTTTGGGGTAACAATACTATGAAAATTCTGCGGTCGGACAGCTGAAGAGATAAATGCCTGTAAAAAGGGTGTCGCATGAGAAACATCTGGAGCAGAGGCACACAAGCTTTCATCTATAGGAATATTTTCCTCTCCTTGCAGTAAACAAATGGAAACTGTAGCATGCTGGCAGGGACTTGAATAATACAAACTCCAAAAGCTGAACCTAAAGAATGGCAGAGCAGTAATGTGGCCTGCGGTGATAAGGGTTTGAAGGAGGGGTTGTTTCTAGGAGACTGTGGATATATTCCCTCCTTGTGGGCCCCAAGGAGGCGGGAAGGGGAGAAAGAGACAGAGAGAGCATATAAATGAGTAGTTGCACAATGAGGCTCCTCACCAATGCACCTGCATACACTCTCAACAGAAACACAAACAGGTAGAGAGGGGGAATGTTTGCACCTGTGTGGGGCTACGTTGCAGCTAAGCAGACCAGACTGCTGGTGGCAGAGATGAATAAGTTTGACGGCTCTGTCACCTACAAGTTCCCTGCCCTCAGTTCCAGACCACTCCCTGTGCATCTCCTAACCTCTGCTCTCCATTTGTCTATCTCCACTGCACACTGGACAGTTTGGTCTCAGCTCAGGTTTTGTCAGCGGCCTCTTATTCTGATTCTGCCTCTTATTTCAGTCGGTCTGTCAGTTCATCTATTTGCTGGGGACTACTGTTTGTTCATCTCAGTAAGATAAAAGGTAGATAAAATGTATAGTGCAGAGACCAAGAATTATTTTTATCATTATTTTATCTATTATGTGTTTTGACTAAACATCTATAGTATAGTCTATTGAATGTCAGAAAGTATAGAAAAATGCATCTGGAAAGCTGAAAACAGTGAGTATCTTGGTATTTTTGCTCGAAAAATTACTTCAATAATAAATCAATTACCAAATTGTTTACACATTTTTTTGATGAGTGGATAGAACGTATGTCCCTGCAATTCAAGTAAACAACAATCATGTGTGAAAAAAATATTCTTAGAACATTTACTTGACATTAATTTTAGTGTTGTGATTTATTATGCAAATAAACCACATCTGGGTGGGTCAATGATCTGATACATCCCTGATTGTATGAATGCTGAGTGCTGCCTGTTTGTCTACCTGCCTCTATTGTCTGTCTCTTCCTATGCTATCTGTCTATGTGTCTCTCACCCTGTCCAGCTGTCTATTCATCCACAATGTTTGTACATCTGTCTTCCTTCACAGTATGTACAGCTCTATTTTAAAGGCTTATCCCTTTGCCTGTCTTCCCACTCAGCAACGTGGAGACACCAGAGCTGGGCAGGGACTCCATGGCCTGGAGCCAGCTGGAGCCACTGCCAGTTTGGTTTGACAACGTGTTCCCACAGTCGGGACACTGTGGCACCATTGGGCCAGAGCAAAAGTATAGAGGGGGAAGAGGAGATGACTGAACACAGCTACAGCTGAGGTGTCACTGACAAAGCTGGACCACCCAACCAACACACAACCAAAAATGAAAAAAGAATGCACTTGGTAACTCAGTCAGAGAGTTAGGTCATGAGCAACATCTTAATTTGATGTGACAAGCGTTCCTTGATGTTGCTGCATGCACAACAATTACTAGATTCAAGAATAGCCATGTTTTTTTTTATATCAGAGTTATGTGTGTGAGTTGGGTATGTGTTAATTAAACTTCCTAAACTATGACCTGGTGAAATCTGCAACCTATCATTTAAAGCCAAGCATCTCTGCTCACTTATTAAGTTCAGGGTTTTGTCTGAGACTTATGCAGCATATCCACTCAATATTACTGAAAACACAGCACAAAGCAAGCAAATGATGAAGGATGCCATTCAGGAGACTGTAAAACTACTGTATCATTATTGACTGCTTGCTACCATCCATATTCAAGGGGTCTGCTGGCTTAGAAGCTTACAGAAACTAGCCCCAGTCTCACAGACATCTCTGTTAAAGCCTCCCAGTCCCCTTATTACACACTCCATCTCCACAAACACCTCTGCCCCTATGTGTCCCTTCAGACTCCAGAAAGGTTGAGGTCCTTAATGTAATTTTAGTTGACAGCTCTCTTAAATGAATTCTACCTATTACCACAGAAAAAGACAGGGAAGAACACCTTGCAGCTATTTTTCATTCTACTTCCCATGCTCAAATATTTCATCTTCCACTTAATGAAAACAAATACCAGTAAAAAGATTGACCTGTGATTAGCGTAATCCATCTTTTTATGACTCCAAGAAAAGATCAGTAGATGAAAGGAGGCTGTGTACTTCAAAAATATGTTAATGCAGGAACGGGCTTTAAAGACACAAACAACTTGAGAATGAGCAATGAGCAAGCTCCTTGTGGTTTCTGCTTTAATCAAGGTATGTCCTGCAGTCGCAGCTTCCATTATCTCTGTGTAAAATATATATAAAAATTGTATTTTCAAATGATTTCAGGCTAAGTCTGCAGCAATATGTAGAATCAAATGCAAAGTTAATATCAGCTCAAATTTAATAAGAGGACTGAAAGTCTACAACTATGCTTGTGAAGCTGTACACTGCCACAGCGATGATGAGCTGAATGCTAACATTACTATGACAGTGCTACGCATGCTGGTGCAGGTATAATTTTCACCGTCTTAGTTTAACATATTAGCATGATAACAATTGCTAATTAGCATTTTGCAAAAGTGGTCACACATTTGGTCATAAACTAAAGTATTGGACAAACTTACAAATTTGAAATAATAGAGTGAGATAAAGATTCAAAGTATCACCAGTAGGTTTCATCCACTCAGCACCATAAATGTTTGTACCAAATTTCATGGTAATCCATCCAGTGGCTGTTGAAATATTTCAGTGTGAGCCAAAGTGGGGGATTCATTGACCAACTGAGAGCCATGCTGTCTGCATAGTTAATAAAATGGATACCTCTGAATTGGCCCACACTGCAACTTTACCTTCACTGCTGCAAATTAAATCGGGGTACACATAGGACAGTTCCTCTCAACAAAATGTTAACATATGGAGCATATTTCTTCCAAAAGGTCATAAGCCCACAACAGTCAATGTGAAGTGAATGAAAAGTAAATCACTGCCAAATACAAAACGTATGTGGTTATTTTCCTACAGTAGGAAGGGAAGAGATTTATCTCCATTGATATGTCGTTTGATTCCCACTCATTTCTGTCTGTGGTTGAATCAGTGATTGATGACACCATCAGAAGAGCAAACGGTCAGCCAACATGTGTGTGCCTCAGATGGAAAGAGTAATGGCCAACCCCAAACTTGTACAGCAGAGTACATAATAGGGGACATCGCAGGGGTGCACAAATATCCTGAATTCAGAGCAAAAACCCACATGGGAGGAAACAGCCATTCCTTCATGATTTGTACTGTATCCACTAAACGGCAAGGAAAAACATCATCCTCTGCTCGTGTTTTCCTTCTTGTTGCTGACCACCCCTCGCTGTGGTCCCTCCCCTCGGCCCGCCACAAAAAACAGCACCTCGCAGGATGTGTGGTTTCTGGGCCTTTGATAGGGTTAAGCCAGCAGAGGAGCTGGAGGGAAGGAGGAGGAACAACCCTACTATTCACAGCAAGGCCTGTAATTCCAGAGGCATGGACATTGGACATGTGCTGCAAGTTCACTGAGGAGAGAGGGGGAGCAGGAGCAACAGAGAGGGGAGGCAGAAATGGTACAAGGCTGGTTATTAGTTGAAAAAGTGTTGGAGAGGAAGGCTGAGGACCGATGGCTCTGGTAAACTCTTGGAATAAAAAGGAACTGAGTTGCACAGTTTGTTCTAGAGACTGCAGGCTGTCTAATTTTTTCTGCAAAGAAAAACATTGCAGAAAGACTTCACCAAGCCAGCTCCTTCCATATTTACTTTAAATAAACTAACTAAAATAAACTGAAAGTTGGTCCTTGACAGAGAAAATGCACATTCGAAGGTACTTTATAATTCATGCGCAGACCACAATCTGCACACCCACCAATAAATGCAATACAAATACACTGAAACATTATGCAGAAAAGTTTTCAATGGACCAAGTTTCACTGGGGGGAAGGAGTTATCAGGACTGCACATATCAATGTTCACTCCACAACAAACAATGGAGTCTTTTCTCGATTGTACACAAAATCTTCCATCTGTTGCTCTCTTTCAGTAAATGTGATGATGGTTTTATCTGACTTTATGTCCTTTGTTTTCCTCATCTTGCTTATCTCCCACTTCAAAGAAAAGTTTTTGAAAATATATCCCCAAAGTCAAGTTAAGCTATATATTTTCTACCAAAGAGCCACTGGAGAAAAAATCCCATGAAAAAGACTCTAAAACTTGTAATCAGCCCTACTATTCATATTTTTCAGGGGCAAGTTTAAAGAGACAAGTTTACTTTCAAGGTCAGAAAAGATGGATAACATGTCTTATCTGCAAAGGAGCAGCTGGCTGAGACAAAGCACAGCTGAAAGTTTGTAGTATCATGCACACTCTACGCACAGACCAAGCACAGACACATGCCCATTCAGCCTTCTCTAAAAATACTTTTACAAACCCCACTGTTTCTACACACAGGCTGTATTGATTATAAGGGTAATGCCTTTAAATTAGACTCTAAGTAGCACACAGTGTTCTTGTGTGCTAGCCTTGTGAGTGTTAATAGAATGTATTAATGTTTATTTGGTGATATGCTCTGTGTGTATCTGTTTGCTTCCCTGTCTATACACTCCCATCTGTCATCTGTTCAATCTTTCTTTGTGAATAAATGATGGGAGGTTTGCACTCTGTGCATTAGCAACCAAGAGCCATTTATCCCCCTATTTTAAACGTTTCTGTGGTGTGGATGGGCTGCAAACATTGTACAAAAAGCAGAAACTTCCCCCAAACTCCTCTGAGGGAAAACAGTTCATCTTTTCCCACCTGGTGCTCTGAGTTGTGACAGCTGAAATAATCCACTCTTGGAGACAGCTTCAGCCTCATGTAAACATATTCACTTTGGGGAATGTGGAGTCTGAGCTCTGGCAGGAAGAGTAGAGTGATTTAAGAGTTGTCTTTCAACAGTGCTCAAATATACTGTCTTTATTAAACTTTTTGAGATGTCTGAGTGTGAATTAATTTTGTTATTGAAATTATAATGAAGCAAACAGACACAAATAGGTATCAGTGCATTGAGAACATTGATGAATATATCCAAATGCACTTAATTAAATTTTAACAGTGTCTCAAGGTTCGAGTCCATCTCAATGAAACATCTCAGTCAGCTTCAGAACATTCAACCCTTTGTTTACTAGATTTTATTTAATGTTAAATACAATTAAAACACTGGCCATAAGAAACAGTCTAAACTAACTTAAGTACTAATCTAAAATCTATTTCTACATTGGTCATCTCTGTGCACAGTGGATGACTTTACCTCGGTGGCACAGGCAAATTGAACACTTGATATATCTGAACAGCTGATGTTCCAGGAGAAGAATGGGAGAGTTGGAGCCAAAATCCTTTAAACCAAGGGAGTCTGATGAAGTCTGTCTCTGTTTTTCGATCTCCCTCACTTGTGGGCATGCTTAGCTATAACACCAGTACATCTGCTCATTAATCAGCTGATCGTGAACATTGACTACATACAGCACACAACACGTCATATATGTAACATCTATACACAATAACCTGATCCGTTGACACTTCAACCCAGTCTGAATGTCAGAAGAAGATCATCAATATGACTTAGACCTTCAGTCTGCCCGGTCACAGGCTGGGGATTGAGGGCACAGGGGCTGGGGATAAAATGGGCAGGTTGGGGGTTAGAGTAATGAGGTGCATGGATGGGTGAGCTAAAGCTGGGATTGAAGATTGAGGGTAAAGAATTAAGAGCCAGTGGAGGATAGTTTGGAGGACGGGTTGCCTAAGAGCTGGGGGTTTAAGCACTGAAGAAAATCATTCTCCATACATTAGAGATAATGGACTTGTGTACAGAGCCAACACAGACAATACACACATTTGTAGGGTTTTTTTTCCTACAGCCACCGGAAAACACCACCAAAATTTTGCCAAGAGCCAAACTTCAAAGCAGAGGCATAATCTAAAATCAAAGAGATATAATTATGCTGATACGATAGACTTCAGAGTTTCAACCAAATATGCACACATGCATTTTTAATGGCTGTTTAAGGGCTGCGAATGAATCATCAGAGACCAAGAAAGAGGGACCATCTTAAGCTTACAATCATTATCATTTTATTATCATGCAAGTTTCAAATGTTCCCAGACTCAAACAAAATATTAAGTAGGACCCCATGTTTCCTGAGTAACCAAACTCACAGCTCAAAGCAAACTTTAAAAGAAAGGGGGAATTTACTGCTGTACTACAGGATTTAAATTTCTTTTTGCCCTCAGTCTGATGCAACAACATCTGTACGGCCAAAGCTGCATTGCGAGGGCATAGTAATGAGACTGCCTTGATCAAGACAGCTCACCGCAGTGCAGCTGAGTTTGGTGGTTTAAACTGAGGCACAGATAAATATTTGCTCCACATTCCTCTTCCCAAGATCAAGCTTAGAGATCCTCACCTGACAAAGGAATCTTAAGAGGAGGAAGGAGAAGAAGAACCAGGCAGGATAATTACATGTTTACATCAGACTGAGGACTACACATGAAAAACATCAGCAACAGAGCACATTTCTAAAGAGAAACTCTCTTTGTTTTTTTTCTTGAAAAGTAAATCTGTGCTTACATCTTCCTTCTTGCAAAAGGAGAAATCATGTCCAAATGCATAGCCATGCTAGCGGCATGACTCTAGGGATGGCATTGCTGGACAGATGGGTTGCCAAGAAAGTTTGTGCAAACATTCATGGTCTCCAAAGGATGAGTGTGGTGATAAAGTTGACTGTTGGTGATAAAGTTGACTGTTCATCTAGCAGCACCATGAGATTGACATTTTTGGATTTTGGTGGAATATCTCAACAACTATTGGATAGATTGCCAAGAAATGCAGCACTCATTTTAAGCGTTGTTCAAAAAAGACACAGTTGTAGATCAAATGACAACCTAATCTTTCACCGCACTCGGGTTTCAGACTGAGCACCCTCACTGCATCCCACAGTGTAGCCTGAGGACCAATCAGTCCCCTTGTCACAGTCCCAGTCACAGCCAGCAGGGACTGATTTCTCACAAGGCATCTGCGGTGAAAGCCAAGCCACGGAGAATGAGGAAGTACACAATGACAAGCCCCCCCTCTACAGCCCCCTTCCTCACAGGGCACCAGAGGCCAAGCTAACATGATCAGTTCCAACACACACAGACATACACACAGAGAGAAGACAGGAGAATGAGGAGATTTCACAAAGACCTAATTTCCTGATAATTATAGTGGAAGTCAATATGGAGGAAGTGACAGAGAGTTACGTGCTGTTATCTCCTCAGACCTACCCTCAGGGAGGCTGTAACTGCCAATCCTCTCCCACTTTTCTAAGTACCAGTGGCTGACTCTGAGAGCAGGCTCTCAGTCTGGCTCTCAGGCACTGAGATGACATGTGTTCTACAGGAAAAATGTCTGTCAGAATATCTCATTATAAGGCTTTGTCATCTTCCCTGCGTGAACACAAACTTGGCATGGCTGGACAGGTGAAATCGAATGCAAGTTTTGCCTGCAGGAGGCAACACCACACAGATCCACCCAGTGCTTTTGGAGTACCACATGAGACCTGAGCCGAGTGTGGCCGGAGAATGTGATCGACCTCAGGGCAGCTGCTCAGAGTGCGAGAGTGAGGGACAAAGAGGGAGGAAGAAGAAAAGAACAGACAGATCAGCTTTCACTGCTCTTTGTTTCTCTACACTATAGAGCAAGACTGGGGCTTTCTCTTTTCTGTCTCCCACAGAGCCGGGAGATAGAGGCCACCCTTTTCGTATGTGTGTGTGCGTGTGTGTGTGTGTGTAAGGCCATGGTCCAGTCATGCATGTGCCACACACCTAGCCAGGTTGCCATGCATCACACCCCTCTGACACGCCATTAACCAGGACAAATCACAGGACCCCAGGGAAGACGGTAGCTTCCTCCACACAGCCTGATTAAAAAGTAAGATATATGAGGCATGTCCACAGTGTCTATGTCCATGTTGGGCAGCTGACTGAGCAAGTGTATGTAGACACACACACACACACACACACACACACTGTGCTGACATTTTTTTAATTGTTCTAAACAATCTTATTCCCCAGCTATACTGGTGCTTCAGCAATTTCTGTAATCCTCCTCCAAGAGCAGATCATAATCTATAATTAAGGGGGAGATAAAATGTGTCCCATATACAAATATATTTTCTTCATGGTCATTTGTGTCAGCTAGACTTTGCACTACTTAAGGTTATGAGAAAAGGGGCAGACCAGGACAGCATCACGCTTGTTCTATTTCCAGACGAGTCTGATCTAAAAAAACTAACTTTGCTTTGCAGCTCATGCCACTTCTATTAAACTATAATAAAATGGGCTGTCAGGAGTCTGCAGGGACTTCTTGCAGAGAGCAGTGTGCTCTACTTCATCCTAACCTAAAAAATCCACCAGAAAAAGAAATGACATGGCAAAGTTTTCCAAGAACAGAGTAGTGGCTAAACGCAGTGTTATGGTGCTCTGTCAGGCTGGTTCCATCAGAAAACAAGTCATGGGTGCCACTAGTATCAATTCTAAATCAGGGGACATACATTTCTTGTAATGCTCATGTCTGTTTCAAAAGAAGGTTGTTTGTTGTTCACTTCCTGACTAATCTAAAGAGAGTGTGTGTTTGTGAATGAGCTAGGAGTATATATGAAGCATTCATTTACTACATTCATCCAAACATTAGAGTTGTACCAGAGGAAGTAAAAGAACCACATGATTGTCTGTGTTTCTGTTTCGCGTTATTAGACTAATTTGCCTAACCTTCACAGTTCTAAATATGTGGTGGAAACACAAATAGGAATACTAAAAAGGGAATTCAGTTTATTGTGTAGTTTCTAGGTTTAGTTCCTGTGGCTCCACATTTCCTGGAAAAATTTGGTCGATGAGTTATAATTTCCAGGAACAGGTTTGCCAGTTACTTTGCAGTCAAGTTGCACATACAGTATAAAACACCAGAAAACATTAGATGTAAAACTCATGAATTATTCATTTGAATGAACAACAATTTGAACAGGCATCAACAGTCCCTGCTGTCAGCATGACAGGCACACCCATCTAACTGAACAGAGTTGGCAGAGCTAAGGTCTGAGGACTGAGGTCAGAGAGCAGAGGTCAGTGGTTTGGTGACCACAGGGTCAAGTTGTCGTGGACAGAAGGTCGCCAGCAGGGGGTCAGTGAGAGGACAGAGACAAAGGGGCAAAACAGACAAAAACTGAATACCAGAGGTATTGCATGGAACATTTTACTTATCAGCCTCTAGTATTAATCAGACTGCTATGTCTATGAATGCGTAAGTGTGCTAGAAATAGTTGATGACTCAGCTGGATTATTTTCTTTCATCTGACTGTAAACCAGAGGCAACAAGATACAAAGAAATATCAGCTATTTCATCCATTGCATAATAACCGCATGATATGAAGTCTCATGACAATAAAGTAATTGTGCTATTTATGGAAACAGCTGACCAGTGTTAGACAGAAGCTAGGACAGTTTTCAGAGAATGTAAAAGCTTCACTAATGCCTCAAAAGTTAAAAGGGGAAGATAAATACATAACTTCATCTTCATCTGTCACCTTTAGTTTATTTTTGTGGTTGCTGCTAACCATGGAGAAACTCTCTTTGAAGCTTAGGAACTGAGCGAGTGAGAGGGGACGTAACACAGCCAAAGGAGGACTGAGACTTTCTCCCTGTGTGACCACTGGCAGCGGGACACAGTGAGCAGTGGAAGAACATGGCTGACAGATCTTTATCCGTAAATGGCTCTTTTTTTCCCCCCGAGCACCCCACATATCCGTGGCTGGAACCACAGCTATGGCTCCAGTTTCCATCTCGGGGGGAGGGTGGAGGAGAGTTCAGGCCAGAGCTCATAAGACCTGCCTGCGGCTGCTCAGACACCAGCAATGGCTGCACACTCTGCTCGGGCCTCCTCCTGCTACAACCCACAATGAGCCTTTATAGTCAGGGTGATACACTGAGAGCTGAGACCATGGGAAACTCTGTCCAACTACTCTCAGCACTACTAAAAACAGACTGAGAGCACTGAGGGAACCAGAGATAGTGTAGACATTTCGGGGTGTCCGCTGCAGCGACACCGCATTATATTTTCAAGTAAAAAGACAGAGGGTTGGCTTCTTGGCTTTAAGCTATAATCAATCAGATTAACAAACACAAAGGAGATGCTGCCTTTAGTTGACACTTCATTGACCGCTTCTTTGTATAACACTATTTCCCCCTAAAACTCTACCTCAGGGCAGCCCAACATGGCAGCCGTGCCTCAAGGGGTGGTCTCTGGCTATTGATTAGGAGGGCAGCCGGCTCAAAGCCTGCTTCCCTCGGGTCATGAGGTCAGGGTAGTAGAAAGGAAAAAAGAGGGAGGGGACAGGGAGGAGTATACAAGATCAGTAAATTAAACTTCTGTTCATCAGTGTTAAGGGTGGATGGTAAAAACAGAGTTTACGTGGAGGGAGGAACTGTTTTGGAGAGACGTGCTGTGAAACTTTACTACTTCATGTAAACTGTGTTTTATACAGTGTGTGTTTGTGTGTGTGTGAGAGAGAGAGAGAGCTTATTAATGGCAGAAACTAATGATTTGATGCTGCCTTTTTGCATGAAAATGTGATCATGTTTACAATTGAAAGGAGCTTTTTAAACAAACAAGGTCTGCCCGAGAGGACAATTTTTTTATATGTCTGCCTATATTTATATACATTTACTATATACTAACTTGAGCATGCAGTGGGAATTATATAAGAGCATGCATTTTATTTCTACAACACAGCAAGTTGCTAATGTAATTTAGTTCATCTGTGTCAGGTGCAGGAAATATGACTAGCCATTTGATGAACGCAGACAAGGCTTGACTTGTCAGCAAAATAAAAGCCTCTTAGTTGTCATTCCTGCCAAACACTTGATTGTTTTGAATTGCATTATTTCAGGAAAGCTGGGAAGGCCGCCAGCTGAAGGCAGTCGGAAGTGCAGAGATATATAGACACAAGTGAAGGCACAGGATCAGATAAGGTGAATACAGTGCTTTTAGTTTTAAACAAGTTTGTTAGGCTTGTTTATGTCTCATTGCTCCAGTGAAGTCAAAATATCATACAGAACCATGTCTCATTATAAGTAAAAGGGTGGAACAAAGGTGAACAGTTTGTTAAAGGAAAATTATGGTTTGTTACAATTTGGGTTTTATTTTCATAGGAACAGCCACAGGTTCTTATGATCTTAGGATAAAACTATACTCACAAAAGTAACTGAAATCTACAACACAGTGACTTACAATTAAGTGTAGTTTTCCTTTGGGACTGTATCCTATCACTGCATCACATGTGTTCTTCAAACCTTATGTTTTGTATCCATTTTTTGTTGTGAACCCTTTCGCAGCACTGTACACATGCAGTAAGGACTGATAAGTAAGTCTGATGAGTAAGTAATGTTAATTTAGTTATCCTTACTACAATTACAAACTCTCACACTGTGAGTAGGATCTCCTGATTAAAAAACGTGCCTGTTGCAGTAATCAGAGAATTGCATTACTTAGTCATAATCAAATTAGTGGAGTGAATGTAAAAGCAGTGAGTGACATTCACTTGTGACACAGCAGTAATTGATCTGATGACTTAATGACACAATAATTTACATCCTGTAGAAATGAAGCTCTTTACAAAGAATGACAGCTGGTTGAGAGTTCAAGGAAAAAAGTATTCACCTATCCATAAATCAAATAAATTAAATGCAACCAGGAGCAGCTCCAGTTAAGCAAACACCATGAGCTCTGTCAGTGTTTGCCAGTGGGAGTACATGAAGGAGCTGGGACTCCATACAGCTCAGTCTTGGTTCCCCGAAGGTTGATTCAAGACAAAACTGGAGTACCTGAGCCAAAGAGCAAGCCACAGCTTGCGAACAGATTGTCGTGGTAAGTAAAACCTTTGACACAGAGAAGAGGAAGCCAAAGTGGCAGATGTCACATTGTTTAAGTGAATGCAGGAAATAAGAACCAGCAACAGGCCTCACTTATACCATGTTTGCACTCATCTTAAAAAGCCTTCACCATTGCTTAACACATAAACGGCTTACATTCGGCAGATGAATCGGCTGAACACACACAGACGCAGATTAAAACAAGTCAACCAAGTCAGGGTTTATGACATCCGCCTTCACTTATTCCTGCACTGACCTCATACCATCCCTTCCCATCCCCCAGTCTCCTTCCTCCTAATCCAGCCTTGCTGGGTGGTAGGCAGCAGTATGGCCTGATGGTCAAACTGTGACTGTCTGCCTTCCTGTCTGTCCATCTGCTGGGCCCCAGCAGTGATTCAAAAGGAATTAAAGTTGTCCAGAAAGTAGCCAAAATCTCTCCTAATCACCCTTCGACCCTCCCTTTTATTTCACCTTTTCCCCTCAGTTTTAATTCCCCTGCTTTACTTTCTCTAAGCTTTGTCCAATTCCATTAACACCCTGTACCTCCTATTAGCTAATGCACTGTAGCTACACACTGAATCTCTTCCAGCTCATTACCAGGCACTCAGGTGCCACACAGGGATTCTTCTCTATGCCCCAACACCACCAGCAGAGAGTCGGGAGGGACCAGCAGCAGAACATGGCATATGCAGCCATTTAGTCAAAAGAACGGTGTGTTTATTTTTCAGTTGCTGTGATTCATTCAGAAGTAGAACAGCCTAAGTTGGCGTCACACTGCAGTAGGTTTGATTTGATGTTTTCTGGGAAGAAACTAAATTAACCAGTGTTGGTTACAACTGCAGACAATACACCAAACTTCTTGTTTTGTCTTCAACTGCAATACTGCCATGTGAAGAGAAGCCTTATTGTTTGGTTTATAAATGTGGGGGCATGGATAGAAGTTGGTTTGCCTTTTCTTTCTTTTTTTTTTGTGAGGGAGAGGTGAGGGTCAGGGGGGTCTGCAGTAATGTCCCGGTGGCCTTTGTGGCTACAATGAAAAGCACAGCAGGGAAAGTGAAGCCTTGCTTGTGCTCAACAGAGTTTATTAAAACTGCAAAAAGGGTGAGTGGCCACAGATGGTGCTGTCAATAACCATTCACCCACCCATGCAAACGCACGCTCATGCACAAACACACACCAACGCCACACCCAGTGCCATACCACTGGGTGGAAACACGCTACAAGCACACAGACTTATAGAAGGAGGGGTGGCAAAAACAGATGGTAAGTGTGTGAATGGATGTGTGATGTTGTGGAGAAAGGCTACAGGAGGCGTTAGGATTCCATTAGTCTTTAAACCTCAAACTTCCATAAACACCTCTGAGAAGCTGTTAAGACACAGCATCACAGATCCACCAATAACCACTGTGGAGTATTAGCTATGACTTAACTGCTGCAGGAAGTGTAAAATAGTTTGTATCAGTGACAAAAATTGCAAAATCTGCTTCCTGAAATGGCATATTGTGGATATTTAAATGAATTAATGAGCTAAAGCCAGAAACAGAAGACAATAGGAGAAGTAGAGGAAAGTTAAGTCAATGATGGACAATTTAGTCTTGAAGAAAAGCAGCACTTCCATGTTACAGGAATATTTCTGGTTTGAGGTCAGTCTGTTGTCGAAAAGTCGCCACATCATGTAAAAACACCTATATAAGGACTTGGAAAAAAAAACATCACAGGCGATCTTTTGGCTGTATACTCATATTTTGAGTGCACAGTAACTACTATTACTATTACTACTACTTCAGAGTTGTTTGCTACTGTTACTCTGCATGAAAAGGGCTCACAAAGGCAGCTTGAGTACAATGCACTACCTCATTAAAGGCATGGTGTCAACTAACACTATGACCAAAGATGGTTCTCCAGAACTCCTCCAAACACTGGATAAAAGATATGTAATCCCCTCCAGC
Source organism: Lates calcarifer (assembly GCF_001640805.2). Taxonomy (NCBI): domain Eukaryota; kingdom Metazoa; phylum Chordata; class Actinopteri; family Centropomidae; genus Lates; species Lates calcarifer. The sequence continues at coordinate 19,107,107 of NC_066842.1, read as the reverse complement.
ACATACCTCAGTCGCTCTCCCAGAACTGTACATGGAATAGTTAGACATGCATCACACTGATCATGGATCAAACGTTATCAGAGCTGTAGAGCCAAATCAATGGACCAAGCTTCAGTGTTTTGGCCAAAGGCTGCATCTTGCAATTTGTACGTGTAGGCCTGTGTGTGTGCGTGTGTTTAGTTGAGAAGCATTTTATCTTTGCATTAGCAGTCACTATTTTGATGGTATCACATGTTGTGATGCTCCATCACATTTTCAATCTATTACAAAGTGAATATTGAACTGTAGCTTGACTTAAAAAAAAAATACCTTCAGAAATCAAATTGCAATTGCAATATCTGTCAGAAAAACTGGCCCTCCTGCACAATTTTGGGAATTATTTTATTTTTTGTCCTGAAAATATATATAAATCTGCAGAATAATCAGTACTAGAAACAAATAAAAACATGAAAAAATCATGAGGAGAAGCACCTATAATAAACATCAAGATATTGTTCCCTCCCTAAAAACTCCTGATGGCTGTTGTAATTTGTTGCATGTGTAAAACACTGAATATAATGTTGGTGTGAATAAAAGAAAAAGAGCATTGTGGACACAGTCTGGCTTCCATATTAAGAACACCATACTCTCCACATACCACATGCTGAAGTCTGGTGACAAACTGGATTCATGTCGCTAAAAACCATGCAAGACCAATTTAAAACAAAATTACAGTTCTGACTCCACATGATCCAGATGTTACATGTGTCTAACATCTGGATTGTGGAATGGACAATGATCAACACTTACATACTCATCCTCTACCACACAATTGGACAACATTAATTTCTACTGCTACTAATGTTTTTTAAAAAACTAGTGACTTTTAACCACAAGACCAATCCTATTAATGTGAAAGTCACAACCATACCACCTCAGAGCAGTTTCCTGCCTTTAATCCTCCTGCATACAAACACAGGCAGACCACTCTGTTTGAGTATGCAGAGGGGCAGGGCTCTGATTTCAAACGGTAGTGAAGGCAGGTCAAAGGGGGCAGCCTTTATGATGATCTAGGAGGGGACCCCTGTCAGAAACTCAAGGGGTCCTACTATCAGAGTCCCGACCCCCAGGTCACAATGAGCAAGCCACAGACTGACATTAAACCAACACTTTGCCAGGGAGAAAAAACAAGGCAGTGTTGCTATGCCCTGATCCACCAGTTCACAGAGACGGAACCACACAGAGAATACCGATGTACCCACGACCTTCCCCTCACTGGTTTAAATTGAGTCCAACCGATGTGCACTATAAAGCACAAACAAATTCCACTGTCTTCCCAATCTTCTTAATGTTTTTGTTTTTCCAAAACAAGCTTGAGTCTTGATGTAGATGTCGCTTTAAGCAATTAGCAAAAATGTAATCCCCACGCTACAGAGCTTTTTCAATAAAAGGATAATTTCCTTGAACTGCCAAAATGACATCCATTTTCATTTCTTCTGTGGGAGGGTAAAAAAAAGAGGCTGTTGGAGGGTACTTAAGAAGTGAATGTCAGCTGAATGACAAGTCGGGCTGAGAACAGTAGCGTCACCCATCGTAAGGAGGCTTTCAGACAGTCACCATTAGAAAACTGAATTAAATACCTCACATTGACTGACTGACTGAATAGCAATCCCACTCAGTACACAGTTGCTGCCATGACTCCGAAAAATACAGGCCCTGTAACATGCTGCTGGATAACTGGATGATGGCAGATGGCCCCAGTGCACACAACCCTTGTCAAAATCAGGACTGGGGGGTGGTTACATCAGATGGCTGCCAGGTATTTTGGCATTTGTCAAAATATTGTGATAATTAGACATTTTTTAAAACCATGAGACAGACAAGTTGCAGGCCAAAAGATCAAACATCCGCTCCAGCTATTTTGTGGGTTGCTTGTTGTTCTGCTTCTTGAGTAATCAGTCTGTTTGCCAGAATCTACCTCTGGCTATCACAGCTACACTGCAGATGTGATCGCACTCATTATCACTGCAAACTCTTAACTCATAAAAGCAAAATCAGGAGCTGCTCTAAAACAGAATTCTTAATGTTGACTGAATGCAAAAACCATGTTACTACATTACTAAGCAGTTGCCTCCAGTACTAACTGCTAATATGCTAACGAGCCTGGCAGCTACTACCCAAAAACAAACAGTGTCATGTGACCCACTGAAGTCTCCCATTGTTATGCTTGACAACAAGCATAAACACGAAAGTTTTGAACAGCTGATACAGTATGTCTGAATATGCTGGGTGTGAAAACATGTAACATAATGTCTATCCGGGGTTAATTAGGGCTTAAATGCAATACAAAAGATGATCCTCATACATCTTCCAAAATTTCCAAAAAAGAAATATGGATGAATAAAATACAGAAACTCTCAAAGTGAATACCCACAAGATATTTGCAATGGAAAACAAACAAGTACAGTACTTCATGCAAATATCTTGCCACCACCTGTGATGTTCACTCCCCCTAAAAAAATTACACTCACACCAATATTCACAATGCATGACAAGGCTCAGTTCATTGCCCTTATTAAATCTGCATCTTCAATAAAACAATACACCTCAACATTTATTTACTGAGGCTCTGGTGATCCTATCAAGCAACAGCTATTCTCATCAGCATCAGGTTGTTGTCATTATCCCGCTGGGTTCTGCATGACAAATGGGAGGCTTCGTAATCTCTTGTTCAGCATCCCCTATGACTGTGCATCATCCGCTATTATCGTCTGAAAGCCCTTAGTCATCCTCACAGGGAGAAGAAAGGGTGCTGAACATTCCTTGCAAATGAGAACTTGGCCACATGCAATCCTGTAATTTCTCAAGCAGCACCGGTCCGTTCTCTTCTCCTCCGACCCTCCCACCTGCTAAACTCCACCGACCCCTGCTAACCTCCCCCATTTTGTATGGATTTAAGGTTGGATACGGGGACGTGAATAGGTGGTATTTCAACATGCTAACAGAACTGAAGAGCAGAGCTGATTGGCTAGGGGCCAAATCCCCATGGTTACCCTGGAGCAGAGCAGCAACTGCCTCTTTCCTGTACTGGTCTGTCTGGGAATAAACTACCTCTGCTCTGCATGCATGGGGTAGTGGGGGGGCTTGAAGGAGACAGAGGACACAAGACAAGTTAGGGTGGTATCATTATGGTGTCTTGCACACCTCTAAATCACCTACCTAAATTAAGGCACTGCCTTATGCTTTGGAGTGAGTGTGTGACATGAAGTGGGAAATATAGAGGGTGTAGAATTGTAAAAAAAAAAAAAAAAAAGGATCCAAGTATAAGCAACCAGTTTTTCTTAGGTGCCTCTGGGCAACAAACTGAATTCTAATACATGATTGCTGACTGAACTTGTGCCTCTGCCTCTCAAAATGTTGCATAATCCTGCTGTAATGCTGTGGGAAAAATGCGGTAACTACAAAGTCTCGCACCAACTCTCTAATAGTGAGAAAGTCACTACAGCCTTTAACAACAGTAACAGGTTGTTAAACACGTCCACACAATAAAATGCACCAGACAAAGTAGTAACAGTAAAATGTGATTCAGCACATTTGGAACCTGATTGGACAACAACCTGAACATAATAGATTTAATTTGATAGGCAACACATGTGAAAGACAGTCAGCTCAGTCATGGGGCCAGTGGTGAATCTGCTGAGCACTTTCATTGGCTTTCTCATGCAAAACTACTAGACAAAAGACTAAAAGCCTCGACTGAACTCAATCACCAATCTTTTTATTTTGCTAATTTAGTTCATCCAATGTAATGCTGACAAAAAAAACCATTAAACTGTCCTGGACCTGTAGTTAATGTTACTGTTATATGAAGACTTGATATTCTGGCTATATGTGTCCTTGTTTGCCTTGCAGTAAACACCTATAGGAGGTCGTATTTTACCAACTTTTCACTAGCTATGACTCATTTTCAGGTAGTGATGAACTAGCATGGACCTAGTTAGTCTTTTTTGCTCCCAGCGGCTCCAACAAGCACATTTCCCGGCGAATCATTTCACTCCCCCTTACCTTTCACTTGACTCTCGTACTCCGCGATGATTTCTTTATCCTTTTTGAACCTCGGCGTAGACATTTTCTGTCTTCTTGTGTCCGAAGCTTGTTGTAAACTTCTTGTTTAAGAAAAAACTGTTTGTCAACAAGCGGAATCCCTACAGCAGCCGACGCATCCCACACAGGACGAAAGGGAAAAAATGAGCACGAGAGGAAGAAGAGGTGCGACGCACAAAAATGTCACTTTGAAAGGATTTAACTCTGCAAAGACCTCGACTTGGAGCAAGAGGGAAACGTTTAGTCCGTCATTGTTCCTCTTCCCTGTGGATAAGCGGTAAATATACAGCAGGGCCAATGCGCAATCCTGCTCCAACCAATGAATCCACTCAACTATCAGAGCAGTCGGCGCGGCGCAACAGCACCGCTGCTGCTGCTACCACAGAAGAAGAAGAGGGAGGGAAAAAAACAATCACGCAAGTTTCAGGATCTCCGTGGTGGGTTTTCGTAGCTCTCCGAAAAGTTAGTGCCAACAACCCGTCCGGAGGGCTTTAAAGTAGGACTGAATCGTACGTGTGTGTGGATTTAGGTAGTGGTTTCCAGTTTGGGACCCGCGCACACACGCACACACACACACACTCACACACACACAGACTCACACTCACACTTCCCCCCCTATGTTAGCTCTCCCTCGACGGTTTCACCCCCCAACTCCCAGCAGGCTCAGAGGCAGACAGGGCAGGCCGACTGCAGCACACAGCAGCCGGAGCCAGGCAGGGAGAGGAGAGGAAGGAGAGGGAGGGATCACACTCACAGACACACACACACACACACACACACACACACACACACACACACATTTACACACACGGTTAGTGGACACCAGTGGACTGACACCCCTACTGCCAAATCTGAAGGCTTTTTATTTGTCCATATCAGTCAGCTGTTGGAGCAGACTAAAACATCCAGTATGACTAAAGACAGTTTCCAGTTTACAAGTAATAGTTTTCCCTAGAATTAGTTGTTATCGGAAAAAATAGAAAATAATGACTTGGAAATTTTATGTCATAGCAAATACTCAGGCTTAAGCGTGACATTTCAACTAAGTTCAAATATCTGTTTTTACAAATTCTACATTGAAATATTAACATTAACATCACAGACATCCAGTGTTGTGCCACGTGGGATAAAGGTTCCGTTAAAATAAGTGGCCCCGTATTTCCCATCCCATTCATTCATATATGCTACAGCTAAGACAGGTGTGTGTCCTTAAAGATAATATATTATACATATGTCGTATTAAGATGTTACTAATTTACGTTTCCAGACAGCACATTATTTTTCAGTCTACTTTCAGAGCCATCAAAAGCAAACTCTGAAGGTACCACAATGCTTACGCTTCACTGAATTACTTGATCTGTATTGATTTAGTAAAGTCAAACGTTTTTTTCCTCCATTCAAAGCCTTTTGAAAGCCTTTTAATTGAAATACCTGTAACTGCCGTATATTAACTGGTCCACAGCGCCATCTGCTGGAAAAACGAAGGAACAGGACAAACACATCTGATTTCTCTTCAGGACAGCACTCCATTTTATTTTATTGCACCATCTAAAAAATCCATGCAGCACAGCACTGAAATAAATAAAACAAAAATATGTTTTTTGTCATATTTCAACCAGAAAACTGACACATGCCACACAAACAACATCCATTTTTCTAGCTGCTCACAATACAAAATAGAATTTATGTACCATTTTTAAACAAGGCCTAAAAACACATTGTCATTTTATTCTACACCTAATGTTTAGTGTTTTCTAAAAATCACAATATGAAGTACATACAAACAGAGATATAAAACATAGGTAAGATAATGCAAGGACTTCAAAATGCAAAGGCAGCTTATTATTAATGATCTCTAAATGCCTGGACATTCCACAACTGTAAACATTTAGATAATGTTGTAATATATAGTAATGTCACAGAGTCCTCTACAGGACTGGAAATGACTAGTGTTGGCATGTTTAAAACTTTACCACATACATAATTCTTTTTTAATAACCTGCACAGGAATATTACACTGAACATCACCAGGTTCACTATTCCAGTAGTACATCACATTTCTCCACACTAAATAAATTAAATCACTGTTATGTTAAGTGTTATCCCTGTTAATCTTTTAAAGGTTTGTTCATTAAGCACCACAGTCAGCCGCTTTTGAAGAAAGTCTCCTCAATGACCTCAGTGAACCTCTCCTTCATCTGCTGACGGAAGCTGGCGTACCACTCCAGCAGCCTCCTCCTCCTGTCCACCCTCTGCTCCTGGCTCATCCCTCTCTCCCTCTCCAAGATGGCCGGCAGTTCTTTCCAGTCACTGATGAAGATGAAGGGCGCTCCTGCAGCTTTGAGGAGGCGTAGCGGGGAGCTGGGCCCTGCCGCACAGGTGCCAGGTGTTAGTACATCTTCCACCACGGGCACTGAGCCATAAGAGCAGGCTTCATAGATGCGGTAGCACTCTGTGTTGATCCCGACTGGGCAGAGTGTGAGCTCACTCTGGGCCAGAGCTGTCTGATAGCGTCTCAGACTGTCTGCTGTCTCTTGAGGGAGCCACCTGCAGCAAGGAGGGAGCAGAGGATATTTAAGATACTGTGATAAATACACAAGATATATTCCTGCACTGTTCCATTAAGACAAGTCATGCTGTACTTATCTCACCTCAACTCCATTTATAATTTAACAAGCCCAAGATATCCTGAAAAGCTATGTTTAGAGATAGATGTATTCTCAGACTGTGCCACATACAGGAGTGAAACCTGGCCAAAGAACAAAACTTACCCACAGCCCTCTATATTCTACGAAAACACTGGTAATTTCCAAGTGAGAAACAGCTTTAAAATGTGTGAGGGACATTTTTCAAACTGTTCATATTCAAATAAAGTAGAAAATGTCGGTATGAGGCTTAAAGCAGTCTGACTCAGCAAACTGAGAGGTATCTTTCAGTTTTAGTCTTTTTAGTGTAGCATTCTCTCTTTATGTTACTATTCTGCCAGTGAAGCTCAGCAAAGAAACAGCCCACAAAAACACAAAGAAACTGCACACTATAAAGACTGTAGTTTTGGAAGATGCCCAATTGATTTGAATAACTCAGACTACTAAATGTCTCATTTTAGCTTCAGCTAAATTTGATATATTTTTTTTGCACAGAAAGAAGATTGTGAATTTTGTCCCTCATCACTTAGACAGGGATTGCTTTGCATTGTAAATATAGTATGTAAGTAATGTTTTACTTACAATAAAAAAAGAACCTGTCATATAAGATGTTTATAAGACATTCAGGTTAGAGTATTTTCCAGGGTCTCCCTGGCCTTGAATAGATTTGACATCTTATAGTTAGATGGTATGGAATGGAATAAATAAGATTTTTTTAATGTAAAAAATTATCCACAAGGAAGTAGAAGAAGCTATTTATACTATCAAAATCATTTTCTTAAAAAAAAAATCCCTCTATTTATATAACAATGCAAAGCAAAAATATTAATGTAATTAAAACAAAATCAAAACTAATAAAAGTTTTACTCTTCCATCCTAAACAATTACTTACTTCTCCCTGGCAGTGGTGATGCATTCATTATCTAGCCCCGACTGTTTCAGCACCTGCATGAGTGTTTCTCTGGAGGAATTTTTGTAAACAGTTCCTAGGAAATTGCAGAGGTATGGCCTGTTGGAGGTAATCAACTGGGCATTGGGTCTGATCATGGGAAACTGCCTATATCTGCACAGAGAGGAGCAAAACAAAGCAGCATGTCAGATCATGTATTCAAAGACAACATGCACAGTTCAATGTATTGATGCTGAGTGCTAATGATGTACACATGCTAACACACATAAGACTACTAAAGGATGACGTACGTGGCGACACCAAGAGGCCACTGGAAGACATCTTTGTCATTGACCCAGGGGCTGTCGTACACAACAAACAGCAAATCCACAACGCCACCATTTCTCTTTAAGTATGGGCCGATCCAGTCGTTGTTGCAGTGCTCGTTGCCCAGCAGGACCACAGCCACATGTGACACCGTGTGGGACTGAACCAGAGCTTGGACATGCTCCACCCACCGCGTGGAGTAAGAGACCTTCTGCTGTTCCCGGCCATTCAGAACCAGAACCAGGCTGTTCATGTCCAGAGGGACATGGCCTTGGACCACAGCAGGCCCTGTGTAGAAACTAAAGACAAAAAAGTAAGGGGGATAGGGGAAGAACAAACCAGCATGATAGGTTTCTGTCTTCTTCAATGGTAGAATATATGGTATGGCATATTTCACAGAGACTGTGAATATATGTTTGGGTTTGGCAAAAACATCCCATCTGTGACTTGTTACCTGAAATCAATTTTTCCTGACTGCAGCTCCCCCTCTCTCCATTGTGCTACCTTGTCAGTAGGGTTAAGGGGTCCTTCTAAAATATGTTCCCAAAGATAAAGCCCTAAGGAGAAAAGAAAGGTTCAACGCAAGTTACTACTGTAGTTAAAATGTCAACTTGCTCAGTACCATGATGCCATAATTACTAATTGCTGTATTTCCACAGCAGACTATAAATCTCTTTTAAATTGTTTGTATCTACTGTTTTGTTGCCCTGTATACTTATATATTATCTCACCGCAAAAGTTTTATTTTTAAAAGGTTTTGGAATGCGATACCAAATTTCAAATATGTATTTTTTTATTTTTTCCCTGGTCAATTTATGACCTCCACTCAGTAAGCGAAACAGAATGTGAAAAAGTTCTGTTGTGTTAGTGTCGGTGTAAAATCACAGTGTTGCCATGCTGTCATGTAATGATAACAAAGGCCTTCTCTACAAGCTGTGACAGATTAATGACATCTCATAATTCCACAACTTACCTATGGCAGCTTTGCCCCAGATTTGGACCTTGTATCTTTTGGGTTTGCTCTTGTCAATTCGAGCCAGGTGCTGTTTAAAGGCCTCTCTCTTTTTGTTCAGAGCAGAGTTGTACTCCACCTGTTCATCCTCCCACGGATTCCACTCATCTGCTATAAATGGAGCAACTCCACCGCCATCTCTGACTACACCTGCAAACATAACACACCATTTCAGTTCGGTTTATGGGGACGAATTTCTTTAGACTACCGTAAAAAAAAGAATTTCTTTGTAAGGATTTTGGTCATTTGGTTTTTCCGCTATAGACGTTAGACAGCGGTTGTGGTAAGAGAAATTACCCGAGGGTGCTCCGGTCTCTTTCTTTACCACCCTGTGAACGCGGGAGATTACTTTGGTGCTGAAGAAGACATTATATGCCGCATAGAGTGAGAATGCTACATATGCAAAAATAATTAGAAGAAACAGTTTTCTTTTTGGTATTTTCATTTTTCTTTTCTTTTTTTTCTCAGGTCACCATTGTGTAGTTCATCTCCATATTTTGTGAACGGATGCTTGTTTACATCACGAGGACCGTTGGGCATAGCTGGCTTACAGAAATGCCTGTACTAAATTCGTGGTTCTTTTAATTTTTGTTCGAGCTCTACCATTCTGTCTCAAACTCTCACCGTATTTCAATAAGTGTATCTCATTTTGGTATTAATTCGGGATGGTAAAACTTTATAACCAAACGATTACGAAAAAAACGAGCCGGCTATTTTATCGGGACCTCATGTAATGCGGAACGTTGTTAAGGCGGAGCGGGTTTCCGGTAAAGCAGATTAAAGTGAGACACACAGGATTCGTACGCGCAAGGTCGTGTCCCCAACTGCGGGGTGAAAGTTTGTTATTTTGGGGCAAAGATGTTGTCCATAGCCGCTCGTTCCGGGGTTCTTTCCCCGTACTTGCAGACAACAAAACACGCTGTTAAAAGCGTGGTTTTCCCTGGAGCTAAGGAGCTGGTTCCTGCTGCTGGTAAGGGCGGATGACGGCGGCTGTCAACGTTAGCCATATGTGTTACTGAGCTGCTTGATGTAACCATAAAAGTTAATATACTGGCGTCTTATTGGTTAATTTCTGTGTTAGATTAGATAAGTAAAACAGATGTATTTTTTGTTTTTAGCCTGCTGTTCTTGTATGCAAACTGAGGTTATTGTTAGCAACTTGCTTTCGCTTGCGGGATATAACAGCCGAGGGTGGTGTAACTGTTATCTGTGACCTAAGAGACTCAACAGGAGATAAAATCAAATAAAAATTGGACAATTGAGACGATAAGAGCTTAAGAGACAAACCCAAACACTACAGTCCAACAGTTTTAATCTATATGTATCCTATAAATACATAGTAAACAACTAGGTACGGTATGTAACCATGGTTGGCATACCAGTACAGATCAGAGATCAAGGTGTAGCACTGATTATATTGTAAACAAGCCTGTACTTGGATAATCTTTAAAGAATATCAAGACTATCACTAGTTTATTTGAGTATACCAGTTACATCTGTTTTTCTTTGTGTTGATTTTTTGAAGCAAATGAAAAATATTCATTGGTTCCAGTTTATCAAATACAAATATTTGCTTGTTTTATTGGGTTTTTTATTATATAAAAACCATCAACTGCAGGTTTTACACTCTTCGTTGTAGTCTCATAGTTGGACACAAAACAAGCTATTTATTGATGTCAGTGTTGGCTCTGAGGAATCGTTTGAACATTTAAAAAACTATATTTTACACAAAATGGACTGTACAGTTAATCTGCGAATTGAAGAAAAACTCATTCAGTTAAAGAATATTGTAATAATAGTTAAATATTGTTAATAGTAGCTACACTGACAGTATCATGATTTTTAAATCTTGAGCTAAGCTGATGTAGTTGAACCATTTAAATCCCGATTTAATTAAAAGGAGGAATTTTATCAGATTCCTTTACTATACTGCAATTTCCAAGGTCACCTGAATGCACCCGTATTCTGTATTCATGATCATTATTAGATTGATTATTAATTAATCCTTGTGCAGGAGGGCACATCCTGAGAGACAAATCCTCAAAATGAATTCCAACATTTTCAAGGAGATTTGTGGTAATCAATTGTTACAAATATAGAATTTGTAGCAATAACACATAGTATTCCTTTAAAATGTTTCTGTAAGAAACTATAATTTTCTGTCTGTTTGTCAATCTGCTACCTCTCATTTTAAAGACTGCATCCTGTGTCTTATTTCCAGCTCCTGGAGGAACCCGCCTCACCCACACAGACATCAAGATCCCTGACTTCACAGACTACCGTCGTCAAGAGGTTCTCAACCCCACTAAGTCATCCCAGGAGAGCAGCGAGGAAAGAAGGGTATTCTCCTACCTTGTCACTGGAGCAACCACTGTGGTGGGCGTCTACGCAGCCAAGACAGTGGTCACCCAGTTCGTCTCTTCCATGAGTGCATCAGCTGACGTCCTGGCCTTATCCAAGATTGAGATCAAGCTAAGTGAGATCCCTGAAGGCAAAAACATGACCTTCAAGTGGAGAGGAAAGCCCCTGTTTGTCCGTCACCGCACAGAGAAGGAAATTGCCACAGAGGAAGCTGTGAACATCGGCGAGCTGCGCGACCCCCAGCACGACAAGGATAGAGTGATTAACCCCAGGTGGGTCATCGTCCTCGGCGTGTGCACCCATCTGGGTTGCGTGCCCATCTCCAACGCCGGAGAGTTTGGGGGTTACTACTGTCCTTGCCATGGCTCCCACTATGATGCTTCTGGGAGAATAAGAAAAGGACCTGCTCCTCTGAACCTTGAGGTTCCCTACTATGAATTCCCCGATGATGACACTGTCATTGTCGGATAAATACTGGAGCTCTGTCGCTGTTCCTCTCTGTAATGTGTATTTTAAATGCTTATGCGTAAGACTTGGGGTTGAATGTGTATTTAAAATAAAGAGGTATTTCAAACTGTATCATTGACTTATTCCATCTTTTACTCACATTTTTCTTCAGTTGACCTGCATCATTTAGATTTATGTATTTGGTTAGGATTAATAAAGTACTCTGTCATGGTCATTTTCTCTCCTTTCACAGTATGTGTTGCATTCATTGTGGCTGCATAGGATAGACATATTTAGTATTTTACATGTAACATGTAGCACAGACATTTTTTTAACTTACACAAAAGTTGAGGGCACAGCAACAGGAGAGAAATGTCTGAAAGGCAGAACTAAAAATGTAGAAAGAATGTACAGCCAGGTGAACGAAACTTCACTTTAAAAAGGCTTCACAGAAGCTTAAAAAAAGACTTCCAGATTTGCTAGCCTGGGTTTCACTCTGAAGTACTATAGTACTAATGACAGCAACAGAATAAACAAATTAGAGCAAAGACTGACTAAACTGGCCAGACCGTACATTTGTTTTTGCTTTCCGTTTGTGAATAATGAGAATTAGAGGTCTGGACCATGGCCATGTTATGTCCAGAGAATGTTTTAATCATCATTTTTCCATTTGAATAGGTTCATGTCAAGAGGGAAAGATGACAATTTTATACCAGCAATGGCAGTAACAAAGAAGTGAAACAGCCACGTAAGATAAAGTGCAGTTCAGAAATCCATATTTTAATTTTTTTATTGATGAAAGCACTTCTAAAGCATGTAATAGTTTGAACTGACTAAGTGATGGAAATACAATACACTGTACACAAGTGCTGGTAAAATCACATCAAAATATTTCACACTGTACAGTAGGCAGTACCTTTTAAGAGTAGTACTTCACTGCAGCTGCAAATAGGCAAACGAAGTCACATTATAATTCTGAGAACTTTTAAAGCCAGACATGATCATCAGCACCATTAAAGGCTCAATAAATAAATATTCCTTGAACTAATTGACAATACTGTGCTAACCTGCTTTTTAAACAGTGTTACCTGTTACCAGGACTGTGAGGGTGTCTGTGATTTCATTGATTTGATTTACATTTAATAAAGAGTCTCTCAAGCTTCATAAAAAAACAGTTCACATTATTTTCAAAAACTCCATCCTCCAAAGCACTCAGGCCTCCACGTCAGGTTTTCCAGTGTTTCCACAGACACTAATCCACATAGTGCACCTGAGCCTGGAGTTCCTTGTTGACATACCCGAGAAGAGCTGCAATCACCTGCTGCTTCAGGGTGGCAGTTGCCCATCACCAGAGTGGTTAGCTGGACCACATCTGTCCACTGAATGTCTCCTAAGACAACCATGAGGTCATCATAAAGCTTCTGCTGCTGCTGAGGACTGAGCTCCATTATGATCTGAGGCAGCGGTTTGAATTGTCCACTGGTCATCCAGCAGCCCAGGAGGCCTCCGACGGCACCGCCTGCAGGGGAGGAGGGTTTTAAACTTACAACAGTAATGACCTGTCCAAGTCACAGATACATTTGCATAAGGCATTTCCGTCTGTGATAACAGTGGCCTACTGAGCACACACGGTGATTCCAGTTTAACAGAGGTCACAAATGAATCAAGATGACTGTAAATCTTTCTTTCTAGTACATTTTTTTCCTTCCACTTACCCACTGCAATACCGAGAGGACCCCCAACCAACCCTCCAGCAAAGGCCAGTCCTCCAGCTGCTGCTGCTCCCTTCCCTGAGCCTTTCACTGTGGTCTGGACTTGCTGATTGGCAGATAACTCACAGCAGAGCTTCATTACATCATCAATTCGATGACACATACTGTGAATGAGAGTTATAACTTAAGGAGACAATACATAAACTGTAACTGTAAAATACTAAACAATCTAACAATGAACACTTGATAATAAATTATAATAATGTCAGTTCATATACACAATCAATCAGACACTGATACACGCCGTGGGATTTAAGAGAGAGAGAGATCACCCTGCACATGATGAATATTGTAGCACACTGTAATATATTCTCTAATGCGATTATTAACAGATACACCTATGAATGGTATGATAGCACCGATTGCATCAGAAAACATGGTTAGGCATAGGCTAACATTTACACAGTAGATCTTTTCTACATAGTATTACTGCGGTGGTAATTACAGTGAACAGTATGAACATACCTCGCTGTGTTATGGAATCCTCATCAATATCTCTTCAGCTTATTTTATGTTATTAGTTCAACTGTGCTTTGCCGGTTAATGCTACTCTGACTTCTGAGCTTCTATGATCACAGCCGCAATGCTTTACGGGATCAACAAAAATGCTGTGTTCAGAGGACATTTGTCAGATCCCGAAATCTCGGCGAAAAAACGACAGATGAAAAGTGCAAAGTGACAATGAAAATGTATTTCTTAAAAATTCACTGTGAAACTGTGGGGAGAGTCACTTGCCCCTGGATTTCTTCTTGATTTGTTAAGTAAAAGTGAACGTGTTTTAAAGGGATTGTGTTTTTGCCTTTTCAAATTAATGGTCGAATGAATGCTCACATTAAGGGATCTAAGGTCACTCTACTAAACATCAGTGTTTGGTACAGTGTAAGGGGTAAATCGTGGATTATTTGGTGCTTTTAGGGGATTCTACGTTTTTGTTTAACACTGTTTATTTAATTTTGCCTTTGCTTTTGTGATAATTCATATTTCCGACAGTAATTGAAAGCAACACAGACAGCCAATGACTGTCTGACAAGAAGGGGGCTGGGACCACGGGTGGATTATGAGAATTTTCCAAAACCAAACTTGTTAATCACAACTGAGTTCATGTATCTCTATTTATGACCACGTGGGCTGTTATAGAGAGATGTGTGTTATGTGTGTTGTGTAGTTATAGTCTATAACTACGATGTTTGTGCAGCTAAAGGCAGATCCACCATGTCGCCGTGAGGTTTAAGCTCATAACAGATAAATCTCTGAAAACGGTTTCAGTTGCTGATGTGTATCTTCATGCCGGTCGCTGCAGCGCCATTAATGTCGCTACAGTATATCGAGTGTTTACATTTCTGCTATCATCCACATTTACCCAGAGTACACCGGGAGACAGAGGAGCAGCTGCGTCAAGCTCGCGTCATATGGTTGAAAAACGGAAAATACAATGTTTTGTTTTTAAAATAAAAATATGAAACTGCTAGCTAGCTAGCTAGCTAGCTAGATAGATAGATAGATAGATAGATAGATAGAATGTCATTTAAGCATTGCGACTCATTTGAGAGTGAAATACCTCAGTTTTTACTATGGAAACATTTATTTAATAGCGGTGGTACTTATCACACACCAAACTAAGTAGTAATCTCCAGCATAGGAATACTGTAAAACACCATAGTGGAAGGAATCAGGGTGTTAATAGAGGCCGAGTAACCTATTAACCCATCCAAGTTTTACTTATAATGGGTTTTCTTCTGTTTGTATTTTATTAATTTAAAAAAAAGGGGGACGTTCCAAAGAGGACTTTTATTTTGAATATTATGACCGGAAGTTCTACCGTTAGTCCGGGTGTCTTGACGTTGGACAGAGGTGCATGGCGCAGCGAGAGTGACGAGGAATATTTGCTAATCTTGGGATATTAAAACCGTGGATATTTTTGGAAATCATGCAGAAATCCTGAAATGAGAGTGTGAAATGATATCACTTCCGAACGTGTGGATAACTATCACTGCCCCATTGATGAACACGAGCAGAACGGGTCTCAGGAATAGCTGCTGCTGCATTCATAAACACTTCTTTAGGACTCACAACAACCCCTGAGCTTTGTTTGGGGGTCACCAAACACAGATTACCGTTGTGCACCCGTGTTGACAATGGCTGAAAAAGGTAAAATAAATATAGAACATCCACGGCGGAGTTGCCAGGCTCCTGGAGGAACACAAGAAGGTAATGTTTCTAGTTGACACGAAGCATTTGGCTGGCTACTGTCTAACGTCTAACATTAGCCGAACCACAGCCAGCTGGCCACGCGGTGGACCAGCAAGGGTTATTTGGACCACGAGTTGGTCTGCTGAAGCACTTTCTACATTTAATATAGACGTCTGTGCACTAATTGCATTATCTGTCACATTTGTAAGTTCTGAGTTTGTTGTTTTGACTGCCCCATTTTCGAGAAGCTTCCTCGTTTGCATGCACTCACATGTTCAAGTTCTTGTTTAAATGTTGCCTGGGAAGAGGTGTGTTTAGTTTCGTTTCTTTGCACTTTTTTGCGCCTACTTGCTAGTTCTACTGCTAGGTCTACTTGTAGGTATGTTGATTGGCGTCCAGACTCTGGAAAACTGACTTAACGTTTTATGAATTGACAACCAGTTAGCTAACGAAGGGCGAGTTAGCTAGTAAGTCTTCCATGTCAACACCCCCTCCCCTTTCTTTCCCCCTCCACTTTCCCCTCCCCAACAAAAAAATTACATATAAATATTCATCCCGGAAGTCCCAGAAGATACAAGTTTACAACAATTGCACGTTCAGATTACGAACCTATGTAAAGTTTTACACTCAGAAAGTTGAAACTGTAAATCACCTTTGGTAGACTACATCTTCTCACTGACTAATAATCAGATGGCTTGAAACTGAAATCAGGTTTTTATTTCTCATTTTATGTGTGGGGCTTCAGGCAGACTGCAGCAAACTTCAAAATGCTTTTGTTTACATTATCTGTACATTACTACCATATATCAGAGCTGAGGGGTGTTTGTGCAGATGCCCTGACCAGTTGGATGTAGTTTTGACAGCTGTGTTTATTTTCCTCTCCTGCTTCCCTGACTTTAGTTGGATATTTGGATATTTTCTCTGTTTTGCTGTGTGAAATTATTCTGTAACTTAAACTAAATATTTACAGTTTGTGTGTTTGCATAGTAGTATTTGCAGTATCAGTCAAATTAAAAATGTTTATGAACAGGGGTTCTAATCATAGTTGCCATTCTCTCACTCAACTCCTTTAGGTTATTAAATCTTCAACACAAGACTGTGTAAACTGCAAAGTTTTGATTATTATTCATATTGAAATTATTTGTCCTAACAACAGGTGGTGAAAGACTGTGAGAGTCGGATTCAGCACTGGTAAGCATTAAGAAAATCCAATGTACTATTCCAGGAGTTGCATAGTGATGCGTCAAGGCAAGACCTTTCCTCACTACATACACTACAAACGTCTGTACACTAGGGTATGACATTTTTGATGCCAGACAAAGCAATACAGGTTGCAATATGATTCCCTTTTCTTTGGAGAAATAGAAAATATGTGTATCTGTGCACAGACAAATCATTCATTAGCTCAGAATTCTTAGAATGATTGACTGGGTGAACTTAAAAGACAGCCTAATTTTATAGTCCTATTCTGTACAACCCGTGACATATAATAAATATATAAGTCACAGCCAAGCTTTTATAGGACCAGCAATGGCTTCTGCACTTGCACTTGCTCGTCTCTGAGTAATCCATTATCTATGAATACAGCTAATTTGAAAAGGAAATTAAATGAAAATTTCACTCAGAAATGAAGCTTCTGTCATCATCTACTCTTCTTTCTGTCATTGAAGCCTGTGTGTTCATTCATTTTATAATAATAACCACAAGTTCCAATTAATCAAGCATGATTCTGTGTAATATTGATGCTCTGAGTGCTGGCTCTGGTCAAAATCAACTAAATTAGACACTCCCTGACCAATCAGAGGCATTTGTTTCAAGTATGCCGTGATTAGGCCGTTTATTCCTGCTTCCCAAACACAGTTGTGTTGTAGCAAGAAGAAGCACTTGCAGTACAGCAGCAACTTTAAAGGCCCTTCACACCAACACAGTGGGTTTTTTAACTAGTTAACTGCTGGATGGACCAAAGATGATTATCCATCTTTGTGAACAATAAAGTTTTATTCCATTCTGTGGTGCTCCTTTAGACCTCTCCTCTGATTCACGTAGGGGCAGAGCTATGGAGGCAGATATTTTGACTTGTCACAGTAGGAAAAGCACAGGTGTTAGTAATAACATTAACAATGACTCTGTTGTATTCGAATGTCCCAGTAAGTCATGACAGTGTGACAGTGACAGTGAAGCAGTAAATGGAATTGAGCCATCATTATGTCTTCATTATTTACACCTGTTCTTTTCTCCCTGACTGCCCTGAGTATTACTGTGTAGGGGTTTTACTCTAGTGTAACTCTACTGTAGGTAATACATTTCCTTTTATTTCAACGGTCAATTATAAATACAGGTAGTTTGGTCTAAAATTTGCTCTGATTTCATTTAAAGGGATATAAGGTTTGTAAATGTGAAGAAAATAATAGATTTACTAAGTGTTATGTAGAAATGAAGGAGAGCAATAAAACAGACCTTTAATTCCATGTCAAATTAACAACTGACCATTATGGATACTTCTTGTAAATAATGTCATTGTACCTAGCAATTAGTGTGCAAACTTTTCTGGTCATATTTTCTTTACTTTCTGACATATGGAGACTTTAAAAAAAGGGCTGAGTGTTGCAAAAAACTGCAAAGGTTCCATAAGTCATTACTTGAAATATTAGAAGTAATGACTCATGGAGTTTTAGCTGCTTTTTATCAGTTACTATTTTGACATGACTTTTGCATTTTAGTTTTTCATTGTTCAGCTACAAATACACACAAATGGCTAATAGTGACATCTTGAGGCCATTTGGGTTAATTCAGGTCTCCCCCTGCAGGGGAAATCTGCACTTCCCCATTACCTCATAGCTTTGGTTTGCTCCCCATTGTTCTGTTTAACTTCTCAAAATAAGTCAAACAAATCCAGATTGGACAACAATGACTTCATAATAAAGATGGGACTCCAGCTGAAGAAGATGTTTATTTAAATAGCTGTCTTTGTAAATCCATGATTTTACAGGATGAAGGTGTCAGGTGATTATGAGGCCCTGACTGACCGTCTTAAAACTCTTCCAGATCAACTGTCTTATGACATCATGGTGAGTGCTAGCCTTGTTTAAAAAGCCCAGGAAAGAACACATACACAGATTCATTTACACAACTTGTGCATTGTGGGTTTCCTGTTGAAAATGGCAAGTTTACACTTACACTTTCATCACGAGCTTTGCAGAAGCTGACCGATAAAAATTATTTATATACATATATATATATAGTAGTATATAGTAGTATAGTGACATTGAAAGTTTTATTTCTTCTTTTCTCCCACTTTCATGTCCACTTTCTGTCACCTGCTTTGTTTCAATCATTTCTCTTATAAACAGGTGCCATTTGGCCCTCTGGCCTTCATGCCTGGGAGACTGGTGCACACCAACGAGATCACAGTGTTGCTCGGTGACAACTGGTTCGCCAAGTGCTCTACCAAGCAGGCTCAGAAAATTGTTGATCACAGGATGAAGTGTGAGTCTTGGTTTTTTTTTTTTTTTAAAAAAGATCTAGTTTCCTATCCTCTCTTTTAAACACATGGTTTTGTTTATTTTCAATGTAATCACTCAGCACTGCTGGTCTTCATCCACCAGAGGGTGTAGCTGCATCAAGTCTAGATGGCTGAGCAATGAAGTGACACACTCTTATCTATGCCATGATTCACTGCATAACTATGGGAGAAACTTTTGTTTATTTCCATTCCATGCACAGATACTAACACTGTTTGTCATTACCGTACTGAAGTGTTGCATGATTTTTGACACCTGTAGGACACTTTATTTCACAGGGTTGCAAGCTGCAAGTCTGCAAGGCATGTCTGCAGCACTTTTCCGCTGCGTCACTTCTGCATCCATACGTTCACCGCCGCCACCGTCGTCACCGCTGTCACCACTGTCTGCCTTTGTTGTAAATCTTACGACAGCAATTCACACCTTTTCGTCTCTCATGTGGTCAAATCATGTCCCGTCAGTGCAACATTTATTACTGGAAGGAGTCTTTGAAGAATAAATAAATTCTAACACGGGCTGTGTGTAGATGTTTTTTTCTGTGTTTTCCCTGCTGTTCATTCTCGGTCTGAAAATCTCATATCAAGTCAAATGGGCCCAAGTAACGATCTCTGATGTGAACATTATTAGGGTGTTTAGTGAAGCAGAAATGTGCTGCCACAGCCCATCCGCAGCCGTCTGTCCCCCCTTCCCATCCCCTCCCTCCATCTCCTATCTCCTGACCCTGCCCACCCCGCTATTACAGAGCTAAGTGCTGTAATACAAACATAGCTAGCTGAAATGTGTCAGACAGCGGCTGAGTTGTCAGGCCTTCTGTGTTTGACCTTTCCTCACTTCCAGTTGATGCACTGACTGGAGGGGCTCCCGATCGCCATGGAAACAAGGGCCCTCTGCTGCTATTAGTAAAAGGGCTTAATTGTTGTGAAGATTTAATGATCCGGAGTAGTATTCAGGGCAGAAGATATTATGAACTGTTTGTGTCATCATTTTTCAATTTTTTTCCCCCCAACTTGTTTTGGATTTTAACTCTTTTGCGGCCGGTTGTCATTGTTATGACAAATGTTTTATTGAAATCTCTTTTAGCCTGCAGCCGGGGGCTTTTTGCCTTTCTTCATAGTACAGTGAGAGAGAGACAGGAAACAGGGAGAGAGTGGGGGAATGACGTGCAGTAAAGGTCCGGCCGGATCGGGAGTCAAACCGGTGTCTGCCTGCTTAGACTACTAGGGCCCACACGCGCCTTAACCATTCGGCTATGAGGGCGCCCCCAGCACAGTGGGTTTTTGACAGTCTGCCCCAACTCTCTGATAATCATGATAATTCACCTTTTTTTTTCTTTCTTACAGATGTAAAGTGCGAACTTGACGATCTATCCAAGACAATGAAAAACTTTGAAGCCAGAGTTGGGTTTGCAAAGGATTTGGAAACCATCTCAGCCGTATGTTGCATTACAACACATCATCTCACAGATATATCTACTGCATAAAGCATAAATGAGGACAAATTTATTGACTCTGCTTGTTCTTCAGAGTAAAGGAGACTATGTTGACATCAAAGAAGAGGTCGGAAACAATGACGCTGCTGTCACAAAAGGTATCTTGGTTAGTCTTTTCCTCTGCCCTCATTTTACTTGCACATCTTGCAAGTATTATGAGAAGGCAAAGAAAGCTTTAAATCCATTGTTGAACTCTGCACCAAACTCAGATTGACATTTAGGCTTCCATTTCGTCTGCTTTATCAGGAAGGCAAAGAATAGCTCACAAACCAAATTCTAAGCCCAAACTGGATGCCATATTGGATCTAAAAGAGGAGGATGAGGAGAATGGCGGAGAGGGTGGAGATGGAGGGAGCAGAAAAGGCATCATGACTGAGGAGGAGCTGTGGGCTAGATTGGACGAACTTGAAAAACTGGAGGAGCTACAAGATGAGCAGGACAGGTACATGAACACAAACGGTGTTTTTTTTTTTCCTCAGTAAGTAACTTTAGTCTGGTGAAAAGCTGAAATGTTTCATGTGTTTTTTTCATCAGATTATCTGATAACGCAGACATGAATGGTGAGGACACATCGTCCTCTTCCTCAGAGGAGGAGAAGGAGGGAGATACTGCCCCTCCTGTAAATGGACTGAGCCTGAAACCGAGCTGGACCTCCATGCCTCACAGTAATGCCCCACAAAACATAGACCGGAAAGAGGAGGAATACGACGAGGAAGAGGAGAGCAACTGTTTACCTACCATCTTTTTCTCTCACACAGTTGAACCCAAGAAGGTCAGAGCGATGAGATACTCTGTCTTTTGTTCTTTTCTTGTTATTCTGCCATTTAATCCTATTTTAGTGACTTTGTTTTTATCTTGCTTTATCTCTTTCTTTTGCTGCAGGTGAGGATAAACACAGGAAAAAACACCACGCTCAAGTTCAGTGAAAGGAAAGAGCAGAAGGAACATTCAAAGAGGAAAAAGAAAAATGGGCACAGTAACGGACACTCCCACCACGAACTTCATAAAATCACAACACCAGCAGACATTTACAGGTGAAAACAACACAACAGGACCAGCCAGTGAATCAGACATAATGAGTTATCGTTGAATTACTTAGCGACGCTGGTCGATCGTTGTTTCTCGCAGGCTGTTTGTGGACGTGAAGAACGGGGAACCCATCCCCAGAAAGTCCATCCTGAAGTCGCGGAGCCGAGAGAACAGCGTGTGCAGCGACACGAGCGAGAGCAGTGCAGCCGACTTTGAGGAGCGCCGGATGATCGGACGCAGCTTCAGCCACGACGAGGCGACGCACAGCGACACCAGTGACGGCATCACAGAGGAAGACAGTCCCACGGCGGTGCCACTGCACCCCGCCAGCAGGTTTGAGGTAACAGACACATGGTTGTGTTTTTGATTTTCATTTTACTTCTTACTTACCTTTTGGCTAAACAGCCAAGTTTCTTTGTGTAGTCTTCAATCTCAGTTACAGTGTGAAGGACTCAGCAGTGTACGTATATTATGAAACAGTTTATGAATATGACACCTCTGAGCCTCACGTCCCTTAATGAGAACATAACGAAACTCCCACAGAAGCCTCTTTAAGTTAAAGTGGGAGCTGCCTGTGGTCAAACACTCATTAAATATCAGTCACAGTGGGCAGCGTGAACAAGCAAAACACAGCATGAAAACATCTCCCCTCTTTCCTCCAGGCCTTTTCAGGTACAGTGGTAGAAAAGGACCCGATGCCTTCAGCCATTCCTCACCTGACCATCGCTCCGCCTGCTCTGCCAACTATACTGGAGAGGAAGCAGGAGGAGGTGGCGCCCGACGTCGCCCCACCACAGCAGGCCCCGAAAAGGGTGTCGAAGTTTAAAGCTGCCAGGTTGCAGCAGAAGTGACTGCCTTTTGATTGATGAGCAAATATCCACATTTCACAATAACTTTTATGTTTCTTTTCTACAGCTGATCAACTAGACACACACACCATCCTCTCCTCTCCTTTGTTTCACTCGTCTTTAATCTAGCTTCACTTCTAACCATGCAGGGTTTCTGTCTCTAAATATGACAGTTAGCAAATCAGCCTCGTGTGTAACAGCTGCTTTTCAGCAAGCTCCAAACACTAGGAAATGCAGTCTCCTTTACTTATCTGCTACTACAGTATAACAATTGTCCATGTTTCTGTTGGGCTTGTTTAAACCAGTTGCTGTCTGTCACACATTTACCTGTTTACCGCTCTTCTGTTGGTCTGTGCTGTTGCCAGCTTAGGTATGAATCTAGGCTGCCGTAGGATGAGCTGCCTTGTTTTGTTTCTTTCTAAAGTATTGATCATTAAACAGTTGTAGCTCTCATTTTACCTTCTCTTTGATCTGCCTAATGAATGTATGTATTCCTTTGTGACAAGCTTTATGTAAAGACAAAAAAAGAATATTGATGGAAACTAAAAGCAAAATAAACGATTTTGGCTAGAAGTCTTGTTTCGTCTCCTTTTGTTCCGGATGGATTTGTATTTCATGATGTTCAGCAGACAGTATTCTGCTGATGGCTCTTTATTTTCTATCTTAATCAGAAACAGTTTGGAAAGGTTTTCTCAAATATTTGCTACACTGCATAGTAATAATGTGTAATAGTAACACATTTCTGCTCCTGATAACAAGTGTAAATTGTTTTGGTCTTTAAACAGCTATTACCAGACACTGACTGAGCTAATATGGTCTTTTTTATGAATTATTGTTACTCCTAGTGAATTTCCTGTTGCGCATTAAAATTTGAAGAGCTAAGTAAAGCACCAACCCAAATTGCAACCAAACCTTCTAAGGGAGCAATAACATTTCATCAAAGTTGTAAAGCCAACCAAACGCAGAGTGCCTACTCCAGTTAGTAAAAAGTACAGTCAAACGACAAGCCTTAATGGAAGAGAAAGAATTTTCCAAGCCAACCGCTCTGACAACAAATCAAGTTTAGCCCGGGTCCAAAAACAAAATTGAACCGCTGAAGACCAGAAGAGAGTCTGGTTTGCAGATTACAGTTTGTAATTCTTGGCTGCAGTCAAGAGTGTGCGTGAGATAAATCCCCACTACGGCACATAAAATACACAACTGCTGAACTGCTCTGTGAGTGTATATGTGGATGATACAAGACCACTGCCATAACATCGGTGGTTGAAGTGAAACACTTAAACATTCAAGGTTTTAGATGGCAGTGCAGGAACACCCTTGGTATGCAAACAAACATAATAATGAAGATATCCTGGCATGGCAATGTTTCACCTACTGAGAGGAGTGCTACTCTAATTGCCGCAAAGCATGGTATCCCTCCTGCATTAAATATGTGGGAAAGAGGAAAACACTGGGATATCCTAACATACCTCTGAATGAATACACAGATTCTCAATGTTTCTTATATTGTGTGCTAAGTGTGAGGTGCAGTGGTGAAAAAAAGTATTTAGATCCTTTACTTTCTTTGTAAATGCACCAACGCAACAATGTTGAACTCTAGACCAGTGGTTCCCAACTTAAGCCTCCAAAAGGTCAATAAATCTAGTGGTTTAGTAACACGATTAATTGGGCACCAGAGAAGAATAAACAAAGTTCTAAATCATATGGACGTCATTTTGGACTTTGCTTCTCTGTTACGTATAGGATGTCCTTGCCTCTCTGGACTTGGAATGGTTCAGTGAAACCATCTGAGAAGTTAAGAAGGGGGAAATGTCTCTTTGATTGAACAATTCATAGACATCTGAAACACTTTTTGTCAGGGAAATACTCCAACAAAGCCCAAGTCAAATTGTACTTGTGTAGATGTACTTTTGGCATCTGTCAGGCAGATTGCCAAAAATTGTTTATATCTTGTTTATTTCTTTCAGATCATAATACCAATACTGACGTGATTGTTATGACTAATGTATCTAAATCTAAACAGATGTAAAAACAGTAATTCATTATTAAGAAAGAGCCAAGATTTTTCGAATTCCCTGAAAGTTGATGTAAGTGGTATCACCTGTGAAAGTTTGGACTTGTTTGCAATAATCACTTTCAGGCCAGATTAATATGTGATGTGGAGGAAAGTGTTTTATAGTGTATGTGAACTGAACTGCATTGTTTTGGGCATTTTACTTTATTTTTTTTTTTGGGGGGGGGGGTCATATACACCACTGCACTTCATCTCATCCACAAGTAGCTTTAATTAAAGCTGTAGCTTGCGAGTTGAAAGGCTATCACTCGTCTTTTAGTTAAATGGTGGGAGTGCAGGTTTCTGATAAGAAGCTTTTAAACAGGTCCTGAGGTGACTCTGCCCCCCACCCCCCACCCCTCCCCTCCCCTTCATCAGGATTATTTCTCCAATATGAAAATCCAGGTAGCATGAGACAGATTAGGCAATGCTTAACATACTAGCGTTGTGTTGGTGAGACACAGATCAATGGACTTATGTAGGTTAAGCTGCAAAGGTATATGCTGGAACATAGCAGAACTACATTTCAAAGAAATCTAGCGTACAAACTATGTAATGGGCTGGAACACACACGAGATCTACATGTCAGGGATTAAGAGGGATTTTAAGAATTACGTGATGAAGGATTCAAGCAGGTATTGTTGTCCAGACAGGTGCTCGGGCCCGAAAGGGGGAGAATAAGAGTTACACTTAGCTCCTGATGTCAGACGAATGCGTTCAACAGCAGCCAGTATATCTGCTTTGCTGCAATTTGAACATATGGTATTCAAGATCCAAATGTCTTGTACCTACAACATGTACGCTCACAGCCTATAAGAGGAACAGGTTTTAGTTCCTCGCTCACAGTATCCCACTAATAAACTGTAGGTGGAAATCACAGGGGAGAAACAAGTGTTCAGATGATCCACAGCGATGTCACAGCTCTGCAGCCTCATGACACTTTGATCATCACACTTTTTTGGATCCCTCAAAGAAAACCAAAAACTCACCTACTGTACATGTTTGGACACCATTTATACAAAATAATCATTAATAGAGCTGAAACTATGTAATTGTCAGAAAATGATACTATTTTGAAAAGCAACCAAGAAATCATTTTAAGTCATTTTTCAGGTAGGAATATTCAGTATTGTCTGGTCCAGTTTCCCAAATGTGAGGATTTGCTGCTTTTACTTAAATATTACTTAAATAATATCAAATTAAATATGTTTGGACTTTAGACTTTTGGTCAGAAGAAAGAAGACATCATTTTGGACCCTCATATAAGCCTTTCCATATTTTTAGAGCATTTAATTGAGAAAACTGTTGGCAGATTCATTAATGATGAAATAAACATTAGTTGCAGCTTCAATCGTTTTATTACCTCCTTTGAAAATAAGTGGACAGCTAAAAAACTCTGCAGCCTTTAGATGATTTGACCTCCAATACAAGAAAAACCCCAAATAAATCTTTAAAATGAGCAAATGTCCCTCTAACCTTAACTGTTAAGTGCAGCACACACAACACCAATGTCAAGGACCTGTTGCTGTATCTGTGTCTTTCATCTTGGTTTTTGCTTTAGCACTGACTTGTGATTAAGTGTAGGAATTTCTCTGAGTCAAATCTGCTTGGAATGCAATCACCTATTCAAAATAAGGTGGCTCTTCCTGACTTTCTTGCAGGATAATCTCCAGTGAAGGTCAGATGGATGGTAGAAGTGTGATAGATGTTACAAGCATCCAATTAAGTTTCCTTAATAGAGCCATTTACCAACTAAAATGCTGAATCATTGAGGTATAAGTCATCCTTTATCCCCCTTATATGCCAACAGACAGTTTGGGTCCATAAAGCAGCTGCTACAATACATACAGGTAAACACAGCATACAGGATCAGCCTCGGTAGAAATCAGTATCATTTAATGTCTATATAAAGAGCAAGTTTAAAGATCCACAGAATCCATCATGCTTCCACAGAAGTTTTCAAAGAACATAAAAGTACTACTCTTGCAGGTAATCCCCTTAACAAATCTGACACGCATAATACCACATAATACTTTCATATGCGTGCATCTCAGAGGAGGGATTGATGATGTCTGCGTCCTGGAGACGCCGGTGCACATTTTACGCACGGTGCCAGTCTGTTACACTTACACACCAGCGGCCAGATGAGGGAGACATACGGCTTCGGGACATGTCGAAGTATCCCGAGTAATTTTTTATAAGATTTCATTACCTCTTTCTTCAACTGGAAATACTACAGAGCAAAGCGCACTGCCGCCTTCGTCTGGTTGAAAGGTGATTTCTTTTTGTTTTTTTTGTGAGAGGAAACGGGAGTTCAAACGAGGGAGGGAGGAAAAAATCTGGGTCCGACTGTGTGTGTGTGCTACTGGGCGTTTTTTATGATAAAGCGTGTGAAGCGAACGGTCCGTCAGTCAGCAGTCAGTCATCCAGTTCAACATCACTCTCCACTGAACTCCAGCTGTCACCTCGTGTCCTCCGCCGCGTCTCCTCGAATCGTCCAGGTAAGAGAAAGAAAGAAAGAAAAAAAAAAATCACCGCTCACCTTTTTTTTCATGAAGATTTACCCAAGTTATCTGTGGGAAGTGCGTGAGTTTAAGTTTGTGACGAGTCGGATTTTGATAGACGTGCGTTTCCCCAGACCTACCACTGTTGGCTTTTATTTTATTTTTTGGTGGAAAAGTAAGTAATGGTGAGGATTAAAAGGTGACAGAGGAATTCATTGCGATACGTTACTGTAAGAGAACAGGCGAGAGTCTTTCTGAAGAATCTAGAGAACAGCAAGTGTGTTTCCTGCGTGTTTATATGTACATATGCTGTGGGAACAGTAGACCATGAACATGTTCCATAATGTTTTCATAACGACCTTCCATTATATGATATCATATTAGTCCATAATTGTTTTTTTAAATTTCATTTTGATGTTTTATCACAATTTGGAACCATAAGTTTCATAATTTAAACATATAAAATACCACATACTCACAGACTGCACATGACACCAGTGCAGTAGTGTCCATACATTTCAATGTACAGTTTGCCTGATGTTAATTGGAATCACTGAGTAGCTTTAAATTAGGCCTTATCACACTATGCACATGTTGTTGTTTTTTAAAGTTGCGCCTTTTTCTGCTTTAAAACAGTTCCTGAGAGGCCATGCTTAAGATATTGTAACCTTTCTTCTTCTTAACTGTCACCTGTACAGAGTGGCACAGCTACTTTCAAAGCCACCCCTCACCCTGTGCCCCCTCCTCTTCCTCCTGTTTCCAAATGCTCTCCTTTGAAGCGATGATGCCCCATCTGTCATATGTGAGCAAAGAGAGACCATGCTCTGCTCTTCTCAATTACTGAATTCTCCTCATGCCAGCTCCGGTGGGACAGGAGGAGGAGCAGGTGGGTGGCAGTCAGTACGATCAATCAACATGAAATATTCAGCTTTGAATATACACATCATTTACTACTGCTGCTGCCACCCTTGTTAGAAACATGCAACCCCCCCCCAAAAAGAAAAGAGTTGGGGTGTTTTTGTCTGAAGCGTTTTGTAACTGGGACCATGTGTAACGCTCTGACACAGTTCCTGATAGAAAAATTGGGCCTGCATATGATCAGGTGACACCATCTTTTTTTTTCTTTTCTTTTTTTAAATATAAAAATCCAGTCTGTATGGAGACTGGAGGGGTGTTTGAAATGATCATCATCATAATTGAGAGGAAATTAGAGAGAGGGAGGGTGAGTGGATGAAACTGTATTAAATGTAGCGCCACAGCCGCTTTCTCATTATGCTGCAGTAAATTCACACAGCTTACATGACAAAGCTCTGCTTGGCAACTTTCTCCCCTGATAGAAGCACTTGTTTGAACACGAGGCACGTGATTTGAATATCTGTAATCCATGCTGAAATCAACAGGCCAGATGAACTTTTTGGCACCCTCTTACCACCACATTGAGAAGGATTTTCTTCCCCCCAAAAATGCCTAAGCTATTTAGACTTAGGCTTAAAATCACTTGAAAGTAAAAAAAAAAAAAGGCAAGACAAAAGTTATTTGATTTGTCTCTCCCCCGTGCGGACCGCAGAAATCCTGGAGTTTTGAAATCTTATCAGAGGAAAATCTGAACCTTTCCAATCATTCAAACTCTTCAGGAAACTTTTAATCTCCTAAGTGTCTGCCTTGTGATAATAATATCTCTGTGATGTTGCCTCATGAAATTTGCCCGAGTACCATGGCCCTAAGTATTTGAGCTATGAGGCAATACAGTGAAAAGCATAGCCCCCTCATATGAGAACACAACAGTGAATAATTAATAACCTTGCTCCCAATTCCAGGAAAACAATAGCATATTGTAGGAACACTGCACTAATTTAACTAGAGGAGAAAAAAAAAAAAAACAGTCGGCAACTTCGACAAAATGTGGAATGCATCACCATTCTTATAGAGCATGTCTGCATGAGTTTTGGTCTAGTTATTCCAGCCACTGCGGCTTTGCACTCTTTCTATACAGATGTGTTTTATGTGCATATATTGTGGTGTTTTGCATGCTGTATAATATTGTAGTTTAATGTTGTTTGCCTTTGAGATTAATCAGAACCCATTAAATACCCCTCTCTCACCTGCTGGCAGTATGTGAGGTGGAAGTGCACATGCAGGAAGCTATTTTCCACAGGCCTCCTCTCTTGGCTGTCAGCTCCCATTAAGGGGGAAGGTGTCATATCTGTAACACAGCTGAGTGCAGATGGCAGAGTGGAGGGGATGGCTCACCGATTTAAACAATGATTAATGAACAGAGATGGAAAACAAATTACATTGGACTATTGGAGGCAGGGAATTGTTTTTATGAAAATGTTAATTGTGTCTGCCAGGCTGATACCAGGAGTGGGGGAAGGGTGGAGTGAGGGCAAGGCAGCGAGGCAACCATGGGGCTACTGATAGGACATCTACTACTCTCCTGGCTCAGATTATCGGCGTGTCTCAGCATGTGATGTTTAATACCGTACCTTGGCTTTAAGACCTCTAATGTGCCATAACTTTCAAGGTTTGGCTTTTTATGATGAACCCCATGAAGAATTGTCGCCCACCACTGCACCAATTAGCGTTATCTCTAATAATAAGTGGTTGTAAGTGACGAGAGAAGGCGCCCTGTTCTAGTTGTAATTATTGCAGGCGGGTGCAGCTGCACTACTTAGGGAGATGATGATAATTATTTTTCTTTTTTTTTTTCATTGCGGGTTGATTATTTAAGAGCATCATACACTCATCAGAGTAATCAGGAGAGAGTGATTAGTGAAAATCCACGAGGCTAACAGCTGCCACATTAAACACTTGCCTCTGTTGCCAACACACAGAGGCAGAGCCCTTCCACAGGACAGAGACGAACGAAAGCACTTCACCTTCAACTCCAGGACCACATGTGTTTGTTAGAAAGTCAAGGCGGAGGGCGCGCAGAGAATTAGAGTAAACAGAGCGCCCCATGAAAAGCCATGTTGTTGTGCACCAAGGTCAATCTTCAATGCTTCAATTCACAAGTACAGGAGCGCGCTGAGGGGGAGTAAAAGTTTGATATGGCATTTTTGGAAGTGTGGGAAATAGATGTAGTTACTGTGCAGTGACCTTGCCCTCCTCTCCTCCTGAACTGTCTCCCATTGTATCAAAATAAGGAAACTCTGAACGCTCTGCTGAACAATGGCCGTTTGATAACGCCTGTGATCTAACACCCAATCTGACACGGAATATGAAAAAAACAGCCTCAATTAGAGATGTGTGCCACGGCCATGTCCGGCGTTCATGCGGTGTTGCTTGCCACTGTGTAAGGCCTGCTAAACTAAGGGCTAATTCTCTTAGCCCAGATGTTGCCTGAGCACAGTCCTGGGATCCCACTGGGTTGATGAGCTCAATCAGTGAAATGATGAAAAGATGATTTTGTCCCTGTAATTACAGTGTGTAAACTACTTAGCTAGGATTGCAAAGGAAGTCATTTTCTAATTACGCTGGTACCCCGTTGTCTAATGGTGGATGTTTTGTTGTTTTAGTGAGTGCGGAGGAGAGAGAGAAGGAGAGAGAGAGAGAGATTGAGAGGAGGAATATACGTGTGTGTATGAGAGAGCGAGAGAGGGAGAGGGCTGAGAGAGAGAGGAACTTCATGAGGGGCCTGTGCTCTGCTGCTGCTGCGGCTGAAAAAAGACCATCACAAGGGCAAGATGGCTGCCAAATGAGAGTTCATTGAATTATCAGCCCAGTTAATGTGCCTTGGATTATGCTCTTTGTTTGTCAGTTTTTTCCTGTAGATGCCATAGCTTAATGAGATACTGTAAGTGGCATTACCAGACTCCTGCTGTGATTTTGTGATGACTCGTTTAATGACTTTTGTCTTAGTGCCTCCAAGTGCCTTAGCAACTGAAAGTAGACACATCCAGTCCCCCCCCCATCTTTGCCATCTCTTTGCAGTTTAGCAAATATTTAGTATCGTGATACACAAACGCGATGTAAAAACACAATGATCTTGTCTCTTTAACTGATACCACTATGAGACTTTGCATTGGCAACCCCACGCTCTCCTTGCGCCGGAGGAAGTTGTACTTCTCGAGAAAGCAAAACATGTCAGTATGTCGCGGACTGAAGAAGCGCCATTCTTTTGAGATCTGTGTGAGTTCTGTTGGAGCTGGCTGCCGTCCTGCAGGGCCCAACCATCTGATGCAGCCTACACCATGTGGATAGGCTTCTCTTGTGCAAGGCATCCCCTACGCACCCCACACTGTTAACACACCCCGTCGTACGCCAAAGCTTTGTTTGTGTCCAGAAAGAACAGGTGGTCTGTGCAAACAAGAGCAACTGTTTACACATTAGCGATTTAAAATACATTCTATATGCACGTGCCTGCGTGTGTATGTGTGTGCGTGTGAGAGAGAGAAAGAGAGAGACAGCATGAGAGAGTGGGTGTCTTTGCATGTGCATGAAGAAGGAGAGTTGGGGAGACAGTGTTTGTAATTCTTTGCTTTGTGTTTGAGTGCCTTTGAAAGCATCAGAGGAAGCTCATGAATGTATATGACACACACACTATAATGAGGTTACGATACTGCATATTTCCCCCAGTGTGCTCATGTATACTTTACCTACCTACTTTTCACATCTCTGCCTCCTGCATAAATGTGATTTTTGAACAGTTTGTCTCTGTAAAAACTTGTAGTGAATTAGGAGTATTGACATAAAAGAGCGCAGTTTCCCACCAACTCATACAGGTACAAACACAGCTGGTCACAACTCGCCAAACCTGCTGTTTTTCAGCCTGACTTCCAGTTGCCATACCCTGTAGCTTTTAGTATGTTGCCAGAGGAACTTATTTTTCCCTCTGTTGCATTCAAGGCCACTAATCTGCATTACTGAATGAGACAAACAAAATTAATCGAAAGCCTCTTTTCACTGAACATGTGAAATAGCTGACTCCCAAATAGCTGCACATCACCACTGCACCACATGCATGCCAGATTTATTTTTACAGGGCACAAGCCAGATTTTTGATAGTTTTAAAAGGAGTGGCATAGATTTACTGCATCCACAACAAATGTGTATGTATTCCTTTATGAGTTCTTTAGCTATTACTCACAAGGAGCTAGTTTGTCAGTGCTGTGTGTGCTCTTTCTGTGCTCTGTACTCCCGCAGTAATGAATGGTGCTGGTTAGACTATTCTGTCTCCGTCAGGCTTTTGGGGGGCCTACAGAGAAGCTCCTATAGGGTTTCATTAATCTGGCTGTCAGAAAGTATATGGGTGCTATCTTTTGTACGGGTCATGGTGGGCAGCTGTGTTACCACTGCCCTCTTGCTTGTACTGGCTCTTCATCCCCTGACAGGGCAGACCATGGGATGGTTTGCTGGCTGATTTGGTGGGTGGGCACGTGGGCGGAGTGAGACACGGGGGGCATAATGCATGGCATGGGGCTTTTACTGTCGGCACATAAGCCTGCTCTGTAATAATGAATAAAACAATTGTTATCTGCAGCCTGGGAAGTCAGGGAATTCCAGGAATTTTGAAAGTCGTGATCTCTTGTTATGTGTGATTTTGAAGTAGGCAGAGGCATGTTACAAAGAATCTCAGACATAAAAAATGATGTATAGCATTGCACTGTATCCTCAGCTACTGTATGAGGTATAGCTATACAGTATATCATTATATGTCAATTTGATTTCATTAGAATGTCATATCATCATCTGTAGCTGTACAAATGAATGAAACTTTTATTATTGTGTCACGCATACAACTATGTCGAGCCGGCATGGAGCAGACAACACAAATTCATGTACGCTAAATCCAGAGTGCTGTGTACGCATATCCAAAAATAAAGAGGAGAGACAGAGAACTCAGAATAAATACTAGTTAAATAATCCATCTTCCCTTCTTTTCCAAGCTTTAGAGACAAAGTTCGCAAATTTAAACACAAAGAAACGGATCAAATATTCCAACTCTTGTGTATCTGTACTCCAGAGCATTTCAGTGTTTTGTTGAGCTGTTTTAATAATAAATTGACCCTCTTAAATCATCTTAGTATATAATACATAGGAAAAACCTTAATATGTTTAAAACTGTCAGTCGAGTTTACTGTAAGACACTAATCACATATGTGCTTAATGTTATCACACTACCCGCTAGTTTTTTCCACCTCCACATGAGATAATCTTAATTCTAGGTTACATTCGACAGGTTACTGTAACTGTTGGTTGCACTCTCATGTAGCTGTTTGTGTTGCACTCTCAGTAGTTTTCAGCTCAACCATCCACATAAATTATTAATGCTTTTTAACTGCTGTTCAAAAGACACATGAAATATGCAGTTCTGATCTATAAATTTTATTCATGTG
Organism: Lates calcarifer; assembly: GCF_001640805.2. Classification (NCBI taxonomy): domain Eukaryota; kingdom Metazoa; phylum Chordata; class Actinopteri; family Centropomidae; genus Lates; species Lates calcarifer. The sequence goes on along the minus strand of NC_066842.1, from coordinate 19,073,599 downwards.
TTTCATTCCAGTGTCACCTAACTATGGATTTACAATATTGTCCATCCATCCTGGCTGACAGTGTGTTGCAACTACAAAGTAAAAAGATTATCCATCCACCCTCTTGTAGATTAAATACTGAAGTACAGAATCCTTAGCCTGACTGCAGTGAAAATAAATCTAACAATGTTTGATATTGTCAGATCTAAAGTCATCCAGAATGCACAGCTCCCAGGGCTGGTTTAAATGTGTATGTGTCACATTTTTTCTTTTATTGCCTGTGCTAAATCACACCTGCTCCTTGTTCGTCTACGCGCGGCCACACCTAAGAGGCGCTACTGTGACACGATGCTCAATAACAATCAAGCACTCTCTCAATCTGCACCAAAAGAGCCTAATCCACTCTGACAGAGAAAACACCTGATGGCCCTGCGTGCCGTTCCCCATCTCCACCAATTCCTGCATAACCTGCGCACACACGAATGATGAAGGTTTTATGCCTCCTTGCTATGCTTAGTTAATCAGAGGAATACCACTTTAGCAAATATGAAGTGGATCTAGTGTATGCTAATATCATTCGCTCACTTTCTCCCTGTCAGAAATGATTAGGTCAGACCTGTATCCTTACATTGATCTCAGCTCAGAGCAGACGTGTTGCTCACAGCAGCCATGACTGCAGGCATGCCAGCTCTTTATCTGTGAGGTTTAGTGTACAACATTTTCATTACTGACTGAGGTTGCTATAGACCTTAGGCAGCAGCAGCAGCAGGTGGCTCAGAGTCAGTGTCAGACATTTTATTTGGAAGACATTTAGTTACATTAAATCCAGTGTCTTGGTTTTGAATAAGGTCGTGTTTAGTTTGGGTTACTCTCTCATTACTTGCCTCACTCATGCTTTTAGCTGGCTAGATGTGACAGCCAGGTACGTGCGCTGCTTATTAAAAGAAATGCACACACAGAGTTACACAGTAGTTAAAGTTATAACATAAGATGCTGCAGAGGCAAAGCCATTTGAACTTGAGCCTGATCAATCATTATTGATTGGATGCAGACTTCAAAATGGATGCTCTGTACACCATTACACATCCAAGGCTACAGTACAGTAATGACATTAATAGAGGCAAATGCAATAATAGTTCAAATGACCGTAATCCTTGAAAGTGGGTGGGGAACATCTTCTGCCCCCCCCATTTGTTTTGACTGCAAAGGAATGCCAGGTTAAGAAATATGAAGTGGATCTACTGTATTCTAACATAATTTACTCACTTTTCTCCTGTCAGATATGATTAGGGTGGTACCATATGGTTAAACTGATTTCTGATCTACAGCTTAAAGCAAACACGCTGCTCAGACCAACCACTGCTGCCAGCCTGCTGGCTCTTTATCTGTGTGGTTTTGTGTACATCATTTTCATGACTGACTGAGGTTGCAGTCCAGGATGATGTAAGCCTGTGTTAATTCAGTGTGGACAGTGCAGGCTTTGTTCTGTGCCCTTTGGTGCTGCACTAGAGCTGTGCAGGGCGCGCTTATGTGACCTCTACCATTGTAGCACGATGTGAATTTGAAGCTTTGTTTTGCTGCTACAGCTGAATCAAAAAAAAAAAAAAAAAAAAAAAAAAAGAAAGAAAAGAAGAAAAAAAGGAAAACAAGGGAGCTGGGCAGGGGAAAAGTGAAGCATAGTTTAGCTTTCCATTTGGATATTCTTCCTTTAACTTTAGTTTGCATTTTTGCATCATTAAGTTGTTTATTTTCCTTAGTACTCCTGTGACATAATTATCCTGGTAAAGGTTTTATTCAAATATGCAATAGACCTGCTGAAAAAGCTTAACTCTTTCACTTTAATCTTTTTTTGAAAGCGTTTCCCTTATTTGTGAGATGCAAAGGAAGGGTGTGCATAGCAGCAGACAGTCTTTGATGTTTGTGCTGCCTTAGTATTGTGTGTCAGAACAAAATGAGATCTAGACAAAGATTTTCACCTTTAGTAAAGATGAGATATTTGTTGAGGAAGCCTATGTGGTTTGACTTAATCAGCATTTTCACAGTCTCCAACAATAATCTAAAACCACAGGTATACTTAACACAGGATGAGGAGAGTCAGAACCTACTTTGCTCTATTTCCTGACCTATTTGTGGTGCATCACTGGCATTATACAGCAGTTGCAAAAGTACAGATTTACACACTTAATTGACAGCACCTAACTGTACTTTTACATTTTACACACCTCTTATTGAGCTTTCCAAGATGGCAATGAATGTATTTGAATCCTTTCTTTGTTATGGCAAAACCTGAATTCACTTAATGTTTCTTTTATTTTCTCTTTAGGTCTGAGCTACAACAAACAGACATTTCAGCATGAATCCACATCCTGTTTCAACTGAATAAGTGCAGACAGTCAGCATACAGTTCACTGCTAACCTTCAGACTGTCCCACATACACACTCCTGACCACCATACTGTAACATCAGCCAGTCCCTGAAAGGACAGCTTCATTACCCCATCCACCCATCCAATTAGAAGCCAGATGGCGCTTCTGGCCAATCAAATCATGGATGCAAGGATTCTCAGCAGTATGAATGGGAGAGTAGAGCTTTCCCAGTTCCTGAGAGTCACCAATCAAAGCATTGTCTCCCAGGTAAATTCTGCTCAGGAAGACAACCGCAAGAACAGGAAGTATCCCTGCCCACTGTGTGGAAAGCGTTTCCGCTTTAACAGCATCCTCTCCCTTCATATGCGCACTCACACTGGCGAGAAGCCCTTCAAGTGCCCATACTGCGACCACAGGGCTGCACAGAAGGGCAATCTGAAGATACATCTCCGTACTCACAAGCAAGGCATTCTGGGCAAAGGCCGTGGGAGGATTAGAGAGGAAAACAGGTTGCTCCATGAGCTTGAGGAAAGGGCGATACTAAGAGACAGGCAGATGCGAGCCGGTCACGTCAGTCAACCGCAAACATCTACTTTACCGCAGCTTCAAAATCCCCAGCTGTCACAAACTGTCCCAACGCAAAACCAGTTCCTAACTAACTCTGGTGCAGCAGAGAGCCAGCCACACGCATCCACCTCCCCTAAAGTGACTACCGTCCAAGATGAGCCCCTCCAGGCCCAACCCACTGGCTTCCGCTGTTCGTTCTGTAAGGGAAAGTTCAGGAAGCAGCAGGAGCTTGAGCGGCACATCAGGATCTTACACAAACCCTATAAATGCACCCTGTGCGAGTTTGCTGCCTCACATGAGGAGGAGCTCATTGGTCACGTTGAGACGACGCATATTACAGCAGATACAGGCTTGGGACAGAAGCCTGCCACAGGGCCTGGTGAGAAGGGGAAGCCCGCTGGTGAATTCCCCTGTGAGGTGTGTGGCCAGACCTTCAGCCAGGCCTGGTTTCTGAAGGGTCACATGAGGAAACACAAGGACTCTTTTGAGCACTGCTGTCAAATCTGTGGCCGTCGTTTCAAAGAACCCTGGTTTCTCAAGAACCACATGAAGGTCCATCTCAATAAGCTCGCTGCTAAGAGTAATCTCCCTGCTGAGCATGAAGCCTCTGTTTCCCTAAGTAACCTAACGCAAGACCATCACAGCAGCCTCTACTCGCAGTACATCTCTCGCATTCACAACAGGTTCCTCACGGCTGAGAGAGCTGACCATCCAGATTATAACCAGATACTCACCACAGCAGGCGTTGACATGAAGGTTAGGGAGATGTTAGGGAGGATGATTTCCTCTGGCCCAAGCCCTCTGACAGATGCAGAGAGCTCCTCATTGTTGGGTTTAAATCATCTCCACCCACCGCTGAGCTCCACTAGCATGGAATATCTGCAGAAAATCATGTCCAATAGAGATACACTCAACAGCAACAGTAGTTACCCAGGCTGGCAGATCATGACACCAGGGCTGCCTGTTGAACAACAGCAAATGTTCAGCCCTAAAGACCAACAGCAATGCTCCTCCTACCTGCCTGAGAGATGTCTCCCTGCAGATGATGGGAAAGCAGGTGCCAGTGACCCAGACACCAAGGCCATCAGCAGACCCAGTAGCCCAGGCAGCGTGAGTCATCATGGGCCAACGGAGATCATTGCAGAGACGGGAAGCTCCCACTCCGGTAGTGCCCTGGACCATCGACCACAATCTTCTTCTCCAGCCACAGGTAATACAGTCATGGAAAGCACATTTTTTAGAAGGCTATTTTAAGATCTTGTTAAAGACACACTCTGATTATTTTACATATTAAATTTAGTTTACTAGAAGTATTACTCAGCCTGTGAAAACATCTGGATAATGTCTAGATATGGGGGGGTCCAAAGTTTACAATAACCCTGATGATGTCATCAGGTAATAGACCCTGATGACGATGATGAAGTTATTTTTTTCACACTAGGAACTAAAGTCAGGATATCTCAACCTCTGCAGTTTTAATTTTGAAGAAAACAAAAACATTTTGCTTTTGTTTGACTGTATAAAGTAGAAGGACAGGACATGAGGTGGGATGCAACAAAGATCCCAGCCAGTCTCCAACCATGTCATTTACGCACACGTCCTTACCCATAGGCGGCCGTGACCATCACAAGTCTCTGAACTTCATGGTACTGACATAATGAATTTCTGGAGAGTCTCTTTTGTCTGTATTTTTGCCGTATTATTTCTACCATAAGAATCAAAAAAACCTCTAGCTAAAATACAGAAACAAAGAGATGTCATTGGTGCATTAAAGATCAGCTGAGAATATCACAACAAAAGATCAAATTAATGCATATCGTTATCTTTTATATGTTTTCTTTTTTTTTTTGTTAAAAAAAATCTAAGTGACAGCTGTGGCCTTATCTTTCTTCCCACTTACTGTAGGTGGGCATGGAGCGCAGGGTCAGCAACACCACCACAGACATTACTGTCATCCACGAGGACTTTGTCTTCCTTTTAAAGATAATGGCATCATGTTGAATTGTAGGGATAATTAGTACCCTCTATTTTATATCCGTCACATCCCCACCCCTTGCCTACGGGGGCACAAGATGTTAATGCATGCCATCTGGTGTTTTTAATGATTTGATATATACCACCCAGTGATTTTTATGATTTGATCTACCACCTGGTATTTTTATTGATAGTCTTCTGTTCCACCTGGTGATTTGGATGATTTGGCTCTCTGGGTAAATGCCTTTCTTGTCATGGCATCCTGCTAACATGTTATCATGAGCCTAAATTACTGCTGTAACAGTGCTGTTAAGAGAAGAGAAGAAAAATAAATCCAAACTTTTGTTCTGTTTTTTCATAGATTACGACTATGGTTATTTTTCTTCCAGTGTTGAAGTACTGCTGTTATGTACATCAAGTCCGATGCGCTCTTGTGGGATTTGATCCAGCATCCTCTTAAATGATGGCCGTATAGCAGAGATAAATGGATCAGGTCTAATCTCATTAGATGCTTTGTTTCCATATTGTACACACATACTGGTATCTGCATATTTACATGTAAATGCTCACAGTTTATGGCCAAATCCCTCTCTGGATGCTCTTTAAGAAACATATTCAAGCTCTGTTGTTTTTACTTTCCCTCTTCTCCCCTATCTTCAAGACCATACGGTGTCACTTCCAGAAACATTTATGATAGCTGGCTAGCTGAGGATTTGAGTGTGCACAGTTCTGGGATGGCACATTCTGTATCAGACTCTAATTTCAGTCAATATTAAGCATGGAAACTAATTCATTGTAAAGGTCAGGCGTCATTGCTTTAGTCAATGATGGATCCGGCAGGCTCTCTCTCCCTCTCTCCTCCTCTCCTCTCTGTTCTTAGTCCTGTGTAATGGTAGACTCACTCTGGGGGCTTAGCACCGCATTGTTTAGCTCTGACAATATATCCCAGAGACCTCTGCAGCTGCTCCCTGCGCTCACAATGACAGATTAATTAACACAATCACACGCTGCTGGCCCTGGCTCAACACACAGGTCTGCTGCGGGACAGATAGGTAAATCCTACACATATGGAGAACACGCACCACTTGATGAGGGTTTAATAACAGGGATAAGTTTTTTCGGAGGTGGGGGGTTGTAACTGATCAAGTCTGTCTGTCTCGATGGTTGGATGTGGAAGAAAAGAGAGGGAGAGAGCGAGTGTTTTCTAATTCAGGAGAGCGGAGATGCTGAGGAAGAATTACCACTGCCAGATGTTCAGCTTGAGGAACATTGATTAGTCCAGAATTACTGGCTGCATTATTCATAGTCAGCCTATGGTGGTCATGAAGTTATTGATGTCCTCAATATGGATAGCAAATATAGTACAGTCATGGCTGTCAGGGTGAGAGACGGCTTCTTTGCTTGATACATCTAGATACAGTGCTGGATTTAGATTTTTAACTACAAATACCCAGCATCTTAAATTAGAAATCCCGCTTTGATTTCAATGGAGGGCGTGTGTTACGAATTACTTCTCTCAATATCTAATCAGGACAGATTTGAAAATGCACTTTGACTTTAATTATAATCTGAGATTAAGAATAACGACTCTTCTTAAAATGATAAACTAATGAAGGGTGCATGCTTCAGGCCTCTGACCTACATTGGACCAGTTAGATCCCAGCTCCGAATAAAAAACATGCCCAAACATAAAATGCTCTGACAGTTATTAATTAGTCCCATTCAATACTCTTAACCTCAAGGTCAATGAGCAGACACCATGTAATGATGTTGTCCCCACATGTGTTTTGTCCCTTATTCCCTGCTTTTTACGCTACTTTTACTGTAAGCATTAAAGCCAAGAGAGCCTGAAATGATAAGCGTCTGTACAACTGTGAATGGTAATATGAGCAGTGGTTTACCCAGATACATGCATAAAGCAGGCTGCTGTTCAGAATATCACTTTCATTTGGCTGTTCCAGTTACATCAGCCTATTCTTTGTGATTGCTGACAGTAAAAGCATCTTTTAACTAAACGGGGTCCTTATCTAACTCTGTCCTGTGTCGGGCTTCACAAATTCGGCTCTTGTTCAGAGATCAGAGTCAGTCTGACTGGTTTGTCTAAACTGATTACCTGTTGGCTTTTCCGTCTCCCTCTCACTTCTGTCTTTTAATCCTCTTTTTAATTATTATTGCAGATATGAGGCTCAAATTAAGCTCAAAATGCTTGTTTTCCTAGCATGCAGATAAAAAGATTTACCCAGGGAGTTCTGAACACCTGCCTTGAAATATTGTTCCACCGTCTCCTGAATGCCATTTGGCTTAATTGACTTGGAAACGTCCCAAATGCGTCATTGACTATGTGGTCTAATTAATATTAATAATATATGCTATTATAAACATCAAAGAACATCTGGTGCCCCTGTTTTTCTCACCAGTCTTGTGTGTGACTCTCGCTCTCACTCTGTTTCATTTTAAACCAAACCAGCCACCATGTATCTCTGTTTTGCATTTCAGGTGCCTGATTGCAAATATAGAAAGAGCCAAAGCTCCACTGTATATAGAGTTTGATATCTACAATATAACTGCCAAATGCCTATGTAAGCATATAGTATGTGAGGCCGTGATTGCATTGACGGTGATGTATGGTTGTAAATCTTAAAGCCTATTTCCATATGAAATGAATCACTTGTCCAAGCCCAGCTGCATGCTTTTTCCATAGACACGGCTCACTTGAGGCATTTATTTATTTATTTACCGTTTTCCTCCGCCTTGCACATCTAGTAAGGGTGGATAACTCATACGCATCACTTCATTAGATGCTCTGTGTTAGGTGAGAGAGGCTGGGGTTTGTAATGATGCAGTAATTGGAGTTTTGCTTGATAAATCTAAGCTCTAAAATTACTCCCCTCACATAATGTGAGCCTCGGCAGTGTAAGTAAATCTTAAACTGATTAAGTTAGCATGAACCAGGCAATCACAAAGATGGCACCCATCCAAAGGAAGAGAAAAAAGGCAGAGTCTTCAGTCTTTGTGTTGTTTTTACCGCTCTCATGTAGGCTGGCAAATGGGTTTAGGAAGGTCCAATGCCGAAAGATGAGGTCAGATATATGTGTTTTCTGCATTTGGAGCTGACCGGTAATGTCATCGTAATTTAAGCCCCACAATAATTGAGATATATAGCGTGTCTGAAAGAGTTCCATTAAGCTGTTTGAATTTTTTTGTCTGTTACTGGAGACAAGGGTGTGGCACTGTTGAAGTCTCTTTCCCGCTCAACCGCGCACGTCGACACGCACATGTAATGTACGCAGACATTAAATCAAACATACTGTACACACTGTAGACACACATACACACACACACACACACTGAAATAGTACAGTCTGTCTTTACTTCAAGGACATGAATTTGCCATTTCAGCTGTGATTTTTCAGTTTCATTAGGTTCAGCTCTATTTAATTAATACGTGGGTGTTATTTTACGATTTTGTACGTTTGAAATAGTAAAAAACAGCCCTCCATTTTACTACCATTCAGCTCACAATGGCAGCTTTTCTATTAAAGTTGGAAACAAAGTAAAGTAACAACTACAGATCATTAGATTTAGATTTACCTCAGTGAATTACCTCAGGGTCAGATCTTGAGGTGTATGAAATTGATATTTCTCTGGCGGGGATGAATCACTGTTGTAACTCAGATATTAGTCCATTAAAGAAGAACAATAAGGCATCAATATGCATAGAATTAAATTAATGGTGGTGGGTTTATCTCCCTATCCCAGACGCATCCCTAAAAGACACAGTATAATGTATGACCTGACCTTCAAATGCCAGGAGAGTGTTGGGCAATAAACTGCCAATATTTGTGGCTTAATGGCGTCGGATGACTTTTACTGTAATTGGAATGGCAGCGAAACAGCTGGGCTGTTTAAAGACAGTGCAAGGCTGAGGTCTCAGACAATCACTAACTCAAAATGGTCACAGGGAGTGTGTTTAACCCTGGAGGGTGTTTCTGTGATAGCTATAAGGATTAAACTGTAGGTAAACAGAAGGAAAAAAGACATTTAAATTACCTTTAATTAAAAGTTATGGCGTGCAGGATCAAATCTTGTATCCAGATGGATATTACTCACTGGCTAATAGGAGAAAAATTACCCTTTGTCATTCTCCACAATAATACACTTTGTACTTTTTGAATTATGTTCCTATCACACCATTTTTCAAGTATGAAGCAAAAATAAACTCAACTACAGTACATGGTGCAGTTAATCAGAACTGCTCACATGTTGGACTTTGTTATTTTTGACTAGGAAACCCACTTACTGGTTTTGATGGAATGAGGTTTTTGTCTGCAACATCTGCCTTGTTCTGGTTGCTTTACAATTTCACTGTTTATTATTTCTGGAAGAATCTTGTTTGGTGTTAACATCTTTGGGTGTATTTATTGCACATGGTGGTGGCGTCCATACTGTAAAATGATGGATCACTGGAGCTGAAAGCTGATTACAAGCTTGATTTACTGCAGGGCAGTGCTTAAATCATTCAACTCAGCCTGGTGTGGGATTGCAACATTTTTCATGTTTAGACAACGGTTGTTGGTACATACTTTTTGTAGAACAGAACACTCTGTGTGCCTCACATACACATAGTTTCCTAATTTGATTTGAATTGTATTATGTTTTTGCTGTTATTGTCTGTGTTAGGTGAGAAAGTCTACAGGTGTCCACTCTCCAGTGACTACACCACTGCACAGACAGCCTCCCTTGGCTTCCATCTGGAACGCTACCACTTCCCCCACTGGCAGAACAGCAGGGATCTTTCTTCTCCACTGCAGCCCACCAGCAGCAGCAGCTCCAGCCCCAACCCTAAGCTCAGACCCAGATCCAGGGAAGACTGGAGCCCAGCTGCCGGCCACTACCTTGGTCTGGAGAACCACAGTGAAAATCCCCTGCTCGTCAACAAGCAGTCCGACCTCACTGACAAAGACGCAGGTGTAGACGGCTCTTTATCTGCTCAAACCAGGAAGTCCCAGTATGAGCCCTTAGATTTGTCTGTCAGGCCAGAGTCTGTCACATCTCATTCAGCCATCTCTCCTGCTGCACTGGTACAGATGTCTGGCGTTTTTAGTAATGGACTCTCCTCCTCCATTACCCGCCGGCTACAAAGTTACTCTAATGCCGCAGCTGAACTCGATGTGAAACCTGCATATCAGTGTGACCTTTTGGTGCAGGGAACAAAAGAAGATATGAATGCACAGAAAGGAGGCTCTGCTCGTCATGATGGTGAAGGTGAATTTGAGAAATCCGAGCAAGGGATGGAGGACGAAAATGACGATGCTGCCAAGTGGCAGATGGTGAAAAATAATGTCCTGGAGCCAGAGGAGCCAGGGCAGGCCAGCGCCGATTTCCAGGGTGTCGGCGAGAAGAAGCAAGACAAGCTGGGGCAGTGGGGCAGAGCTGTGGCTGAATCTCCCATCTCCTCTCTGGAGAACTTGACTCCAGGACAGGCTGATCCACTCCAGCACCAGGGCGGCCTGCTCTCCTTCCTTAGATCCCAGGGGAGCCTGAGCAGTGCACCTGCCAGCGCACACAAAGCCAGTCTGAATGGTGGGGGGAATAACGAGAAAGATGTTGCATCAGGTGAGCATCAGTTTATATGTCATATATGTTAAATGCAGCTGTCACAGTTATCAAGATGTAGCCAGTGCTGTCTCCAGATTTGAAAGTATCTATTGCCACCTAGTGGACAAAGGCTGATCCTTCCTGTTTTTCCACCTTGTTAGCTCCTTAAAGATGCTTTGTACCTCCTCCATATGAATGTGACAGACCTCTGCAGATGGGAATATAACACTATTACAATTAGTTCATTTAAACCTATATATAACTGACTGACTTGTTTGTACCAATGCTTGACATTGTCAGCAACAAGGAGGCTGCTATAGAAATCCAAAAAAAGTTCTTTTGCAGTATCTCAGCCCTCATCACCTGACAGTGGAAGTGTGAGGAGTGAGTGTGAGTGTGAGAATGAATCATGCCAATTACGAACAACACACTTCCCTTATTCTTGCAGCACTTTAGTGTTTTTTTTCCCTTGCCAGACCTTATCTCTGATCTCAAATAAGGGTTAAAGAAGACACAGGTGTGTGGCACTGATTACCCCTACACTTTAAAGGATGTTATAATCTCCTTGTGTGATAGGTTACAAATCGCCCAAGCCAGTGGAGCCCACTGATGGAGAGGCTTAAGCTCTTGTGCTGGTGTGATATGCTTGCTGAGTGCAGATTTAATAATGCTGTCTCTCAGGAGAGGGAATCCAACAGCTGGGGTCTTTGATATGCATGTATTATGAGTGCAACATGATACACCTTCCCTCTGATCCCCCTCTTATTCAGAAACTCAATATGTTCATGTGAAAGACAGGAAAGTGCCTGTCAACTCCATTAGGGATTAACATCTGTTCCCTTTCTTTATGATTCTAACAGCAAGATGTAGTTTTGTATTTGATTGTACAGATGGTTATTATAATATGCCGAAAAGCACCCCTCCCCTTCAACTTCTGTCATAGCAGTCACACTGTTCATGTTTCTTTCTTGCTTTCATTGCATATAATTCTGTTTGGATTGAAAAATTAGATAGGATTTGGAAAAGCTGGCAGTTTTGAGCTGCCTTTTTAGTAAACCTCATGTTTTATAATACAGCGTACTTTACTGTAACTATTGCTTGTGTATTTCAGCAATCTGACCAGTGTGTTGTTGAGCTATTTCAAGCATCTCTTGCCTTTTGTTTGCTGCAGATTGATCCGCAGTATTTTTTTTCTCTCCCTGAGGAAGTAGATGTCAAAGACACAATAAACACCTGTCAGTCAAGCTGGACATTGAGATGGGTAACTGACATTGAGAGTCCACTGAGTGTCCTCTAAAACTGAGCTAAGCAGGTGGCCCGGCAGCCTGTCCTGTCTGCAGTGCTGACCAGGTGGCTTTGTCATGGGGCTGTCTCCTGTTGCCCCCATCCTCTCCATACTGTATGGCACGTCGAGTGGCATGGTGACATATTGCTGGGCAGTTTGGACATGGAGTGATGTGTTTGTGATGACAGTTCAGGTCGGCTCCAATGTGCCAGCAGTGGTAATTGGCCAGATGGTGACCTCTGGTTGAACCTGTCTGCATGCTCATTAGTCTCACTGAGCCCTCCCTTGTGTTTTAAACAGAAACTCTTGTCTCTGCACTGCTTGGACTCAACCACTAGATGGCAACATTCACCACTCTAACAGTTAAGATGCTGCAGGCTTGAAAATATTTCCTCACCAGGTATTATGGCATGCGTTCATATTTCACAGGCACAATTAGGACAACTATTTTTGAGATTACGGTCATGTAGTACCGCGAAGGCCTTGAGGTTTTGAGTATTGTAACTTACTATCTAAGCAGTTTACCAGTAAACTAAACTAGCTGTCTCTACTGTGGCATCAGATCAGGCCACTCAGATGCATGAGAACAAGTGAATATGAGAAGATCGATAAAGAAAGGATTAAGAATGAAAGAACATGGAGGACAGAGAGAAAGAAAAGGCCCTGATTTGAAAGGTTGAAAGGGGTGAGTCATTATCTCATTGTCTGACCTCTGTATACCCTCCGCGGAGAGGGTGACAGAGAGCCAGAGAAAAGGAGAGAGAAAAGGAGCGAGAAAGATCACCATAGATGGAGATAGATGGAGCGACAGCGAGGTGAAAGAGGAGCGGTAGTGCGGCTGTCTCCATGAGCAGATGTCGTTTGAGGGCAGCGAGAGGGCAGCGCGGCCTGCCTTTGTGCCGTGCTTCTCCCCATAGAGATAATGAAGGGTGGAGCACTGGGAAGGATGTGCAGTCATCACTCACTGTCTGTGTGCCATCAGAGCTCAGGCCTGTGTCATCCGTCACCATTCAGCTCCTCTGGCCCCCGTCGGCCCCGCCACTGTCATCATGGTCATTATGTCAGCCTTTGACACACAGCACATTCTCACAGCACACACACACATGGGAATACACGCATGCACATGCAAACATATATGTGTCCAGCCTCACACAAATGATCACCTAGTATTAGGACAAGGTATCCTTTGAAATGTTTTGATACTAACGCTGATGATAATTGAGTTTCAGTACCAACACAATATGTTTTTCTTGCCTTACTTTGAGAAGTATAAGCAGGTTTTATGATTGAAAATACTTTTCCATCAAACAAAAGAAGCTAAAGCTCTCAAATGTTAAAAGTTGTCTAAACACAAGCTGTACAACTTTGTATTGATGAAATACAATCTAGAAATGGCATTGTTATTATTTCAATCAATAAATATCTGACTGGAGAATATGTAAAATAATTTTCAAAAAGACTACAAATGCCAAGATTCCAGCCCTACCACAACCTTGTCCTTCAAGGAACTCTTTGACATTTTGAAAAAGATTATTGGTCTTTCTGAGAATTAGGTGAGAAGATTGATACCACACACATACCTGTTCATAAAATATGAAGCTATAGCTAGGAGATGGTTAGCTTAGCTTAGCACAAATACAGGAAGCGGCAGGAAACAACTACCCTGGCTCTGTCCAAAGGCAATAAAATCCATTTACCAGCACCTCTGAAGCTCACAAATTAACATGTTATACCTTGTTTTTTTTTTATTTTATTTTGTACAAACACCAAAATGTAAGAGCAGTAAGTTGTAGTTTTTCAGGGTGTCATGTGCTCAACTATTTCTTGGTAGGTGCATTGACTTTTCTAAAAAAAGAGGCAAGGGCTCAAATGATCATACAGCTTTTAAACAAAATCCAAGGTTGGCCAAAGTTGTTTGAAAGACAGTGCTGAAGGTGAATAGTACAGTTACACCCCAGACTGTCCACTGTATGCATTCATCACAGTTTAAACTGTAGACAGAGATCCTGGTTCATCTTTGACCTAGCATACTCGCTATAGTTGTGTGCACACAATTTCTCTGTGTAATGTGAGATTATTATGATTATTTCAGGTGTGCTCACTTTCAGTTTTACTTCTAGATAAAGAGGTTTAGATTGCCTGGCTAAACCGTTAGCTCATTTACATCCTGTTTGGTTTGGTTGCACTGATGTTGCCGTGTTCCCAGACCTCAGCAATTACTTTGATGAGCACAATGTTATCACAACCAAAGGAAATGATGTACAAACTAAGAAAATGTTGTTTTTCTTTTACTATTGGCACATATTCACCCTTTCTCTCAGCTCCACACAGTGCAGCCCCTCTCATTTCCTGTCCATCCTTTGCGTGTCCGTGCATGTATATATGTATAAGAGTGCATGTATGTATATGCATGTGTGTGTGTTTGTGTGAGTGTGTGTTGCTGGTCTGAGGCTGTGGCTAGAGCAGCCTATGAATGGAGGATCATGTGGCGAAGAGATGGATGGCTCTGAGCCCACTGCTGTCTCCTCTAATTGTAAAATATTAGTTACATTAGACTCTTGTCTGTGATTAATGGAACTTATTTGGAGGTTGCCCTCTCTTGGACCTCCCCTCTCCTCTGGTGGGAGGGAAGAAAGAACAGCAGACCCAGGAAGATGAGGAGGAGGGAGCAAAAGGAAGGCGATAGCGTCAGAGAGGGGGAGTCAAGCAGGGCAACAAGCGACTGATGTAGACACGAGACCTTTTGGCTTATTATTAACTGATTTCATGAAAGTGTAATAGGCCACGGCATTGCTCATGTCATTTGAAAGCATTTACAAGATTTTAACAAGACTGAGGGAAATCTGTTTGGTTTATCAAGTGGATGTGTGAAATGTGTGGTAGTGGGATGACAGTTCTAGTTCTTAATGGGCAAAAAAGCAGCTTAAAACTTTCAACAAGTGAGCTTAAGAAATGCACAGAATCAGAGACATTTATTTTTTGCTGCCCAGCCCCATTTCCTGTTTTTCCACTTCTATTGATTGAGGCTGGGGGACGTTGAGGTGAGACAGGTGGAGTTTAACACGCGCCACAAACTGTTCTGTACCTGAATTTTGACAAAGCTTTTCTTTTACTATTGTTCCTCCCAGACAGCTCCCCCTCCCTCCCTCTCTCAATATACTACTCTCTCCAACTCTCTCTCTCTCATACACACACGCTCACTCACAGACACACGTACAAACCCCTCTTTGCCATCCTGATGATATTCAGCTGTGTCAGGCCTTATCCTCTCTCTGACTAGTGTGTGAATGTGCGTGTGTGTGTGTATGTGTGTGTGTCCTTTACGGCCATCAGGTTATTATACACCAACAGATGGAGCATTACCTTTTATTGCTCACACCTTCTGTGAGTTTTCCCACTTTTCCCCCAAAAAACACCTTTTTTATGTAGATGTGAAAGCGAGTGTTCAGCTGCGTGCAGCTGTCTCGGCTCTGATGAGGAGCATGATAGAGAGGAAGAGGCGAGGGTGGGGTGAAAAGGCTGAGACAGCCCTCAGTTTTTGGGAAGTGATGTCAAATGACATCAGCACATAATGGTTTACTGTAACCATGAATCACAGAAAAACACATTGAAGTGTTAGACAGGGGGGAAAAGAGAAAGTCATTATATGAGGTAACATCTCAAAAATAGCACAACAGTGAACAAGGACACATGGCTGTCTAGGTAGAAAGGTAAATGAGTCATCCAGCACCGTTTTTGTTTTGATCTTAGCAACACCTTCAGGCTTTGGTGTCATAATGATTTTTATTGAGGTCAGATAAACTTCTGGAAGCTATTAGCGCAATGCTTTGTTGTTTGTATCTCAAAGGTACACCGAGTACCGTGCCACGTAGGTTCACATTATTTGTAGTGGAGTTATGTTGCGGGCGCTAAAGAGGGGGACAGACAGGAAGTTTTGGCATGCCTTGCCTCCCAGCTGCAGACGTCTGTCATTCCTCAACTCAACACTTGTGTGTGTGTTTATATGTGTGTGTGTGTGTGTCTGTGTTTGTGTTGCGAGCAGGAAATGTGTTACAATGAATTAGAACTTGCTGCCCTTTTTATAAAAACTTGTCAGCCCGTGAAGTGTCACAGTGTTTTGGTAAAGTTGGGGTGTTAGAAAGTGCAAATTGTTATGTGACCAAATCATTGTGACAGTTTAGACTATTTCTTTTATTTATTTATTTACGTTTTTCTACTAAACCACATTGACTTTAATACATTATAACTGATGGAAAGCTTTTTGAAAGCTTTGAACCCCACTGAAACTTGTAAACTGTAAATGTATGAGTGTGATTTTTTTTGTTCTCTGGCATTTCAAAAGCTCTGTGTCTAAATGTAACTTCTCACCTGCCAACATCTGGTCTAAAATACTGGGAAAACGACCTGCCAAGAATTTTATTTAATATCCAGAATTATAAACATGCATTTTTCACAGAAATCAATCTCATTCAGCTCATTTTCACAAAACTGTTTCCTGAACAGAAACCCCTTCTGTGTGAAACATTCTGTGAAGATTTGTCTAGAGCCAGAGGTATTGGTTTTGATTGGTTTGGCTTGCTGCGGTCAGCTGGGACAAAGTTTGAGAGCAGGTACACAGCATAGTATGAAATGTTACCATCTTAAAAATCAACCAATGGAAGTTGATTCTTATTGATATTAACACATTTGGCATTCATCAGGTGGTCATTTCAGACCCTGATGAGGGATAAACTGTACCTGTTTTAAGTCTGTTTTCTCAATCTGCCTTCTATGTTTTTCCAGCTCGGAAGCCGTTCCAGTGCCGATACTGCCCCTACAGCGCCTCCCAGAAGGGCAACCTGAAGACCCACGTCCTCTGCGTCCACCGCAAGCCCTTTGACAACAGCCTCTACCCTGACCGCCGCCTCCGACGGTCACACACGCCCCAGAGGCCCTCCAGATTGCCTCCGGGCATCACGGGAGACGACCGTGCGTCAGGGAGAGACCAGATTGGCATGACATCACTCTGTGGGACTTGATGTTGTCATGGCAACAGCAGATACAGACAGTTATGATTATTGTTTTAGCTTCACCTCGAAGGGGTTAGGATGATTGAGATTGTTAAAAACAAACAAAAAAAAAGAAGTTAACCAACCTTGATGTACATTCCAGTGTTTACTTGAAGAGCCACAGTACGTATTTATCTGTAGCAAAAGAAGCTGCCTATAATAATAAAGTCCATTGTGATGTGAAAGTGTAGCAGGAGTATTTAGTGCCGTTCATTTTGTCAAAAGAGTCCAAACGATTACTTGTGTTTACATGCATCTATCAGTTCAACACTTGTCTGATAGGGAGAATGTACCGTGCTCGCCCAAAGCACTTGTTCTTTCATCCAGTAAATACCCTGTGTTACATTTTTGTAAATATCGCTCGATTTCCCTTCCAGTCCAGAAGTCTTGTCTATCTGTCAGGATATGGTGCCAGATGTTCAGGCTTTAATCGCAGCAGATGTAATGAAGTAGAATGTTGCACATCGGAGCTTCCATTTGTTCTAGATTCCACTCCAGGGAGAAAGCCTCTCTCACATATAATTATTGCCCATTAACTCCTATGCTTCATGCCCTCGTGCTGGAACAATGCTCAATTAAGGGGAACCAAGGAAATGGAAAAACTGCAGAGATTCATTGATAGTACATTCAAATTCCTTTTTTCTACTTTTTTTGAAATTGAGTGGAACCACCCATGTGTGTATATACCAGATCTGCCCACTAGTGTAAAATAGGCCCAATCAACACCGCTATTGTATGCTGCGACTGCCATGTATGGTAATTTTAGCATGATCTGAGCTTCCTCAGCCTCCTGTGCCAATAGTCTGCCTGTACACCCAGAGATCACCCTGGGCAGCTGTGTGCCTGTTCAGCCGGGGCCATGTAGCCACAGCGATGTGACTTTGACTGACAGTCAGGCCTGACAACTCCATTCATGCGCCACCTGCTAGCTGTCAATCAGGGCGGCCATCCTGGGGCTATTGACGGAGCTGTCAGCCTGTGTGAGATGTGTCTGTCAAAGCCCACCCACTCTGCCACTCTGTCTCCCTGCCTGGGCAGTCTGACATTCGTTTACTGTCCTCCTTCCACCCTTCCTTCTCTTCCACCTCTTTCTTCCGCTCTCTGTCTGTCTGTCTCCTGCCTGTTTCCCATCAGAGACACGGCAGCCCCTTAATCCCCGATCCAATCACAGATTCTTTGGGTACACATTTGTCATCCTCAAACCCTCTGGTTTTTGTAATGGAGTGCTTCACAAACACTTCTGCAGGTGACTCAGGCTCGATATACATGTGGTTTTTATCGCTGCCTCTTGTATTTGTGTGTACCCCGTCAGTGCTGAATGCCAATGTCACCAATCCTTTCTCTCCTCTCTTTTTCCCTCAAGTTTCTCCCTCTGCCCTCTTCCTCCTCCTCCTCCTCCTCCCCCCCCTCCTCTGCTCACTCACCCTTCATCTCTCTACCTGACAGGTGACAAGGTCTGGGCCTCCAGCTGACTGGCTAATCGGAGGCCTGTCATACCTGTCGATACTTTTTCAGAGCCATGCCAAGCCAGATCAGGCCAGACCAGACCATCTTGTGAGTTGACCAAGGGCACAGAGTTTTTGGGTGAAAGGAGGAAATGCTCCAAAAGGTCACAGCTTTGTAGAAATTCCAACAGCCCTCTGGATATGGATCATCCCTGAGGCCTCATCCTGTCAAACCTCCTAATTAAGCGCACTTTCCCTTAAAGCAGGGCCCTTTAATTAATGCTGGGGAAGTTTGTTAATTACTCCTAATGGTGATGAATGTTTTAGTTAACGTCTCACTACCATAGTCAATGTCATACTCCTGGCTTTTTGCAGCTTTGTTAGGGCTTATCTTTTTTATTGCACAAAACCATTTTAAATTTTTTTTTAAGCGCTCCCGGTGTTGTTCATCTTTTTTTTCTAAAAGGGCAGTTTCTATATTATAAAGTTCTGTCATGCCTTTCACAGCTTGATTGGCTTGACGGACAGGGGAAATACAGAGGTGCCATATTCTTGTATTTTATCCACCTAAGCTTTGGCTCACCTTGACCTTTTTGCCAGTGAGTGGCATCCTGTTTACCTGCAGTAAATCAATCCTCATTCTCTGACACCTATAAATAACCCTTCTCTGGAGAAAAGGCAGACATGTCGTCTCACAGACTGCCAGCATGGGGGTTTATCCAGTGACCTCAGATCAGAACCGTGTCATTTTTTAATTGAGCTTGGGGGAAACGTTAACATGAACATATGCATTTCACACACTGATAAAAAAAATGTATATATATCAACACCATCTTCTTTTTCCTTTTGTTTTCCTGTTTTCATCCCCTCGTCATTATGCTTCTAATCATTATTACTATTTACAGTTGCTTATCTGCAGACCATGTCTGAGGTCTCTTTCTCAGCCTCATTGAGAGAGGCGGGCCATGTACAGCTAATCAGCCTGAATAAGTAAAGGAAACAGTTTGACAGGCCAGGTAATGAGAAGTAATGAATCACTAATCACAGTCTCTTACAACCCTTGGAGCACAGATGAAAAATTAAAGGTAATTAGCTTGCACAGTTGTGAAAACAATATTTAAGACTGTTGGCATCACATGGCACAGACTTAACAGATTTTCTCCGCCGACAACATACATCAACACTGCGCTGAAGTCCTAATATCAAGCTGTTATTGGAAAAGCTTTCTCGATGTAATTTTAGTGACTGATCTGATCAGGGTATACAACTCAACTTTTTTTTTTCCTTTTTTTTCTCTCTCACAGGCAATCTTGCCAAGATGCAAGCATGAAAAATGTTTCACTTAGTTTTTCCCCTAGGATTTTCTCTACTGAGTAAAAGAAGGAACATGCCAGGAACATGCTTTTGAGATTTAGTTTTGGTAAAAGTAACACTGTGGAACAGTGGAGTGTGAGATAATATTCAGTCTCTGCTTCACATACACACATATAGAGTGTAAGGTAATTCAGAGACGTGTGGTCAGAGCTGTGAACCCTCTGCAGCTCCCTCCCTGGTTCCTGTGCTTGACAGCAGAGTGAGGGATGCTTTGACAGAGCCTGTGTTTGACAAGTCTGCGTGAGACTCAAAGTACAGGATCCAGACATGGGCTGTCAGTCAAAGCCGGCACATCTCCCAGCTGAGACGTGCCAGTTTAGTCACAGTTACAAAGGAACTAATATGCGTTAACTGGAGCAAGGCACACATATGGGCCTGGTAGAGCCCTGTGTCCCGAGGCTGGGATTGAACGGATGCCAAAGAACATAAGCCCAAGATATAAAAAGAATTACAAGGGGACAAATAAAACATGGGGATTATGTCAGTGTGAGAAATGGAGGCGTTGTAATTCTGCATGTGTGCCGGCTTGCCTCTCCTGTTTCAGCATCCAGGGCCTGTGGGCTGTAGCCCTGCAGTCCTGCACCTGTGCTCCGAGGATCCAGGAGCTTTAGAGACAGAATGGAGAGGAGGTTGTTATACTGTATGTGTCAGGGAGGGAGAGAAAAAGCGAGAATAAGGGAGGGAGAGTTAGAGGAGGAAAGTGGGACAGGACCGACCGATTGGGGTGGGGTGGGGGAGACAGCAATCAGGCCCCAGAATGCTGTACCTGCCAAATCAGATGCCAGCGCCCATGTTTTGAGTTCTAGGCATACATGTAGCAGAGCAACCCTCCCTCATATCGTACAATACACATGTTCAGTTAAATACCAGTGACAGGAAGTGACTAGATTTAAGCCCACAGCTACTCCCCTGCTCAGCCGCTCGTGTCGTGTTATCACCCAAAGTTCATTTGAGTTTCAAGCCTTCTCTCTCTTTCTCCCTCTCCCTCCTCGCTTTCCACTGAAAAGACCTGTCTCGCATAACAAACAATTGCACCAAACTCCATTAAAATCACTTCATGGGGATGTGATAGTGCCTCAAGTTAAAGGCTGTAATTGAAAAGCATTTGACAAACCACGCACCGCAAAGCGACAATAGACAAGCTGTGATTCTCACTTGAGTTATTCAGTGGAAATGATTATCATCATTTTATTCTGTGACCTACACAACTTGCCTGAATAGTACGTCTCTAAAACAGTGGTTCTCGGGTTTGTTCATGCTAACGATCTTCAGATGGATAGACGCCCAGATAATGATTTTCTTTTTCACTACAGTATATAATAGCCGCTGGAACCTATACACAATTTTCTCATGATAGAAAAGCAGAAATGAACGTCTTTTGAATTATTTTTTTTTTTTGATGACACCCAAACAGGGCTACCTGAATGCCACTTTGACAACTTACTGTTCTCCAGCCTGCACTGAAGCGCAGTGTAACCAGTCAAACCCTCAGAAGTGGAAAGTCTCTCTGGGAAGATGCTCCCGTCCATTGATTTGAAGTGACAGCCACATCCTTGACAAACACACCTGTCATTGTTCAAGTCACATCACATTTTCAGTTTCATAGATAGAAGACAGTAGAGGTGTGCAGATATGTGTGTGTGTGGGTTTGTGTGTTTATGCACATGTGAGCATGAGTGCCCATAAGAAAGTTTCTTTCCCTCCCCTCGTGTGTGTGTGTGTGTGTGTGTGTGTGGATAGGTCCACTCTGCTCCAGCTGTTGTTCAGGAACACGGCCAGATTCTTTCATTGGCTCCTTCAGCCAGTGTTTATGAAAC
Organism: Lates calcarifer; assembly: GCF_001640805.2. NCBI lineage: Eukaryota > Metazoa > Chordata > Actinopteri > Centropomidae > Lates > Lates calcarifer. The sequence goes on along the minus strand of NC_066842.1, from coordinate 19,052,146 downwards.
AAGACATCTGGGGTATTTATTTTCAAACACGCGTCAGAAATGGATTTAATGTGCCAGAACCTGCTGACCATCACTTTGTGTGTATAAGTTAGTGTCGCTGGGTTGGTCAGAGGATATCCACTGTGTGTGTGTGTGTCTGCAGTGGTGTGGCAAGTTTTGGTGTGGGGGAGGGGCTGGTTATGGGGACTGAGGGAGGGGGAGGGTGATGAGCTGCTGCAATAATAAGCAGATTTTAATGATTTACTATAAATCAGCAGCCGAGGCCTCTGCTTGGGGAGACTGAGGGGGATGACAGCTCCTGACTCACACACCTCGCAAATGCCTTGCTGATGATGTGTGTGCGCTTCAGATCATCAATCACGGAGCGGAAGCACACACACACACACACACACACACACGCAGACACCACACTTTTGAAAAAACATGCTTTCAACACACGTAGGCAGGTGCACACACACAAACATATGTGCAGCCACACACATGTTTCTTGTCTCTAATGTCTCCTCTGCTGTGGCAGGGGACAAATCAATCACGGGTACAGAAGTTCAAGGGGGTAAGAGATTGTCTGGTCCGTTTTTCCCTATGCTATTGATCCCATTTTACTGGCATCATCGCCAAGCTGTCTCGCAAACCACGGGACGGCGATGGATTGAAAGTGGATGATTGAGAGAGGAGGTAGGGTGACATTCACTGTAATCTCAGTCTCCACCCACACCACCACCCCTACCCCGCCCTTCTCCTAACACACAGACAAATCCAATGACATTGAAAGTTAGTATTATACCAGGAGTTTTTGGAGCAGATAGAATCAGGCCCATCAGCTCAAATCTGCAATATCTCACAGTGAAGGAAACACACTTGGCAGAGATTAACAGTGGGTTTTTTTTTCTTTTTTCGTTTTTGTTTTCCTGTCTCTTTGCATTTCTCCTCCAGCCATCATACTGTATGCCTGACTGTCTGAAGGTGTTGCGCCATCTCCCTGTTCCCTGAGTTTGATGAAAAAGACATTGGAGAGAACACCTCCTGACAGCACAGCCCAAAGTGTGTGGGAGAATCACAATGAGTGACACAGAGCATTTCTGTGAATTTTTTTTTTTTTTTAAATCGGCCTCATGTGGAAAATATTGATGCATGCTCAATTTCCTTGTAAGTACTGACAGTGTTTCCTTATCTCTCGTGTCTAAACAAATGAGGGGGAATTTTCCCAGTAAGTGATGGAGAGCCGTCTGGTTTTGTGAGCAGCGAAAGCAATACTGTTAAAGGCGTCCGAGGGATCACAAGATAAACATATTGCAAACAGATTTTCCAAAGGATAGTCATTTCTTCCTTATCCTGGGAAGGTTCTTATGACATTGTCTGCCAGTGAAGTGTTGATTCCCACTGGTCATACGATACAGTATGATAGCTATCTACTTCAAAAGAAATACTAGAAAATGACCAGATACTTTAGTATTTCAGATTTTATATCCTTACTAATATCCTTCCAAAGATTTAGGGATGCATTTGGCATCCCTTAACTGTCTGTCCTATTTATAGAAGCACTTACCTTGGGCTTTATCAGAAACTTCATTTTCTAATGATAATTAAAATCATTCACTCCACAACATTGAATGATGTCTAAGTGAAGATATACAGTAGTTCATATCACTCAGAACGAAGTTTTACAATGTAAACCCATAACGACAATATAGCTCAAATCATTTACCTTCACTATTACAATACAAACTTCAAGCGGTGATGAAGCTCAAATCATTCACCGTGCTATTAGTATCAGTATATCACTGTTGGGCTGTTTATCACATTATATCTACATTATGATGATGCACAAGTTTAATTACAGATAGATGAATGCTTCATTCATCTTTCCTGTTGCTGACATCTTGATTAAAAATATTTAAAGGATTATGTATGGGGCTCCTATTTGTGTCCTTGTGTTTGTCTTTTCAACTTTCATCCACTTGCCTGATTTATTCCCCTTGTCTATAAATGAGTGGACAGGGTCCATGTGATGGATTAGTCTGTTGACATTGTACCAACTGCAGGTAAACAATTACTATTCATGCTCCATCGTTGCAGAATCTATACCAGGATGCCGCCACTTAGCATGGGACAAAAGGTTAGATTGCGAGCTATTGTTCTGCATTTGGTCAGATGTCATTCATTTCATAATCTCCTGCAATAACAGACATTTTCAAGTTTTGAGAGGTGTAAAAAAATTCCGCTGAGTGTCCTGAACTTCATGTGAAAAACTGAACGATTCTCTGGAATTTGTCAAATCAGATCAATTTCCTAATCAAAGGCAGGCTTGTTTTCACATCAGTTCAGCTACAGTCAGTGTCTGAAGACCATGAGTATCTCTTTACATTGTGACACACACTAGGTTGCGACCACATCCAGCCCCTTGTCGTACGTCATTCATTGTTTATTCAGAATACAGTGTTGCTCCAACTCTCAGCCCCTGTGGGCTGGATCAGTCTGCGGTCATTATGCTGATATGAGCAGTGAGTCACTGGGAAAAGAAAGAGGGGGTTAAATCTTTGAGTGTGTGTGTGTGTGCGTGTGCACATGCGTGTGTGTGCGATTATATGTAGTAGGCCTACATCTGTCAGAGAGTGATTACAGTGTTAGGAGTTTATGAAACAGCCTCTGTATCAACAATTATTCATGTCCCTTAGGCCACAGAGTGAAAGGCCTTTTTCAGACTAGACTGTGGAAAAGAGGATTAGGCAGAATACTATGAAGATGGGTGGCAGAGGAAAACATATACAATACGAGCATTCAAATGCTATTCAACTGATCTTTTCGGTAAAAGATCATTTGTTTGCTCAGTCAGATTTAAATATACTTAGCTGGTGTTTTCTTTTCTTACAGCAAAAATCAAAGGAAAATATTATTGTTCACAGTTAAATAAACGCCAGTGAGACTGACACGAGGCATAGATCAGGACTATATTTGGTCATACTGTGACACAAGGGATGGTGGGTGTTTGAGTGGTCAAGCAAACACAATAAAACAAGTTCATGATTTATAGGACCACCCTCACTGTATAATTCTGGTTCATTACCTCTTGAGTTTTACTTTCATAGTTTTGGCCATTAACTTGGAATATTTAAAAAAGTGAACTGAGCAACAAACACCAAACTACAGGACAAACCATGGGACAATACACTAGTTGGACAAACAAGTTAAAGTAAAGAGAGATTGAGTGGACATGAAGTTGGACTAAATGTTTTATTCTGCTGGTTTGGGCTTGGGTTGGGCCTTCACACCCTACCTGGCATGTTTTTAGCGATGTTGTCCCATTCCCAGATCTCAGCAATGGACATGGTGAGTGAAATATTATTATTACTGAGAGAAATGATGGGCTGAGCTTCAAAAATAAGACCTAAGTTGTATTAAATCAGAATTCTCCTTTATATCAGTCTCAGGCGATCTTATTAACACTGACTGGCACGCATCCAAAATCAGAAACCAAAGTGAGCTGATACAGAGCAATAACGATAAGGGGTCACGTGAAAGTGAGGCATTGATGCGGTTAAGGCAGGTGTTTATGTGGAGACACATTAACAGACAGTGACAGCGGCAGGCTGCTGTTTAGACTCAGCTGTGATGGAGGGACAAAGCTGCGGCCCGTGGTTCATCGGCTGAGACATTACTGGGCCATTTCTGTCTGAGGCGCCGTGATGCCTTGTCACCTGACACTGGGCTGCTTTGACAAGCTGCAGCACCTTAGCTGAAGTGCTCTGAAGACCTCGTGTACACACACCATCAGTTTCTCTTACTCATGTTTTCTCGAGGACTTGCCTCATGTAGAGTGTGTATGTGTGTGTGTCATGCAAAATTACACTTTCTTAAAAGAGAATAGCAATTACTTTTATCGCAATCATAAAAACATTAGACACATTTTTATTGTGATGATCACGTGTGTGAATCTTAATTTTATTAAAAACAAGAGTTTTTTTTTTCAAAACCACAGAAACACCTGATTAATATTATACAGTAAAATAAATACTAACTTTAGAAAGTTCAAAGAGGTTCTGCCTCAACTTTGTGGTGATGATTAAACCAGTAATCTGCGATGGTGTTCTATTAGTTTGAGCCATTCTGTCAGTTGCTATTGTAATTTGTCCACCTCCACGTTGCTGTGATGCTCTTAAAGATAAAGCTCCATTTTCTGTTTTAAATTTATCTGCAGCACCTTAACCTTCTGCCACTATGTAAATGTGTAATACAGTTTTATTAGACTCTTATCTTCTCTGTTATTGTGGCCATTTTAGAAAAAGAACATGCTGCCAAAAATGAATCCAAATACAATGCACAGCAGAGAACATAACTAACATCTTCAGATGAGAAGGTTGATGCCAATCTCATATTGGTCCATTAAAATAAGAAGTTGATGTCAATAGTTGATTAGTTTAGCTTAGCTTAGTTTAGCATTAAGACTGGAAGCAAGAGTAAACACTTTCTGGTACCTCTAAAGTGCACAAATTTAAAAATCTTTCATTCTCAGAAAACTTAAGTGTCAAAATGTTGTGGATTTTCATAGAAGGAAACTGCGCACTGTTTTCCTGTAGTTAACAAGACCAGAAAGACACATTTGCTCAACTAAAAACTAAATCAAGGACAGATATGAAGGTGGTCTCGATTTTCTCATCTAACTTTCACCAAGGAACAAAAGCGTAGTTCTCAAAATGTGAAACTATTCCTTTAAAAAGTTGAAACATCCCCTGAAACCAGCCAGCCATTGCTTGTTCAAAAGCTCTCTGTTCTTCATTGTAGGTGAACAACTTGTTTGCTTGTACAGTGACTCAGGATAACATGAAAGGTCAGAAACAGGATTTGGAAGACAGCTGTTCGTGTTGTAAATATTGACTGAACTGTAGTGGACCATGGGGAAAACATGTGAATTGTTAAAGTGAGCTGTAAACCCCTTTAAGTGGTGTGTTTGCTTTAAACATTAACCTGTAACTGCCTGCAGCATGCATGGGGTTTGGTGCTTCCGGGTATTGTACATCTGTTTCCTTTCTTTACGAAAGATGAATTACAAGATTTACTGTATATCTATTGTTATATTTTACGAGCTTATGAATTGTGTGTGTTTTGTGTGCCATAGTACAATGTGAACACTGTGAGTGTGTATGTGTGTGCTTATATCGACATGTCTCTATAAACACAATACATTGTCCAGTCTCAGGAGGGATCATTTTCATGTCCCCTCCTCTTCCTCCTCCTCCAACCCTCAGGAATGGAAGACATTTCTTGTGAGAACAAACCTTTAATTGTCTGCCCTGTCGACATGTAAGGGAAGTGATGCGTTATATTATATCATCACTCTCCTTGACGTCCCCTGAATGACCCCAGAATCAACGATTTAGCTAAATGGACCTATTGTTGCTCACAATTTAATCTTAACCTTTCAGTCATCTGATGAAATATCTATGTGACTTTAAAAAAAGTCACTTCCTGTGTCTATTTAACTGACATCACAGATATCTGATCAGGATTGACACAGGCTCCAGTTACAGCCTACTCCTAACGGCTACGGTCGATGGAGAACATCCACCATTCCGGTCGAGCCTTAAACTGTTACTGCGCTATCTCTTTTGTTCCTCCCTCTTTGGCAGCACCAGAGGGGAGAGCTGAAGAGGGACTGCAGCTGAGTGACAACACTGACTGAATTACCCTTCACCCTGTGAGGGTGCAAGTTTGGGTCACTTACTATCGACAATCCTCTGCCGAGCCCTGGAGTAGCTTGAGGGAAGAAGGGAGGTATTGTTGTCCTTTTTTTCTGCTCCTATTATTGGCCTAAATGTTGCTGCAGTTAGACAAAACACACAGAACTACAACTCAGAGCCAAAGAAAGTAAAGTGAGCATACAAATTTTCCCAACACAATGTCTGCATTAGCCTATTCTCCGGTGGAGATGGTGGGGCACACATTCTTTCCAGTGACTGACAACTAAATCAGCTGTGGAATTACAACGCTATTTCTCCCTTTGTACATGTTTCCTTACACAAGCTGGGCCCATATTGGATAACTAATTAGGCAAAGAAAGTAAAGTGCGAAATCCTGTATCGCTGAAAGGTTTGAGAGGGGGAAACAGTCATGCATTCTCAGACAAGCGACTGTTTGGTGGACCTTATTGATTCTGAGGCAGAGGCAGAGATCAATGAAAAGAAACAGACTGAGACAAAGAGTGGCATTTAAGGGTGGAAAAAGCTGACATTTTCTCCATCACTGTCACAGCCGCGGCCATAAAGCAGCAGCAAATATTAAAACATTTCTCATCTGCGCGGGAGTATTGGCAGCAGAAATTGTTTTCTCCGCGGTGTGATACTCAGGCTGAACTCCCAGTAGAATCCCTGGGGACTGCAGATTGGTGCCTGTGACATATCGGCTCCAGCATTTACACACACCTGCCACTCATTCCCAAACAGCCCAGGAGCGGGGCTGTAGAGGGCAGATAGCAGACGAGGAGGCTGTCGGTTGGACTGCTGTCAAGGTGGGTAGGTGTGGTGGAATTCATCACTGATAACGCGCTTATGTTTGCAGGCCGCATAGAGTGCTTCTATTAGTCAGCAATGCCCTCGACGCTGTATGCCAGTTATGCATATGTAAGGAGCATGTGTGTTTATGTGTGAATAACGTTTCTTATCCGTGTCTGTGTGCGCTTGTGTTCATGCAGCACCATTAGTGAAGAGCACAGGCATGTGTGCGTAAAATATATGTTTATGCGTGCACACTAACCAGATTGTGTGTAATTATGAGTGTGTGTCCTGTCCTTCCAGTGCTCTCCCTGAGTCTTGAACTCTGAGTGACACGGGTACTGCAGGGTCATATGTCTATTTGTGGGATAAATGATATTATGCTACACTAAGAGAATTACGCAGAGGATGTCCCTTGGAGTCACCAGGCTCAGCGATCAGTCATAGTTACTTTGTGTGTCTCTTAAGCCCCTCTATCTGTACTCATCCACTGGTCTGGAACGGGTGTTAAATGGATCCTCGACCACATCCTGTCATTATGAGCTTATGATCTGAGCCTTATGACTGAGACTATGAGAGACAGAGAGGGAGAACAACGCAGAAGGAAATTAAGAGCGAGAAATCATTGAAAGAATACAGCACATTCATTTTTGCAGTGTTCATTCATGCACCCTCCTTTTTGCATCACCTCTGTGTGCACAATCACCCATACCTCCCTCATCCCAACTCATCATGTCCCCATCTCATCTCCCTCTGCTCATATTTTCCTTCATCCCTCCCTCCCATTTGTCTCCCCTTTCGTTCTTCCTCCCTGAAAAACCTGCTCTCCCCTGCCTGCCTGCCCGCCCCGCAACTTTTCCTTCACCTCCCTCCTCCCTCGCTCGCTCCTTCCTTCTCACTCCTTCGCTCTCCCTTGGTGGTATTTGATAGCAGTAAAGCAGGAAGCAGGAGAGCAAACAGCAGGTGAACCCACTCTAATACTCAGCTGTGCCATCTGCTGCAGTCACATGACCGAGATGCAAGCCCGCTCTAACGCCATGATGCCCCATCATACCTGACACATCGATCAATCACGACCAAAGAGCAAGACAGAGAGAGGGAGAGAGAGGAACAGAGAGCTAGAGAAGTCAGAAAGAAATGAAATAGAAATCAAAGTGACATTAAACACTGTATGTCCTATGAATGAAACCAGCCAGTTATGACTGAATATATTACCTTGTATGACTTGTAATTATGGCATCTCATCAGGACTAGTTTGCATTATTAAAAGGTTATATCTGCAGCAGTGAACTGCATAATCTTTTAAATTAGGTCCAAATAGAAATCAAAATTGGCAAAACAACTTGGAAAATGTTTAGGAAAAATGTTCAATTCTTTATTAATCGCTGTAATTGTAGGTCATATAACCCAAATACCAATCGAAATCTGGCCACTGAAGTGTGATTGGTGTGTGTTTGTGCAACAAATGGACAAAACAATAAAACACAAACAATAAAAATGAAACCAAAAGTTCTCTTATTTAACCAAAAAGGAAAACAAATTAAGGGAAAACCAACAAATCTCTGCTTCAACTCAAATGTCTCGATCGGGTGTGAAGAACACATTCAATTACAGCAAGAGTGGCCACAGGAAATGATTTCAGTCAAAACTGTCCCTACCACAATTAAGCTGTGTTAATTATGTATTTCATTAAGTAAGTGGATTAGAAGCAGTGCTGATGAAATCATAACGGGGTTTGCCGAAGGCCAGGCTGCAGAGAACAGACAGGAAACGACTGATATCTCTCCCTCTTGCTTGCACTTCTCTCTTATACCCTGAAATAACCCTATAAATACTTAACACCTTTACCCACCTATCTGGGTTGTCTTCATTCGAACACAATCACCTGGTCCCTGTATCTGCATACCGTTTTTGTGTCGGATCATATAGTGTAATTGTGCCATAGATACTGTTGACATCCACATGCTGTTTGCAAGTCCTCTGCCAACGATGAAGTCTCTCCATTTCATCTAAGCCAGTTCATTACCATTCAGGTGCAAAAAGGAGATAAAGCGAAATGCAGATCGCTCTTTCTGTCTCCCCCTCTTTCACACCCTTACTCTCTCACTCACTCACTTGCTCACGTGCACTCTTTCATTCTATCTCTCTCACCCGTTCTCTGTGTTCTCTGATGTTTTATTTGATATCCCACAATAAAGCCTCTCTTTGAACTGCCATCAATTGTGTATGGATTTTTCCTCTGAGGAGAAACAGAGAGCTGTCTGAAAGGGCTCCAGTCCCGCAGGCTGCCTTCATATTGATGCAGAGGAGTATTGCCATCCTCATTGCTGGATCAATCACTCACGTCACTGTTGTTTTATGGCTGGGGCCACTTCACAGAAAGAAGCCTGACAACATCACCGCAGAGGTTTGCAAAACGATACAGCTCTGATAGTTGAGGAGGGTGGAAGAGGCGGTGGAGGGCTGTAGGAGGCTTTTCGGAGGCTAGAGGAGATGAATTTAGATTCTGTAACTGTCACGCACACGTGCTGGCACATATCTCTTTTCTCTACAGCTGTGGGAGCCTCTGGTTTATCGTATGGTGTGGTTAAGTCAAACATACAGCACTGAGAAAACCACAGGATGTTGATTTCGGTCACCTTGTGGATGCAAAGTCTCTTTGTGATGTTACCCCACTTCCATTTCTTGTCTGTGTGTTCACTTTAAGTACATTTTGTAGGTGGTGCTAAGCCTCTCAATTTACTCTCACAAAGTCTCGACTTACAAACAGCATAGTAAATAGGCTCAATAAAACAGCAACTACCTGAGCTTTACACATCATCATTTATTCCTGTCCTTTTTAAAAGGAAAATTCCAAGATTTTTTCATATTTTTTTTTCCAAATATTTCCCTCCACATATTTTATCATGTCACCACCTCCGTTGTAAAGATTTGTGAAATACAACTCTTTTGGGTGTGCAAGCCACTCACAGCTTTCGGAAAAACTTAGTAAACTTAATAGAATAGATTCAACCCAATCTGTGTCTTTGAGTCCAACTGAAGGCAAAATTCTTGTAGCTGCTGCAGCAAACATAGTGCAGCACTGACTCTGGGAACAGCTGTAGATTTTCAGATTTAAATATTTTTGATCTGAGGTGATGTAGATAATCATCACCTTTTTTACTACACACACACACACACACACACACACACACACACACACATTAGTCCACCATATTCATATTTGGGGGGCCATTAGCCACGACTAGAGTCCATCTTCAGCAAATATTTTCAGTGGATCAAAGCTGTGATGGTGTGTACATGCCTCATCTGTCGTTTTTTTCCAGACATATACAATCTTCTTGTGTTAACTACTTCTTATCTAGCATGCACACAAGCAAAATAAAAAGCAAGCCACTGCCTCACACTAATGTCAACAAAATGTCATGCCCATGAATATAGAGGGAAAGTTAGTTGGGGAATTGATCATAAAATGCAGCCTGAAGTTAGTTCACACAAAGCACAGTGTTACAGCTGATGTAATACTCAAATTATTCAATATTACATCAGCTGATTGGTGCCAGCTTCTTCACTCATGCTCGGTATCATGCATCTGTTTGACGACTATTCCTCTGCTGATTTCCTCATGGAGCACTGCTTGCTGCTGCTGCAACTCCCAACTTTCTCCACCAAGGTCTAATGTAGATGTATGTTTGCATCTACGGTTGTATACCATGATGTGATAAGGGGTGTAGTTGTCCCAGCAGAATCCTTGTTGCTGCTTGAATTCTCTCTCCCTCAAATAGCAGAGCCCCTGCTGCCAAATGTAACTGTGTCATAAATGGTCAATTCCTCGAGCATAAAGTGGATTTGCTATGCTATGCCTCTCAGTACAACAGGTGCAGGGATTTCTCTGGTTCTAGGGGCATACTTCATGTGTTTACTTTCAGCTGGATGAAAGATTTCTGTGAATTTAAGTTTTTTGGAAAACTGTGGGGAGATTACACCCCTTGTGTTCTTGTCTGAGTCATTGCCTCCGGTAATTCTGTCATACATGAGAATGTGAGAAGAGGACGTAAGCTGACAAATACGGGAATTTCCTTTTAAAAAATACCAAAACTTGTCATCCTTCAGCTGGACATAACAGGACAAGAAGGTTGATTGGCTTTTGGTGTTCAGCAATCTTATGAAAGTTCAAGTTCAGTTTTGGTCAACTTTACATCTGACAAGCTAACTGACAGTTATAATATCATCTGAGCTTTACAGGTTGACATCTCAGCAGGGAAATAACAGGCTTTTCACGAGTTGTTGATCCAGTTAATGGCAAACTCAATGCACTATGACTTAAGTTCAGCCATGGTTGTCCTTGGTCTGGTCCCAGTTTGGCCTGACCTGTTCACAGCCAGTGGAGCCTGGTCTTTGAGGTGCAGTAGCAGACACCAGAGTCCCTCTACAGCCATCAGTCATCGCTCTCACTCTGAACTCTATATGACCTTCCCCTCTGCTCTGGAAGACTAGTTGGCTATGTGCACTCTGGCATTTCCATATTCACCTTAAAGGGACAGGACCCACTTTATTTCTGAATGAACCTCGGTGGGAAGTTTCCTCTTTCAGCACCTATTAGGTATCAGAACTGACCAGAGAGCGGTAAGAGCAGGGGGAGAGAGAGAATGGATGAGGCCTGGTCGGAAAGAAGTGAAAGTCTTCATGTCCTGGTGAATGGCCCTTTAATTCCCTCTCCTGACAGAAGGCAATGGCAGCCTGGAGGAGGGTCAGGACACCAGTTGGCATGAATAGACACATTTTTGTCTCGTCTCCAACTTTCTCTGCTCCGTGCCTCCACTGACTGTAACATCTCATTTTTTCCCCCAAGCTGGAAGTCTCAACAGCCATTCTCTTGTCATTGGAAGGCGGGCAGGCAGCTCTCTGTCTCTTCACTCACAGATGAATAGAAAACATTGTGCCAAAAGCTTCAGAGTCACCAAGCTGTTTTCGATTGCATATAAAATACTGAATTTGAGAACATGTTTGAAAATGACAGGCTGATTGGCTGTGGTCATTTCAGGCTGTGTGGGCCTCATTTTTTCCTGTGTTTCATCAGTGGGTGCATTCATCCATTCAGGATAGATTGAAGCAGTAGCCTTTAATAAAGTCACTAGGCTTGAAAATATATGAATAAAATGACATCCACTGCCTTGGATGGATCAAATTGACTTATCCTGGTAATAGCCCAAGGATAATGTGTGCGTGTGTGCGAGTGAGAGAGAGTGTGTCTGTGCAGAGAGAGAGAGAGAGGGAGGAAAAAAAGAGAAAAGAGCAGAAACAGAGATGAATATAGTGGTAAGACAAAGGCAGGAAAGACAGGAATATCAGAGAAATAAAACAAACTTGACCTAAGGGGACAGAATTCAATGAAAACCTGGAGCTGGACACATGACTTTGAATCTTATTTGTATTGGTGAAAGTGACCTATCTCAGGCGCAAGCATTATTAGGGATGCTGGGAAGGAGAAAAACAAAGCCATTAAAGGAGAGAGCAGAGGAGGAGGAGTGACAAACTTGATCCTAACAAAGTTAAAGGGTTATTCAGCACAAAACATCAAAATTATGAGTCAAATTTCTCCAATTCTACAGCAATTTGATCACGCTGAGCCACTGAGGACTCCCAAATCCAATGATACACCAGAGGAGGCATGAAGAGTTGAACAAAGGGGACAATGATGACAAAGAAAGTTTCATATTTCAGTCAATTACAAGAAAAAGAAATAGAGAATCTCATATCTTGATCCCATCTTACTGCTTTCCCCTGATTTTCCCTATTTTTCTGTCCTCGTTTGGCAGATGGGTGTTGGACTGTGATTTTGACAGTCGTGGTTGTGAACCACAATAATGACAGTCAGAAGCGATGGCTGTACAAGGAGACACATGTCTGTTCTCTGCTCTTCAGATGTCCAGCTTAAACTCCTGCTATGTGTGAATAAAGAGGACAGGAAGTGGCAGTTTGGCAGCTCCAACCAGGAGTGTCACTCTCAATTGCGTCCCCTGCCAGCTCCAGACACATCGCACGGCCGAAGAGGTCACGGGTCTGACTCCTCTTTTTCTCTCTCTCTCCATCTCTTCCTTTCCTTCTCTCCCCTCTTTCGTCTGTTTTACAGGACATTCCATTTCAATGCCACCTACGCAATGCATAACAGTCAAGGAGAAGACAGAATGATGTACGGAAGACACGAGCCAGAGCGACGGCGGCACATTTTTTGAACGGTCCGATAAAACATGAGGCTTGTCTTGTCAGATTACCCTGACACCCTGTGTCAAAATCCCTGCCATGTCTCCGTGAAGCAGAGAAGCAGATGTCCTGAGTTCGCCTTCCTCCTCTGGACAGAGCTGTCAAGATTTGCTCGTGAAGGACACTGAAGACAGCCCAGATGGAAAGAATGAGTTGTCTGAGGTTTAGCTTGTTTCTCTGTCAGGAATGAGGCTTATGATGAGAAACAGTAAGCTCTGTGTTAAAAAAAAATTTGTTGGACTTTCTGTTAAAGAAGTTATTCATCTTAACAGCTCACACAGCTGAGTGTTAAGTCTTAAATAGTTCCTTTTGCGTGAAACTAAGTCTGCCAATTCAGCTTGTTTTGAGAGCAGTTTTGTGTTAAGCATCACTTTCTTAGTAATGTTATTTACCTAAATCTGTTATTCAAAACAATGACATTTATTCCTAGAAAAATCCTGAAATGCTAATAGTGTTTAAAAAAAAGAAAATGTGCTATTGAATATACAACATGAAAATGACGCCAAAATGCAGTGGTAACTGTATTCATTCACTTGTACTTTTTACCCCACTATGTTTATTTCACAGCTATAGATACTAGTTACTTTTCTAACTGAGATTTCATGTATAAACCATAAGATCACTGCATTAAATATGATACATAGTTATAGTTTAATCTACCCATCAGTGCATCATTCATCAGAAATAATATTTCACCCAGAATACTTTGGGGTTTAATACAACCAGAAATAGTCCTTGAGTAGCCACTTTGTCAGAAGTATTACTGGATTACAGACATGAAAAACAATTAAATCCAGAGTGGAAATGGCGGACTCCGCCACTAACTATGAAACCAACTATATAGATGTGATATTACAAAATGTAATGCATTGAGTTGATTAAAAATGCTGACCATAAATAGTATCACAAACAGGATAAGAAAATCTTAGCGATTCTAACTTTAAGTAACATTTTGAATCCAGGAATTTTACTTAATGATAATAAACAAAAATCCACTTTTAGAGTAAGGTATTGCTACTTTTATTTAGATCTAAGTATTTCCTCCACCTCCACTCAAAGCACTATGTACTTTTTGCATTGCAGGCCTCGGCCCACTCACACTGAAAGTCATACTAGTGGTTCTTTTCTTCAGATGTCAGTTCCTACACTAGCTGCTGATAAAACAAAGCTCGGCAGTTATAACATTATATATATTAAATTCGGGAACCTAGATTAAAATGCACTCATAAATGTCATTTGTATCTGATAAGGAATGGTTCTGATGATAATAAGCCTTTGCCAAACAGAAGGGGAGTCAAATGGATTTTGATTCCACTCCAAATCATTCAGTAGCTTCCCACTAATGTAACTTGATCAGAGCACTCTCAAATCCGAGCTCTGTGAAATGACAGTTGAGATTAATTTTGTCAGCCTTGTAATCGCGCCTTATTGATGTGTTTCCTGTGAAATGGCACATTGGAAAGAGCAGCTTCAGCCACGGGGCAACTGTGTTTCATATAGTAGTCTTGGATGGACATTTGATGTTGACCTCCTGATCGCACACCTTCATACTGTCGGGCAGGCACGCACACACACTCACAGGTAATGCTCTATTATGCTGATTTATTGAAGGTTAATTTAATCACTCTTGTAATACCTGACCAGAGGGTGTTCTTACCCGTGAAAAACCCAAGTAGCAGGAAAAAAAAGGAGGAAAACATGACAACAAATCAAAAAGTGATTTCATGAAGGTGGCACCAGAGACAGGCCAATCCATCAGAAGGGCGGCAGAGTGTGGACGTGTTGCCACGCGTGGTGCCAGGCGAGGTGCCAGGCGGTCCAAGGCACATCCTCCATGCCAGCGCCCTGAGGCTGTGTGTCCTCGTCACAAGGACAGAGAGGTCGTTAGGACCAACTGCACTAAATCACATACCTCCTCCCACCCACTGTCATGGCCGACAAAGCAGGTTGGTGCAGAAATAACTGGGAGAGCAACTACTGGTCAAATCGACTGGTTTGCTCCGAGTAATATACATCACATCCTTTTATTCCAATTGATACAGTGATATATGATGTTGTTATGACACTTCCCCTGCTTTTGAGAGCACCCCAATGTCAACAAGGCTTTACACAGAGTGAATGATTCCTCCTAAATGCATTTTAGAGTTTTGCACAAATACATTTTCTGAGCTAAGTAAACAATGCAGGCCATTATCTAGATGTATTGTTTATGCATTTTGCGCTCCGCGGCTGAGCAAGTGAGTGAGAGAGCAGCAAAGAGAGACAGAAAGACAAAGAAGGAGAGAGAAGAGAGAGGGGGAGAGGGAGAGAGACAGCCTCCTTCTCCAAAAGACATCATCTCTGTGAACAGCACAGGCAGATTTTCCATTCCGTCAGCATTTTTCTTTACGTGCCGAACAGATAGCTAAAGGTACCACTTAATGTGATGGGAGACAGGATCTAATGGATTGATACACAGGTTTTGACATGCTATTTGAGCATGGAGCTCGCTATAATTGGTCATGTCATTGTGCATTAAACTAACGATATATAGAGCAGTGCCCTGAGACGAGTATCTTTAGCAAATCTGTCAGATATCACACCAAAATGCCTCTGACAGCTATCTCAGGCAGCAGCAGAGCACTGCAACACAGCAGCATGAAAACCTGCACCCACTATTTGAAGGCACATTTGGAAATCAGACCACCTTAAACTCACCTCTCCGTCTCTTTCTCTTGGTGTCTCTGTCTCCATCTCTTCCTCTCACAAAGCTTAGCGTGTTATTGTTAATTTGTTTGTGCCATCTATGTAAATAATATCATACTGTTGTTGATACTATAGAAATTAAACACAATGTTTCCTTTCTGGCACAAATGGAGACAGGCCACTGACCTTTATATTGGTTGTCACAGATGCGCGTGACTCCTCCCATACATTAGAGACAGGGGTCAGAGGTCTGAGGTGAAGCTAACTTCACCTCTACCCATGACTCCTGTACTGCTGTCAGAGCACATCATGTCATTTTTGGTATGGAGGCTGCATGAATGGACAACACTTACATCGTCTTCCATCTTGGCACGCGAGGATTTCGGGAGTCTCAGAGCTTATTTGTAGCCAGCGACATGGTTGTTCATCAAATTATGATGTCAGGCCAGAGACACTCAGAGGAAATTTTGATTTGTTGTTCCTTTTTAATAGCAGTTAACCCATTTTATCCTCTTAACCTGTTGATATTTTTAAGACTTGACTCTGATTAACGTGGAGCATTAAAACACAAGAGAGAGCTGGCTTCTATAAATCATACTGAAATCACAATTTATGGTTTTCCAGAGCCGCATACTTGTGACATTGTGGATCAGTTTACACAACTGTACAAGCACACTAAGACAGGAGCAATATATATCAATGTGCTCTGAAGACATCTGCCACTATTTTGGCAGCCATTTTGTTTTCCTAAATACATAGCCTCTCCTCCTCAGCTGTCTGTCTGTCGGTGCTGTCAGCCACTCTTGTGTGATTGGTCTGATGGGCTTGATGCTCATCACTCTGTCAGGCTCTGCTCGCCTTTCATTAGTCTGGGCCCCTCCATCCGCCACACTCACACAAATCACATTGACATCCAAACTCCTCAGATCCACAGAGCAATTTAACTGATATTCATTAGAGGGATGACAAGAGCTGATGGGAGATCTGTGGAGTGGAGGAGTGGGGGGACTCATTCTCCTCCTATCCTATCCCTGTCCTGTCCGCCTCCTTTCTTCCCCCTTCACTGCTGACTTTGTTTTAGGAGCATTGAGGCGCATCGGCGTCTATAACTACCCAGCCCTCAAGGATAGTCGAGACAAAAGAACAATGGATAACACATCTAATCTCCTCTTTATTATCACAGAAAAATACAATTGAGAGGAGTTTTGTGTTTTTCATGCTAAATAATTGGCTACAGCAGATACACAGTTTCTACATTGCTCTGCTCTAACAGCCACTATAATGCTCATCCAAGCAGAAGTCCAATCATTTAGCCCTCTCCCTCCAGCCCCTCATTAACCCCCAAAGTGTCAACTATCTCATTAACGCCCCCAACCATCCTCACCCCGAGTCCATCACTAAGCCTAAAGCATTCATCAACACTTACAGTGTTGAAAAAAAAAAAAACTGATCATGTCTGAGAGATTTGAGTTTTATATCTGCACAGACTTGGTAAGCTTGGAAAACTCACAAGATATTCAATAAGGCAGCTCAGCCTTTTTCATTTGCATTATCAATGGCTACCGGTCTGAATCCCATCTTTCAATTATCATCCTTTGTTAAGGGCTTTATTCTGCTTGTCAGATGTGAGTCATCACTGGGTTCTCCCACAACGTTAGACCAATGTATCCTAAACGTTGGAGGGCCGGGAGCAAGTCTGAGGCGGTAATGAGTTTGTGTGAGAAGACGGGGTCAGGACACAGTGTGTGTGTGTTAATTAATCTGTTCCCGGGTGGGAGGAACTGAAGCGAGATGATGAGATTTAAGAGAGTAAATGGGTGTGCTGCACTCGAGCTGTCCTCTGTTGAGTGAGCGAGCAGGGTTAGAGGCTGGGCAAATGGCCGTCACCATAGTAACCAGATAACTTCCCCCGGCCCCAAGTCACTCAGTCAGTCAGTCATGACAAGCAAAGCCTGGGAACATCAAACACAAAGAACATGGTGTCCCCAGGCTTCTTAAAATAAGACAAAGGTAGATGGTAGAGAATCTGTGGAGTAAATGTGTGTGTGTATGTCTGTATGTGTGTGTGTGAGCCTTTATCATGCATACAGAAAAACATTAAAAAAAGGAAAAAAAAAAAAAAACTTTCTCATTACATGGCACTGAGCCTGAATTGTGACTACTCTGATAGCATCAACACCTGCCAGTAATATTGTTAGATCCAAAATCCTGCTTTGAGGGAATAGCACCTGTCTGTGCATTCTGCACCACTGTCAGCTTGTCTCAGCGCGCGTATATAGGATCTGCTTTATTTTTTCCAAGGGACAGTCTTGGAGTCCAGGTGTGTGCCAGATCTGCTGTCTGTGCCCAGGGCTCCTGATGGCATCCAAGCCCCCGTGGTAATCAGCCCACTCTGCCTGCTGTTGCAGCCCGCCTGCCTCCTCCTCCTCCAGTGGCTCGTTTCAGAAACATCTGGTGGTTTACATGCAGCACACACCACCTGCCAGACGCCTTGCAGGCAGTGGCACCGCTAGCACCTCCCGAGTCCGCCCGACAACAACGCGACGACACAGAAATCACCAGGAATATCTAGACAAATTGTGGTTGCAAAGACAACTGTGGAGATAAATGCTGAGGGTTTTTAAGTTCTGTTCAGGGTTTCTGCAGATGTCTGCTTGTGAGCAATCTGTCAGATGACTTGTAAATGCTTAGTCATTACAATGTGGGACAACAATTGGGAGGGGTGTGGTTTTTTTTTTCTTTTTTCTAAGATGCATGATGTTCCAGGAAGCCAGGTGAAAAATTAGATAACAGCTTGGAAACTACATTTTGGACAGTACTGAGATGTGTCACTTACCTCACCTCATTACCAAACTGCCAAGAAATGTCGCTTGTTGAAATATTGCTTTTTAAATTTAAGTTTCATGATCCACCTTTATCTACAAATTTCTCTGATTGGCAAATATGAGAGAAAACAAATGTTTTATGCAGCAGTTAATTCAATTTAATCATAGAAGCACAAGGCATTAACATATTTGTATTTTTTTTTTATCAAATAACATTTATAAAACTATTGTGCAAAACAATGTCCTTTTAATCTTCTTCAAAGGCTCTGCACCAGTGGATAGTCATAGTCCTCTTAAATTAGGAAATATAACAAGTATGCATAATTTAAACAGCAAGTTGTAAGCTTATACACTATATGTACATTTTTACACAGACCTGGATTTTAAGTGCCCCTTACTCAATGATAAAGAACAAGGCAGCTTTTACAATCAGCAAGAAAATCAATAGGCTGTACAGAGAAAACTATAAAAACAAGCAATGAACTTTTGCTGTTTGGCAGATTCTTTTAAAGGAGCGTTCCCAGGCATTTGGCTGTTTTAAAGTGTTGGAAAAATGACCAGTGGGCATTTAAAAATCTGGACAGGACAGGACATGACTGTACAAACGTAACATTAAAACTTGTTGAACATGCAGTCTACCAGCAAATCAAAACCAAACTCACAAAAATACAAAATAAATACAATAGTCAATACATTTCAAGTTATTAGCTGACCTTCTAGTCAAGAGATTCCCCATTGAATTTGAATTTGTCCACTGTTGTCTCACATTAGCAAAGGTATACATAGAGTGAGGGAGACAACAAATTGGACTGAATATCTCTGACCTACAGTATATTTTGATGTAAAATAAATGTCTTTTGAAAACACAGAGAAATCAGAAATGTTTATAGGCCAAATAGATGTAAACATCTTGTGCTGATGTTTTCAACAGTAGTTTGTGGCATCTTTGTGCATCACCACACCTTGCAAATATTCTCTGTTTTGATTTTATTTTTTTTGTTTTTAACAGTCATTCTACATATGTTTTCCAGTATGTCTACTGCTGAGAGTAATTTAGTGTTTCTCTAGTTCGCACACATATAGCAGATGGTCCTCTGGAGACTTCCCATGGCTCTTGCTGAGGTGAAGCTTGATGGCGTGCTTAGTGGCAAATTTACGGACACAGAGCTGGCAGCGGTACACCGCCCCATTACTACTGCAGTCATCTTGTGATTGTGGAGAGAGGAAGGACTCCAGGGGCACAAGTTTCTCAGTGAGAGAGTGGGAGTCCCTGACAGTCTGTTTGGGGGACAGCTTGGCCAGGTCCCTAATCCTGAACCCTAGGTGGGCTTCCAGGTGGCACACATAAGCTGCTGGGGTTCGGATCTGCGAGGCACAGTCACTACAGAAGAATATAGGCTGACCGGAGTCCAGGTTCTTTAGGAACTTGGTTCTGCCTGTTCTTCTTAGCTGGTACTTGACGTTAGCCAGCCAGTGGCTGATGGTGGTCATAGAGAGACCTGTGAAACGAGATACATGCATTCTTTCCTGCGGGCTGAGGTCATTAATGATATACTTCCCCTCAGATGTCTGCCTCAGGCTTGAAGCGAACTGGGCCTGCAGAAGAAGGAGGTGCTGGGGGTTCCAGTTGGAGTGACGGCCCTTACGTTTGTGCCCGTGCAGGGACGCGTCCTCGTCATCATGAGTAGATCCCACGACCTCAGCTTTATCTGTGACCCGGGACCGTGAGGGAGGCTTTGGGACATGGTGGGACTGTGTCAGGTTCCTCAGCATGTCTGAGATATCTGACAATGCATTTTCATGTAGAGGACTGCTGGATGTGTAGGGAGAGACCACTGTTAGCTTTGCAGGGGTAACAAGGGAGGAGGGGGAGATGGAGGAAGCTGTGGATGAGGGAGTTAGGGGAGCCGAGCCTATGGAGCCTCCTCTTTCACTTTTCCCTTTTGTCAGGTCCATAGGCTGGTCATCGCTGGGCTGGCAAAAACTATTATCAACTACACTTTCTGTCTTTTTGGTCTGTGAGGGAGGAGCGGCCACAGCAGCTCTCTCAGCCATGCTCTGGCTGAGCCTAGAGAGCAGGCTCAGGGGATCTTGGTTTGGCAAGGAGGGCTTGGCTGCTTTCCCCAAATGAATGTTCATTACTGACTGAAGAGCACTTAGAGGGTTGACAAAGGGCTGCTCTGGAGGAGTATGGCCAGTAATAATGGCGGTACTGCATCTCAGCGTCGAGGCGAGCGGGGACTTGACTGCTGTCTCTCTCTTGGGTTCTGTTGCCGGGGATGCTCTGTCGCTATGGCTTCCCCTGTCACTATTGGCTGGGGTGACTGCCCTCCATTCCCGAGGTGAGTCAGCCTCTCCTCCCTTATGTGATTCTCCAGCTTCACTACTGCACGGGGAGAGATGGTTCTCCCTCTTAGGGGACATCTGCTTCACCCTTTGCTCTACTTTTGCTACTTTCTCAGTCACTTTTTTCACTAAGTCCTCCATTGCCTGGAAGTTGTTGCTGGGGAAGGGGGAGGACTGACTAAGCGGTGGGGAAATGAGGGGATGGTTCTTGGACAATGCTCCATCCCCTCCATTGAATAAGAACTTCATTGGGGAATTCTTTTCCATGCCGGCCTGTTGGAGCTTGAGGGCACTAGGGAACTGGTAGGCTGCATGGATACTAGGGTAGCCCCCCCAGCTTGGATTCCCACTCTGGGCCTTGTTAATGGCTGAGGTCACAGTGTTTTCTAGTGATTTGAGAATATCCAAGCCCCCTTTAGGACTCTCCTTCAGGTCCTCTTCAGTAAGATAGTTATACTTTGAGATGTCATATTTTTCCTCCTTCTCAGCATCTTCCTCCTTCCCAATGGAAACTGCAACTTGCTTTTCGTTTCCAACAGCCTCTTGCTTAGTGCACTCCTCCTCGACCTCCTCCTTCTTGATCTCTTTGAGAGGAGGGGAGGTGGCGGGGGGAGTTGTGGTAGTTTGAAGAGGTGGAGGGGAGAAGGTGGAGGGTGCGAGTGGGACGGACTGGACCCTCTGTTCGGTAGGTGTGGCAACCCTCACGGGATTGGGGGAAGTGGCTTCAGGAAGTGTTTTGATTCTCTTTCCCACAGAGCTGGTCACCCTCAGGAAGTGTCCTGTCACCATCATGTGGGTTCTCAGCTCTTGCAGTGTATTGTGGGAACTCCCACACTCCATACACTTGAGGATCTGGAATTTGTTGGACTCAAACTGCCAAGCATAGCTAGCGCCGTTCTGGTGGCCATAGCGGTTATTGGGGGTGGTGTAAGGGCTTGAGGAGGGTTTCTGTGAGGGTTCACTCAGGTCTGCCTGTGGGTGCTTAGCTTTAGGGGTTCCTTCTCTAGAGCGTGGTGAGGCAGTGAGGTCCAATCCCACAAGCCCCCTTTTCTTAGAAGACATTATTTTGGCTGCCACAGGGGCCATGGGCTCCTTCAGAGGCACTTTCTGGTAGTGTTTGGTCTTGATCATGTGGACGCTGAGGTCCTGGAGGGATTCAAAGGAGTGCCCACAATACATGCACTTCAAAACTTTCTGGGCGTCCTCCTTCCCCTCCATTTCCAGCAGGGACCGCTTACGTGGTTTAGACCAGCGCTTTGCACCACTGCCTGCCCTATCCTGGTTGTCATCGCGGTAGTGGCCTGTGTCATTCATGTGAACTGTCAGCTCCACCAGGGTGTCATAAGCAGCGCTACAGCCCTTACAGCGGAATTTACTGGCCCCAGTGAAGATTGAGCCAAAAAGCTTTGGGTTTTGCCTGTGGAGCTGGACTGTACTAAAGAGGCTGGGCTCAGACTGAGCAGGGTGACGACTCTGGGGAGGATGCTGTTGCAGTGTCTTTGCCACTGCAGACTGGTGCCAGTCATAGCTACCACTGCTGGAGCTACTACTGCTACTAGTGCTATTGCTGCGAGTTGGCTTCTCTGTAGAAGCCAATGACTGCGCCTGTGGCGGTGTGGAATTAAAGTTCAGCGGTGGCCACAAGGGGCTGGTCAGGAAGCTCGAGTAGATAGCCTTCATTTGTTCTAAGGTGTCCATGCCTATGGGAGGTGTCTTAGTGCCACCATTCAGAGGTGCTGTGACCAAGATGCCCTCAGCTTTTCTGGAGGGGCTCTCAAAGTCTGAGAGCCGGTCACTGGTCTCGCTGACATGTGACTCACTGTCCATCTCGTGTCCCGAAAGCTCGGCGACCCCAGCTGATTCCTGGTCACATGCCTGCTCCTTGACAGGCCCTGCGCTTTGCTCCACAAACTCATCTTTCATAGGAAGGTCATCCTGAGGGGCTGAGGGCAGGTCGTCTGCTTCCGCCTCCTCATCCTCCACAGTGTGCTCTGTCAGCTCCTCGGGAGAATAGGCTGCAAGGAGAATGGAAACAAAGAGAGAAAGAAAGAGATGAGTTAAATTGCAGGGAGTGAAAACGCTATGTTAGAATAACTGGAGAAAAAGTTTCCCTGCTATGTGTGCCCGAGGACTCCCAGGGATAAATGAGCCATCTGTGTGGGAGCCTTTAAAGCTGAGCTGAGAAATTACAGTCATCCCATTTCACCTCATCAACCGTTGAGGTGTTATTTTCCTCTAGGCGAGCCTGTATTTATATACTACCCCAGCCACACGGAACTTATGCCTCCCCTCTTTTCACTCCTTCTATTGGAGGAAAACAAAAAAGAAATATCTTGGCAAAAACATAATGCGCCATTTTATTTATCTCAGGGCGCAACAGCTTGAAATGAAAACTAAATCTGAAATTAATGAAGCCCAATCTCACTGTGGCATTCTCCTCTGGGGTAATAAATGAGTTGGATCAACCTCCATCTGTCAGTTAATATGTCTGACGCCTCTTCATCTGCCTCTTCTCTGATTACACACACATACATGCAGACACACACACATACACACGCACGCAGACAAAGAGCATATCTTGAAGAATTTCAGGAGAAAGATGTCAGAATTTTGTTGTGAAATTTTGACATGTTGGAACTTCCAACAGTGTCATCTGGACTGAAGTGAGTTCATTAGTTTCTTAATATGTAGAAGATAGCCAACACTTGCGCTGCATTCTAAAAAGCAAACCTCACGAGTCCAAACAGGTGTTAAATGTCATGCAAACATAATACAAATAAATTTCACACATCATAAAAAAAGAAATGAACAAAGGGAGGAATAAAATGAGACTGAAAAACTAAAAAGAGGGGTAAAAAGGATGAGAGGAAAGTAAGGATCACATGATGGCTATACATTAGTGACCAGTCACTCTGCATGCTGGCACCCACTACTCACATGGAGGGAAATGATAAGTGTGTGTGTGTGTTTACATGTATGCACAGACACACAAACTCCTGTGTCTCCTGCGGTGGCGAGCCTAGCCACCTAATGCCAGCTCACCCACCACTCACCCCCTTCTTCCGCAGTGTCACCATGCCCCCCTCCCTCATTTCCTGTCCACCTCACTCACCAAACCGCTCAACTTAAGGAAAAACAAATAATCTCTGAAAACAGTGGACGGCCTGTGGACAGGTCTGAGGCCATTTGGACAATATTGTAAACTAAGACAAATGCCACAGAAAGAAGCTGTAGGTATAGGCTTTAATGGTTTGGGCACTCACACAGTTGGGCCTGTGCATGTGAACACACACAGATACACACACACGCTGTGACTAAATCCTTCATTCCCCCCACCGCCCAACACACACACGTCCAGTCTAAACAAAAATGTCATAGCTGAAATAACTCTCATTTCCAGTGCTAACAGCCAATCTCTAGGCAGCCATGCGGCTGGCGCTGGTCTGATTTGGGCCCTGGGGGCACAGTCAGCAGGCAGCCCCACTGAGAGGCCAGCCTAATGGAGACCTGGCAGGTGCGGCCCACTCTTCGTCCTCCCGGAGATTTGGTTTGTCACTGGGTATCCATTACCTGCCATTCTCCGCTGATAGGCCCCGACAGCCCTGATCAAAAGATGTCGTCGGGCCCCAGTCCGCTTGGCAGTCAGTGGCATGTCGTTTGTAAAAAGGGCCAAGCAGGGTGTAAATAAAATGACATGATCACTTCCCCGGCCCCTCATGTTCTGGACACAATTATGATAATGTGGACGTGGAGGGGAGGGAGGGGCCTGGGAGGGATGGAGAAGGGGGCGAGGAGGTAAATCGCTCAAGCTCAGGCAAACATGCAAGGGAGATATCTCACTGCTTCCAGTGCTCAAGCGACTGCCCACACCCTCTTTCCTTTCGCTTTACTTTCTCTTCCACTTCCTCTCTGGTAAGGTATTCATGTCAGATTCTCATTTGAAAGAGGAAATCCAGCCAGGATGAGGTAGTTAATGTGTTTGTGTCCTGACTAGCTGGTCACAGATGTCAGCTTGCATCAGGCGAGGCTGGCACATCGCTTGACCAAGTTGTCAGGTCACCTTTCTCTTTCTCAGCGAGAAAATATTCCACATATTTCTTCACGTTGTCTAGCTATTTCATCAAACTACCGCTACATACAATTTTGTGTCATGCTATCAAACCTGTAAGCCTTCTCAGGCCTCTCTCTGTGCCTACTTTGTAGTAAATGTTTTACATTTCATACTAATAGAGCTGCGGCCCTATAGGTTATTGTTCATTTGTCATTAAGCCTTGATAGCGCAGAGAGAGGGAGAGAAGTCCAAAAGGACCAACTATAAAACCTACAGAGTCTAGCCTGTGCTCCCAGGCAATTTAAAATGCAAAACAAAAACCATTATGTCTGAGCACTATCTGTTAATTTAATCCCCAATGACTGATAATCCATCACACAGGGCGACAACCACATCCAATTATTCTCCCTGGCTTGACTGACAACAGAGGTGATTTATCAAGCTAATAAAAGGTGATGGGAGTATAGAGGCCTCCCTTAGAATAAAAAAAAAAAAAGAAGAGGATTATGAATACAACAATACTCGTGGATGCAGTCTAAACTAATATCTAAGCATATGGTATAGGACCAATGTATGAGTTTTCCTGGTGTGTGTGGGTGTGTGTGTGAGAGAGAGACAGAGAAAGTGAGTGTGTGTTGTTGTAATGATAAAGTGAGCTGATGCCATGTGGGGAAAAGACAAGAATCATTAGGTTCCATGAATGATTCCTTGGGGGGGGGTAAGAAGGGTAGGAGGTGCACATTCACACAATCAACATCTCAGTCACGGCTTGCACAGAAATAACAATAACACGTTCACTCAAACACACAAGCTGCAGAAAACATACGGCTCACGCGAAGAAGGTACACAACCTAAAATACACTCTCACGTAATTATAAATAAAGGTAGTCAGTCAGTTATGACCCCCCACCCCACCCCACCACCACACACACACACACACACACAAACACACTCATACATGCACGTAGATGCAAGAGATGAGGAAAGATAGTGACATCTTGGCTTCCAGGAGGCATTCCTGTGGAGTATCATTTTCATAAACATAAGGGCCGCAGACGAGGAGGGAGAGATCATCTGATAGAAATACTGCAGTGCTGCTCTGACGATCAGGAACAACAGACAGGGCAGGGACAGGGGGTGATTAAGCAGGAAGGTGCTGCCTCTATAGCAGAGCAGTTCAGTGTCTCTGTCTCTGTCTCTCTCTCTCTCTCTCTCGCTGTCTCCTTCCCTCTGTCCCATGGGTTGTTTCTCCTCAAGTGCTGCTGAAAGCACTGTCTGTTTTTGATGCTGTGTTTTAAATAGGCCTCATATGCAAGAGTGATAATACGTAGACCTAAAAAGATCTATCATGCATCTCTCAAGTAGGAATCTTTGCACCTCTTGGATGTCTGTAACAGCTCAACCAAGCACACAATTTAATCTCCACATACATTTGAGAATCTCTTAGTGAATTCGCGAAAATGCAAGCTTCAAGCTACAACTAACACCAGTCTGTTTTCTTAAATCAGCCCCCACGATGACCAAAGTGCATAATTCCTTGTCTGGACTCCATTTCTGGAGAAACAGTCTGGGAGCCAGATCACACCCAACAGCAGCGGGGTAAACAGGATGTGTCATTAAAAACTCTACCTGCTTGTCTGACCCTGCTTGGTCTCTGAAAAAAAAACAAAAAGCAGGTACAACCTTGCCACAGGCGTCGTGATATAAAAAAGCTGAGTCCTTTGAGCGGTCATCATGAGTACAATATTTCATCTGTGTTTTTTTTTTTTTTTAATGCTAAAAAAGCTGCTGCATGGACAGCAGATGTCTGTATACTGTAGAAAAAATGTGTTTCTTTGTCTGAAATTATTGTGCAAAGATGTGGGGAAGGAAATCCGTTTAAAATCACAAGAACCTACCTCTATTTCAAATAATCAGTAATCAGTTCTTAGTCTTTTCACAAACTTGTAATGTAAAATAAGAGTGTAAATTGTAGTGTTTAAGGAGATTCAAAAGAAAAATAAGAATATTTAATTAACATCCTAAGAGGGAAAGAAACGTTTGTGGGGTTTCACAGCTCGATTACCTCATTATTTATAACTTTATAACTTTATTACTGTACGCAGAGAGAACTGTACCATGCACAAAGACACTACTGGGATCCAGGGAGGGGAGAGGAAATTGTCTACATGGGTGGTCCCTCATAGCTTACAGTAAAGATTTACAGGAAAAGTTTTATGGTGTGTTTTCAGAGACAAAAAAAATCAAACAACAGAAAAAAGACAGCACAGGGATCACTGCCTATTGTTAGTGGTTTAATCAATTTTAAAACTATGCACAATCATGGGATTGTGTTCTATAGACATTGAAGAAGTAATACACATTGAGCTGAAATTCTACTCTAAAAGATGACATAAAATAAATAAAGTTGACTATTTTTACTATCCTGTTGAAGAGCAGAGGAAGGGGGTCAGAAATTGTTGCCGAGACCTTTGATCACATGTTGGCTGAGGCATCTGGAGTCAGTCGGTAGCACAGGAGGCCTCAGAGAGGAGAGAGTTAAACTGTGTCACAACATGACAAGAGTTTCTTGACATGTGTACAGTATTTTAACTGGACCTTGATGCCCTTAAACCAACATAGCCCCTCAGCGGGGGGCTCTTACTGACAGGAAACAGCTCCAGAACACTACAGGACAGGAAGTCACCTCAGTCTCAATCAAAAAAAAAAAAAAAAAACAACCCACAAACCGCAGACTTCCACCCACTCTCTCAAGTTTCCCAGCAGCCTAAAACTCTTTAAATAGATTAGAATAATTTAGTCCAAAAACAGCCCCATTCTGTCAAAATAGCAGCAGATCAGTAACATACCTAAAATGCCTCTCTGTTGTACACATTTGTCAAAGTAACACACTCAATCAAACTTAGCTCTCTGCCTCCTTTCCCTTTGATCCTTACAGGCTGGCTCCAAGTCCCACGAGAAAATATGTAACAGGTGATCTGTGGCCATCTGAAAAATTAACAAGTCCTGACATAAGTCGCTTTTACAGATATGACCAGAGAGGGTTATCAAGTGCCGCTCACATTGTGTGTGTGTGGTTTTTTTTAATGCAAGACTCTGCTACTACATTATTCTCATACAAGCTATCATGTTGCAAGCGATCATGGATGTCTGTGTCAGTTTTTATTTGTGTGTGTTCTCTACCCCCTGATGGCATTGTGAATACACTGTGTCCGCCGATTGTAGTGCAGGATGTGTGATATGGGAGATGGGAAAAACAGAGAGATCATTCTGGCCCCAGGCAAAGCTTAGGGCTGAACCTTGTCAATGCACATAGTAAGAGGAGAGAGAGAGAGAGTCAGACAGAGAGACAAAAAGAAAGTGAGGCTGAGAGAGAGAGAGAGAGAGAGAAAGAAAGAAAGAGAAAAAGACACAGGCACCAAATAGATTCAACCCTCGGCCGATTGTTGTGTTACGACCTCAGAGCTGCCAGCTGCGCGTACAGACCTTCAAGACCTGAAAATTCATCTAGTTTATCTGACATGAGATGAGTCATGAACGCATAGGGCCTCCCGTTACTAACGCTAACAAAGCTAAGAGAACGAGACAGATGTCTGAAACTTGATGCAGACACAATAAGCGATAAACAAAATGGAAACAAATGGAAAAAAAACCCCAACGCAAACAGCTTCCACAGGTGCACGTCCAAGGGCAGTAATAAGGATCGAGGCACTGCGGGAAGACGATGTTCCAGTCCGACATACACACAGAGCCTGTCTCGTCTCATGATACGTAGTCAGTCAAACTTCCTTCAACTCACTTCTCTGCCTCTTTCTTTCCATCATTCTCTCTAAAACAAAACACCATGAAGCGGAGCTGCTGTTTATTTCCCCATTCTCTCAACTGTTGAAGTCTCATATAACAATGCTGTTAAAAGGTCACCGGGTTGTGTGAATGAGGCCAGACAGTAAAACAGGAGGATGAAGGTGAGGCTCAAACTAAGGATATTCTAGGGTTCAATACTGAAAGAACTGTATGTCTGACTTTAAAAAAAAATTTGATCTGAATTTATGCCAGAATTCCTACCTGTTAGAACATTTCCTTTGCCAACATTTTTGTAGAGACAGGGATTTTGCAAAACACAGATTTACTTGAAGCCTTGCAAATACCAGTGATCTGAAAAATTTTAAAACGGCACGTCAGTCCTAACCCAATAATCTAAACTGAGCTATTTTGCAATGTAGATCAGTGTACCTGAAATGTGTCTGTTACATTTTGACAGTGCATAGAAAATCTGCATGCACTACAGGTACAGTAAATACAGTAGATCAAAGTCATACCACTTTGCAAGAGCCAGCTTAGTTAATAATTTGAATGTTCATATTTCTTTTCAGTTTCCAGTAGAGAGTTTCTATAAGTGATTAAACTGGGCCTGTTTGAACTCTCTGTCTGATTAACTCATGTTTTCTTTGTTCCATGAACTTACTTCATGCTGGAGTCATAGCAGGGAGTACAGGCACCTGACTTTTTGTTGTTGCCTCCTTGCGTCTATAATAGCAGGTTCAGAATGTTACCATGACTGATAACAGAAAGAAAAGATGTCCAAAACAATATAATCTCAGATCTGCATAACTGTAGATCTTAGATTATGGTTGTAGTTTACAACCATAATCATTCAGGGCAGGTCTGAAATCAGGCCTAATGTAGTTTGTAGTTGGGACTAAAGTTGAATCGTATGGTAAAGGGGAAAGCGGAGGTGGGGGGCTGAGGGGAATAAAGTTGGGGCTTGGGAGTCAGACAACCTAACCCCCCTCACAACGCACAGCTGCTGCCATGATCGCCTAGCAACGAGGAGGTGATGGACGCAGCCTGAAGATGGATGGCCACCATAAATCACAGTAGTGTGTAGGAGGAGGAGGAGGTAGGAGACAGAGAGAGGGAACAAGAAGAGGCCAAAAAACAAAACAACATTTTTTTTTCACTTTCCTGTAACAGCAGCAGTGCTGGCCTTGCCTTGACCTCTTACTGTACTCTTTTATTCATGATTGTTGGGGAATGACGCGGGGCTGGGGACACTTCTGGGCAAGGCTAAATGGAAACTTCTAGGTAATCATTACAGTCGGTTATATTGGATCCAATGGATCATTTTATAATGTATAATTGCAATAAAATCCATTGAGTCTTCTGTGTGCCCTTTAGTGTCTAGAATTTTTTCATGATTCCACTAACTTTTTGAAGATGATAATAATGACAGACTATACCTTTCATAAAGAAACCCTCCAGGCAAGGCAATCTGGGTAGTGTAGTTGTGGGATAAACATCCCTGGGCTATCTGATTATGGCCTACTGCTGCGGCACTGGTGTCTAGTAACACTCAGAGAGAGCGCTCAGCCATCCATCACACAGTGAGTGTCTGTCTAAGGCTTTCCACCCTGCTTCTTCTCGTCCTGGCTCTCCAGTTACAGCCATACACGGCCTGCCTAAATAATATTCTTCATGATAAATGGCACTATAAGCCTGGTATCCATCATTAATCTGATTTTTAAAGAAGCATCCATCTTGGAGAGAGCCTGTTAGGGCCACGGGAGAGCAGAGCAGCTCGGGTTCATTTAAAGGCCAGGCTGCTGCATGAGTGATACCTGTCAGCTCTGCTCATCAGGGAGCAGCGCACACACACACTCATACGACATTAAACATTGACACCATATGGCCACACGTGTGCATACACACAGACACACACACACCTCTACAGCGCCTCGGTGCGTGTCCACTGTGCATATATTATGAGTATACAACACTAATACGCTTGTCAGACCTTTACACTCACAAAGGATATTTCTCCCCTTCATTCAGACATCTAGAGATGTGTCATGGAAGAACATTCTGTCACTCATCAAAACACAACTCAGTGTAACTCAATCCTCCCTGTCATCTCGAAAAAATCTCCCCTCCCAAAACACGTCTCCTCAAGGGTTTCAGGAAAACTCACTCTTCCCTGGAAAAACTCTCTCACACACACACACACACACACATATACACAAAACAACATTCTCCTTTCCTAGCTCTCCATTCCTCTGTCTCTCTCCACTGACTCTGCACCTCATTCTCCATTCCTCTCCTTCTCTTTGTCTCTCTCCGTCCACTCTGTCTTGTTTTCCCCTCTTTCACTCTCTCTTTCTCTTCCTCTCTGCCCTCTATCCGCCTCCCTTCTCTGTGTGTCTGGTAAAGCCTGTTTGATAAATGACACACGTCACCGTGTCAGAAGCGAAGGGTGGGTCAGTGATAAATGACTCTGTTGAAAAGGAAATCGGCTCTCTGGCTTGGCCGGGCTATTCTCCTCCTGGATTGGGTTTCAGGACCCCTGAAGACCGGAGCGGCTCAGTTTCCCCGAAAAGAGCACACATCCCACCAGGCTCTGACGCTCTCTACCTCTGGGAGGGGTGGGAGACTGAGGGAGAGGGAGAGGGTGGGTGGGAGGTGGGGTTGGAGGGATCCAGCCTGTCCCAATTGTCGCCACAGTGCAGCTGCATCTATCACAACAGCGGTGGGACTATTTTTACAAAGCCTCCGACTCAGTGCCCAGACAGCAGTCCCGGCTGAAAACCTCGGCTGAAAGCACACTGAAAGCTGAAAGGGAAGAGTGGATGGCTAACGGTTTTCTATTTGTGACACTACTACAGCACTTACACTTCTCTTTCTCTCCTGGAGTCCAACCCTATGGCTTGACATCTGCCAAGTGTGTGTTAAAAAGGAGAGAAGGCCCATTTCACCGCCCCCGCTCCTCTTCTCCTTTTCGTACCCACCACCAGCACCTCCTCCTCTTCCTCCCCCTCTGCCCTCTTTCTCTCCTCTCTTACACTCTCTCTTTCACTCACTTGCTGGCAGGGTGGCACTGTTATCATTACACAGGCAGGATTTATGGAGTCAGGGCCTATGGCAAAAACAAAAAGGCATCTGTCAATACCTGTGGGAAACACTCTGTCAGCCCTCCTCCTCCTCCTCCTTCCACTGGTGCTCACAGCCTCATTAGGTATGCACTTATCAGACACATAGATCACAGACGTGACTCAACCTCACCGGAATCCAGCCACAGGACTTTCATTAGCAACGGGGCCTGCAAGGCCAAAACATTCGCCGCGCTCACACCTGCAAACAACGCCAGCGGAGGCGTGTTGTTGTTGTTAAAGCTTGCTAACACTGTCAGTCCGTATGTCGGCCGAACAATTAAGTCCCAACTCGCGCTCCCCTGCTGCTTCCGTAAGGGCATGCTTTTCACACATAAACAACAGGAAGGCAGACAGATATAAAAACAACTTACTTCATTTCACTTGCTGCTTTTACAACCCAGTCACAACATGTGCGCATGTGTCTGTAATGTGCGCTGTAAATGCTTCTATCTTTACTAGCGGCAACCCTGCATGTTTGTGTGCTATATCATGTGTTTCTACACTGGCATATGTGCTATAGAGGTAATGTGTGAAGAAAGACAGAAAAGAGGAGAAAAAGAAGCTGTGCAGTGTAAAGGGCCTACAGGGTTAAGAGAATTATGGCCTTACCCCAGCAGGTGGTCTACGCTTACAATTCCTTTCATCACTATCACAAGCCAAACGACACACACTCACACACATTCAAACCCAGCAAATCACAAAGTGCATGCCCGCTAATGTGATCGTGCACACACGCACACACTCACAGGCAGACATGAGTGATGGCTGCCAGTCTGGCAGCTATAATCCTGACCCTGCAGAAAGAAGAGACTGTTGCTGTGGAGCCTGGTCCACATCAGACTTCCCCCACCCTTCTCCCTCTGCGTCGGACTCTCTTTTATACACAATCATAGACAAATGACCAGGGTACAGGTTATGACAGAGAAAAGGGGAGGGTGGCTCTTTCTCTCTCTCTCTCTCTCCGATGGTCTGATAGCGCACTGACACACACAACACTCTGAATATTGTAAATGCACTGGCACCTCTCTGCTGACATACTGTACAGGTTAGACATTCCAGTGAAATCACTGTGTCATTGCCCACATGCCGTAAAGCCAATGTCGACTTCCTGTTAAGTCGGTGGACTATTTCAACTTTCTGCAGTCATTTCAACAGCTTTGGGCCTGGGGCTTGCACCGCAGCAAAGGAAGGAGGTCTGTATTTCCACAGCTGGGAGAGCGCCTTTCTCATGTTTGCTCGGCTGTTTATGTGGCCAGCTGCCCTTGGTTGTTAAGAGCACTCAGACCTGACCCAGGTACGCAGGCCCATTTGTCACCTGCAGCGGAAAATTGAGTTACAGCACAACCAAAGGCGAGCGGCTCTGTGTAATATCAAGTTGATTACATCAAAGTGGTGGCAAACCTCATTGGGCTGGGCACCCCGAGCTTGTCATCTCCAATCACAGGGCCTGTCAGGACTCCATCAGCCTCACGGCTAATTGGACCAACGCTAATGAAGCAGGCAAAACAAGTTTTCTACTGTGGAGAGAGAAACCCTCTCAGACGGAGGAAGGAAAGAAAGAGAGGGAGAAACTGAGGGAGTGTGTGTTTGAGAGACAATGAGAGAGCAAAGCAGGGTGGGTGCGTGTGTGTATGTGGAGGTGGGGTGGGGGGGGGGAGTAGATTTTTCATGCAAGTCTCAAGGTTGCAGTGGGCTGACTCTCCCCCTAAGTCCCTAATCAAGGCCCATCATCTGTCATCCTTTTCTTTGCTCTCTCTATCACCATGCTCTGTGCTGCAATCAATTCATCATCACCCTTTGTGTGCCACTGAACAGTTGACAACTTTATAACTTGCAGCTGCACGGGCTGACTGACAGGGGTGGAAGGGGAGCATGAAAAAATGAAGAAATGAATAGATGAATGAATGAACAAAGAAGCATGGTTTCAGGGAGAAAAAGTTGTTTTCTAAAAACACAAAACGATCTATATTACAGCCTTTTATTCCCTTTCGTCAACAGAGAAACAGCAGTGTAGCAGGGAGGAGAGAGTATAGAGGAGAGGAGGAGATGAAAAAAAAAAAAAAACATCCTTCTCACTGATCTGAAATCAGAAAGCTTTCAGTCATTCTTTATGTGCTCCCCGCGGCCACTCTGAGCCAGTGAGCATGTACATTAGGCTGGGGCATTTTGATGAAATAAAAGCCCAGGCCAGCTTATGGCTAAACAGAATGGGAGCACTCACTCAGCCTGTCTCTGATTGACCATTAAAGCCATTGATGAATGGGCCTGTCAGGGGAGAGACAATTAAATCAAACATGAAACAAAGCCGTTGTGACGGCCCGGTCTGACAGAGCAAACCCATTCCTCCCCTCCATTACATAGCACACGGCTCCTTTTACAACCCCTAACCCACTCCTCCCGCCTCCTCTACCCACTGAGTGTGTGTGTGTGTGTGTGTGTGTGTGTGTGTCCAAAGTGAACAAGTGAGCATGTGCACATGGGAGTGTGATGTTCCCCTGCTGGAAGTGTGTGTGTCTGTTTGTGTGTGTGATGTCTCACTGTGAAACCACTTTGTCCCCCCTTCTTTCACTTTTTCGTGAGTCACTTGACCATTAGAGTGAGAGAAAGGAAGTGTGTGTGTGTGTGTGTGTGTGTATGATAGAACGAGAGAGAGAGGGAGAGAGAGTAAAAAGTACACAGGGCCTTTCAAAGTGGTTTAAACGTGACGTCAGGGGCCTGCAGCACATGGTGGGAAGTGATTTTCTGATGCAAATCGGGAAGGATCAGATCAAAGCCGCATGACAGCCAATCAATCAACCGTCAAATCAGACATGGCAACTGTCGATTACGGCTCCTTCCAGCCCACGAAACCCCATTGTCTGCCCTCAAATTGTTTATCTTATTCCAAGAAAAGAAAAAAAGCTCAGAGGTAGAGCTTTTTTTTCGCTTGTGCAAAGAAGTTATGCGCTCGGATCAAATGCGCACAAAGCCCTTATGCCCCCCCCCCACCACCTTTTACGGCACGCACCATCAAGAAAACACTGCTTATTTCCAAAGGGATTGTCCTTACAGATCGAATGTACATGGCAGTTAGGATCGGTAAACTATCAGGGATTTCAAGTTGGGAACAATAGGAAGCGAAAGTTTACAGCAGGCAACTCATCCGATGGGACTACAGTAGCTGCGCAACGTGCAGAGCGAAAACGCAGATTGTTGTATACAAACTGTACATCCGCTTTAAAAAGGATAACAGTTTCTACGAGGTGTCGCAAGAGTAGCCAAGAGTGACAAAGCGCATCGTTAGAAAACACAAAGTGGAAACGGAAATGCGGTGACTGTAAAGTGAGCTTTACAAAACAAAGGTAACATCCGCAGCTTTGTGATAGTAAGCCTTATTTTTTACGCACATTATAGTTGGATACACGTACCTGCTGCGCGCTTCGGCGCTTCTTGTTTCCTCCGTGGCATTTTTTATTTGTGGGGATTTCCGTGAAACTCTTCTTCCTTTTTATATATTTGATATACCCCCTCGCTGTATCCGGGAAGATCCACCTCTACTCAAAAAAGATTCACGCCTTCGTGTAGTAGACTGCACAACATCGGGGAGTCCGATGGAAAGAAAAACTAAAAATCATCGTTACGGAATCGCAGCCTGCGGTGAAAAGTCAGCGGAAAAATAAATAAACGAGGTGGGGGTGATTTTTTTTTTTCTCTGGTGTGGTCGCGTTGAGAATGTCAGCGGTGATAGCCAGCGTCCACCTCGGCTGCCTGGTCTGGCAACAGGCAAAGTTGAGGGATAAGAGAGACGATCGCGTCACTCACAGCAGGAGAATGGGCAAACCCACCGCTCCGTTAACTCTTTACTTCTCAGAGAGGGGCGGACACCACACACCGAGTGTCCTCCTACCTCTGCCTTTTCATATGAATCACAGCTCATGAGCTATTAGTTGCTTATTACACAGAGTGGGATGATCATTCCCAGCCACAAAACCACAGACAATCTGAATAATATTCCAATTATGTCAGCAGATATGTGTCACTTGGCTTCATCGTCAGTGAATTTAACCTTTATCACATTTTAGTTTTAATCTGTCATGGTCACATTTCCATGGAAATGTATGACTTTGCTGCATTTACATCTTATTATTACTGCTGGTCTATTATGGTTGTTTTAAGTGATTAGAATTGACACTAGTGACAAAATATTTTTGATACAGGCTTTGTCTTCTTCTTGTCTTCTTTGCAAAAACACACATTAACACTTTATTAAATCTCACAAATTTTCAAAGCTTTTGTTCAGGTTCATAATAATAAGATTTCACTTGTTTTGTGCAAGGAAAGTCACTAAAATTGCAATGTAAATCAGGATTTGTTAGTATTGCATTATAGCATTTGTTTCGTTTTTTTTACACAATATGGTGTTACAAATGTTTAAAATATATGATATATATGAATATATAAAATAACATAATTGACTATTTGTATATTATTAGATTACATTAAATTTAACTTTATTGCCATTGTACCTAGTTCCAGTACAACACAATGCATTTTAGCAAATAACTATATAGTACCAACAGTGGAGGAAAAAAGATTCATATTTCTACATATTTAAAGATAAACACATGTACAGAATGAACAATAAACCACAGGGATGGTGTTAGTAGAAAGAGATGTATTTTAACATGTAAACAAATAACAAAACAATATTTCAAATGTATAGTACGAAGTAATGTAATAGTATGGACAGGAACCATTTAATAGCATATGTAGGAGAATTAATCTGATTGTTTTATATGCAGAATAGCAACAGCAATTGGGTTTGTTAAGTATACAGTGTAAAAATGGCTGACTTAAATACAAACAGTCAAAAATAGTCAATAACAGGAAGTGCTAATACAGAAGACAATGATCCCAGTGGTGCTCTTCTTACATGTTGCTTAAGTCACTTTTATAATTGTATTTATTAGGAAAATATCCTCACGTAGTCTGCAGCATGTATCTTATAACTGGTGCAAAAATTTGCTAAGCAACCCCAACACCCCCTCACTCCACTGCCCTGAAATGCAAACACGCCTGATGCCTTTTCCTTGCTAATTTAATGTGAGCAGTTAAATGTTAGCTTTCATCACAGTAAAAGCATCAGTTCTCCCATATATACACATTAGGGAGAGATCAAAGCCAGTTCAAGGAAGGAGCGTTAAGTCTTAGTGCTAAGGTAATGAGTTTTTTTTTTTTTTTTTTTCACCACTTGTCTCTCCTTTTTCTCGAGCCAGCAGTATCTCTGCAGAGTGGGATGGTCCCGGGTCTCCCCCTGTGCCTCTGATGTGTGCTGACCCCTGCCAGCGAAAAAGATTTATACAAATACCGAAACATGCTGCGCGTGGGAGCTTGATGCTGCCGCGCACATATTTTCATATTTCGCACACACAAAAAATGTAGTGGAGAGTGCTCAGGCTCAAGGGTCTGCTCACTCTCAGAAATCTCAAATACTAACAAATGGCAACATAAACACCACACACACACTCTTTCTCTGATTCTCTCTCTTTCACACACACATACTTGTGCACACACAAACATCCTCACTCAGGGAACAAGAATTAAAGGCCTCTCTGATCAGGACTCGCCCCTGCTTCCCCATCTCTAAGAACACAGAGGCTGGGTCCCTGTCACTTTAACAACATGAAATTACAACCCAAATGGGATGTCAGGGGTTAGCAGTGTCTCTAAGAGAACTATGTGAATATATTTCCTCCTATGGACTTGCCCCCATCATGACCTCCCCCAGGAACAAGAAGTAACCTGGTGATTGGCGTTTTTACAGCCAAATTAAACCATCTTGCAGCCTGCTGAAGGCAGTAGGAGAAAGCAGCCGTACCAAAATTAGTGAGCCATCATCATGACAGAAAGTAGCGGGGACATGGTGTCATCCAGCTACTGTATCGATTAACCCATAAATAGTATATGGCCTCTACACTGTGGCTCTCCCAGGCTTACACTGTAAATGGAAGTTATCTCAGCTTCTGCATCTGTCTTGCTTTGCTGTGTGCTTTAAAACCCTGATATCCAGAGACTGGAACCTGGTCGGGTGTTTAGCACGTCAGGAAAGTGAGGACATTATGCACATAATTAGTGAAATGCAAATTGTATCTTGGATGCTTTTAGTGCTTTAACATAATTGTACTGATGAAAGTACAAAACAGAATGTTAAGTTTTTAATTAAGGAAAAATTAAAGCACACAGTTCTTAGACTGGATTATTCCATTGTTTAAAGATATGCAATTTGATAAAGGAGGTGTGCATGTATTAAAAAAATATATTCTTTTTGTTTTGTTTTTGTTTACACAGGACTGTGTGTGATTCTCTCATATGTCAGGTAGCCCTGCTGCATTATTCCCATCTTCTTGCTCTTGACACCAGGATTATCATAAAAGAGGAACGTCTGTCAAGCCTGCATTGATTTACACACATGTTCGCCCAATCATTCTCAAAGTTGTGATTAAAAAGCATGAGCTGCTTCTATTTTTCTATTGAAATCTTTTGGCAAAAAAAGGGGAGAGGCCTTTCAATTTCATAGCCTCCAGAACACTCAAGTATTCATTGCACTCTACTTTTCGCTTTCAACCTCTCTGCGGGAGGCAGGACTCGTGACATCTATGTATGCTGCTCCTATTCACGATGCTATTCAGCCTTCAGATGTGTGCTGCAAGTGATCCCTCAATACCATCAGATCGCTCTTATTGGTGTGCGCCCAGTTACAGGCCTGTCCAGAGAGGCAGCGCAGTGTCAGAGTGCAAACTGACAGTGCTGTTCTGGTGAGGAGTCCCATTCAGCAGCGCTTTGTTCAAACTAAGGACCAATCTTCCATTACGTGGCAAAGTTTTACTGATCTCCTTGAAAATGCTTCTGACTGAAACTTAAACGGCAGTGTAATGACGCCAAATGGGTTCTCCATTTATTTCAAACAGAAACGTGTTTGTCTGTGTGTGTGCTTTGTTGGCTTATCTGGGTATTCATGTGGGTATGCTCATGTGTGGGAGTGGGTGCGTAATGCATGGCCCTGTTGAGAAGAGTGATTGCTTTATTCCTGCCTTGTATGTGCTATGGGGGCCGGGGCCGTGTCTTTGGGCAGCTGTATGGATGGCTTGAGGAGGTCTCCATCATTCATAAAGCACACTCCTACATGTAGAATTGATCTTGCAAAGAAACAGGGTGGCAATAGCAGTTCATCAGTCTTCCCCGACCACAAATCACTCTGAGGTGTCCCCCTGGGGGAGAGGTGACACCATTGTCAGTGCAGCAGTCCCCTCGGACAACAGAAGGGGCAGGGCAGGAACTCTAGCTCATATGGTAGCCCCAAAGTGTCTGGTGAAATGTGAATAGCATTCGCGTAAATATCCATGGTAAAACTAAAAGAATATATGCACTATGAATAATTTGAAAGAAAAAGACTATCACAAGTACTTTGGCTGACAATGCAGCTAAATCAAGCCATAAAAATAAATAATGTCTGACTCTTTTTCTATTATCTGTTTGAATACGCGTTCTCTTAATTTATTGTCACTGTTTAAATTGCGTAGAACAGATATATTAGAAGCAACTGATGATTCAAAAGGAGAAAGAGGCACAATTGCTATATTAACTCCCATTTTTCAGGAATCTGATTAATTTTAAAAATGCACATACACGCCAGGCGCTGAAGTCAAACAGGTTTTATAAAGGATGCATAATTAAAGCTACCTTTACTCATAGTGTTTAATATATGCATCTCTGCCTATTAATAACCCAGGTCATTAATTTGTATAAATCAGCTATGTATGGCACCGAGTAATTTCCACTCCTGTAAAGCGAATTGGTGAGATGAAGCTCTTGCCTTTGGCCTTGGGTTGCACATTACACTCATCTTACATTAGAGCACATGCTTCTCCTGTTCCTCCTCCTCCTGCTGCTCCTCCTCATACCGTTTGGACTTTGTCATTGATCTTCATTCTAAAATAATCTCTTATCATTTCTCATTGTAAGCCTGCAGAGAAACCTTTCTCAGATCCCAATTCATTAGCCTCACACTGAAAATAGAAAAGCTCAGAGAAAGGTGGACATGTAGTGAAGGCTCAGAGTAAGCACCTTTAAAATATGTCCACCAATCCACGTTAAACACTCATGATCTTTCTTTAAACCTTTGACATGTTACGTATTTGTCTTCCGGACCATTTCTACCCTAAAGCGTGAGCTACTCACAATAAGAAATGACTTTCCAGCCATAATGTTGTCACTCTCCACTTGGTTTTCCACACTTTCCTCTGTTATCAACCCATATAGTTCAGTTTTCAGTTCATGTCTTCATTAAAAAGCATTAACATTCACAAACTGAATGGGTCAAGCATTGAAAAGGTCTCCTTAACATTTCTCAGTGCTTCTCCCCAGACAGCCAACAAGCAACTCTTTCTCAATCATTGTCCAGACAGGAGAGGGGAGGCATATGTGAGACGAAAGTAGATTTTGTAATTTTGTGGAAAATTATTATGAAAAATGTGATAAGGCTCATCCTTTAGGGGTGGTAGATGACTCTACACTGTTTCAATTAGCGCACTTCTGATTGTAGAGGCAGAACTCAGACAATTGATCAAGTCTCTCTCTCTTCTTCTCTTTCCCTGCCTCATTGCCCAAAAGACCCTTTTAAAATATTCAGGTAGATTATGAATGGTTACACCCCTATCTATTTATATCTCCTTTATTGACAGTATTACATTTATATGAAGTCAAGGTGAGGGATTTAATTTAAGACTCTTGCAGAACTGTACAGAATATTAAAAAAAAAAAAAAGACTGATTAAGGCGCAATGATTTATATGATTAACACTTTTTAGAGAAAAAAGTTTAACACAAGATCAGCTGTAACTGTTATGGATTTGCTGGGTTTTGCTGGCATACGCAATTCTGAACAGATTCAAGAATATTTCAATAAGTTTTAGGAGCTATGGTCTCACTGAGTGACTAATAATTGTGGTGTTACCTTGTTATGGAAATTCAAAGCTACGTCTGGCACATCGCTCCTCTGATGTCACGTCAGTCTGCTTAGTGCTGTCAGCTTGTGTTTGAGAGAGGGCTGATTTCTCTCTTTCCCCTTCCTTCTCAGGCGGGGAACATAAAAGGGAGGATGTTTATGATGGACGGGCAGCTTTTTAAAGAGAAGCATCACAGGGTGTTGGATGGGAGGGATCCGAGTCAGGACGGCTGTGATGTGACGAGACAGACAGGAACATCCTTCTCCTCGTGTCGAGATGTCAAGCAGGGGGAGACTTAGCAGAGTAGACAGTATCATCACTCTCCCGAGTGAAACAGGAATTCGCAGGGGAGGAGAGAAGTGGAGGGACAGTGGTGCAGAGCGGGCGTCGTCTCAGCCACATTGGCCTGACTTTTGTGTCAGGTTGTGCTTTTTTTTTTTTTTTTTTTTTAATCTATTTACCACTTGCTTATTCTTTGTCAACTTGCACACTTATAGTTCTGGAAAGTTATGTGTGTGCATGTAAATATTAGTGTTCATTAGTGATAGCAGCTCCACATCAAACATTTTGAGAAATATGTTCATTCACTTTCTTGCTGAGAGTTAGATGAGAAGATTGATACCACTCCTGCGTTTGTATGTTAAATATAACTTTACAGTGAGTAGCTTGTTAGCTTATAGCTTAGCATAAAAACTGGAAACATGTGGAAACAGCTACCCTAGCTCTTGGCTGAGAAATAGTCCAACACAAAAGAAAGTCTACCCTTTATGCTAAGATAAGATAACCAGCTCCTGGATTTTCCTCACTGTATAGTTAGAGACTTCTAACTCTTGGCAAGAAAGTGCATAAGCCTATTTCCTGAAAATCAACGACATCAAGAAAATAATAACAAGAGATGAAGTGGTATGATACAGCAGCACCTCTTTAGATGCAGTCTGTCCCTGTTTTATTCATTCCCTCCATGAGATAAACCAAAGGTAAGTGCCAAAACAGAAATATTGTTAAACTTTGCGTGCTTGCGTCTATGAACATTCTTGTGAGATGCCTCTTCCTCTTGAATTACAGCTGAAAGACATTCCAGTCTTAGAAATAATCTGCATAAATTTACACCTTTTAAAAATGTGAATGTTCTGTCTTTCTCCTCCTCTGCCTCTTATCCTGTTTGGCAATTAGCCTTTGACCCCCCTGGGCTCACGCAGGCGTGAAGATTGAAGGACAGAGATAGTTTAAGCGATGGATTTGTCATAGAAATTTCTCATCAGTCTGAAATCTTGAGGGCAGAGCTCCCAATTTATTATATTATAGAGCACATCTTGTAGCACTATCACTTAGGAGGGAAGTGTCAAGCAGAATCTGGCTTTGACTGTCGTGCCAACTCCATTTGCCTGGGTTTTACAGCATGCCCCTTGACTTTGCCATGTGGGGAGAATCACTAGACGCTGGTGATGGGCAGTAATTCCCTTGCCTATATGAGTGAGTGATCAGAATTCATATTAGCATCTTTACACGCTGATGGCAGCCTGTCACTCCAGGTGCCAAGTGGTCTCTTTGGACTGCAGTCAGTCACTCGCAGGGAGGAAGCAGCATCCCATTTTTATCCTGCTGGAGAGAAAATACATGGTTAGTTCCATTAGTTCCATCTGGAAGAAAGACAAGGATTTTTAGTTGAGATTTTAGAGCAGAAAAAACATTTAATCTGCAATGTTAAATTACTATTTTATGGTAATATGTCTCCACTCATATGATGTATATGAACATCCTTGTGACTGTACATTTTCACAGGATTTCGGTGCAGCAAAAAATGGTTCTTTCTATGTACATTTTCTGTTAGCAGCCTGTGATTCTGTTGTATTGGTTTCTCTGTCTGTAATTTCATGAGATTAATGACACTGTCACACACTTGTGAAGCGTCCTTAACTAAGATTCAGCAGCATAATGTCCACTCCATCTTTGTTTCATTTTTTCCCATTCAAAAGGCATTCCAATCAGCA
Organism: Lates calcarifer; assembly: GCF_001640805.2. NCBI lineage: Eukaryota > Metazoa > Chordata > Actinopteri > Centropomidae > Lates > Lates calcarifer. The sequence continues at coordinate 19,009,590 of NC_066842.1, read as the reverse complement.
TTAGGCCATCTTGAATCCCTCCTCGTTCTGGCTACTGCGCAGCGATGGTGCCAGTGTTGGAGGGGGAATGTTTTTGCCAAACAGATGGAAAAGCATCACTGTGTTGCACACACACAGACACACACGCACTTCCCTCTTGGTGATTTCACGGCCTGCATTGACATTCAGTCATTCATTACAAAGTGAATTAATGTGCCAGAGTTGCAGTTTCCTCTTAAAAACAGATGTCGCCGGAACATCTAATTAAGCAACACACCAAATCATTGCCTCTCGGCCATCTCCAGCCATTTTGCTTCTGTATAAGAAAGTCTCACACAGAAATGTACAGTAAAGATGTATCTCAGCTGGATTGGCCTAGGTAGGTGCTGTGACCTCAGTGCCCAATAACCTAAATCACTATTTAAATTATTCACACAATAACGACACCGGAGGACTCCATTATGAACATTATTGCTGAGAAATGGGCTCGGCTGAGGTGAAGGATGAGTCTTATCTTTCGCTGTCAGTCGGGGCATTAGTCATGGTAACGGGTCCCTCAGACCTGTGTTCAGGGTTTTCATTGAGCTTTACATAGCAGATTTATCACAGATCACTCGCTGATGTCAGTGTCTCAACAATGAGATGAGATGACCGTCTAAAGCTGTTTAGCTTCAGCATTGTAATTTAAGGTCTGGATGATGCAGTATGTGGATATAGGTATGTCATCTGTGAGACGGTGCTAGTTTAATGTAAAGTACATAGAGAATAAGGATGTCAAAATCACATGTTGTGGGTTTTACGGATAGCAAGGATACCCAATCCACCGCTGCACTACTTTGACATCTACATTTACTGTGGCTCGAGAGTAAATGAAACTTCACAGACAGAAAAAAGTTTCCATTTGAACCAAACAAGACAGAATAACGGAAAGTGTTTTCTCTGTCATTGCTCTTTTTTCCTCCGTCAAGAAGCCAAACTCAATTTATGTCAAACAAGGTTTAAAGGACCTTGGGATTAAAGCCATAAACTGGCTGCTGTCAGACCTGAAGCCCTGCTAACAATTTAGTGCCAAACCGGCGTTGTTCAATATCATTTCATATTATATCATGTCACGACACAGTGACAGCTACACATCAGCCCAGTCACAGCTGGTTTGCCTTGAAGAACTCCTCCGATGTCGGCTCCAATCGAAGCTGACTCCACTTTGCTCTGATCTAAAATGGGAAATCTATCTGAAGTACTCTGCGGGGAGCGGCTACAGCTTTTGGTAACGAATGCTAACAGGTCGATCAGGTAATGAGAAGAGATATTTGGGTAGGTGTGTGTGTGTGGGGGGTGGGGGGTGGGGTACTGGTGCTGTAATGGGCCTGCCAAAAGCCTTCACTGGCTCCATTATAACGGCTAGAGACAGCGCTAATGGAGTACTCACCTATACAGAGATACACAACAGCTACAGTGAAATCAACAGCATGCAACTGGAATGTTTCTCCTTTATTGCTGAAAATGTTTTTGAGATGCCAATCAAGCTTAGTGCTATTTAAAGGTGTCAAAGGTCATGGCTCCACTAATGCAGATACATTTTTTGTCAAAAGTTTTACTGTGAACTCCAATTTTGCTATTCACGTTAAAATGCCAATATTACAGACACATATTCAAATCTCCTCTGTTGGATAAATGCAGGCTGCTTGTTCTACCAAGCAGCTTTCCACCTTTTCTAGACTGTTGTATAATGAGCACAAGGAAGGGTGTGCCACCAAGATTTTCAACAACAGCTCATATGACAATCGAATGTCAGAGATCGCATGATAACTAAGTCTTTTGAAAACACCAGTTTACCCCATCCACACTATAGCATAAGTTTAAGTTACCCACAGGGGGCAGTTTTTGAAAGGAAAATGTTTTTTCCAGTAGCACAGAAAGTAGTACAACCACACACACAGCAAAATAATATGTGGGATAATATATGTTATTATTATCATTGCATTGTTATACACCTTATAGTTGCTCACATATGTATAAAAATATACAAACTGTGTAAGTCAACATGAGGGTACATATAGTGATTGTGTATTGCAAACAGTGCGTAGCCTCATGACTTAAAGTCAACTCATCATGAGCTAAGAAAAACAGCACTGACAATGTGACAATGCTTTTCTGAGCCCACCTTTTTTTTCATTCTCATGTTGTATCTGCTCTTGTTTTACCAAGCTTCCCCTCATCAGAGGTGAAGCCACTATTACCTACTAGTGCCTCTGTTGTACTAGAGTACTTGAGGAAATGTACCTTGTAACACTCCACTACTGCAGCCAACCCACTGGGCTTAGACATGCTTTGTTTATTTTAAGGAGTAAAAAAAGATTAGTATAGATTAGATTAGTATAACTAAAATATACTTTGTATACAAACATACTGTATAATTTCTCTTCATGTTAACATATGTGCCTGCCCACATATGCAGTTACTGCAACGCAGTTACTGCAATGTCAGTGAATATATGTCAGCATATATTAACCAGACAGAAGTATATGTATATGTTTATATTAACACAGATATGTTGGGAAAACATATATTGTCATTTATACCAATATATATAAATTCATGCACATAATTGGTTTATGTGTTTTTTTTTTGTATATGTGGTATCATACTGTATGTACACAGTTAATATTGTAGAATATCATAATATTCTGTATTGTTTTGTAAGTACATAGGGTACATACATACATAGGGTGTGTGACAGTGATACTGACACAGTGGCTCAGTGAATAGCAGTGATTCCAACATATGGATGTGATTGTCAGTTATAGTACATAGTGTTCATATTCCTATCAGCCATCATGGCTCAAATACTCATTTAATCACCTATCCACAAGTTTCCCTTTCCTACAGGCCTCTACAGGCATTTTAGATGCACACTGATCAGTAAAAGACTAAAGGCAAAAATCTGAGTTTAGCACTTCATTATACTATACATCACTGTTTCTGCATATCTGTTGCTGCCTGTGCGCCTTTAAGTTGAACCTCTTGAGCAGAGATAGAGGAGATGGGAGACTGCAGGGGCAGAAGGACGATGGGACAATTTGTGCAATCAGAGGAGAAGGCAGAGAAGGAGAGTGACAGAGGGAGGGTGAAACCTCCACGTGTTTGATGGTGATTGGAGACATCACTTACACAAACAATGAGGCGGAGGATGACAACATCTTCTGCATGACGAGTGTGTTTGTGAAGGCTGTCCTCACACAACGAAATGGCACTTTGAATCATCCTCACGCCCCAGACGCGTACGCACAATGACACGCACAAACACATCTAAACACACATGCACGCACAAAGAGATTTCACTTTACATTTTCCAGACTGATGTCATATAAAGTACACAACCACAAGAGGTGGGGAGGAGACACAGGGTCATTTTGTAAGGCTGGGATATGCCTTGCTTGTCAATCACTACACAAGCACACTCAAAGGAGAGAAATAAAGACAGGTGTTGGGAATATGGTCACATCTGTAACACAGAAAAAACACTACATTGTTTGAAGAGAGCTCTGCTCTCCTCCCTCCTCTTTCCATCTTCGCTTACCCTTTCTGTCTTTCTCGCGCCAACCTAAATGGCTTTGACAACTCACTGGTCTATGGCCATTCCACAGCACTATCCTTTCATTCGTCTTCCCCTTTAGGGTAATGTGATTTTACACAGTGGAAGTGGAAGCTCTTGCACATCCAGGAGCTGGGGATCAGTGAGCTGAGCACATGGGTCAGCATGCTCCAACAGAGAGTTCTAGCTACATTGCTGCCTATAGCTATGGCTAACACTTTGGGAGGTGTAAAAAAAAGTGGAGGCTACAGTTCTCACTGAGGTCCTTGAACAGAATTCACTGAGCCAGTCTAATGTTTGATTTAGTCTAGAGAGGAGTCCAGGAAGTTGTTGAGAAACTGCAAGTCCATTTGAGTGACTAAAAGAAGTAAATATCAACTGCATTATAAAGGAAACGGTTTTACTCAGGATGATGACTAGTCTTTAAGGTTTACATGAGAATTAGCTTTAAGTTCTACAAAGGTTTCAGCCACTGCTACAGCTTTTTGATTGAGGGCTGTAAACCCCCTGATTTCCAATTTCTTTGTTAAATCAAATATTCAGAACTAATAATCATAGCTAAACACTCAAACTCAGCTAATCTTCTTCATCAGGACTGTGTAGGCATGGTTTGATCAGATTTGACTGACAGTAATCTCAATGTCCAAATGACCACCCATCAACATTGGAATTTGTTCGGTTTCAAACGTAGCCCACTTTAGACCAGTGGAAAGAGCTCAGAAACAGAAATCTTTTGTGTGAAACAACCAGAACTGCTCGAATTTGCGTGAAAAAAATAGTGTGTTTATGCAGGACACCGACACTCAGGAAGAAGCAGATTGATGATATAGGATCTCAGGGCCCTAAAGCATTGTCTATTATTTAATGTTCTCTAAAAAAATGTTTAGTTTGTCACATAAAAAGCAGCACTTCCTGTATCATAACACTTATTTTGATACAGGAGGTAATACAGTATACTACCCATTTCAAACACAGTGTCTAGTTACTTTAAATACAAATTTGAGGTGCCATCTCTTCATTTACCACAATAATTTTAGGCCCAAGATTATTATTATACTATGAGAGTAAATAAATGAAATAAAAAAGATGGTCTTATGTTCTGTTGCATTCAGTAAAAATTATATAAAGGGAGGGACCACTACTCTGATAACCATTATCAGTTTTTCTCTTCCTATAAGAGCTGATTGAAGCCTGACTCAGAGAGAAAATGATCAGGCATGTGCTCAGGATGTTCTACAGTGTATGATGAAAGTTTTTATTCTGATCTAACATTGTTATAAATCAGTCATCAGTATTTAGTTTATTTGTCTCTCCACATGTTCCACAGATGACAGAGGAGCATTCAGATGTGTGTGGTCACTGGAAAAAAAAGTCCCTGCTTTTTCTTTTTTTTTCTTGTTCTTTCCACAGGGAGGTCAAAGTGCAGAGTCACACACACAACAGCACCACTGGAGGTGATAATTTTTCAGTGCTCAGCAGAGCAGATGATGCAAACATGAGGCTTGAACACAGTCTTGCATGTCAGACTATACTGCATTTCAATGCCTGATAATATGGATGATGTAGATCTAAAACCTGCACATGACAGACGTTGTGTGCAGTGTAGTTACTACAGCATGTACTGCACACTGTTAGTCATTACCACACAGTTCAGTGCTACCACACATGCTGTCTTCTATAACGCGTCTCCTCCTCAGGTGTGGTCCTCCCAGATACAGACCATCAGCTGTGCAATCCACCATATTCTGCTGCCAGGCTAATAAATGGCTTGTGTCAGAGGCAGTGTCAGTCTATTGGTTGCTCATTTTGAGTTTGTCTAGGGGTTGGAGAGGAGCTTTGCATTCTCCACCGCTCTGCTCAGTGACTGGCAAAGTCCTGACTTTATTGATTTCTTTCTTCACTGCTCTTTGTCAAAATATCCAACTGCAGACCTTAAAGACCTCCACCATTGCTCGACATCTGCAGCCACACACGGCTCCTCTTATAATGGTCGACTCCGGCACTTTGTTTTTGAAGGTGGGTGGGTGGGTGAGGGGGGGATGATAGGCTGTGTGAGTGGAAGATGATTGGAGAACACAATCTAAAGCCTCAGCAGCTCTCTCTCTCTCTCTCTCCCTCTCTTTCTCTCCCTCCCTCTCTCTCCCTGTTTTTCTCTGTATCTCACTCTCTCTCCTTCCATTCTGACACAGAGAAAATATTGTACACTGACTGGCTCCCATTGAATCCACGTTGTGATTCATCGCCCAATTTCAAACTGCCAAGCAGCTAAATTGCACCAGGTCTGCCAAAATTCATCCCAGGAACACGCAGGAGATGTGAAAAATTAAATGTCATCGTGGCACAGTGGAAAACTTTCACCTCTCATCGAGCAGAATATGCTCGCTTCATTCTGTACTGATGGATGATGGCCCCGGGCTATACTTAACCTACTTAGTAATGTCATGTACCGCAGAATGTGTTTACTTTTGAAAAATAGTGAGAAAACATAAACTCTATCAGAGCCTGACATCTACGCATTCTTCCTCCAAATAAAGTGGCTTTTTATGTTGATGCAGGAATGAATTTTCCCCCTCATCAAACTTGTTTGCTGTATATCATGTACTAACACTGGAGGTGTAAAATAATGTAGGCAAGATGAAAAGACAGATACTGTTTCTAAATATTAAGGTATATCTGTTAGACTTCAGCAGTTAAATATCTGGATAAGCTGGGAGTGATTATATTTTTTTTTCACATGGTTACTCTTTAGGTGCCAATTTGAAGTTTTATCAAGGCAAAGTTAGGCTGTGCAGACATTTTGAAGAGATAAAGGTACATTATTGAGCGTGAATGAGAGAGAGGGTGAGAGACAATGGGCTGAAAAGCAGAGAAAGGATGAGGTTAGGAGGCAGGGAGAGGGTAGGAGGGCTGAGCGATGACTGGCTACTTTAGCAATTAAAATGTGGGGCAAAGACACAGAGGCTTGGTTTGACCGAGAGACTGCACCATTCATCATCCCAGCTGCCATAAAGCAGCAGTAGATGGAATCTTTGATTTGAGCTTCACAGGAACATAAATCAAAATCCAAACCATGGCCTGTCAGGGCCATCGCCAGAATAACCCATTTGAGAGAGGAAGAAAGAGGAAGAGAGGGGAGGTAAGGTTGGAGAGAGTAAAGGTAGTTACTTTTCTGGCTTTGCACTCCATCCCACATGCACACATACACACATGCACACACATATAAAAGACAGATACAGTTTACAGGCACACACCCTTGTCCCTCCATATGTATTTGAAGTTCAGTCGCAGCTGCCTCACACACCCCGGCACAATATCGAATCCAGGGATCATTGATCAAGTGGCTGGGTCCTGTCAGTGGCCAGTGGTGTGCCTGACCCGCCCCGCCCTGCCAACATCTCCCCGTCCACCCCCCTCCTCTCTTCATACCCTCGAATACAAGGCAGAGAACAAGGAAGTGAGGTCATGCCGCGTGTACACCCATCCATCTAAATAGCATGACAACGACAGATAATAAATCATTCATTCATTGTTTAATCTATTGTCTGCCCGGGCAAAAGTCATGTGGCTGATATGAAGACAGATTTACCCCATGCAGGTGGGGCCCATTGGAGAGAAATTTTTACTGTTACTGGTTTCCTTATCAATTAGTAATGTGTTCATTATACCTTGGAGCAATTAAAACCACTAATGATTGAAATAACATGGAGGGTCTTTTATCAAGTCAGTGCCAAAGTAATTTAAGCCAATTTAGTCATACATTTTATTTTCGCTGGAGGCTTCAGGGGTTTCAAACACTATGATTTACTGGTGTGTAGTAGAAGTTGACTGAAAGATGAATGATTGCTCATCTACAAGTTATTTCAATATTACACTCACCTGCACATATGCAGGAGCGACTATAATAATATATTCATTTGGGAGGGGAGGGGGCCAGGGGCATGTGGGTGAGGCTCTTGACTCACTAGCAAGGTCAGGGAAGGTTCACTTTAAATGCAAGGTGCAATCCCAGAAGGATGAATATTTAGGTTCATCTTCTCCACTGTGAGCCATGTTTAATTTATTATAATTACAGAAAGTCTGAGTGAAGGCAGAGTGTTATGAGCAGAGGTAACAACCCTAACATAACCCTATTACAGAGGGGTTACGTTTTCCCAGCGCGGAATCAATGTAAAACACGTGACCTGAAACAGCTCAGGACAGGTTAATGAGGCTACATTTGGGATATGCATCTCATTATGGCAGCCAGAGGGAAGGTCACTAAACACCACTGTTTACCTTAGCCCGCTGCTTAACAGACTCATCCTTGGAAAGAGGGGCAAAATGTACCAAAACACCAGCAGATCATCACATTGTTGTGTTATGACTTGGATGCAAAAAGCTCACATTGTGTTTGGGAGAGGTCGTGGGCGTTATTTCCCACCGTGAACGTGACCGCCATATTTGACCTGTTGTTAAAGTGACGATAGCAATTGTTTTACGCCAGATGAGTCTGATACACAATATGATTTAGAAGCCATAAAAAGCGATGAGGTAGTGTTGATCTCTCAGATAGCTATCACCGCTGATGAATGATTGAGCTCTGGATGGGCTTGAAGCTGACGATGGGAGGCCATGAGAAGGTGCGTGTTCATTTATGTGGCGGCATACAGCAGCCAAAAAGCGGTGTGTGGCACTCCTGTCTGTGCCCGCATGCGGAGCGTGGCATTAGTCAGAGTGTGTAAAGCCCTACCAGTCAGACGGGAGATGGGTTGAGGGAGATGAATGGGAGGCAGGTTCACTTTATTACTGTCACTCTGCTCTCTCCCAGTCTGCCTCAACCTCCCCACTACCACCCATCCATTAATCACATGTTACTGCCTCCTCCCTCCCTCTCTCACTGTCTATTTCTCCTCCCTCCACCTTTCTACCCCTCCTCCATCGCTCCAACTATCCATCTATCCTTCTATCGTTCACAATTGCATCACTTTTTCCAAACTCTCGTTTACTTTCTCCTCCTCACACCCCCTTTCTATCATTCTATCAAATCCTGTTTGCCACTCCCTTCCTGTTCTTGAGGCCAACCCAGACTTTAACATTAAATTGTGGTGTTATGTAAGAAAAATTAACCTCAGGTATGACATAAAAAAGCATAAAAAAGAGAATCCTCGTCTGTTGGAATGGGTTACACCAGCCTTTTGTGAAACTAACTAAGGTTCAGTGTAAAGTTTTATGGGATAGCTAGTTAAAACTTAAGTGATTTATTACTTGGTTGCAAGGAAACGTTTGTAGAAATGTCCACCCAAAAACAATCAGCTATGCAAACAGGAAGTCACTATGCATCACAAGCTGTAACATAGCTGCCATAAATGACAGTTTAATGAAGCCAAGCAGCCAATCCTTTCTAAATGTAGGAAAAATTGAGAAATATGTGCAGTTAAGGATGAGTAAAAAGTATATGCACATGCTAACATAATAAGTATTTTATTTTTATTTAGTTACCAGTTACACCTGGCTGTTTATTTAGTTACTAATCTACTAATACTAATGTCAGAATTAGTTTGTGTGGTGCAACCAGCTTTAATTTAGTGATGTAAAATTCTCCCCTTACTAAACGGTTTCATTATAACCAGGTTAAGGTTGAACGTAATGAAGAGCTGGTGCATCTGGCTTCTGGTCCATAAACATAAACATGTAGGCTGTTGGAGTTGAGACACTACAGATCAGTGTGGAGCAGCAGCATTGCCACCAGCTCTCCCTCTGTCCCAGCAGCTATCAGCCTCTCTGCAGCTCCCATGGGCCACACGTCAGACAGTAGTGCTGTGTTGATGCTTTTGCTACATACTGTATATATATATAGCCAGCTAGCTCTGCCTCTCTGGGGTACCTGGATGAGCTGTGTGCTACGTGAATACCAGGGCTGAGGGGGGAGGAGGGAGGGAGGAGAGGCCCCCATAGGCTGGCCATGCCGCCGCTCCCCCGGATCCTATCGGCTAATGGGTCGGCAGGGATTTGGGGAGGGGGGTGGAGGTGGACAGAGACGGATGGCTCCTGACAAACTCACACTGACAGCCAGTGAATACAGGGCAGCCTAGCAGAAAGGTCAGAGCAGGGATGGATAAAGGACCGCTTGACTTTCAAAGTTTCACCCTGCTTGGTGCCACCGCACTGTCAGCGTGGAGAGAAAAGTGTTTACGGCTCGTCAGTTGGTTTTTCTGTCAAGTTAGCCATGTGTCTTTGCTAACTGCCTCTTCTTTACTCACCAGAAAGTTTTAGATTCCTGCAAACATTTACATCCTATGCAGCACATAAAGAGATTCATGCTCACAGTCAAGAAATCACAATTTCCAAAATGACTACGCCTTTTCCAAATATCCAATTCCAAGTGCAACACATATATGCAACAGCACTGACATTCTCATTAAGTCCTTAGTAAGCTGTGTACCTTCAAGGAGAAAGAATCAAACCCTCTCTAAATGAACTAATCTGGTGTTCACCCTAGAGGCTCAGTTACTGTGTGTGTATGTGTTTGTGCGTAGGTGATGTGTTTATTGACTCCAGCAGAGGAGTGGATAAGAGGAGAGCCTCTGACTGAAGAACACTGATCCAGTCAGATGTCACAGGCCCTCAGAACTGCCTCTAATGGGGCCCCAGGGACTCTCTATCTCTCTTTCACCCTCTTCCTTTTTCTCTCCCTGCCTCACTAGCTCACTATAACCAACCTCTCTGTGTCTATTTGCCCCTGGCATTCTGCTCCTATTACACTTTGTGAGTCGTTACTTGTGTAAATAACAAAACAGGTAAATCGACTATGCAAAAGAGGGAAACATGTCAGTGTTCTTTACGTGGCCCCAGCCAGACTTTGCCATTCCTTGGAAGAAGATATAAGTAACACTTTTATATTTTGGGAAATACCCTTATCTGTGTTCTTACTGAGAGTTGGATGAGCAGTTTAATACCATCCATGTTTGTGTGCTATATATGCAGCTTAGTACTGTATTGCCTATTACTGCAATGTGATACTAGCCCTCAGTTTTTGCATAGATTAAATTAACAAGAAGAATGTGCAGTCTTATATTTAACCTACAGATGTGAGAGTTTCACTGATCTTCTGTTCAAGCACTCAAAAAGAAAACAAATACACAGACATAAACATGTCAAAAATTCCTTTGTCTTTATCAGCTAAAAGTTCCAATTATATTAAAATCTTTTTTTACAACAGAGTCCTGACCAAAAAGCAGCACAACAACATTAAATACAAAAATCATCAAATAAAAACTGCTAATAGCTAAATTGCTAAAGTAATGTACATTAGTGGAAGGATATCAATGCATGAGCTTCTTTAGCAACCGTGTGAATATACTAAACTTCTGCAAGCACCGACAACAGTCACGTCTGCCCTGATTACATGTGGAACTGTCCACATTTAACCACATTTGATTTGCCTACTTAGCGTGAGCCTCATCATGTGAGATCAGCGAGGACACCACTCGTCAGCGGGATGGAGGAACCGGAAGGGACAGTTCCCGGCAGGACGTGCACTCCTCCCACCGCTCCCAGAAGGCCATGCTTCAGCCATGTGTCCATCATCACCGTCGGGAGGCGTCCATTTTTGAGTCCTCGCGTCCTCCATCTGAGGCACCCCTGTCTCTTTGACGAGTCTTGTGACCTTTTCCCCACGTCAGGTGTCGTGCTCGGTTACGTCAGGGCGGCGGCTGAGTGTCAAAATGTGGTCCTGTTTGTGTCTGTTGACTCTGTTAATGGTTCTACCCAAAGAGCACCGCTTTGGAGTGAAACAGGATCTGATGTGAGATGACAGGGGTGACACAGACGGGCCTGGCCTGGCTGTGTTCGACGAGGTGGCCCTGGTGTGGTGGGGAGGCGTCCTATTAAGATGGGACACACACTGTTCATTATCAGCGTGGTGGAGAGCAGATTCCAGGATGAATGCCAAAAAAATGACGTGTGTGCATATGTGCTTCTGACACCTAAAGATTTTAGCATAGATACATCACACACTAATCCAACTTGCATAAGCACAGCCAGTGTCATAGATTGTCGTGAGAGTTAGCATGCATATGCGCTTCTTAGCTAGCTCGTTCTTTTCTATATATATATATATATATAATTTTTGGGGCTTTTATGCCTTTATTGGCAGGACAGTGAAGAGAAGACAGGAAACAGGGAGAGAGAGTAGGGGAATGACAGTAAAGGTCCAGTCAGATCGGGAGTCAAACCAGAGACCAGCTGTTCAGGGCACTGAGGCTCATGTGGTACGTGCCCTAACCATTCAGCTATCGGGTCGCCCCCAGTCTCAGAGACTTTTATCTTAGACTTTTAATGTAAAGCAGTATGTCTATGTACCTGCATGCATGTTCATGTGAGCGTCTCTAAATGCGCAGTAGCATATACCCTTACACCCCCTGTGAGGCTGCATCTAATGCCAGACAGACAGTGAATGTCCCTACACCGTGTCATAACCCCTTTTCTTCTCCCTCATTACATTTCTTAGGGTGGACAAAACACATTGTGCTCACACACCATTGCCTCATCATGTTAGAGATGACTGGGACACCAGAGCTAGCGTTCACTGACCTCCCCCTGAGGCTTCCTCCTTACCCCCTGCTGCTACTGTACGATCACTGGAACAAAGGTCTGTCCTACCAACCCCTCTAAAAACCTCCACATGTTCCTGTACATTAGCAACACACTGTAGCATTTATGTCTGAACACTTTTGCGACAGACTGTTTTGAGTCCTATGCATCATTATCAGTGCATCATGGTTTACTGGAAAGTGAATTATAAGGAACTTAACAAATCAGCACTTGTTTCAGCACAGGGGCACAGTCTTTTGTACAGTTTATTTGGACACATATTTGCTCCAGTGAAACACCTCTTAACTGATGGTTTTGTTCCAGCATTTAAACCTGTTTCAAAGACCTGTTTGAAGCCTCGAACATTTGGTGTTAATAGGGCAGAACGGCGGGGTGTATTTGATAACCACAGCAGCTACAGTATGACATCCACAGCCAAACGATGGCTACCAGCTCTGCAAACAACCACCACACCCTCGATCCATTTTTATTGTATTTGAGCAGCAGTGTTATATTTCCTGGCCTCCCCTTAGCACCACACACACAGGGCACTCCAAACAAAAAATCCATACTATCGACCCGCCAATGTCACCACAATTACTCTTCCCAAACAGCCATTGAGGACAAATTACATCTGCACTGCCTTTTCACCCGGTCACTATGGCTGAGCAGTAGCCCCCTCGCGCCGCCGCCTCCTTCTCCTCCTCATCCTCCTCCTCTCAGCCTCCCGTCTCCATTCCTCCATTTGCCCCCTAACTGAAGTCTGGATGGAGATCTGGAGAGAGGGGTCACAACAGGGGGACGGGACCGCAAAAGAGCTAAAGAGCCAGCAGCTTAGACTAAGCACAACAGAGACACTTCATGAAATATAGCTTCAGCTTATCACTGATCACACAATTTCAAGCCCTGTAGGCAGCTGCCACTAAATGTGCAACAGTTATTCTGCTTGAGCACTCACTTATCAAAGCCTGAGATTTTCCCTGCATTGACATGTAGCGTGGGCAACCAGGAAAAAAAAAAAAAAAACCTTGATATTTGCATATGTCGTATTGGAATAGGTGATGTTCAAATATCATCTTCCTGCCGGTGGCAGACTCAAGCTGAGAGCTGCATCTTCCTCTGCACCCGGGCAGGCCTCCAGTGGTGAGTGGTAATCTCGCTCTGAGGTGTGAAGAAAACCACTTCCCATGTTTACATGAATACAGAAGCCCAACGCCACAGAAAACCCTTTGGTATTGATTTCCCTGTCTGTATACACTGCCAAAATCATTTATTCACTATTGGCAGCAGTGCTAGCAACAACCAGCATTTAATGCTCTTAGCTATTAAGTTTCTTTGCAAGTAATCTCAGAGAACGTTGTCCCCCCTCCAACAGCAGACAGGGTGATTGAATTTTCCTGATGTTACGATGGCCCAGGAGGACATTTAAATGACTTCTGGTGCAGGTGGTGTATACCTGCGTGTTCGGAGTTTGATTCTGTTTCAGACAGTGTGTAGGTCCCCTTTCTGATTCAGGATCATCAGTCACCGCCCACACACACGCACACACATGCTCTGCCTTTCACCTTCATCTTAAACAATGAAAGGGTCTACACTCTTTTAACTGTAATAGCTCCAATGCCATCTACTCAGTATTTCTCCTCATAGGAGCAGTCGTTTAGAACTGCTTCCCTCTAAGGCATATCAGCAGTTTCAGTGATATTTTCTGCAATAGTTTCTAAGGCTGAAATCAGAGCAGGTTTTTCTTATCGCTCCCGTATCTGGAACAAAATGCAGATACAGCACACATAGATGTTTCTGCAACAGTCAAACCAGATACAGCACATTACTTTTCATAAACACATAGAAAGGGTACATTTGAAGAGAAAGAAAATAAATAATTTACATCATTTTATTGGGATTTCTCATAAAATCAGTCACGCAGGGGCTGACTTTTTTCTCAGAGAACAAGAAGATGAAAAAGAAGTTTAACAAAAGCAAGAGAAAAGTTTTTTGTTTCGGCGGAAAGTGTGGCAGCGTCAAGTCATACATCAACAAAATCTCATATTCTTGAACTTGAATGATCTGAATGACAGAAGATATTTGACGGTATCAGTTTCAGAAAAGCCTTATCTACAATACGTTACAAGGGGACTCTCATATTTCAGAGGGAAAAAGATGAAACCTAAAATTGCATTTGCGCAGGCACTTCTGCTGTGTTTTAGGTCTGAGATGATAGAAGCAAAGCAGACATTTTAAACAATTTTGTGACACAAAATAGCAACAAAGATTCATCCAAATAAATCAAACCGCCTCCAATTCACATGACAACCTATTACGCTTCCTCTCTAGATCCTGCATTAATGCACAAATCTGCATTATAACACTAAAGCTCCACCTATCAAGAGCCTGTGTGTGTGTGTGTGTGTTTGTGTGTGTGTGCGAGCGAATCATTCATGCATCTGTAAATGTGTATGTGTATGATATATGGTGATCAGTCACAGGAGGGGATTTTACTGCGTGATTATTTCTGCTGTGACACTAACGAGCTTCGGCTGCAGATCCACTGCAGACCAATTACACTGGAGAAGAGGCTGCTTGCTTATTACACTCAGATAATCAGCAGGTTTTACCCTCCATGTTACAGCTCCTGCTATACACATGAACATTTGATTTTTGCAGGCCATGCATGGCAGAAGGGCTGCGGTTTGACACACACACACACACACACACACACACACACACACACATATATATATATATATATATATATATATCTAAATGTGTGTGTGTGTCTGTGTGTGTATATAACCACTCTGCTATTCAGATGGACAGCAGGCTATTGTCTGTGATGCTGTGCTGTCTATATTGGGGAGCTCCAGCTTGTTGATTTATCACTCCTGCATTGTGTTGCCAGAGCTCTCCACTCGATTGTATCTTTGGTGCACCAATATGCCACCTCTGCATGTGTCAGATTGTGGCCGGGCTCGGTATGAGGGATTTGTGACTGGAGGGGGACCCTGCAAACAGGAGACCTATGAGGATGGAGAAGATGAGGGGAGAAAGAAGGATCAAAATCTCTCTGTATTCAGTGATTGGGTTATTCTAGACAGCACTGTCAGCACTTTCCACAAAGAGTTGCAGAAAACCAGGGAGGGCGGTAGGGGAGATCTTTTGATGTATACTGTACCAGCGTGTGTGTGTGTGTGTGAGTGTTTGTGCACGCGCATATGTGATGCACTATAATCACCTTAATTATTTCCTCTAATTACCTGCAAACAGCTAATGAATTCCTCAGGAATCCTATCATGTTGTGTATGTGCTCACATCATCATCCGTTTTGCACGGCTGCCATTAATTTGCTCATAAACAAATACAATTAGCATAAAATGTTTCATTACCAGCTCATATATCTGGTTTAGTCTCTGTTAAGGATATGAAACAGCTGAACAACACGCACACACACACACACAAAAAAGCATAATTTTGTTGCATTTCCTCTCTCACATTATAAATGGTGTGATGAAATGAGTGTGGTTTAGAAAAATATTTCATGGTGTGTATGTTTGCTGTCCTTGGGGATGTTGATGTGTGTGCTAGTATGCATGTTTGTGCGCACGTATCTGTTTATATTTGTGTGTGTTTGTTATTTTTTTTCGCTTTATAAATTTTCCATCCAAGGTCGTCCGGAGAAGAGTGACAATGGACTTGGTCCTGGGTGGACTGATGATGAATGTGTACATTTCATGACAACAAAAGCATAATGACCTTATTCTATAATGAATGGATTCATCATTAAAAATCTCTGGCCTGCGGCAAAGTCTTTTTTGCATATTCTGATGTCACCTCCTCTCTGAACATCACATGCATTTGTACTCTACGCCTCTGGTGCACGTGTGTGTGTGTGTGTGTCTTTGCACATGTTCAAGTGTGTTTGCGTTTTTGTTTGTTCCGTCTACATGTGTGTGTATATCCACTGTGCCTCTGTGGTACACCACCAGTCCAGACATAGCTAACTACACCACCCATTAACACAGGCAGACATGTTAGCTGGAACAGACTGGTGTTCAATCACTCTTGTCACAGACATGTTTATGGAAATACTCTTGTTTATGTAACTAATGCCTTCATGATTGCAGATTGTATATGCAGCATCTTTTCTCAGATAATTAGTGATGAAAACCCCCGGCTGAGGCTCTGCCCTACACAATGTCACAAAACCCAACAGTGAGAAACCATGTTTATAAAATCATGAAACAGTGTTGTAACTGTATTGTGAAATTCCTACTGCAAGTTACGGATGAATTAAAGTGTTAATAGATTTGTTTTTAACTACTAATGATGTTTCAGGGCAACTCTTTCACAACTCACTTCTCTGAGGTGACATTTCCTTGCTAACAACAAAAGCTAAAAAACTGCTCAGACCATTTTAAGCCATAGATATGTTTGATTTTAAGTAGTGGAAAGTACTTAAAAGTAAAGTGGTTAAGTACTCTTAGTTAAGTATTAACAAGTAAAATTTTGACGTACTTGATTTTATGCCATTTTATATTTGCTAGTATTTGTACTATACTACATTAGTATTACAGCTTTAGCTACTAGTGATTTTTAACATTAGGAGATTTTACAAACCAAAAATATGACCACCTTACAGGATATGATGCATTGTTGTAGGTTAAATTACTCAACAGTATATGAAATTGTTAAAATTAGCTTCATGTTGCCCAGTTACAACAGTAAAATGCTACCTACAGATAAATGCATCATTGTTAATAATCAAATAATATTATAAACAATAGTAGAACACTCACAGGGGTCATATTTGTACCTTTTGCTTATAATACTGACATATATTTGATGATATGACATTTTCAATGCATGACTTTTACTTGTAATGAAGTATTCTTATATTCATTTGAAATATTTATTATGCAGAATTTCGAAAGAATATATATTATATTATTGTATTATACCGATATATTAATGTACATATCATTTTAATGTTGCAGCTGGTAAAGATGGGACTTATTTTAACTACACACACTGCAGGGTAGTTTTAATAATACATCATCATTTATTTATTATTTTGTATTAATAATCAGACTTTGCAAAGAAACTAGCTGCTAAAGCTTTGAAATAAATGTAGTGGAACAGAAGTATGGAATGGCATTAATCAATTTACTCAGGTAAAATACACGTACATCAAAGTTCAGTACTTGAATAAATGTGCTTATTGTATCTCGACAGCTGCTTGTGTAACATTGTCAGTGAATGATATTTATTTGTAATGGAGTATGACCAATGGTGGGTTAAAAAATTCCAAGCTTTTATTTTTCAGGGCTTTCCTCTATCCTCAGCCTACCTACAGCACCTCCTCCTCCCACAAAGAAACACTTAATGGCTGTCCAAACACAGCTCTGATTGATTGACAGCGGTCAATTATCAGTGCCTCTCTGTGCCGTATTGATCCCCGGGTAAGATTAGTATCGTTTCTCTAGCTCTCTGTCTTGCAGGTCATGTAACATGCTCTGACCCTGCCATGGATACAAATGGCACATATGTCTCCTGAACCGCTCCAAATGTCACCTGTCAGACAGGAGCACATAGAATTGGGGGCAGAGAGTGGTTTGGGGTAAACACACACATGCACACTCAAGCATACACTACCATCAGGGTAAAGGATCACAAGCTGTAGAGATGTCTCTTGTTATAAAATGGCAATTATGTCATTTGACAGGTTTGCATCTCCTCCTCTTGTAGGAGTTGTCTGCTTCACTGTGTCTGCCCTGCAGGTATACATTTTCGAGAGGTGAAGCAGGGGGAAGTGCTTGAACTGATTCATCCTTTCAGTAAACATTCAATTGGAATATCTAATAGAGAGCAACACTATTACTGAGCCAGCCACCACACCAGTGCATTTCACAGATAAAGAAGCCTACTGAATTTAGAAGCCACAATGGATGTACTGTACAGCAGCGGGGGAGGAAGCAGTGGAGTCCGGGTGCCAAGTTGAGAATTCAGAGCTTCCCCTCTGTCTATAATCAGGTGGGATGACAGGGGGGGGGGGGAGTTGCTGGTTGGTGGCTCTCCGGCGGCTCTCTCTGACAGCCTGTCACAGCAAGATCACTGCCACATGCCTGTCTGTCCACAACCCTGACGGCTGACCCGTCCAACACGGCCCGGCCCGCTGGTCATGCCATCCCTGTCTGCTGTTGGACGTCTCTGACAGCTGACAAGACACCTGGGACACGGCAGGCAGGGGCCAGAGCACTGCTACCTGTATAGACATCAGGATTTACTGCTGCCAAGGAGAAGAGAAGAAAGAAGTGTGGAGGAGGAGGAAGAGGAGAGAGAGCATACACAAATTTTTAAAAAAGGATCACATACTGAAGTTGCTCAAATCTATTCTTATAAACAATTGGGATTTGCCTCAAATTAGTGAGTCTTTGTCATCAGTTCTTGTCTAAACATAGATACAAAGTACAGTTAATAAAGCATATCCTGGCTTTTGACAAAAACATGTGCATGTGTGAGTCTATGCGTGCTTTGTTTGCGCGTGTGTGCACGTTACATTTTTCACAGCACAACTCCCTTTAGATGTGGAGACAAAGGAGGCTGGCGGCTAGAGTCTAGGCTGCTGAAACATATGGGCCATGTCATTTATCACGTCTGCTGGTGAAGGAATGAGAGCCCATCAGTGGCCTGGCATTGATCCCTGTATGGGCCAGCCATTGTTTCCAGCAGCACCTGGTGGAGTTCTGTCTGCAGTAATGGGGAGGAGGAGACACACAGAGAGGGGAGAGGATTGGTTTGGGAAGGGATGTGTTAACATTTTCTAGGCTACCATTTTTGAGCTGCAGAAATTTAGAAACAAAAGTTAAGTTTGAATTTTAATTATCTGCTTTTGTATTCCAGAAACATTTTCCCAGATTTTTCTCCTGTTAAAGTTAAAAGTCTTAATATTTCAGCCCCGGTTGATTTGGTAACACTTGTAGTAGCTTGTGGGAACAGCAAGTGTGCTTTAAGACTACAGGACCCAGAATTCTGATGGCAGCAAACAGATCTTGAGTTGCTACTTTGTCAGAAAAACAACACAACCGGTGTTTCTGTTTACAGAGCAACCAAACAAACACGTTATTGGCATGAACAGATTGGCAATTTGAATTCAGGGCGGGAATGGTGGACTCCGCCACTAATGATGAAAAGTATAACATAGAAAGGCAATTACAGAGATTAAATACATTTAATGGCTGTTGCTGAAAAAAGCCAAACATAAATCAAATTAATTTAATCAAATTCTAAGGGATTTGACAAAATGACAAAAAGTAACTAAATTTCAACCTTTAGTTTGTCTGTTTACATGTGCATAGGTTTATATGTATGTGCTTTTATATTTATATATGTGCTTGCATCAGTGTGGGACCACTTACAAATATGATGTTATGCCTTTATGTTATATTTAGGTGAAAAAAAAAAATTAAATCTTGACATCAATTTTAAAAAGCTCAAGATCCAGTGCTTTTATTTGTCATATACTCACACAGTATGTGCTGTGAAACGCAAGGTGGCATATCTTTGAAGCTGGACCAAAAATAGTAGTGTGCAGTAAAGAATAATCATTAGAATAAGAGGAAAAGTGAGGATTAAAAATATTATTAATATAAGAATTCAAATGCAGTGCTTTATGCTTTCCTGTTGCCTGGCTGTGTGCCCATGTATACCAAAAAACTGCAGCGTACATGAATACAGCTTCTATTTTGATGTCTGAAGAGCTGCAAAGAAGCTGTAATATTTTCACCTGGCTTTGTTAAAAACACATTTGCTTACTCAGCATTGTTTGTCTGCAGTAATTCATCACACAGGCTTTGAGCTATTGATGGAGCCAGCATCCGTTAGCAGGCCCCTGTCAATGATTCACTCACTAAACCCATCTGTCAGGCGCCCTCTGCTTCTCCCCTCTTCCTCTCCACCACTGCTGTTCTGCTCAGCCCTCCTCTTCCTCAGTGATGGATGGACAAAGTCCTTGACAGCCTCAAAACGGCCACATTCAACACACGAGCTCAGTCGCTGCTGTTATGTAATTCCTCACAAATATTCGATCAATTATTGTCTCAAAGTCACCTGTGGCGCAGATGGAAAACCATTTACAACTTTTGAAGTGAAGAGCTGAGTGGAAAGGTGATTTCCGGAGGTGATTGGTAACTATTTGAGTATTCACAGCTTAGCTAAGGACAGTGATCAATAAATCAACTGCTCACAGAATCCATCATGATTGTGCCATTAAATGCTCCCAATACAGTCAATGATAAACTGCAGGCCAGCGCTTTTCTGGGAGGTGGTGTGGTGCATCCTTGCAGAGCAGAGAGTCGGAACACTGAACCACACAGGGAGGGGACGAAGTATCTAACTGTCTCAGTCTGAAAAGAAACCTGAGGATCTTGATGTGAGCACAGATCAGTAGGTGTGAGTCAGAGCTCAGGTGTGGCGAAGAGTGCCATCTGTGGGCACATAGGAAGAACTGCATGATGGGGAGTGTGTGACACCCCTGACAGTTTGGACATCCACTATCACTGAGGTACAAAGTCAGTTCTTGAACCTTCAAACAGCAGCTGACAGGTCCATGTTGTAGCTCTGCTGGGGCCATCTATGAGCTGTCTGTCATATCACATGACCATTGTCAAATGGAGTTTGCTGCGGTGTCATGGAGTTATAGATTTCCAATTTTGAGCATTTTTCCATGTTGGTTTAAAGGTTATCTTTGAAAGAGGAGTTGAGAAAAAAAAATCTGACCACATGGTCCATTTAGTAGATAATGCAGCCTTATTTGGGAACTGTATAAAAATTACTGGGAAGGAGTGTTAAGTCTTATAATTGACTTGTTTGTACCTCATTGTACCTTTATTATGATATTTCATTTGGCCCTACCCTCAAATCATAATACTGGGTTTGTACAATTAAACCATTAATAACTAATAAAGTCAAGGCATAAAGAATTTAAGATGGTGTTATCTAATTTAAACCTTGCTTTCTTTAGGGAATAATAATATTCCCAATAGCCACCAATGTACAACTTAGAGGTGAAATAAGCAATTTCTACATTTTAGCAAACATAACAAAAGGCAGAACTTCAATTATATAATAGGTGAAATGTAGAGATACCATTTAGTGTGACTGAAGTAAAATATCTCTGAAATAGAAACAAGATTGGGGCAAGGCAAAACACACCTCTGAGGCCCTCTCTACACACTTAAACCATCATCTGCAACTATTTGAATCCTAAAAAAATTATTCTGTCAGGAAAAAAAATAAATAAATACATAATCCTCCATCCATTCTAACCTCCTGTCTCAGCTAATAATTTGTGGACAGTCTACAATCCAGAGAAGGAGGAAATCTTTTCCTTTAACCTTTGTTATGTTTGATCTTAGTTGTTCTTATCCCTCGTCAGTTTTAGAAATCTTACAGTAGTTGTACCCTATTTACTAATATAATTTCTGATGTTTTCTCAGAGAATGAGAGCTTTCTATCTCTAACTAGTTAGTGGTAGTCTATCCAAAAATAATGACTGTACACAAACACTTGTGCTTCCTGTTTAAGAGACAACATTGGAATTGATTTTTCATTTTCCCTCCATCTGCCATCTGTCCTCGTGAGAAACTCTGAATGTTTGAATTCCCATTGCATCTAAGACCAGGGGCCCTTCTCCTGTTGTGTGCAGCAAACCACTTAATCTTGTACAATAAAGCAAATCCAAGATTCAACATGAAATTAAATACTGTATGGAGGCAGGTAGAGGCTGCCAATCTTCTCAGTAACATCGTTATTTGTTAACGGTAATGTCCTAGAGTGTGGTAATGATTTATTGATGTTAACATGCTGCATGAGGCACATTTTAGAAGCATGTCAGCCCACCTCTGACAAAAACAGGTTTCTCTTACATTCATTTAGGAACAGAGGACTTTAAGTGAGGTGTAGCATGGTCGCTGCATCTCCAGCTGTGCAGAGATCACTGCAGCTTTCACTCACCCTCTGAGAGCCTGGGCCCTCAGCGGTGACCCCCTCACATCAAACTTGACTGCTCGTGTCCTGTCTGCACGCCGAGTTGTCGTGTAGGCTGTGTCGCTCTGTCACAAGACATGTCCCACATTTGCAGCCGCCATCGCTGGCCAGCAGGATGAGAGCGTCTGTCAGGAGAGCTGACACGCATGCCACTTTACTGGGCGACTGACAGAGGGCCACGCCACACTGTCACTTCTCCCAGATCCATTGCCTGAGGATAAACACGGACACAAACACACACACACACACACACACACACATACACACACACACACACGTTAATAACACAAGAGTAAACAGAGCTAGAATCTCAGAGACTGACTGACTGACAGTCTGACTGGATGACCGGCTGGCGCTGAGGAAGCTGGAGCTCTGTGTCACCCCTCATTCTTACAATCTCCAGCTGTCACATCAAACACTCTGGTCCTGTGTTGCTCCGCCTCCAGACTCAACCTCACCACTACCTTCCTCCACCCCCACCTTCTGTACTGACATCTCATCAGAAATGTATCCTGTAGTGAAGGAGGACTCAGTGTATCATCCATTCTCATAGTCCCTGAGTAAATATTGCCTCATACTGTTGTCACTCTGTTGAATCTGTTGGGGTTCGAAATTATTATCTCGTGACCACAGACTCGATTTTAAGACTTCGTTCATTTCACGGTTTCGGGTTTGTGGGAACCACAGTAAAAGGAAAAGAATCTTCTGATTTATCCTTTGACAGATTTGTGTCAAAAGCAAACATTAAATATCTTAGTAAGGTCTTGGGTCACAACTATCCTCCATACATCCTCAAACCTCTTTGTTATAGATCCTCTGTACACAACTGAAAGAATGACAAACATACGCCCCACAGACAGGTAACAAATTTTATGTTGGGATTTACTGTCATTTCATTCACCATGTTAGTATAATATTTAATACTTAATATTAAGGAGGTTCTCAGGATCATTTAGGATGTTTTTGTCGTCATTGGAAAGGTTTTAGAGGTCCTTCAGATTGCTCCTTGCTTGGAGGGTTTAGGTGGTCACTGAAGAGATTCTAGATATGGTTTTAGGAGGTAGTCAGTAAAAAGGTTAAAGAGGTCCTTTAGGAGGTTATCAAGGTCCTATAAGAGGCTGTAGTGGTCAATGAGGAGAGTAGAGAGTTCCTAGGTTTAGAGGTTCTAATAATCATTCAGAAGGTTCTATATATAATTTTGCAGTCAATGGCAAGGTTTAGAAGGTTAAAAGGTTGTAATGACCAATGGCTGAGTTCTAGAGGTCCTCTAGGAGTTTCAAGGGCTCTATGTGTGGTCCTTTAGAGGTCCTAGCAATCCTTCAGGAGGTTTCTAGTGGTTCTTTAAAAGGCTCTGGTGGTCAATGAGGAAGCTTTAGGCATTGTTTAGAGGTTGTAGTAGTCCTTTACAAGGCCCTGGTAGTTCTTCAAGGGATTTCTAGTGGGCCTTTACAACCTTTTAGAGGTCCTATAGGTGTTTATATGCATATGGGAGAGTTTGAGGTGATACGTAAAACAGCGTTCCAGACCATCAACAGGAAAACACCAAATGAGGGAATGATCTTTGGAAGACAGCTGTTCATCCCTCCAGTAGAGTTCCATACACTCTTACATATATGACTCTTACTGAAGATGTTCTGGAGGCTCAAGGTGGAACATTACATTACTAACGCACTTTGGTTTCTTTTCCTTTAATTTGTCCCCCATCTGTACATTTACTCAAGTATTTGTTGTTACTTTGTACTTCTACTCCATTCTTCTACATTTCAGAGGGAAATATTGTACTTTTTACTCCACTACTTAATATTGTCAGTTAAAAACATATGATAAGCTTGTAAAATGTAACACACTGTTAACGATTACACCACCGTTTTGGCCTCTGACCCTTTATAAAATGCCTAAAAGTGCCTAATTAGGCCCCCTTGTCATTTTTGAGAGAGTTGTTGGCAGTTCCACCAAAGAGACATTTCCACTCTATACTTCTAAGTTGGAGTCATTTGTAAGTTTATGGCTCAAAGAAGTGCAATTATGTAATATTTCAGCAGAGGGGATGGCCCCCAAGTTAGAAAACACTGGAATAAACTTCCAAACTTAAGTCATTACTAGCTACAATGGTAAAATGCAACTTACACATTAATGATCCTGTAGAAGTCTAATATAATAATATTATATCTAATAATATCAGTCACAGGGACCATTTTTATGCACTTAGTACATCAACTGGTCTGGAATACAATTCTTTACCTTTACATTATGGTACTGGTACTTTAACTAAACACTAAAATCACATGGTGATTCATGTGTTTTACATAACTCTTATACTCATCAGACAGTTCAGTAAAGTTTCTGTTTTTATTTATTCAGCTTTTGATTTGACTTGACTTCCTACTTTATAATTGTCCCTCAGGTGCTGCTCTAGATTGCTCTTGTCTGCTGAAGCTTGTGAACTTAGAGTGTCCTCTAATGGCTGAAAGGTAAATTACATCACTTGAAATAAATAATGGCAGGATGTTTCTTATCTTATCTTCTGTTACTCTGTGTAGTTTTGCTGAGAGCAGTGTTCTCTTTTTAAAGAACAGTCACACCTGGAAATACATCAGATTTGTTGTCCATAGAGCAGCTACAGAGGAACAGCTGAGTTTTCTGGGTTTTGCTCAGGCTCCTGGAATTCCAAAGATATTTTCATCTATACTGTAGCCTCACAACATTTATTAAGACAAAGACCTGGGGACAGATGTACATGCAATATCCAAGACCCATTTACTAGTTTATTTAAATGTTTGATTCAAATTTAGATTGCTTTATATAACTGTTGGCACCGTAAAATAGGTAGAAAATACTGCAGTAATTGAAATTTGCATTTAAAATTTAAAATTCATCATGCATACAGTACTTGGACTAGTTTTTTTTTTGTTTGTTTTTTAAATAAATTTAATATTAGAGCTAAATTGCAATTCATGATGCCAGAGATAACTATGAACTCGGTCAAGGATTCCTCAATCCCACTATGGGAAATCCCATTTGTGTACTGCAGAGATTAGCTGTAAATCTTGAGTAATGAGCTGTTGTTTGTATTAAATGCAGTGCCAGAAGATTGCCAGTAGGTGGCAGTGTGCATTCACATAACATATTTACCTCAGAAATGAGCATTAAAACATTAAGATTCAGTGATAATATTAACAACAATAAAGAGGAGCAGATGTACTGTAGCATGAATGTAGCGATGATCTTTGGGGTCGCATGGATATTTCACATGAACATGACATCAGGACTCATGAATAGTAAGTGGATAAATATGCAGCTTCTTTAAAACCATCGGGGAGTGGAACCTGTCCTCTTTGCCTCTCATATCTCTCAGCATGCTGCATTATGTAGGTGTGTAGATGCACTGGATACAGACATCATGACCATCAGCTTCATTCAGCAGCTCTGTGTGCCTCCGCATTGGCTCGCTCCAGTGCCACAGCTGTTTAACTCGAGTAATGCTGGATAATTATGTATGGTGTAGGGTGGCCTGCTGGGACCTCCACACTCTGGAGTTGGTACTGGAGATTCCCAGAAACTCAGGTCAGGAGGCTACAGGCTGTGGACATGAATGATTAATCCTGAAATTGACTTTGTTCCTCTCATCAGAGCTTCTTTGCCAGTAATAGTTAGATGAATAAGACAAGAACAGCTGTTCCAGTTTATTTCTTAGTCATGAATGTTTTCATCCTGGTCACTGCCAGGAAAAGAAAGACAAATGCGGTGGAAATACACAGATGGATTATTCATGTGTAGGTAATAAGAAAGACATCTTACTTTACTTTGTGTCTGCTGACCAGAAAAAGAAAACAGCCTGACCAACATTTGATGATGAAAGTCAGCTTGAACTTCAAAAAGGGAGATTTGACGATCATTAATGTGAACTGGTGTTTGAACAAGATCAAGCTCAAAATATTATCAAAGATATTCATTTATTTAAAAGGAAATAGATAATACAAATGAAACAAAATCATTTTGTCACATAAACGATTTCATGAGTCATTAACAGCCAAAAAGAATCCAGCTCGCTCACAGGAAACTCATTTGCCGTCTTACTTGCAGACATTACTCTTATGAGTTTTATGACATGAGTAGTTTTGACACAGGGCGCTTCCAAAAAGTGCTTTCTGTGGAGTAAATACTGTACAGTGCAATGCCAAGTAAACAATACATCACATCTGATCATTCATTGGTAAACATCTTTTATATCAAAGGACTTAAGTGTTCAGAGTTTCATCAATACAGTACATTTATAGCAGACTTCACATAGACCCTGGGCAACCTCCCAGTCTCAGAGTATTTCACATTTAATTATCTCCCTTTGGAATTCCACCATCGCCTTCTGATTAGTGTTGCTTTTCTGCAACCTTCAGTTCAGTTTCTCTGAGTGCAGCCTCACCCACTCTTCTCGCAGTTCAGCTGCCCTCTGCTCTCCTTCAGTTTGTCTCTCTGGCCCTCCGGAGTCTTGGATTCTCCTCTCAAATCACAAACCACAGCTCGGAGGGTTTTGAACCTGTCCAGCCGTGTGCTCTGGGCCCCCTGGAGCCTGACCTCTGAACCCTGAGATGCACTGAGAGAGCTGAGGGAGCGCACTGCCGCCAGGCCGCGCTCCTTTCCGGAGGGACGGCGCGGCGTGGTCATGGAGCCGAGCTCCCCCGGGTGCTCCATGTCCCTGATGACCTCACACAGGTAGCGGGCTAAGTCCTGGCTGGAGAAGGAGAGGGTTTTCTGGGAGCGGCGAAAGGTCAGAGGGGACGGCAGGGTTTCTGACTCTGAGGGGGGGATGGCCAGGCGCAGGGCGATAGCTGCACTGCCATTCCCATTAGACACCCCCTTCTTGTCGTTGTCCTGGGGGAGCTTAGTCTGTGGGTAGGAGATGATGCTGCGTGGATAGCTGTAGCGGAGTGACTGAGCCGGGCTGGGCTGGAGGGAGCGCTGCAGCTCCACCATATTAAAGGCATTCTTGGAGACCGATAGAGAGAGGGAAAGGGACAGAAGAGAAGACATTTGTTTTGTCCCTGTGTAATCTTTTCACGAATTTAAGAGATAATGAAAAACAACATTGCCACATGACACCAATCTGTGCTCAGAGCAGTGCAGCTCAGCTAATGCCTCTGCTAGCAAATGAACCTGTTCCTCAGACTAACACGAAGATCCACCATGAAGAGATGTTGGCAACAACAGCACCATTGATTAGCCAAGTAATTAATTATCTGATTGCAGAGGAAGGGGTGGCTGTTATTACCAGCACTATTAAAACAGAGGCATTAACAGCTATTGGTGCCTACTTGCTTAATTTCAGCTAATTGACTCACATTCATAGACCTCTAGGGAACTGATATTTGGTTTCCATTACATGGCACCAACAAACACTGTTCTCTAGCAAATGTTAATGTTTGCTGGTTTAGTTTCTGCCCTCATCTGTACTCTTTTATCTCTCTAAAAAGTCTTGAAATACAGCAGGATGACATTTAAGATACATAACCATGGAACTGACAAGTTCAAGAAGTGCCACATCTGTGTTGCTGTGTACTCTGTTTACTTCCCCAGTCTAAATATCAGCCGGTATGCGTGTTTACCTGGTCCTGCTCTCCTCCACCTTCCTCGTCGTAATTGAGCACATTCTCCCGGATGTCCTCCCACTCGCCATGGTGTGCAGACACGTGATACACGCCCTCCTTCAGGCCCTTGTGCCTCCTCCAGCAGGAGTAGAGAAACAGGCCCAGCATCAACACTGAGGGGTGCCAGAGAGCAGGTTAACACAGCGGGAGCACTCTCACATAATAACAATTGAGATTCTGAGCAGAAAAAAACATATCTTTGGGTGCAAATGAAATTGACAACGTGAGCGGAAAGTGATGATTCAACACTGAAATACTAGTAAATACTACACTGGCTGTACGATGTGAAAATATGTATTTTTCATCAAATGTAATATAACAGCCAGCATCCATATAAATAAATAGGTAAGGTGGACTAATATGTGACTGTAAATAGATTTTCCATCACATTGATTTTGTCCTGTAAGATCTATTATTTGCACTGACTGTACAGTTAGGACATACTAATGGAACATATGTGGAAACAGAGGCACCACCTTTCCACCTATTCCCTTTGATGTTTCCTGTCTTATCAAAGACCGCAGCTCCTCAGAAACCTATTAACTGAATTTGTACTCCTCCCAGCTTAAACTCAAAACCTCAGTGGCTCGGCTGAACGCACAGAGGAATGCTGCAGGAACCGAGCAGGGAAAGGTCCTAAAGCATACACATCAATCACAGCTATTGTGTGCTGAATTATACAACATGCTGGACTGACCTTTAAAGTCCATTAATCTCAACCGGTATTTTTCTCCCATCTGCCATCCCTCTTTTCTCTTTTTCTATTCCTTGCTATCTGTTTTTACAAGTTCAGACTTTGACTCTTTCTTTTTTATCTCTGTAATTCATTGTTTTTTTTTTCTTTCGGTCTCTCTATATTGGAACTTCCTTCTGTCTTTCCTCTTGTCTTTCTCACTCATTAAGTCTCTCACTGTTCCTGTTTTTCAGTCCCTCCCTGGCCTCTCTCTGGTCCGTGCTTTTATCTCTCACTCTAGATGTTATCCATTTCAACTGGAATAGTTTATATGGTGTGTACTAAGTATCAGTTTAATTGGAAATCTTCCGAGAAATGCAGGGTAATCACATTAGTCTGGATTTTTAAAGTAATTGCTTCAAAAGAGAGTAACGCACCAACAGCTCTTTGGGGGTCACACTAACAGGGAAGTACTCATAAACAAAGACAGAAAAACAACTCCCTGAGAGCTAGTCTCTGCTAAAAAAAAAATGTCACCTCAATTAAAAATCATCATCTCTATTTATTCACTGCCTGAAAAATCTTTAACACCTCAGCTGCTGCACTTTTCTGTTTCTATGCTGCTCTCATATCAGCTAGAAAGAGAGAGATTGTAAACTTCCAGCCCCTCACTCCTCAGTATGAGGTGGAGGGGAGAGCGGTATTGATCAGCTGACCCAGCTCCTCCACTGCTGCGTCCAGAGAGCCCTCGCAGAAAACACTAGAATCTCAATAAGGCCCCAGCGCCGAGACGCCGGGCCCTCCTCCTCACCTCCAGAATTACCTGCTCCAAAGGTGCCGCCCGCAGGCCTGCGCTCACCTCAGCCCTCAACATCACCTGAGCCGGTATTAAATACATCTCTATAGGGGAGGAGTTCAATACACAAGTGCAGAGGGGCTGGAGCAGAACCCCTCCACCACACACACACACACACACACACACACACACAATTGGGCACAGGTAAACACACACTCACTCCTATGCCTGCATCCACTAATGCCCAGAGGTTTGTGTGTGTGTGTGTGTGTGTGTGTGTGTGCAGTTACATTCCAGTGAGATCAATATCACCCAGGGTGGAGAACAAACCTCACAGTCATTCATCAATCCATAATGCTGCTGCCTCTTTGCCCTCTAACCGTTACTATGAACAGGGTATTATGATGTTAGCCTGGACTGAACTGTGCATTATGAATGAGTTGTCAAGTAAACAACCAAAACATACAGCAGCTTGATCAAAAACACTTAACCCTTTCACTGTAGCTCCAGTCTGAGCTCAGTGAAAAAGATGAAACATTTAGGGAAAGAAAACTGACGAAGGAACAGAAGGAAATGAGACAGGTGAGAGATGGGGAAGAGTTCAATGAAAATAATTTATTTATAAATTTCTCAGGGGAGTAAAAAGAGCAGGCACTTTACATGATTGCTTGGCATCCAAAAAGCCCATATGGGCAGCTAATTTCTCCCATTCTTCAAAAAACAGAATGTCAGACTTGATGCTGGACTAATGAGGCTAGGTCAGACATCAGCTCATCTGGCTCTGTCAATAGCTCATGCTGAACTCACATTCTGGTTGGCCTGTGATGGCTTATGTAAAACTTAATAATGGATGATCGTTTTAACTTTTAATGCATGTTGAGGCAGAGTAGGAGTCCCCCTTTAATTTAGCACCCAGCCGGCAGTCTTGCATGGCACGAGCGAGTGTGCAGAGTGTGAGTGTGTATTTATGGTAGTGGTTCCTGTGGTGATGAGGGTCATCATTAAACAACTCCATACTCTATAACCAGCTGTTCATTATACCCAACCACTGGATTCATTTCATTTCTACATTCAGGGCTGTTGATCAAGAGATAAAACTGCTTCTTTTCTTTTTGTTTTAAGTCTAAGAAAAGGATTTATTTGGTTTATTTTATCTAGATGAAAGGTGTGAAAACGCACTGTCACCAAAGAGCACACTTTTAAATCTGAGTTATATTACAGAACAGCATGTGATTCTTGTTAAGATGAAAAAGTTTGAGCCTTGAATATAAATGCCTCATCAGCGACAGCGGGCCAGCGACTTCAAATGGGCCGCAGCATCTTTTAGTTAGCATGCAAGCAACACATGAATTTTCATGAATGATGCCAAGGCCACACTTTATCATCTTTGAATTCATTATCAAATATTGAAGACCGCTTTATACGTTTCACTCTCGAGTGTCAGAATAACTGATGTCCCAATACTAGCCACATGCCCTGGAGGGAATGTTGAGTCAGTTATAAAGGCAGGGACAGTGTATTGAATTGCCCAAGCGTTTTATAAGCCTGCCTCTGACAGAAAGACTCATAAACAGAGATGTGGCCCTACAGAGGGTAGTGAGCGCAACAACATGCAAGCCACTCTCTCTCTCTCACACACACACGTCTGTCCTTCTGTCTTTGAAGAAAAATCACATTTCCTCCAATCTCTAAAACTAACACAATTAACTCATCTCTTTCCTGAGCTTTAACAATGAATTAAAGGGATAGCTCATCCCTCTGGTCACAGCAGCGATGTTTCGTCTGGTGATATCAATGCATACACATTTAAAAAGGCCCTGCTGGCAGCAGATGTGGGTTTATATCGAATCTTGAGCCTATTAGATTTTAACCCAGCTTATAACACCATCAACCCTGCAACTTTATTAGACTGTTAACACAAGTGGGCTGGTGTCATCAGTGCATCACAGATTCAAGTCTAGAGCTCAAACACTGAACTGATTAATCGTTCGACAGAAAATGAACCATCAGCTATTCTGATAAGTGATCAATCATTTTCACAAAAAGTTTCTCAGTATAAATTGAATATCTTTGGGTTTTGGACTGTTGATCAGAAAAAACACTGAAAAGGACTCTCTATTTTTTGTGAATTTTTTTTTCACATTTTATAGATTAAATGACTAATGGAGAAAATAAGTGTGGGGTTATAGCTTTAGCTGCAGACATAGTCAGGTCTTAACTTTTACACAGAATTTGTATCGGTTCAAATTTCTTCCTCTGAAAATATCACTTGTGGTGCTCCTCAGGGCTCAATTTTAGACTCTATTGTTTGTGTTTGTTTATGCTCCCACATAAGTTCCATACCACAAATGTGTAATGTTTCTTTACAGTTTTACATATTTAATACATCCAGTTTTTTGATACTTAATTGTATAATCTGTAAAGCCAAATGACCCAGCTGGTCTTGCTTATCTGACCTCTTGTCTTGTTGACTATAAACAGTGGCTGTACCCAAACATTCTGCACCCAAACAAAACCAAGACAGACTACTTTCTGTGAAATCCAAAATTCAAAATATTGTTACACAGCTACATACCTGAAAAGTCCATCCATGTATTAATGGCTTCTCGTTGAATAACACTATGCACTCAGGCATCAGTCATAAAACTTCAAAATTCAGTCGCTGGTCTCTCAACAGGCATGGAGAAGAGACCACATAACCCTCATCTTTTACTTATTGATTTTAAGATTCTGTTCCTCGCCTACAAAGCAGTCAGTGGTGGGGCTCTGGTATACATTTCTGAACTTATGACCTCTTATATGTCAGAGTGCAGCCTTAGATCATCCGATAAGTCAGAGTCTTGAAAGAGAGATTTTTTCCAGTGAAGGCCCTCAAACTCCCACACCCAAGGCTTACCAACCCAGCTTTTACTTTCTACTTTATAAAAAAAAAATCTATTTTAACATGCTTTTATTTGACTCTTGTCATATATAATTTTGTGAACTGATTTATATTCATATTACTGCCTTATTACCCTTGTGTTATTATTTACCTCAGTTTGAATTGTTTGCTGCTTGTTGTTTTGCCCACAAATAAGGAATACAACCCTGTCATCTAACTCTGGATTGTGCTGACTGCATGCTGTGAATATACTGTGAAAGTGCTGTGAGACTGTAGTTAGTTTGACATTTAGTCACAAGATGTGTAAATTATTCAAATGCCTAAGACAAACAATAAATATCTGTAGAAGTGCTGACCTCAGCTCAAAACCAGTTTCAGACAAATGTAATGCCCCACATGTGATGTAAATGTCAATTATTTAAGAAGGCTATTACATATATTACAGATGTTACCTTACTAGATTTGTTTTACATTATGGCCATTCAGAGGAAGTTACTTTTCCAAACAACACAAACAAAAAAAGCTGATTTCACTTTTTAAGTTGTATCTGCATTGTTACCAAGCTCAAGCTCAAGTTCCTTTACTCTTGAAATTTGACACTATCCAGATATCGTATGAGTGAAAGGATGGTAAAAATATCAACAAAGAATTTTGCTGAAAAATAAAAAATCATAAAGAAGTTTTTTAAAAAAAATAGAAACCCCTGCACATTGGAGTTCATCGTCCTCTGTAGGCAGCTAGCAGTGGGCATTTCTTCCATCACAGGTTGTAAACGGCAAGCTGGTACAGTATTTTCCAGCCATCATACTTTCTCCTCTTAAAATGCACAAGGAACAAAACAGTTTCTTCAAACTGAAAAGCTTTCAGAGGAGACACAGCTGTTTACTGTTTTTGCATCTTATTATTTTGGCACAAAATGTTTTTGTAAATGAGCTCCTGCTCTCTTCTTTTTTTTTTTCACATGCGGCTTGCTGCCAGATATCTGACCACAGGAATCTTGGCCCATGTATTCCCGTGTATCTCTATTACTATCTATATGAGAGACTAAGTCACAACACTGCCAAATCTTAACTGTGCTATTAACATATAATCCCTTGATTATAAGTCATTTCAACACCCTAACCTTATGAGTGAGACTGATTTTGGTTTAGGTTTTTCCTCATGTGTGAGATCCTTGATTACAGCTCCAAACACTGTACATAACACTAAAGTGCCCAATATGGACACATTTAGGTTGACTTGGGAGAGC